>NW_027131390.1:71582500-72182500 GCF_026122565.2 Emydura macquarii macquarii
CAAGCCAGTTATTCCTCATTTTGAATTGTGCATTTGATGTTTCCTTCTTAAGTGTAATAATTTGCAGTGTCTTTACTGAATTTTATCTTGTTGGTTTCAGACCAATTCTTCAATTTATCAAGGTCATTTTGAATTCTAATCCTGTCCTCTAGAGTGCTTGACACTAAGCTGGGAGGGGTTGTATCTGCAAATTTTATAAGTATACTCTATTCAATTTGCATACTCTCCACTCCATTATCCAAGTCATTAATGAAAATATTGACTAGTACCAGACCCAGGACAGATCAGGGACCTCACTAGATATGTCTTCCCAGAATGACAGTGAACCATTGACAGGCCCAGTCACAATCTTACTGAAGTCAGTTTGAATAAAGTCCTATCAATATAAAATGGGATCATGATTGGGCCCAGAACTTCTACTGAAATAAATATAAGCAAGATTGGGCCCACAGTTATCCACAACAAATCTTTATTTCTAATAATTGTGACAAATAAAAATAATTAATAATTCTAATAAACTTCTAATAATTGTGACAAAATGAGAGCTCATACAATTTTCAATAAAGAATCTAGCAGATATACAAACTAGTCATTTGAAGTGTCACAAACAGTTGTCAGGTCAAGACTAAAATATTCCTTCAGTACACATGATCTCTTTATCACACACACACCTCAAGGTTTGTTTATAAAAGTGGGATGTTGTTTTTAAAGTATGATACCAGCTTATAGTGCCAGTTTATTGGTTGGACTCGCACAAAGTTAACACACATGCATTTTTGGAGTTTTGCAAGTTAAAAATTTCAAAGCACATAATAAATCAATCAATAAGAGTTTACAGTCTAAACAAACAATAAAGCAAATAATAAAGATTTACTTTTCTCAGGGAATTATCCATAATAAGATCTCTGAGGGCTCTATTACTTTATACACCCTTAGGAGAGTAGAGAGGGAATAGCTCCTCCATTCCACTGAATGCAAGAAATGCAACTATATGTAGTCCATACCCAGGGTGTGCAAAGAAAAGGGTCCTTGCATCCTCCCCTAACTTCCATGCTACATAAATGCCAGGCACAATGTGACTGTAAATGATTTACATATGAAGTTTTTGAAGACATTTATGAACATTAATTTAGCATCAGGATCATTGAGATATAAGTATGAGATGTGCAGAATCACACCATCCATTGCTGAAGTGCAGCTGGCCCTGGGTGGAATGAAAGCACAGCAATGACACAAACATTTAGAGCAGGATGTGAAGAATGTTTTATTCAAATGAAACTGCAGGAAGGATTTAGAAAAGCCTTCACTGGAATTTGGCCAACATTTGGTGTAATTTGTGGCTGTGTCCAGTCGACAACAGTGGGGACTTGCCAACATTGTAATGCAGTTGTGGGCTGTTCCCTGGCTGAATGATCATCAGGAAAGAATTTTTAAAGGGGAACCAGCCCAACATTATCAGAGTCTCCCTAGCTCACCTCCCTGTTTCAGAGGTCAGCAAGGGAGCAACAATATGGTCATGGGAAGATATAAATAGTGGAACCCCAAGAACTCTTTGCTTTCTAAAGGGATGGGACAAGTTGGCTCTCAATGGCAAGCAAGCATCTCTGGTCTCTCTAGGCTTTGAGACTCAGAAAGCTGGAGAAATATGTGCTGGATCAGAGTCTTAGTTTTAATTTACCAAGTTTCAGCAGACCCATAGTAGAGAGCTTGGCGCATCAGAACTATCCAGTCTTTCTGTGATACTTTAGATGTGGAAGCCCAGTACAATAGCATTGAATATGTTTTGGGGAAGACATCTTGAATAACAACAGTCATTGATCTCATGTCTCGTGCAGTAGAGAAGGCAGAGTCCGCCTCTAAACAAAGAGTGTGTATATTTGGAATGTGAAAGTTTTTCAAAAGTGGTAGTTTGGACAAATAGAAAATGTAACTTAAAATACAAACAGTAAAAGGAAAAAACCCCTAATATACAAATGTAGAAATGGAAAACACAAAAGATATGAACCACCTAGAGAATATTAACATTGTACTGTATTAATTACAGGCGGCACAGATAACTATGCCTACATTTAAGGTTGTCTGACATTTTGCATTATAAGGCCCTTTTATTAATTGTTTTTAACTTTACCAAACTTAACCATTCAGAATGAAATTTTCCATGCCAGGTGTCTGCCTCAGACTGATTTTTTTTAAACAAAAGTCTCAGCTAAAATGGTTCAGCCATTTCAGAGCTAAGGGAAAATTACATTGTTTTGCCCATGTTAAAAGAATTCTTATGATCATTTAATTAAGAAGATATCCTGTGGAAAATTAATATATGACCATGTAATTATAATATAGATTATCATAACAAACATGCACAAGAGAACCAAATTAAGATTGCACAAGCAATTCTGGCATCTCCTAACTTTAGACTGTTTGACTTTGTAACCTTAACATTTTTAATTCAGGGTTTTTTGAATGTAATATATAGTAATCAGATCTAACAAAACTTGCATCTGATTAACTTATTTATACTATGATAGGTAGTATGTATTTTTAGTCAATCTGTAAATTAATGGTTTATCAGCCTTCTAGATGATAGTTAAAAATCACTAAAACTGGTATGGATCAGTAAAGAGGCATTGATCTAATCACAGAAATCTTACCATGAAACAACTTCCAGTGAAGGGCAACTAAATTTTTCTGCAAGCTATTCATTACAAATATTTCTTAACTGAAAACACATGCTTCCAATATCTTTTAAGGATACAACATGATAATTGAGGAAATACTTCAGAAATTTATGGGCATGGATGCAGCAAAAGAAAGGCGGACTGACTTTCAGGCCTTTATTAAATGAAACTACTCACATGCTTAAAATATTTTTAGGTTTGTCACCTATACCAGCTATAAATCAGTTAATGCCTGACCTTAAGTACTGCTAATTGTAAGCTCACTGAGGCAGGGACTGTCTTTTTGTTCTGTGTCCGCACAATGCCTAGCACAATTTTAAAAAAATAATTCATATGCTGAATTGTGTACAGATCTTTTATTGGTCAGCTAGGAGTGATGTTATTTGCTGAAATTATCTGTTTACTTTTGTTTGGGTGTGTAACAAGACCTTTACTGCCTTGCACATCAGCAGTACTGAGGGGTTATATTGTAACATAGCCCTCTGTGTACAAGCAGTTAGCCCTTCTGTGCTTAATGAGGAGCAGGAACATATTTATTGACAACCTGAGAACCAATAAACCTTTACTGGTTCCTAAGAACCAAAGTATTTAAAAAAAATGAAATTACTAGTCACTGTTTTTGCTTTTTAAAATCCTTAGATCAATATTGTTCTAGAATAACGGTGATATATATTCATAATTTTAAAAACTTGCACAAAACCTAAGTTATCCCATCTCAGGAACTCTTGCATCTTGGAGCACTGTGTCTCAATCTATCACCTGAGAGAAACTGGACAAAATGCAAGCATCTGCTTTGCAGCTCTCAGGCCCAGCCACACAAGATAATGATAATTATATCAGCTGGTAAACACAATGGTGGCTGGTGCAGGAAAGGTCTCTGGCAATGCTCTACCTTCAGAATTTCTTGACCTGGTGCTGGAGCCACCCATCAGCTCTTCAAGCGCACAAGAGAATGATAATTTTCCACATGATGATCAACTCCAGCATGTTAGAATGAGGAACTTCCAGTTCTAGCATGCTGCTTCATCTCTCAGTCAGCTAGAGGTTCTCATCATACCACAGTTTAAAGATGGTAAAGCCATGTATGATCATGGACAGGTCAGAGTCTGTAAAAAGCAAGTGCCAAAATCCTTGCCAGTCACAGGTGGAAAAATGCATGTGAAACTTCCAGTGATTAATCAGAGCTGTGTGTTCACACCCCGGGGCAGAATTTGTTCCACAGTAGTTAAGGATGCGGAAAACTTTGAAAGTAACGGAAGCACATTTAACTATGATTCTGTTTTCTGTGGACTGCATGTTCAAATATAAGAGGAATACTTACTGGAGTGATGAGTGTGTGCATGGGCAAGTGTGTGCATCAGTCAATTCAACATTGTTGTTACTGAGCAACTAACACACTCTTCTCTCACTCCCAGGGAAATTCTGGGAAAGTTTACCACTGTTAGTAACACAAGTTCAGCTCTTTTGGTGTCAGTAATAATGGGAAATGGGACCATATGATCAGAACAGAAGAAAAGTTTTACAGCTTTCCTATATTTTATTTCATTTGTGAACAATTTTACTGTAGTTATAGTCCTGCTGCATCTGAACAGATGAGACTGAAGGAACTGGGACAAGCCTCCTAGACCTGTCCTACAATATGGATAAGGAAGGATGTCTGGGCCCCCATTTCAGTCCTGTCACAAAGCACACCAGAGAGACCTGTTGGAGGAAAAGACTTTCACACTTATTTATTGAGAGACTTCAACAAAATAAAACTCTTAGTTACCACATTCCTAAACACATAAACCAGGGGACTGGCCAGTCAAATAATCAAAAGTAGCATTCATTGACACAAGTTACAGCCCTTCCCAGGTATTTTGCCTAAATGTGTTCAGTGCCTGCCTCTCTTTCTGACCCAGAGACTTCCTTTTCTCTCCCCTTTTTAATACGAATCTTATTGCTTCTGACCTGGCTTAAAAATTAAGTGCAGCTGCTTAAAGTGACAAAAGTTTCAACAGGATCCAGTTTCCCTGAACGGATGGTGGAAGTCCCCTATGTCCATGTTTCACCTAGATGGCAGACTGCTTTCCGTTTCCTTTAGTTCCTTTAAAGACTTTCATCAGTTGTTTTGGAATCATGTCCCCTTATTAGGGAAACTGTGACAAGGAGTCCCACAACTATGAAAATCCTCTTTGTGGGTAAAAAGACTGTTACTATGCTAGATCTCTTCTCCACCAAAATGCATAGTAGAAAAACAATATACCTTATGTATTTATATTCTCCCCTATTCAATTGCTTCTTCTTGTCATTATTTATCTCCTAATGCCCCAATTCAGCAAGTTGCTCTGCACACGCAGATTGCTCCACCAGCATGGAGTTCCACTGACCTCAGAGGGGCTCTGCGTGCGCAGAGTTGACCTGCATTAATTCTAAAAATACATTTCTGACTATGCTACATAATCTAAATGATGCCAGTTTATTTAAAAAGTGTAATGGAATCTTCCAGATGTGTACAAATTTTCCTGAGTAACCACCTGATCTCATTATTACTCTGTCCTCACTCTCCCTTTTCTTGTTTGGTTATGACCCGCACTTTTGTCAGGTTTGAATTTAAATTCGAAATCCTTCAGGATAGAGACTGTGGCCCACATCCTCAAAGGTATTTAGCCACCTATCTCCCATTGATTTAGGCACCTAAATAACTTTGAGGATATAGGCCTATGTCTTTATTGGTCTGCAAAGCACCTACCACATACTTGGGAGTTCAAAAATAATTGTATATGTTCATTTCTTTTTATATTTAAAAACATCTCTCCATATTATCAGCTACTACTACTATGGGCCAATTTTTATCTTTGTATATGATATGCCATAAGTGTCAGTGGGATTTACTCTGAAGACATAGTTTCACTCTGTATATTTATTAATTTAGCTATTCAATTGAACAAAGTCAAAGCAACATTTAAGTTCCACAGTTAATTTTTCTTTCCTTTTTTATTAAGTAAGAAAGTATAAAGTTGAAGTTCCAACAGAAATGCTAAGTTGGCCACATCCCTTACATTTTATGATAGATATTTTACAATATAAACACTTAAGTCCTCATGTTCCCCTCTGCTTTCATGAGTGGAGGGGAGCTAAAAATGATTGGACTTAATATAGATAATATAGGAGGATTCTATAGCAAGTTTTGTCTCAGTAAGACCTTAGTAAGGATTGCAAGACTTGGGCTATAGCATGTTACAAACCACAAGGAGCTCTGTAAAAGTCAGAAGTGATAGAAAAAATATCTGGGCTGAAATCCTGACTCCATTGAAGTCAAGGGTAAAGCTCCCATTGAAGTCATGAGAGTTAATTACTTGCTTAATCCAGCGAGTCATGGTTTGCATAATGACTCTTATAGAGGAATGCCTTCCTGGTCTACTAGCATAGGGACAAGAATTTTGTTTTTTAAAAAAACAACCATATAGCACGTCATCTGATATAGTTTATATTTGGTGAATTTAGTTAATGTATGCTTTCATTTTCATGGTTAGAATAACGCAGATGGAGAAAAACAAATAAAGGTGATGGAGACACTTATAGAATCCTGACAGTTTATAGAAGGAGCGCTGCAGGAAGAAGAAATGAAAGTTATTGCATTGCAGTTTCATTGTAAATGGGAATTTTATTGTTAATTATTGTAATCTATGTAATACAGTAAATTAAATATGTTAATTGGAAATATTTTGATGTGTGTGATGATGCAATATGACTTCATCAGTTATTATAAATCAGAATCTCACCAGCCAACGAAAGCACTTAGTACCCCCTGCTGCAAGGCTTTTGGAAGTATGGTATAAACTGGAGAGGAAGTGGTTTGTTTCCCCCCTGTTAGAACAATACTTCAAGGATATCTGTGCTCCAAGCAATACAATTTTTAAGGGAAGGGATTGTGGGGGAGTCTGCTCTACTAATCGTGGAAAAGAAATATTCTGATCTCGGTTATACCAGTGTGAATAACTCACACGGATTTAATTAGAACTGACTGGATTGGCATTGGAGCAACTGAAATCAGAAAGGGATAATTAAAATAGAAGAGGAAGGCAGTGTTGCTGTGATAAGTGGTGGTGAGTCAGGACTCCTAAGTTCCCAGCTCTGCCAATGCCTGTAAGTGACCTTGGCCAAATTCCTTAATCCCACATCCTCAGAGGTATTTAAGCATCTAACACACCCATTGATTTCAATGGACATTAGACACCTAAAGACTTTTAAGGATCTGGCCCTTAATCTCAGTTTTCCCATCTGTAAAATGGAGTTCCTATACTATACTTACTTATATCCAAGGGAGCTTTCCCAGGGTCTATTAGTATTTTTAAAGCCTTTTGAGATCTTCAGAGGAAAGGCACAATAGAGGCACCTAAAGTATTATTACTATTAATATTCATTGTCCAGATGAGATTTTTTAAGTACATTTATCTTCTTTTTCAGAATTTAGGTATCAAAACTGCCTCGCATGCCTTTACCATTCATTGGACAACGGGTTTATCCTTTATGGCTCAGTTCAGTGGATAACCTGTCTAGGATATCTTACCTAGACAACAGTTATTGCTGGTAATAACAAAGAACAAACTAAAAATCATAGGCTAGATCATACCCTAGGGAGCAGATGTGCATAAATCTCTCCATGAAGAAATGGGGAGGGAAAGCTGCTTCCATTGCACTACTCCTCTCCTTCCTTGAAGGTCTCCCTGAAACAGAGAAATTGACATAGTGGGTGAAACCAGTGGCTGAACTGCCCTGTATCCTGTTTCTGACCATGGCCAGTGCCACTGCTTCAGGACAAATGATGCAGTAGGTAGCTATGCGGTAACCTGCCCCAATGGAAAGTTTCCTTCTAACACCCAAAAGTTAGAGTTTGGATTGTGCCACAAACCCAGAGAGTTTATATCCATTCCCACTCTCTTATTTATTTTTTAAAATGTTTACTGTAGAAAACTGGATAGTCTTGTGATCCCTATAAATGCCTAATCCTTCTTTGAGTCCTGCAGGTCTGGGGTTTCATGAGAAGGGATGAGGTAGGCTGGGTGATGTGCATTGGATGCCACTGTCCTAAGCTCCAGCACAGAGGAAAGTGGAGTCACCCTGAGTTAGGCTTTCACTTTTATTATATTTTTAATTTCTGAAGTTTCTTCAGGCGTTTCAGCTGATTGGTTCAGGAGTTGGGTTTCTCTTTGGTCAGTTTTAAATGAGTAGATTAAGACATCTCAATATAGGGAAGTTGAAACAATGCTAGAAGGAGCATCTATTGCCTCTTGCATCATTCCTTTGATTTATTTGGCTAATTGCCCCTGTTTTCTTCATTCCTCTTGTTACATTTTACTTTTCAGACAGATGATAGCTGTGAGGAAGCTGTGGCTAGCACAAGCCCCATGACAAGTTTCTGTCACATCTTCTGGGAGGGCCAGCCAGTCTCATGCTGGAGTCTTAACAATAAAAGCAGAATTCCTGTGGCAATATATTTAAAGAATGACACTCTTGTTTCCAGTCTATTTGTGAGCTGGTAAGTCTCAGATCCCCACAGACATTTAGGCACCTGACTTCCATTGGGAATCAGATGCCTAAATACATTTGAAGATGAAGGCCTAAGTATCTACATCACAAGCATTGCCATCCCAAGTGGCTGCTTCATTGGCAGGCTCAGCTGAGAGTACACGTATGGAACTATTCTCTCCCCCTTTACAGGAAGTCTCTGTAGATGTGAGCAGGGACACATTTGTGAGCGAATTTACCCTCCCCCCCTCTGCAACTGTTAAATTTGTCCAATAAGGGGTGAGATTTACAGTTTCCTACAAAGCACCTGGTTTAGCCCACTGTTAGAAATAAGATATCAGACTAGATGGACAACTGGTCTGCTCTGGCACAGCAGTCCTATGCTTGTTCAGCCACTGACGTACCTGTCATGAATAAACAGAGGATTTCTTTCTCTAGCACTGTCAAGGCAACAGCTTTCACCAGCACTATACTATTATTATTAGAAAAGAAACATATTGTTTACAATAGGGCAATATAGTGCATACAAGAGATAACAATGGCAGCTGTCTTTTGAAGAATGCAAAATAGATTAAGCTGGTCTCATCTGAAAAAGCTGCCAACAATGTAGACAGCAGCCTGCTCTTTCAGCTGAAAACATGGGAAATGGAGCAGCACGAATGGGTGAACTACTTGACTTTCCAAAATATTTGCAAGATAATTAATCTCTACCACTTTTCCTTGTTTGATAGCAGCCTAGCTTACTGCTCCGTTACATGCACTGATATCCCTATAAGAAGGCAGACATTTTCAAATGAGTGAGACCAAAAAAAAACAACAAAAAAAACCAAACCAAAAAAACCACACCCAACAACAAAAGTCATTTTATTTGTCTTGAACATATTCTTTGTTCACTGCAAAAATGATTGTCTTTGTGTGCAGTGTTCCTCAGCACTGCAAGTATAGGCATATACTTAGGCAAAGAACAATGACAATACAGAAAGTGAGGATAAGGAAAGGAAATAGATTCCAAAAGGGCTCGGGGGAAGAGGAGCTATTGCAGACATACTTAATGACTGGGAGTAAAAAGAATTGTGCTGGTAATTCTTTGAGTTCATATACATTGTAACCAGATTTGAGAGGAACCTTGAGGCAATCATTCCCAAGGTCACTGGAGAAGAACTGCATCATGGGGCAAAGCATGCTAAAGTCTCCAGGGAAAGAATGCTGGCTCCACTGGTATTTCAGGACCCTCTGCTGGCTAACCCATAGATTAACGTTAAAGATAGCTACTGAAGATAAGAGTACTACCTTGTTGCAGGAAGTAAAGTGAAGCAGAGGTAATTTGCTAGTGGACAGGGAATTAAAGAATAAAGAAATGAAGCAGAAAGACTGTCCAGGTTGACAGTATGGTAGTACCAGTACTGGACATTTTAGTACAAAGAGATTGATAGCGTTTTAGAGGCAGATCTTATGTTGTGCCATCTTTAACAGTGCAGATATTCAGGGCTTTGTACAATGATCTGCCCTCCTTTCAAATATGTTTTGTTTTTAAAGAAGGATAAAAGACTGAACCATTTTATTACCAGGATGATTTTAAAGAGAAATAATTTATGATACTGGGGAAGAGACTGTACTGAAAAGATGTGGGATGTTGACCTTAGTGATTTTAAAGATCCACACAACTATATGTATAGACTAAATACTTCTGGGCAGGGAACCCAGCCAAGATTTTTTTTAAATAACTAAGTGATATTGGGTGCCCCAATTATGAGGGTACTTAACTTGAGATATCCTAAAAGGACCTGATTTTCAGAAAGTGCCAAGCACTCATTCCCTGAAAAATCAGGCTCCTTTATGGTGTCTTGTGTTGGGCACCCAAAAATTACTAGTTGTTTAAAAAAAAAAATCTTGATCTCTATTTTCATCTATATGCTAAAATGCCATGCACATTTACAGTGCTGTATAAAAAGTACTATAGCCAGGCCTACCTCCACCTATCATACAAGATTGTATTAGACCATAAACCTACTAAAATGCATGGATTTGGGAGACCATGAAAACTGATGCCAATATCGCAAGTTATAAAAGCAAATATGCAGATTACTATATCAGACTAAGGAGGGGCATTTGCTTGCTAATATCCAAAGGTTTGGCCAATCCGCTCCACCCCCTTGCCTCAAAAGTAAAATAAAATTTGAGTGAACATGCTCTAGCCCCTTTCATGTGCTGAACAACCCACAAATGCTTCTATAAATGAGAGGCAGCGGGTTCTGCTACATATTGAAACAGCAGAAGTGTGCTGGCATATTTATTCTTCCTGACTTCTCAGCTTGATTTTTCCTATTGGAACTCAGCAAATAGGCCTTTATTATTAATAGGGATCCAGACCATTTTCCCTGGATTATCCTAGAAAAGAGGTATTGCCTCCATCATCTAGCCTTCCATGCAGTACTCAGACTTCCCTGTAAGAATATACCTCTTCCTCTGCCAACGGTCTAGGTATCTTTCTTCAGGATCAACACCTTTACTAGTGCCAAGTTCAGCTCCAGCACTCCACCCTTCAGGAGATGTTGGAATACAGAGGACATTTTCCTGCCGATGCCTATGCATCAAGATGGTGCTTCTTACCCCATCACATGCTCAAATATCAAGGAAGATCAGGAAGTTCAAAGGGGCTAAGGAGATGCCAAGCACCCTTGTTTAGCATAGCACTGAAGAGGAGTGGACAGCATGCTCTTATGCTCTCTACTGGTGCAAATGTCTTATGTGGTAGTATAAGCTGAGGCTGCACCCCGGGGTTTGGGACTGAAATGCAAGCCAGGTCTGTTCATCTGCCACAATGTTAGTGAGGAAATGATGAGAATCTTGCATTGACAGTATCTTTAAAGAAACATAGTTTTAGTCACACTCCACAAACTGTGATTCTGTGAAACCTTGCAAGCTAAACAAGGTTAGATAGCACCTTGGAAAAAATGTGAAGTCACAGACATGTTTTCTGATATGAAAGCATATGAACTCTTGAAGTTACTGCTCTGAGTCCCAGTCTCATTATGTTAGCGTCAAGGGCCATGCAGCTGGATGGGAATTTAGCAGAAATCTCAGGTAGAGACAGCCTCCGCTGGAATTTTGGTTTATTTCTAGGTTTTCTGCAGCAGTTAGAACAAACTAGTAGAGTTTCTGGCCATTTTGCCTTCATGCAACTCAACAGTCTCTAAGCACGAAACTAGAGATTTCATTGTCCACCACTTCCTGTCCTAGCTTCCTCTCAGAAAACTGCTTTCTGCTTCTATGGGCTCTAAAAGGTCTAGCTAGGCTCGCCTACATTTGATGACTTCCATTGCCTGGGGCTTCCCTCAAATCAAGAAGGGACTCTCAGATGGAAGTCTGAAAATCTGGTCTGGAACTAGGATTTTATCCCTAAATCCCCCCTGTTGATCAGCGGAGCCACCCTTTATTTAGGGGAACCACTGAGATAGTAGCTGTTTGATTGATGTGTCCTAATCCTAAAGGGATACAGTCAAAGTAGAAATTACATTTTGTCTGAATTTCTTTCTTACCATAGTTACAAGTATCACGCTAGGATTACTATTGTTAAGGAGACCAGAGAAAAACAGTTTTCTGTTCTTTCATTGTCTTTATTTGTGCACTGGACAGCACTTTTTTGTGTAATGATTGTACTGTTTCCCCTATATAATTAGTCAGCTTTTCCTGTGTGGGTGAGTCTTTCGTATTACAACATAGGAAAGAATGTAAAAAAAAAAAGAAATGTGATTGCAAAACTACAAAAACTGGCAGGGGAGCTTAAAGCTAAGTATAGTTATTAAAGAGCATTTAAAACACTTCTTTGAAACTGCCCAGATTTCAAAATGACAGTGCCCCTTTAAAGTAGCTTTTTGCATTATATAAACACTGTCACGCAAAGAGTTCTTGCAACACTTTTGCTCTCTGCTAAACCAAAAGATAATACATTTAGATCACAATATGTGCCTTGCCTTCTGAAGACAAGTATACAGAACAACAAAATACAAGACCTCCTAGTGCATTTGAGGGAACAAACTGAAAATAAAACCTACTTCAATCCAATTTGCACATGACTCTGGAATTACAGTACTGTATAATGGTTCTTATTACCTGGATAAAGATCCTTTAGAATAATACCATTTATTGATTAGACAATTCAGAAAAGTTATATAAACTATATGTATATAATGTACTATATATACATTCTGAATTTTAGTCATAAAAGGTGAAATTCAGGGATGACAAATTATGGTTTAATTTACACACAGCGAAATTCATGTGAGCTAAAAAATATCAAGGGGATGGAATTATGAGGTTGTGACAGATAAAGCAACTAACCAGAGTTGGATGTATGAGGAAGCAAGAGAGGGCCCGCTTCTGTTCTCACCCTCCTGTTAGTTACTATCTACAACCCTTTCCTTCTATCTCAGCATTTGTTAAACCAACACATGCTTACACTTCCTCCTGTCCCTTCCCTCTGGCTCCCTTATCTTCTACCAAGCTTCCTCCTCTACCTGCTTCCTTTGACACCCTTCTCTCTCTCACATTTGGGCCTGTTCCAGGTATCAAAGAGCAGCATAGAAGAAGTCTTCATTCCCACAGGAGGAGCAATCAATTCCAATGATTATTGCTCTCCCCATCCACCAAGATGTGCTATTGGTTTTGTTGTATTTTCAATCCAGTTTAGATTATAAACACCACAGGGCAGAGATTTTAGCATAGAGTGTCTGTTCTTTCATTCCTGTTCTAGAACTATGTACTAGCTACAGTTGCCACAAAGGAGCCATCTGATAGCCAGATTGCAGTACACAACTATGTCCCCTTATTCCCTCATCATGCCTCACTTGGCATGGTTGGGGTGGGTGGGTGTTGGCACAGAGCCATTCTAACAACTCCACACCAGCTGGGAAATTACTTTATATCATAGCTTTCCCTATTACACCCTCTTTCCAGAAACATGAGTGGCTCAGATTGGCACGGAATTGGCCCTCTTGTCTTTATTCGTCTATAATGTGCTATACCTATAGTACTATTTATTGAATAAAATACACCTATAGTACTGTTGAACCCAAATTGCCACTGACACTTGATACTTTGAGCACAGATACTTTATTTGTCACCTGAAAGAAAAGAGAGAACTGTATCTTGACAGCATATGCTAGAGATACTGATATCCCATGGTTACTTTGTGTATTATGCTACGGCCGCCAGTTCATTTTTTTTGATGAACAAAGTTTTATGCATACAAGCCACATTTACACAATTATCTACAACCTGAGATCACTAGATGGCAGTGATTTCATTGTCATAGCCCTCCCCCACCTGTCACTGTGGGGGTGTTCAATCATAGAAATGTAGGGCTGGAAGGGACCTTAAAAGGTCATCTAGTTTAGTCCATCTCCCCCCACAACACTGACGCAGTATTAAAGTATAACCAGACCATCCCTGACAGATGTTAGTCTAACCTGTTCTTTAAAGCCTTCAATGACCAACCTTTGTAGGTAACCTGTTCCAGTACTTAATTGTTCTTATAGTTAGAACATTTTCCCTGCTATCTAAACAAAATCTTCCTTGCTGCAAACTAAGCCAATTACTGCTTGCCCTACTCTTGATGGACATGGAGAACAATTGATCACCATCCTCTTTAAAACAATCTTTCACATATCTGAAGACTGTTATGTTCCCCCCACCAATCTTCTATTTTC
Source organism: Emydura macquarii macquarii (assembly GCF_026122565.2). Lineage (NCBI taxonomy): Eukaryota > Metazoa > Chordata > Testudines > Chelidae > Emydura > Emydura macquarii. The sequence continues at coordinate 71,596,395 of NW_027131390.1, forward strand.
TAGACTAAACATTCCCAGTACTTTCAAGCTTTCCTCATGTGTCATGTTTTCTAAACATCTTATTTTTGTTGCTCTCCTCTGGACTTTCTCCAATTTGTTTACATCTTTCTTAAAATGTGGTGCCCAAAATTGGACTCAATACTCCAACTGAGGTCTCACCAGTGCCAAGTAGAACAGAACATTTATCTCCTGTGCCTTACATACGATACTCCTGTTAATACATCCCTGAATGACATTTGCCCTTTATGCAACAGCATCACATTGTTGACTCATATTCAATTTGTGCAACTCTATAACCCCTAGATCCTTTTCTGCAGCACTATTGCCTAGCTAGTTATTCTCCATTTTGAATTTCTGCATTTGATTTTTCCTTCCTAAGTGCAGTACTTTGCACTTGTCTTTACTGAGTTTCCCCTTATTGATTTCAGATTAATTCTCCAATTTGTCAAGATCACTTTCAATTCTAATCCTGTCCTCGAAAAGGCTTGCAATTCCTTCCCATGTGGTGTCATCTGCAAATATTGTAAGTGTACTCTTCACTCCATCATCCAAGTCATTATATTGAATAGTACCAGACCTAGGACAGACCCCAGCAGGACCCTATTGGATAAGACCTCCGAATTTGACAGCAAACCATTGATAACTTCCCTCAGTACGATCTTTCAACCAGTTGTGCACTCACCTTACAGTACTTTCTCATAAGTAAACTAGGGAAACATGATCTAGATGAATGTCATGTGTGACTATGTCAAAAGCCTTATTAAAGTTCAGATAGATCACATTTAATGCTTCCCACAGCGACTAGGTCAGCAATGGTGTCAAAGAAGGAAAATAGATTGGTTCGGCATGATTTGTTCTTGACAAATTCATGTTGGCTGTTACCTGCCTTATTATCCTCTAGGCTTGAACAAACTGATTGCTGAATAATTTTTTCCAGTAACTTTCTGGGTGTTGAAGGTCAGCTGATTGGTTTTCCAAGGTCCTCCTTTTTCCCCTTGTTGAAGAGAGGTACTATTCTTTCTCCAGTTCTTTGGGACTTTACCCATTCTCTATCAGTTCTTGAAGATAATCACTAATGGTTCAGATATTGCGTTGCTTTGTACATATAGTGTGGTGAAATCGGATTTCTATCTACTCCACCTAGTCATACACAGCAGAAAGCATTTATTCAATGATATTTTTATCTGAACATGCAACAATGATTTTGGAAATAAACCAAGAAGTACTTGTCATCAGCAGAAATCAGTGTAGTTTGCCAACAGATTAATACTGCATGAACACATATTAGGTAAAGCTTAACTCAAATCTTTATGCCACATAACAGCACTCTAGACAGACAAGCAGCCTCTTATGGGACTCATCAATGGAAGTTATAAGAGGGCATCCATCCCTTTATGAAGTAACAGAACTTGGCCCACTCTCAGGAGTTTCAGAATAAATTGGCTGCTGAAGAAAAGAACATAAAAAAAGTTGGCAACCTAAAATATTTAAAGCGTTCAGGGCCCTCAGAGGAGCAATGCAGGCTGCTGGAGTGGAACTGACTGAGTAGTATCTAAAATTGAACAGGTACCTGTAAGCCTTGATATGAGTAATTGGACATAGATGAGGCCTCATTTCTTGTGAGATAGGATTAGGGATGTAAAAGGATCAGCAGGCTGTAAACAGAATGTCTGTACTAGCTAAAATAAGGGTTCTCTGGGTGTTCCCCTGTTACAGTGCACAAGATAACAATGATTAAGATAAGCCTGGAATGTAAGACAAGGTAATGAGTAAATTGTGCATTGACAGAGCATGCTCTACAGGGATTGGTTCTTACAAAGTGATCAAGCCAATCCCAATACTTGTGATGCAATGTATAGTAAGTGCAACGTAATGTCTACATGTATATAAAGGAAAAGGTTTGCTGTGTAACTTTGGATGTGTGGTATGTCCTGTATCCACTACCCCTACGTTTGAGCCTGATCAACTCAAGTGTAGTTTGAGTGTATGCCAATAAAAAAACCTCAGTGATGAGTTTGGAGTTGAGCTGAGTTCTTGGGAATCAAATGGAAAAGATCTCGGAGGTGACTGAGTGGATAAGGTCTCAGAAGCCACCCCAACAGTCTTTTTATGAAAAAATAATGTGGACAACTATTTGGCATAACAACTGAGAGCAAAACAAATCCCCTGAGAGCCACCAAACCCATGGATGGATCCCTGACTGAAGAGCAAATCGCTTGAACAGAGATTAGGGAATCAGGCCTTTCTATGCATTTCTTCAGAGAACACATAGGTGAGGTCTTTCTAGGTGTATATATATATCCTATGGCTAGATAGAGCTGTGATACCAAACCTTTTCTAATATTACTCCCAGTGCCCCTTTTCTGGGCCAAGTTCAATGCTGGCACAACTCTCATTGACTGCAGTGGGAACTGTGCTTGCTCACACCCGGCTCTATTTTATCCTAGATGTCTTACTGAACTAAACCTTACAATATGGTTGTACAAACAGTCTTGTTTGAAAAAAGATATGATTATATATTATAGTAAGCCCTCAGAAAAGTAAGAGTACTTCAGAGCATAGGAGCACCCTAGCTAATGACTAGCCATTGAAGGTTTATAATGCTGAAACAATTCCAGTCAACTCTGCTTTTTTTCCCCTAGGTGTTGTTTAGGCAATCCACACAGTACCTGCCATCTAAACTCACACTTCTAGCAGACCAATCAATACTGACTTGGTGTTATGCCAACAACCTTTATTCTAACATCGTCTCAAAAGCTCCAAATTCAGTGCAAGGGGTTCACCATTTCGGAGTACAGCTCAGACTGTACACGGGTATATTAAATCACGTGATTATATTTTATAATAGTCCACCAGCTAGGTAAAAGAAAATTATTTGTTCTTCTCTCCAGCAGGACTGATATGCTTCCCTTTCTACTGCATTGGAAAGCTTAGAATCTCAACTGTCATGTGTAAGCATTTCACAGAGACCATGAGAGAGCTTTTAGATGGTAGGTAGAAACAGACATACTGGTCCCTGAATCTCCCTTTCTTCAAGTTGTTAGCATTGGTTCAAAATACAATCCTTGCTCCCAAAACCTGAGCCATTGCCATTCAAATGAAAAGTAGGTTTTTCAGTGACACCACTGTTCTGCTGTTACTCTGCTTGGTGCTAGTTATTAGCCTTATGTTCCAGCACATACATCACTGGCTCTACTCCAGGTTTTCTTTTCTTTTTGAATTTGCACAGTGATTGTATTTGGAATTGATTCAAATCAATTAACTCAAATATCATTTGTTGCTAGTGCCTGATATTTAAGTTAAGCTAAGCTTGGGTATGAGCTCTGGATGCAGGCCTAAAATAAAATGCCTTATTTATCAGTTTGTCATTGTAGATTACAGAAAGTGCTGTGCGAAAAGAGAATTGTGCACGTGCTACTCAGCTGTCTAATGTGGAGGATAAATTGAACACACCGTGGTTCTAGGGCACTAATTTATATTCAATACAAACCAGAGATAGGCCCACCCCAAAACCCTAGATATAAACCATCTTGAACTCTGGAGAAATTTGGATCTGAATTAGAACTTCACAGCTGGTCACTATAATGAGCTGAACCAAAGTCCCAGATCTGAGCATTCCCAAGCTCTGGAGAAATTCAGATCAAGATCTGAATCTCTAGCTGGGGATCTTACATGTTGAATCATACCTCTCTCCCCATCTAGAAAATACATATTTTCATCACAGATATGTTGTGAGGATTCATTAATTCAAGACTTCCTAAACATTTTCATAAAGTGGACTATCTGTTTGTAGTGAGGTCATTCTCATGAGCCACCTTCCTTTATGGCCCCCCACTCAAGCTTAGATTTACAATTATATATTTACCTCTCAAATTTGTATGAATACTGTTAATGCCAATAAATATTAAAATGCAGTGACTTTCATCATTTGGAAAAAAAAATCATTATCCCGTCTTGCTACTCCTATATATTCTCCTCTCTGTCTGACCATGCTTTCATCCCTTTCTTCTTCCCCTTCCACTCAAAAACAGATGACCTCTAAAAGTCAATAGTCAGCCCACACACACAATCAAGCTCCCTCCTTAGGCAAAATCAGTTCTTTTTACCTCCCCATTCAAAGTCAGTTCTAACCCACCCATCCACCTCAGCACATTTATAATCAATATCTCCACAATCAAAATCAATTCCTGCCCTCAATCAATTTGTTTGCAAATCAGCTTCCCTCACTCCCAGTCAAATCAACATGGATTTCCTCGGTCTCCACAAACATAAGGAATTGTCTCCCATTCAACTAAACTCCTTTACCACTATATATTAAACTCCAATGATACTTGGCAAATTCAGGAAGTAACTAGGTAGTAGAACAAAATCTGCACTTTATGGACATTAGCTCTTTCAGCCTAAAGGTTTTTTATTTTTTTAAATCTTTCTTTTATTTTCCTCCTGGATGAGGCTCTATGCTGTAAGGACAGGATCCTTTCTTTCAGGTAGTGGGGCTATCAGTCTGAAGGAGATTGGTCTGTAGCAGCTGTACCATCTTCTCCAGCAGAGCGACCTAAATAAGACCAACCTGGGTTGCTCAGATCAGAGAGGGACTGGGGGAAACAGAAGATGCTGGGGGCAGTTGTTACAGCTGATAGTCCCCACAACAGAATGTGGAGTGGGAGGTGGCAAGGAGACTCCTAAAAGTTGATCTTTATAATAAAAAGAGGACAGCTGAGTAATTAGAAGACAAGAATTTAAAACTAATAAAAAGCAATGCACAATTAACCTGTGAAATACTGCCACAAGCTATCACTGAGGTCAAGTGCTTAGTAGGATTTTTTTTTAAATTGGGCATTTATATGAATAATGAGAATATCCCCAGTTCATTTTCACCACATAACATTTCATAAGGGATATAAACTTCACAACTCAGAGCATAAATCAACCACCAGCCTGAAGTTAGGAAGTAAGTTTCCATACAGGCAATTTATGACATAATTGTTCATTATGGGTTGTTGTTTTTTTGGCAATTTCCTCTGAAGTATCTGGTAATGGCTATTGTCAGATCATTGGTCAATCTGGTATGGCAGTTCATATTAGTAATATGATTTATTAATTGTTTTTTGTGATTTGTGTTTACTCTGATTTATTTATTGGACCCAATGCTTTATTATTGCAACTCTTTCCCCTTTAATCATGATGACCTTAGTGAAGTTTACTCTTTTCTATTCTATCATAAACCCTCCTGAACTTTAAACAACTTCATATTTTCCAGGAAACTCAGGCAGAGTCCCAGGAACTGTATTTTGTTGAAATGCTAGACAACCATTTATATAAGTTTGCAGAATAAAAACTGCTATGTTAACTGCAGGAAAAAGCTCAGATTTTCAACAGAGATTAGTCATTTTAAGTGTGCACAATAAACTGCTTAAAGATACTTATTAGTTAGTTGCAGGGCCCCCAAATGTCCCTGCTCCCAGCAACCAGCCTGCTACAGGCCTGCTTCTGCAATTCACTAAATGTCAATTCTCTACAGTACAATATCCCGAGAACAATTATCACTTCAAGTTCCCATGAGCCTGCTTTTGTCAAGCAATATATCTTCAGCTTCCCTGTTACATTGAGAGACAGTTTGTAACCCAAAAAATACAGCAAAGGTAGTCATATTAGAAGCAGTAAACCAGGGCGCATTTACTTAGTACATATAGTATCAGTTTTCAAAAGAAAGCAAAAAGAATGATGCTGGCCATTATGGTCATAAGAAGTCTATCTTCTTGTAAAATAACATAGCTAACATTGAGAGAGAATCACTCAACACCTCGATGATAGTGGAACCATGAGCAATAAGCACTATGAATGTATGAAGAATAAATCTTGTCATACAAACTTGATTGCTCTTTTTTGACAGATTTATAAACATCATGGATGAAGGGACTGCTATAGATATAATGTATTAGGGTTTTGGAAAGGATTCATACTATTTCTCACAAAAACTGACTTGACAAATTAATTCAAACAGACTTTGATAGGAATACTCTGACTGACCCCACTGCACGGTGTTGCTTTGGTACACCAGTCCCCTTGATGTCTGTCAGCATGCCACCAGCATGTCCCACCAGTCCAGAGAGGCAAGCACTGGGGGTGCATCAAGCACTAGGCTCTCAACCATCATGGGTCCCCATTAACATTGGGCAGAGTCTAAGGAAGTAATGGGATTATTTTATTGGAGATGCCAGAGATAAATGAGGCAATTATGCTAGACACACTAATCAACCCATGGTTGCTAACCCAGAGCTTGGCACAGCCCAGTAATGGAATAGAGAGGTAACCAGTGGGTTCTGCCAACCACACGTGAAATTGTGTCATGTATCCTACTTCTAAGTATCCTCCTACTTGCTACTAATAGCGCCCTGCCAGCAATAAATTGTTTCACTGCCCACAACCCAGCCTTTCTTCTGCTGTAGGCTTCCAGACTGCTGCTTCTGCTCACACACGGTCCTCTCTTTCTCTCTCTCTCTCTCAAGACTGGCCCCTCTGAGCTCAGGAGGCCTTTTCCTATAGTCTAGGATGGTATTGTGGAGCTCCCGCTACTGGCAATATATTGAATTAAGTAACATAGTGCCCTCTAATGGCTAGATCCCTAGCTCTGCTGGCAAGGGGAAGAGGTACCCACTAATGAGGTAACAGATTCATTATAATGCCCCACTATAAACTGAAAACTGGCTGAAAGACTATAAACAAAAGGGTAATGTATTGAGTTGGGAGGAGGTATTCAATAGGGTACTGCAGGGATTGGTGGCAGGTCTGTGTGTGAGTTTTTTTTAACATCTTCATCAATAACCTGAAAGGGGGAATATATTGCATCAGGTCAGTGACCGCTATAGGTAATATTAAATTGCAAAAAGCTACAAATGCCAGTGAGGACAGGGAAATTATAAATGGGATTTAAAGAGATTACCAAAATATATGGAAAATTTAAAAAAAAAGTGTTAATATGGAATTATGCAAATTGATAAATCTAAAGAGCAATAATCCAATGCAGTTAGTTTAATGCAAGAGAGTAACCTGGAAAGCAGTAATGTGAAAAGAGACCGAGGTGTGAAAGAAACAGCAGACTAGACATAAATTTGCAATACGATATGGCAGGAAAAAAAGGGTCAATTCAGTTTAGCTCTGTATATGGAAAGGTATCACAGCATGGAGTAGGGACGTAAAAGTCCTTCTTTTCGTGACCCTAGATTTAAGCATTCAACTGTGGACAGGACATTTTCAGAAGGACATTGACAAATGGAAAGAAATTCAAAGAGCCAAATCAGCAGTCTAGAGGGATTGATTTATAAAGAAAATGTCAAAAAGCTAAATACGTATAACTTGTCTAAAAGATGACTGAGGGGACACATGATGGGCTCAGTATTGTAGAGTGTGTGTATAAGCATAAAGCAAAAACATCAGTTAGATAAGGAGTTTGGGAGGAACACACCCAATCCTGCTTTGAAGAGAGTGCTGCTGAGCAACTGCTAAATTACTTCTGCCTAATAGCAAGCCAAAGCAGCAAACAAGCAAAAAAGAAATGGCTAGCTCAGTGCCTCATTTGTATTCCTAGAATCATGCTTAGAGCTGTATCTCCTCAGAAACATGCATTTTCATATAGACCTTTCCCCTTTCTTAACCCAGGCCCTGAGAATAAGAGAGTGGGTACCCAAGGGACTTGAAACTTACATTCTGCTCACTGAAAAGGACACCACTTTTGCTTATTCCTTGTGCCAAAACATAGCTTTTGGTCACGCTTATGTTTGAGCAAAATATCCTTGCATTCCTTGCTGAGCACAACACAGGAACTTGCAGGCTCCAAGCCAATAACAATCTATAGATATTTGATGAGTGTGTAAAGCAGGCATGGAGTGGAATTATTTAGGAGGGGGCAAGGGGATGTAAGTTAAGGTTGAATTAAAAGGAAAATTCAGACTGAATATCAAGAGAAATTTCCTGACAGTGAAATCCCTTACAGGCTGTGGGACAAGGGCAGTTGGAAAAACCCCATCACTTTAGACCAGTCTTTCTCAATTTCTTTCCACCCACGGAACCCTTGCGCGCCCATGCCATGCCCTCGGAACCCTTGCCCGACCATACCATGCCCTCAGAATCCTTGCCCACACATGACATACTGTCCACCGAAAAGTCAAGGAAATCTTCCTCTTTTCGGCGGCGTGGTATTTGCTTGATTCAGCGGCGCGCTTTCAGGGCCGTTTTCGGCGGCCCCATCAGCTGTTCGGCGGCGCGCGAGCAGCTGTTCGGTGGCCCCATCAGCTGATCGGCGGCGCCAGATTTTTTTAACATTCGGCGGCGCGGTACGTCTTCTTCGCAGAACCCTTCTGCTCAGCCCACGGAACCCTAGGGTTCCGCGGAACACCATTTGAGAACCACTGCTTTAGACACAGAAAAATAAAATAGACAAAACGTTAGGGAAAAAGCATGGACACGGAGATGGATGGGCCTTGATGACTTAACAGGCTATTTGCTTCTCTGACTGATTATTTGATCCCCTTGTACAGGGGATTGCATAGACTTTAAACATGCTGATCAATGCTTGGACAGCAGAACAGTTAAGATACATCGGTGGGAGGTGCAGTGATTGGGGCCTGAGCAGTCAGAGCAGAGGGTTAAAACCAAAGACAGCCTCAAGTTCCAAGCTGAAGATCAGAGCCAGACATGGAATAAGGTGCCAAGCCAGGGGTTGGAGCCAGACCCAAAGTCAGGGTAAAGTGAAGCAGGTTCCAGGAGTAGGGCAGGACAGCAGGAACTGGGAGTAAACAGGAGTTTGGAATGGGAGGACAGGAACCAGGAAAGGTCCATAGTAGCAACCAGCCAAGAAGTTCTCTAGCTGCTGACAACTTCCTGCTATATTTAGTACTCCTTAGCCAACTGAGAGTGCGGGGAGCTGGGTGGTTCCCACAGTCAGGAGCTGTGGGGACATCACCTTCTGTGAGTTAGCAGTTACTCCCATGAGCTGCTAGGTGGCAGACATGGCCTGTGTGCTACTTGGGAAACCATGGGCCTGGGTTCAAGGCCTATGAGCCCACCTCAGCAGGAGAGATAGATGTATATTGTATTCCATAAGACTCCAGAAGGAAATTCTCATAAATGAAGAGCTACTTGTCATGTTAGCAGCCATATCCTCCTCTTTTTCCTGATAGTTCAAATAACCAGCATGGGTTTTCCTCCTTGTTGTGCCATCTTTTCATGATTTTGGGGGAGTATGGGGTAAGGAGATTTAGGAAAAATCCATTATGCTAGGGAGGGTTGATGAATATATAATAATCGGATACACACATATTTAAGTACCTGTGGTACCCAGGATACTGATAGGTGAGATGTTCCAGCAGATGCTCATCCTGTCTGATATCATTGAATGAAAAAATCACAATTACCTTGACAATAGGACTATATTGTTCCTGCTTCCCCAACCCCCGCACCATGCATATGTTCTGTGCAAACTTCAGGAATAAATCACAATCTCTGGGCTTGGAAAAATGTAGTAATTCTGAGTTCCTGGAAGCACATATCACCCCAAACGGAGTGGAGAGGGCAAGCAGAGGTTGAGTCAGGACACCTATCTATAATTGGATTTAAACTCCTAAACGACAGCAGTGCAGCTAAATACTACAGTGAGCATGGAGTTGTGATTACTAGGCACGTGCTAACTCCCAAATTGTTGTGCAATATATTTCCTTTCAGATATATAACTCCTTTAACTCTAAAATGCACTAATCCAGGAGACATGGCTAAATCTTTAAAGATGTTCTCTGTAAAGTCAGTAAATTGCAGATTGTGGGCTTGTCTAGCCTTGAAAGTTAACATGAATTAAGGTAGGGTGTAAATTTAAAGCACAATAGCTATTTCTGAATAACCTCTATGTGTGGATGCTCTTATTCCAAAATAAGAGTGCCTTGGTCCTGTTGCACTTAATCCATTTTGAAAGCACTGCCATTAGAAAGTGGATTAAACGCAACAGGACCAAGGCACATGGAGTTATTCAGAAATAAATAGCAAATGCTGAATAATTCCACGTGTAGACAATCAGGTCATAAATCCACAGATATCCTTAAGTTCTCTAATATATGACTTAGGTCACCTGAAGTAAAACAAGAATTAGGATTCCAGTCAGGTAAGGAGTGCAGATTAGCTCATTTATTACCTGCAGATGCCAGGACATTAAAACACTCAACCATTTCCTCACCAAGCAGTGAATGAGACAGTTCCTTAATACAATTACCTCTGTATAATTGGAAACTAAATCAATGATGACTACATGATTGGAATATTACTTTAAATAATTTTATTTTTATTACACTATTTTGTTGGTACATTGTCCCCCCAAATAGGTCATTCATTTTCCTGTTGATTTTGATTTGTGTATGCATATTAAAAAGAAAACAAAACACATTTTCAACCTTTCTAATTTTCTAGGGTACATGCTTGTTAATTACTTAGTCTGAATTATTTTTTTTTAAATAAAGATACATGCTGCATACCCTGTGCCATGTAAAAGCATAACTGTGTGGGCAGCAGAGCTCCATGGCAGGTAGGAGACAACAAGCTCCCCATCACCAGACTGCAGTGTTGTTGCAGTAGTGAGCCTTGCTCCTCCTTCCAGAGATGAAAAGGCTGCCAGTGCCTCATTCATCTCCTCCTGAGAACAGCAGTTTCAAGATGTTGAAAGAGATAGTGGGGAGAGAGACCACAGACTGCTCACTTCTTCCTGTGGAGAGAGCAAGTGCTTGCAGGGAAGCTTCTACTGGCTTGGGCTCCCTCTCCTACCTTGACAGACACACTACCCAACTCAAGACAACAGGAGTTAGGGTGGAGACTGCTAATGGCTTTGCAAATCCTCAGGAATCTGGAGGACAACCTAGCAATGTTCCTAGCCCCAGCACCGCCATTAAAATTGATATGCCTGGAATCAGGGTTGTGGAAAAGGGTTGTGCCTGGGTAGGAATAGAGAAATGTTGAAAATTAATACAGTAAATTTGACAAGACTTTTTTTTAAAACTCAGCATGATTTTGTGCTTAGTGAAAGTCAGGGACAGCTCAATAACAGAGAAACAAACACCTTTTTCCTTATTACAATGTTATCAAGTTAACTTCTTGGCAACAGGAGCAGAATTTTTCTTGTATAATGTCCACTGCTGGCAAAAAAATGCACTGGAAATGGCAGTTTAAAAGAAATATAACATTATTTTCAAAAAGAAAGTTAGTCCATTGAGCAGAATAGTTTGCTGGTGCAAGGGGAAATTACAACCGATGGATACTGCAATGGCAGAAATCCTTTTTCAATGAGAATAAAGAAGGGGGCAGTGCAATGTTTCTCTAGTGGCTTCTAAAATTCTGTCACAAAGCAGCTGAATTGTCTTCCCAAATCCTTGTAGTGAGTTCATATGTACTAGTCTAGGCAAAGACAATTCTTGTCTTGAAGAGGTTTTAATTTCTAAAAATAAAAGTCCCACCACACTTGAATAAGAAAGCAAGCCTGAGGGTCACAAATCCAAAAAATCCAAGTCTTCAGTCTCTGGGTTACATACGGGGTGGAACCAGCGAGGAAGGGATTAGGCCTCAGGCCTGCAAAAGATGCATTGTTTTTGACTCTGCTGGGCAGAATTTAAAATACTTTCCCCTGATGGAGATTGGCTGCAGGAGAGTTTGAATGGCACACCATCATACTGATAGGTGTGAATAAAGTCCTACCACTTTTGTGTTATAAAGTATAGAGACATCGGGGCACCACATTCTGGGTGAAATCCTGTCCTGTGCTAACAAATTAGAAGAGAGAGAGATCAGAGGGATATGCTTGTTTAACCTTTGGGTAGGCTAGAGTTTACATTATTGCCCTTCTCCAGTGCCTAAAAAAACCCCAATTTCCACAGAAAAGCAGCTGGAAACCTAGAATTTAGTCTCTAAGGATTTTTAGGAAGGATTGCACAGGGTCAACCTCCCTACATTCAAGTCCCCAAAAGAACAAAAAGGAATGAACTTAATTAAGTACCAACTTTATAAATCTAATGATAAAGAAACATAATAAATAATAATTTCATGTTATGTTGTAAAAACTGATCTTTTATAATCTACATACATTATCTTCACAGTTTTACATGAACATAAAGAAAACAAATTACATTAAACAGGTCAGTCCCCATAGACACACAATGAGCAGAAATTCATCTGAGTCTCAGTTAAAAGTCTTTGATCACCAAGTCTATAGTCTGCTGAGTCAAAAGCAACATCTTCTCTCCACTTGCTTGTAGGAATCTTCACCAGGAAAATATGCAGATTTCTTCTCTTCCTCCGCTCAAATCAGTTAGCTGTTTGACTAACTGATTAACCAACCAATTAACTATATCAATTTTTTAAAAACCCATAACCCTGTTATAAGAAAATACAAAACTGAGAACTGCAAAATACAAATGACTCTTTCCCCATTATCAAATTTAAAGAAAAGTTGGTGACTCAGACTAGTTGAGACAATCCCCTTTTCTATAATTACGGCTGCCAGGGCTTCCCTGTTGGAGGGTTAATATCACTATTCTACTGTTTCAGAGTTAAGGAATACAGCCTGCTCTCTATGCCAAGGCTCACTTCTCCCTGGCCTTTTGTAAAGCAGCTGCCCTGGTTGCTTGCTGTCATAGAATCTGACCCTAGCAGCAGGGAACCTATTGGAGCATATCCAAAACTACTACACCCAATTCCAAAAACTTCTGGATGTGGAGTGCTAAATCTGCCTAGCAACAATGACTCAGACACAACTCACTCCTACCCAGTCTCCCCACCACCCAACAGATTCCGTAAAGAGATATCTCCCTATTAGGCACCTGGGTTACACTTGCTCTAACATTAATAATAGGACAGGGCCTTTCCCAGAAGATTTAAGAAAAGGAAGCACCTACTGCATCTTGGCCACATGAGGGCATGGTCTGTCAGCTAGGGAGCTCATCAAGCTACATTGTGCAGCTCACTGGCCACATTTGTATGTCTTGAAACATTAGGGTGACTTTTATATCATATGTGTGCTTGGCCTCACTCTCCCAGCCCTGGTCTTGTGTAGATCCCTCAATTAAAGGTAGGACTTTGCCTCATGATGGAGTGTACATAAAATCTTACTACACAGAACCTCTTCTCCCCACCAATATTTTCCTAGTGTTGCTATGGTGACCAATTTGAAAGTTAACATATTTGTTAAGAATACAACATCAGTAAGAAGTTCCAACACAAAATCACAGATCTCAAATTAAACCAAGGGCAAAACCACGAGGTCCCTGTCAGTCTGCTCTCAGGTAAGACTCTCATTAATTTCAATTACAGTTTTACTGCAGTAAGAATTTCAGGATCTGTCTCAAGCATCTTTCAGTAGCTTGAAATAATTTTAAGCAAAGTTAATTTTTTCCATTATTCTTTTATTTAAAAACATACAAACTTGCAAGTCTTTTTTAGTTGTATGCTTTAAGCAGTAGGTGGCAATAGTTGTTTGTACCTTCACAATAATATTGTTATTATATTGTAATAATTGTGAATGATTACTCAGGCTCTTTAGAAAACAGAACAGCAAGAGTCCTGTGGCACCTTAAAGACTAACAAATTTATTTGGGCATAAACTTTCATGGGCAGAAATCCACTTCGTCAGATGCATGAAGTGGAAACTTCAGTTTGGTAGGTATATATACACATGCAAGGATGGGTGAGTTTCACCAAACAAGAGTTTCACCAAAACCCTCTTATGCTATTACATTAATCCAGATATGCCCCAAAACAAATGTTTCCATTTTATAATTGCTAATCTTGTCTTTAAAAAAATCAGAGACAATATCTGTAAACACATTCCAATCAACAGAAAAAAGTATTTTGTTTAAAAAAATTCTACTCAAATTGAAAAAAAAAATTTTTTTTTAAACTGAAACTCTATGTTTGGAAAAGATTTAATGTGAGAACAAAAATATAGAGAATGAATAAAAGGAGACAATGGAGAAAATGTAAAACAATGTTTGTTTGTTTTTTTATAAATACTTGATAAAAAAAACTGCATATGTTATCATACATTTAGCTATCATCATGATTCTCCCATAGGGCATCAACTTACATGGTGATGTGCACATGAAATTTAGTAGGCAAACACCCCTGCTGCAAGTTTTCTAGCAGTAACATCTATTTGCTGATCTATGTTTTTATAAGCTTATCACTGTGGTATAAGCACTGAGTGTACGGCTCAAAAATAAATATCAGCATGTGTGGGTTTTATACATGGAAATTGTATTAGCTACATGCACAACTACACATACAAATGTGACGTGTGGAAAAGTGCATGTACATTTGTGTATATCAACAAAATTTCATATCTACAAGTGGAGGCCAAAAGTCTTATATTCAGGCTCTGTATGTATCTGCCTCTATAGAAATATGTTAGTTTATCACAAAGAAGCTGAATGTTCCTCGAGGATTCTTTCTGGGATTATAAAAAAGAAGTATCAGGCAGAAACACTGTCTTTTAACAGTTTTAATTTGAAGAACAGAAAAATGCAATGGGTTAAGTAACAAGCAAACCAGTAGAACTCCATGTCCAAATGTCTCAGACTACTTAGTCTAATAAAATGAAAATAACAGCAATAATTTTAATAAAGTTATATCTCACAGTTCATACAGCTTCTTTCATTGAGAAAGACCCTAATATACTTTAGTGATGTTATATAGTGAGAATGGTGTAATGTGATATGACAGTTAAATTAAGATGAGATTGGGATAGCTGCATTACTTGTAAATGGTGACAGTTGACGGTGTGAAGACAAGGAGAGGAAGAGAAAAGAAATTAAGCAAGGAACACAACTAAAATATATATTCAATGCTCCTTTATCTGATCCAGCCTGAAATTATGCTTCCCCTTTTATCCTCCCCACACTCCCCAAGCAAACTGTTTGCCAGACTCCACATAGCATTCCTGTACTGTGATATGATCTATATCAACTCTAATGGCTCATATTTGCTTCTTTTCGCTATTTGTACAACTTCCAATTCAATGGAGCATGTGGGAAGGACACCTACACACTTCAGGGCAATTTTTCATGCACAGACACTTTGTGTTATTTGCTTTGTGCTAAAGTGCCATGTCTTCCTGGTGCTGTTCTTTTATGATATTGAAAAATTCGATAAATGGTATTCAGTAAAACTATCATGTTCAAGGAGACAGTACAGAACTGGGAGCAGCTGGAGTCAAAAGGTTTTTTAACTACTGAGAGGCCTTTTCCCTTTTTAAAGCTATGTTTCTCCAGGGTTTCCAACATTCATTCTGGTTTCAGCTGCCAGTGGGGTCATTCTTGGATCAGAGCAAACTGGAATTGACCAGTGAAAGGAAAAATGTGACTTAACTTTTTTGCTCCTGGTCCTCTATCACAATTGCTGTGCTGCTGTCATGAAATATTTCTCCTTGAAATCAAGGACATAGCATAATGAGAATGCTTTGTGTATTCTGCTCGAAAGCTTGTCTCTCTCAACAGAATTTGGTCCAATAAAAAATATTACCTCACCCCCTTTATCTTTCTAATACTATTGCACCGACACGGCTACAGCACTGCATAGACATATCCAGTATATTCAGTGATAGAACTCCTTCTACATACCAAAACATTCAGTAGCACTACAGCGTGTTCTACCTGAATTTCCATACCAGAGCAAATGTATTCTAGATGAATGTACCTGGTATATTTAACAAGAGTCATATAATTAAGGCATTCTGATTATCGTTTGTGTTCTTTAATTGGATGTTTAAGGTGTATATAATTACATTAAAGGCTTTTTATTTTTGTAGTAAAAATATATCAGAGACATGCTACTGAAAAGAAACAAGGTAAACATGAAATTCTATTTCCTGTAGTGATTACAATGACAAAAGTCTGATGATAATAACAGGACCAGGGTAAATACAACAAACACTATATTATTAAAGAGACATAACACCAAACTCCTGAAGTTTATGTAAACCTCATATTAAACAATGGGAATACTCAGGTTTGCGGTGAGAAACTTTAAAGTTTTTATGTCTCTTCTTGCAGGTTTACCAAATGGAAATATTACTATTTTGTGAGAAAGCCACACAGTTAATACTTTTGCAGCTTGCAGGGGGTAATGTGGGGATGAGGAGCTGTATACAGTGGCAAGTTTTGCATTGGTGAGCTAAACTCATAGATGCATAGACTTAAGGTCAGAAGGGACCATTATGATCATCTAGTCGCTGACCTCCTGCACAATGCAGGCCACAGAACCTCACCCACTCATTCCTGTAATAGATCCCTAACCTTTGGCTGAGTTACTGAAGTCCTCAAATAATGGTTTAAAGACTTCAAAAGACAGAGAATCCACCAGTAAGTGACCTGTGCTCCATACTTCAGAGGAAGGAGGAAAAACTCCCAGAACCTATGCCAATCTGCCTCAGGGGAAAATTCCTTCCCAACCCCAAATACAGCGATCAGCTAAACCCTGAGCATGTGGGCAAGACTCACCAGCCAGACACCTGGAAATAATTCTCTGTAGTAACTCAGAACCCACCCCAGCTAACATCCCATCAAAGGCCACTGGGCATATTTACTGCTAGTTATCAAAGATCAGTTAATTGCCAAATTAGGCTGTCCCATCATACCATTCCCTCCATAAACTTAAGCTAAGTTTTGAAGCTAACTAGGTTTTTTGCCCACACTGCTCCCTTTGGAAGGCTGTTCCAGAACTTTACTCCTCTGATGGTTAGAAACCTGCATCTAATTTCAAGTCTAAACTTCCTGATGGACAGTTTATATCCATTAGTTCTTGTATCCACATTGATGCTGAACTTAAATAATTCCTCCCCCTCCCTTGTATTTATCACTCTGATGTATTTATAGAAAGCAATCATATCTCCCCTCAGCCTTCTTTTGATTAGGCTAAACAAGCCAAGTTCTTTGAGTCTCCTCTCATAAGGCAGGTTTTCCATTCCTCGGATCATCCTAGTAGCCCTTCTCTACACCTGTTCCAGTTTGAATTCATCTTTCTTAAACATGGAAGACCAGAACTGTACACTGTATTTCAGATGAGGTCTTACTAGCGCCTTGTATAACAGTACTAACATTCCCTATCTCTGCTGGAAATAGCTTGTCTGATGCATCCTAGGACTGCATTAGCTTTTTTTCACGGCTA
This sequence comes from Emydura macquarii macquarii, assembly GCF_026122565.2. Taxonomy (NCBI): domain Eukaryota; kingdom Metazoa; phylum Chordata; order Testudines; family Chelidae; genus Emydura; species Emydura macquarii. The sequence continues at coordinate 71,613,582 of NW_027131390.1, forward strand.
CATCACATTGGCAGCTCATAGTCATCCTGTGATCAACCAATACGTCCAAGTCTTCTTCTCTTTCACTTCCAACTAATGCATCCCCAGCTTATAGCAAAAACTGATGTAGACACACTGCACTGATGTAAAAATTTACTTTGCACTGGTGTGGCTTACTCTGATTTCAAGCCAGGGAAGCTGCATCAGTATAGTGGTACAGCACACCTAGGTTAGACATTTGCACAACTGCAAATCCCTCAGTTAAAACAAGACCTTAGTTAATGCTTGTAAAGTGCTTTGATGAAGAAATTCACTATATAAATGCTATGTATGATTCACGTAGAATCTTATTTAAAAAAATAAAATAGGATATTTTCAGCTGTTCCAGATATATATGACAAACAGGAAATTCAATCTCTTTTCTCTATCCAGGGCCTCAGATCTATAAACCTGACACTATGTATATTCATTTGTATCTTTTGTCCCAAAAGAGCAACACCCTTTGTTATAATGGATGTCAAAGGAATAAATAGCAGTGAGTTAGATCAGTGGTTCTCAATCTTTCCAGATTACTGTACCCCTTTCAAGAATCTGGTTTGTCTTGTGTACCCCAAATTTCACATCACTTAAAAACTACTTGCTTACAAAATCAGACAAAAATACAAAAGTGTCATAGCACTATTACTGGAAAATTGCTTACTTTCTCATTTTGTCTGTATGAAATTGACTTCACTGTGTAGCCTGTTGTAAGACAAGGCAAATATCTAGATGAGTTGATGTACCCCCAGAAGACCTCTGCGTACCCCTGCGTACAACTGCAGGGCTGGCCTAACAGAATACCTCCCAGGGTAAAGTCCTCAAATCCAAAGCTATGGACTCAACTTGAGTTTACCTTTATCTTCCAATATGTTCTGGGAAAAGAGGGAGCAAGACTGTACCATACACACTTCTTCATGGAGGTAGGTCCATATATGCCTTGATGTACAACTTCATATTGCAAGCTGCAACCCTATTCAGTAGCTAAACAGCACAGGATTTCTAGGGGTAGGAATAAAATAACATTGTAAAGTAATAATTCTGTGGTGGGTTGCAAGCAACTAATAAAAGTTAATTAGAGCAGTGAGGAAAGATAAAGGAGAGTCATTCAAAGCACTCTCCTATGGATGTATCAGGAGTTCCCATTATGGTTGTCCATTTATATTAGAGTTTTGAGAAATGTGTTGGAATTTCCATAGATCCCTCCTCTCCTATTATCATGCCTGGTGCTCCCATGCTAGCTGCTATGTCAGTTAACAACTGTGAGGAGAGATCTGGTGGGAGTGACAGACACTCTCCTGCCAATATAGCTACTGCTGCTCATTTGGGTGGTTTTATTATGTCAGCGGGAGAGCCACATAACATGGCTACACAAGTGCTTATGCCGGCAAAACTTGTGCAGTTCAGGGGCCGGCCCTTCGCAACAGGTGGGGGGGGGGGGACGAGGAGTGCAGGAGACTCTGAGGGGCATGCCTCAGTGCATCCCCCCCATGCATCATAAAAGGCTGGCCCAGCACCCCACCCCAGGCAGTGAAGCTGCCTCTGTCCGAGTGGGCACTGGGTGCAGGACTGCAGCAGGAGAGGTGGGCGCCACACGCTGGGTAAAGTGCAGGGAGTGGGGGGTGGTGAAGCCAAGCCTGCATTTGTGCCCCCAGCACCTCACGCTCCCTCCCTGCAAGTACAAACTCCTCCCCTCCATGGGACAGCTAGGGAGCAGGGCCTACACGGGGGGAAGAGGGTATGGACATGAGGCAGGGGGGCAAATGTAGGTTTGGCCCCCGGGCACTGAGACCCTCCGTACGCCACTGGTGATATATTGGGATGGGAGAAATGGATCTGGTTTGTTGGGATCTGCTGAGATTAGGCAGGCAGGGATCTGTCAGATCTGGTGGAGATGGGATGAGTTATGGTAAATTGGAGAAGCTTGGATACATTGTGGCAGGATCTGGAGGGGATAGATTGAAAAACGATCTGAGGGGGAAGCAACCTGGCAGGCCTGGCAGAGGATCTAGTGTGTTGGAATAGGTTGAGGAAAGATCTGTTGGAAGAGGGAGGACCTAGGAATAACTGGATGGTTTGTGGCAGGGATGGGATCTGATGAGAGTGCGGTGGTTCTGAGGAGAGATGGCAGCAGAGGGGGCCGGGGTGTGTGAGAGGCACCGATGGGAGAGGACGGGGTCGGGAGTGGATGGTTTGCGGCGGCGATGAGATCTGATGGGGGGTGGGTGGTTCTGAGGAGAAAGAGGTTGAGGGGTGGCAGCCATGGGAGGAGAGAGAAGGGGGCCGGCTGCTGGGCCGCCCTGGTTTGTAGCAGAGCTGGGGCAGGTTTAGGTCAGGGACGGGAGGGACTCGGACGGGGTCAGGGCGGTTTGTGACAGGACAGGGATGTGACAGGACGGGCGGGGCGGGAGCCGGCCGAGTTAGACGCTCCCAGCCCCGCCAGCCAGCCACCCCCGCCTTGCTCCCTGTAGCTGCCGTTGCCGAACTTCCCGGGGCAAGGGCCGCCTCTCCGGCTCCCGAGGCCGTGAGTGGCTGGGCCAAGGCGGGGCGGAGCGGAGCGGGAGGCGGCTCGCTGCCCCAGCCGTCCGCATCCCGGGCCGCCACGCCCCCGCTTCACTTCCCCTAGCAGCGTCGGAGCGAGCAACGGGACAGTCCGCGAGGGTCGCCACGCCGGGGTGCCTGTCAGCCGCCAGCATGATGGAGATCGAGGTGCCGCCCGCCCCGCAGGTGAGAGCCGGGGCCGGGGCCGGGGCCAGGCCCCTCTGCCGGGAGGGGAAGTGCCCCGGGCCGGGCGGCGGGCGGGGCCTGGAGCCCAGGGGTGTCTCTGGCACGTGCCTCCCCCGGCACAGCCCGCGCTTGCCCTGACCTGGGGGGCACTGGCAGCCCCGGCCGGGTAGCGACACGCCAGGTCGCGGGGGTGCTGCTGGGTGTCAGGAGAGGCGGGGGGAGGGTGGAGCAGGAGCGGTGGCCCCGCCCCTGCTCACGGGACCTGCCCGCCTGGCCTCCCGCGGCTCCCGGTCCCGGAACGTGATGAGTCACCGGAGTCGGCTGCGGCGGGGGGCAGCTTGGTGCCCGCGGGGCCGGGGAGAGGCGGGCAGCGCGCGATGCCTTGCGGCCCCCAGTGCATGTGTGAGAGAATGCAAGGCTGACTCTGGACAGTGGTCCTCATAGGTGCTGGTTCTGGGGGTGCTGCTGCCGCCCCTGGATTGAAGTGGTTTCCGTCATATAATATTGGCTACAGTTTGGTTAATGGTTCTCAGCACCCCCACTGTACAAGTTGTTCCGGTATCCCTGGTGGCCCTGGAGACCTCCTGGATGTGTTTAATATTCAGTACTCATAAAATATGAAACATGCGTCACTGCGGTTGAATTTTTAAGGCCCTGCATCTCTTATTCTTTATTTGGGTGAATTATCTTAGTGTAGGTGGCTTTTGGCTTTAGTTGAAAGTTGATCGTTGTCTGTTACAGTTTCCCTAAAAGGGCCCTTTCCGCTCTATAGCCTGCCATCCTTAGTGCTCTGAGCCAGGAACAAGTTAGAGCTGTTGCACAATCATTTATTTCCCCAGGGTTGTTGTTGTTGTTTGATTTAGCCTTTCAAGTGCAGCTTCAAAATATGTAACTCAGAATAGATAGTTCTGTATTGCCTTGACTTACTGAGAGGGTGGAGGTTTCAAATATTAAAATTTGTCTTTCAAATATCTTATGCTAGCTTCATCTGATGTTTCTGCAAAAGATATATGTAGAGTCTAGTTTCACTCCATAACAAGTCTCTTCAGGGGCATACAGTGACATTCTGTTTCATAATATTGTGGTACCAAATGTACAAATTGTCTAAAAGCAGAAGAAATGAACCTAAATTATTTCACTCTTTTATGGAAGACTGCAGTTTTTTGAGTGGTGGCAGGAATAGTTGAAAAGTAAACCAATTTACTCTTCAGTTTTCATTTATAGAAGTTTTGTGTTTATTTTTTTCCTTCTTGTTTATAGGGAAATATGTGGAATAAATTCAGGAGTAAAAAGTATGTATTCTAAATTTTATCCAGTGTTTAGGTTCATTCTGATCTTGCCCATACAGACTGTGCTTGTACAAACATTTAGATAACCCAGTGACAAGCACTTAAGACAGGGCTCGACAAACCCAGGATGCCAGGTGACCATGGCGCCTAGAAATTTAAGTCTGGCGCCTAGTATTTCTCCAGGGGGAGCAGCTGCTGCGCTCCGGCCAAGGCACCACTGCACCCATGTGGCATGGCTAGGATGGGGGAGCGCTGCGGCTGCCGTGCTCCAGCCAGGGTGCCCCACTGCTGGGTCCATGTTGTGGGAGAGGGGCGGGGGAAGGGGCAGAGCCTGGAGGAGAGAGCGGTTGCTGAGCTCTGGCCAGGGTGCCCCGCCGCTGAGCCCATGTTGTCTGGCTCCTTAATTTTTGGGCTGGCTCCTAGCTCCACTTTAGGTGATAGCATCCACTCACAAAGCTTCAGCTATGCCTTTATGCCAGTATCACACAAATCTACCTCCCCACTCTTGATTTGTCTCCCTCTAACTAACATTGCTTCTTTTCTCTCTGTTCATATCACTAAAAGTTCCACCTGAGCCTTCAACATCTCTTGACTTCACTACTACAACTACCTCATGTCTGACCTCATTCTTAACACCCATCAGTTCCTTACAAAGCTAAGGTCATTTCCTTGTCTTATTTTGACTGTGCCTGCTCCGCTCTGAATTCCTTCTGGCACCACCTTGTCCACTGCATCAAATTCAAGCTTTTTTGTTCTCATCTTTGATTTAGCAACTATGCTGTCTCCACTCACAGCGCTGCAGTGGCACAGCTGCACTGGTGCAGCTGTAAAGCTTAATGAAGATGCTACCTATGCCAATGGGAGAGCATCTCCCATCAGCGTAGGTGCTCCACCTCCCCAAGAGGAGGAAGCTGTGTTGACAGGAGAAGCCCTCCCCTTGACATAACCCCCAGTGTAGACAGCGCTAAGTCAGTAACTAAGTCGGATTTTCCACACCCCTGAGCAATGTAGTTATACGGACATGAGTTTGTAGCGTAGACCAGGGCTATTCCACCCCCCCCCACACACACACCATTTATCTACTCTTTTATCTTGTTGTATCACCCTCTGTTCTGCCAATAATGCTAACTTTCATTGCCTGCTTGCCCTCTTATACAAGTGCCTTCATCCTTTGTTCCATGCAGCCCCTTATACATGTAATACCTTTTCCTAGCTGGTCTGCAGAGCCACAAATCCTCTCTTCCTGAAGACCCACTGTTTGTTTAGCTATTCTAATACATTGCCATATTTTATGATGGAATAAACCTAATGCTTAAATTTATTAAATGGAAAATTCTAATGCCCTTTTCCATAAAATATTTAAATTTATAACAAGGGATGGGGAAGGTATATTAAAAAGACTGTCAGTTTAACCCCTTGATTTCTGCGAGCCAGCAGAACCTGAGATGTGAGTCCTCAAAGGCAATATGTCCACTTGTCTGAGGAGGGATAAGGCAGCTGTCCAAACAGCCAGCAATCCCTGCTTCATAAAGGGCATGTGGGCAGGTGACATAGCTCTAAAGAGTGAATGTGAGAGGACCAGCATGGAGCCCCAAATAAAATTTGAAGTTGCTTCCTTCTGATACAAACCCCAGGGCAGGGAGTGACAATAGCGCTAAAGAATATAGATCTGCTGTTGTGTTATCTGTAGTACACAAAGTTTTTACCAAGTTTTTACTGAGCAAATTACTTGTCATACTGTTGCATTTTAACTTGCCAAGCGAATGTATTTCTGTCTCATATCTTCATGCTCCATCACCTTCATATAAGAGAGAGACTTCAAGAGAACAAATATATCCTGCAGTCATGTATGACATTCACCAACTGTCAAAAATCCTAGTGAGCGCTCCTTCCTGGCCATCCAGTAGGACCACTGTGAGGGGAATCCAAGCCTCTATGCTCTGGATCTCCACGGTGTTTCAGGCTCCTGGAATCCAAATGGAGTCCAGTCACTGCCCTAATCTTGGGGTCCCTGGATGCACTCCCAGGGTGCAGATCTTCTCTGGCACCCCCCCTCTGAGTGTCAGAACTTGCTATCAGCCACTGATGCTCCTCTGGATGCAGTACTGGCCTTTCAGACTTCCCAGTACTTAAACATACCCTTCTGCCACAACTCCACCCAAAATGTGTGGAGCTTCTGGTTTACAATTTAACACCCTTAAGTTGTGAAGCAGTTGGTACACTCTTTTGTACATTCTAATATCTTTATGCATTTTATATTTAATCATGAAAAGCACAGGAGAATATAGATTATAAAAACAATAAAACATCCTAAACTCAGTGTCCCTCACTAGCTCACCCTTCCCTTGGGGAAGTCCTGGGGGGATTATTTGTTTGTCAGGATCCTTCTCCCTTGTGCCTTCCTTGCCCCTGCAGCAACCCCTGTCATCTTAATCTGGTGCAAAACGGCTCTACCCCAGTTTCACAGCCTGCATCTGTGCCACCCCTCAGAGCAAGGCACTAGAGAGGTGCGGACTTCCTGTCCCAAACTGAGCCATTCAACTTCTTACTTTCTCTCATCTCAGCAAGACCATTTCCATCCCTCTGATCCTTTCTTGCCCTGCCATCCTGTTGCTTCCCTTTCAGTCACCCCCTCCTTGAGCTATATCTTCCCCACTGCCTCTTCCCTGTCACCCCCAACTCCTGCTTGTTGCCCCCCTCTCAGCCCTGCCCTGTTGCAGTGGCAGATGAGTGCCATGCCCAGTCTGTTGCCCTGGGGTGGGTGCTCCTGGCTGGCAGCTCTGAGTCCCCAGTCGACTCACTGTTTATGCTGCCCTTCACATCTGTTTGGAACAGAAGTGCAGCAGCAACATGTCACTGAAATTGTTTCCCCAGCCACAATGATCTTCCCTCCCTTGGCGTGCCTGGGCTGCTCGGTGATTGTGGGGCTGCTCAGCAGTGCTGGGGTGTGCATGCTGATTTGTTATACAGCTGATTGTGACCATTGGGGTTGGGTTTACAATTCGAAGTGCTGTGCTGCACTTCAATGATTTGCTGTTGTAGGATCACTACTGAGAGCAGGGTTGGGCATGTTGGTTTGTTACTGCAGGATTGCTTATAAACACAGGGCTCTACATATTGGTTTTGCCATTTTGAGGTTGCTCTTGTTGCTGGGCTGTTCAGAATAGCTTGTTATTGTAGGGTCACTTGTGCTCAATTGTTTGTTATTGTAGGATTGTGCAGGAGTGTTGGGTTCTGAGAATTTTATTTTTCTTTAAACAGAGAAATAAGGATTAAAGCCTTTGATTTGGAGGAAAAACAGACCCAGGTTCCCTCAGGACCTGCCCACAGGGCAGTAGTTTTGGAGGAAGAGATGGAGAGGTACAGTGCTCGGTGCTATGTACTGAGGTGGATCCAGGAGGCACAGAGCAGATCATGTGCAGGACACTCCAAATCCCTGAGCAGGTTCTGGTGTCTTAATGGGCTGGCTTGCTGGATGCTGCCCCCCATGAGTCGGTGCCTCCTACAGGGAAAAGGCCCCGGGTCCCATTCCCTATCCTGGGGCTGGATTGGAGCCGACGCTCCTAGCGTGGAAAGGCAATTTGTCCTATTCATTACTCCTCCCCTTCCCCCAACTTCGCAGTAATGGGACAGTTCTATTTCCTCTCATTCTCTTGTGCTGCTGGGTTTCTTGTTCCAGAATGTATGCGTCTGCAGCTCTGGGCTTCAGGGACTGCACACAGACATTTGGGGTGTTATGTGCTGATGATCCTTCCCTTTTCCCCCACTGGGAGACTGAAGAGTGGCTACCCAGCTGCCAAGGGTCCTTTTGTCATTGTTCAGTATTTATTTTGGGGAGCACCACCAGTGTGCCAGGTTCTGGGTGTGGGCTCTTTAACTGAAGCTTTCCATGTATTCTCCTACTAATCCTATCAGTTCTAGGAAGGGAGCCAGAGGGAGGCATGTGTTGGGGGGACGGGAGTCCCATGCTGCTTCTCAGCCAAGTCTGTGGGGGAGACCCATTCTCTGTGTGCAAGTATTGTGTGTGTGCATGTGTTGTAATTGTGTCAGGTTCTTAAGTGTCTGTGTGTGTGAGGGAGGATAAGTGCACACATAGGTTGTATTGCTGAAGGGGGGTTGCATATGGGATATGTATGACTGCTCTGGGATTGTCTCTCTGTGTGTGGGAGTTGTGGGTTGTATGTCAGTCTCTATGGGATGTACGTGTTCCTCCCTCTGAGCTCCTTTATAGATTTCTACTAGGGTCCTCTCCTTTTGTTCTGCCTTTAGGTCAGGGGTTCTCAAATTTGGGGTTGGGAACCCTCAAGGGGTTGTGAGGTTATTATGGGGGGGTCACGAGCTTTCAGCCCCCATGCATGCAGTGGCTGCAGCTGTCATTCCTGTGCATGCATGGCTGATAGCCAAAGCCCTTCAGAGCTGGGTGGCCGGAGAGCAGCAGCTGTTGGCCGGGTGTTCTGAAGACAGTCTGCCCCCAGCAGCAGCACAGAAGTCAGGGTGTCATGGGGGAGGGGGGTTGTCACTTTTTTGGGGCGGTCATCACAGCCTGAAATATTTTCAAAGGGGGGTCCCAGGAAAAAATTTTGAGAACCCCTGCTTTAGGTAATGCTCCAATACTTCCCAAAGCGCTCTCCCCTTAGACAAGAGGAGGAAGCCTCTTCTCCTAGGTAGAGCAAACCTATTGTCCCAAACTGTTTTACTTTGAATAGACTATCATTGAGTGCTGATCACTTATCATAGTCTCTGGCCTGGTAGAAACATGACACAACCCTGTTAACTCATTGGGGATCCACATACATGACATAGTTATTTCATGATATTTTTATAAAATCATCCATAGTTAAGAAGTGGTACAGACAGAACCCCCACTTGTCACACTAACAGAGAGCTTTTGAGTCAGTTGAAAAAGGACCTCACCTTTTTTCCTTGACAGTGGAATTCGGCAGCTCTGTGTCAAGTGAGGATAAGTGTTAAAATCTGAATAAAGCCATGTTTCCATAAAGACAAAATATAAACAAAGACTATAGAAGAGAGGAAAATACAATCTCTAAAAAACTGGTACCCAGACTTTAGAAAATGTCCATTAATTGTGTCCCCCCCCCATTTTAGTATGCCTAACTTGAGACATAGCTCTTGTTTACACTAAGAAAATTGACAAAGCAAGCAACAAACTCACTGTTTCAGTGAAACCAGTAGAAGTTGTAATGTAGACAAGGCTCCAGGAGTCTCTAACGTATTTAATGGTTTCTATGGGTTTAAGTATAATAGTGGTAAAATACCAAGAGCTGCCAGAGCTTTATCAACACTACAGTTCACACCAATTCAAATATGTGGAATTTTTCTTGTAAATATCCAAAATGTGTACACAGTCCTGTGTCCTGCCTTTAAATGTGCTGAGAACCTACAATTACAATTGAAATGAATAGAGGCGTGAGTGCTCAGCACCTCTGAAAATCAGGTTCTAAAGAACTCAAGTTTAGCACCTAAAGTTAGAGGAGATGTTTGGCCTAAATGACTCATTTGAAAAATGTTTTTGAGAAACCAAACTGGGAGAAAAAGAGAACATTTAGTGTAGACAAGGAGCAGCTGGATTATCTCGCGTGCATGGAAGAACTAGAACCATTTTTATGGTAGTGTGTGGGAGGCTTGTGTACATTTCCCACCAATGTTTCAATGGCAAGAATAACTTTGGCTTCTTGTTCCAGCTTTTCTGAAAAAGTGGGGAAAGTTTACATTGGCTTTCAATCAACAATGGAATATTCCTTGCTCAACCATCAAAGCCAAAATATGTAACTGAAAACGAATGACTGATCAAATTAGAATACTTACAAACTGTATCATTTCCATTACCCAAAATCTGTTCTTTTCTTTCCTGTTAGGTCATTTCCCTTTAGAACTCACCAATGCCAGAGTATTTACTGTTTGGCAGATAGTGCTGCCTTTGTGGTCCTGACCTAAATCAATTTAGTAAGCAAGGGTGGGAAAGGTATTAATTTTCTTAAGTTTCATGGAACCTCTGTGGAATAGATGGAACTACCTGGTCTGAGAAGTGGAAGAAGAAAATTCTAATGAACACATGACATTTCATTTATCTACTTTTAAATTATACCATTGTTCTAGTGATAATTCCTAAACTTTATATTAGCTTTGGTCCTTCAACAAGAAGCTGTAGAGGCTTCTCAGAAGCATAAAAAAAGCATTGATGAAAGGATTGTCTTAATAAAATAACGCCAGTCTGTGGATACATAAACATGGTAAATTGACATGCCTAAGAAGGAAGATGTCTCTCCATTAGACAAAAAAGACTATGCATTTGCTTCTTATTACATCAGAGCTATGCAACTTTTTAATGGAAAGGGAGGAAATAAAGATATTTAATTTTAACTACACAGTAGCAAGACTGTTGCCTGTCTTGACTATAGCAGGGTACCATACAATGCAGTTTCTAATCAGTGTTAATAAATAACACATTCACACATCTCTCTGCATCTGAATATTAAATCAAAGAAACGAGGAATGTCAGGGAAGGTCTAGTTATGTAAAAATGTCTTTGGGTTGGGTAATGGGAGGGTTTTAATTTGCTTTTTTTTCTCCTCATTCAAATGATGCAAAGATAAGGTTAGTATTGTTAAACCACTGAATATAAATGTGCCAGCTTGTGAAGGTTCGGTGTATTTACAGTAATTGTACAGGCTGACGTTTAGTGCAGCACAAGTCTCAGCAGTAACTGTTTGGGCTTGAATTAAATATTAATCCCCTGCTGCTGTGTTTCAATTGCAACCAGCAAAAAGTCCTCCAAAGTCACCGGGTTAATCACCTAGTTAAAGTTTATTTTGGACTCTAGAAGAATCACATTCCAACCCTAAATAATGTATTAATTTACTTTAGCAGGTCCTTAAAAAACAACAACCAGAAACATTTTATTTTTAAAATCTATTCATTTTTCTGATAACTTTCTCTGTCAAACTTGAAGATTGTACATATAGCATGTGGCAAACAGCAAATTTAGGTAAAGGGAAAGTTACAACGAATTGTACAGATTATTTTTCTTTGTAATAATCTAGTTTAACAGGTTTTGGAAAAAGTTCATATACTGCTTATGCAATTTTTTTACTTAATGCAAAAAAGAGTTAGGTAAGAGTAGTTGAACACATGAAATTGTAAACTTTGCATTTTCAAAGGAGGGCGGATTTACAGTAGAACTTTAATACTGATCAACAGCAATCAACCTAATAGCTTTATTATGTTTGTTTTACTGAGCTAAGCAATTAAATCAACCAGTAAGACATGTAGCCAACAGAACTATAGCAGTAAGTATATAAATATGTAACTACATTAAAACATGAAAGCACGTTGAGTACTTTATCTCGGAATTTCTTTGCTTGTTTTCTCTTCAGACTAGTCTTTCATCTTTTTTTATTTAGAGTCAGCATTTGGGATGGAACAAAGCAATGGCAGCAAAAGCAACAGTCACTCCTTAACTGTTGGTAATACGTTTACTAACCATAAGCTTAGGTATTGCTGAAGTTTGAGAATAATAGATTACTTACACAATACAGTAGTGAGGCATGTGCAGTGAAAACCTTAATTCTGGATTTTGTAAATTAATTTTTAGAATTTTTATGAAAAGGGATAGAGTAAGGTTAAAAAAAAAAATTAGAACAAGAGGAAAGCATGCATTCCCTAAAGGAGTTCACTATTTTATTTTGTTTTAGCTTGTATCCTTGACACCCGAGAGTACATGTTTTAAACAAAGCCCTTTCTAAGCAGGCAACTGTCTGAAGTCCTAATTAGGGCTGTGAATTGGATTATAAAGTTATTTGGATAACAGAGAAATTTACTTTGTCATCAAAAGTGGAGAAGGATGGTGGTGTAGTTATGTGACCTGTTCAGAGATGAACAGGTTTTTCTTTTTTATTAAGCCTATTCTGTTTCCAGTCTCCAGCCATTTTTAAATCTTGCTAAAATATTTGCTCAGATTTTATAATCGACATTTTATTGTACCCCTAGTGCTGATAAACCAAAACAGTGATTGAATACTTGTTTTTATATCTGTTTTGTATTTGGTTTTATGTTATTGTCTTATGTTCACTTCATCACAATTAGCACAAAAATGACAATTTGTTGCATCAGAGTATGGAAATGTTAATAAATGGGTCTCATGGGTTTAATATAAGCTTATTTTTGGTAACAGTATAACTGCTCCATCTCAAAATATTCTTTAATCCCTTGCACAGATATTAACGTGACTGAGTAAAATTCAGAGCTTATACATAGCTTGGGGTAATTTATATGTTGCAAAGCTGGACGAAGACGTAAATTAGACAGAACAATTTAGATTGAATTTGGCTTAGTGTAAAGTTAGCTCCCTGGTTGGAAAGTATATTAAAGACTTTTTGGGAATGATACTGTGCAAATACAGTAACTGTCTGTATCCTTAGTAGTGTCCCTTTACAGAGGCCCTAAACATAATCAACTCTACAATATTGCCTTTTTTTTTTTTTTTAAATGCCCCTGTGATATTGCGAGAATGGAAAGCAAAATGCCAAAGCAACTTAATCCTAGATCAGTAGCTGAATGGCCCTCCAACAGCTATGGGAGTATTGTGATCTCCTGACCTACTTCATTCTTGTGAGTGGGCAGGGGATAAAAACTGATATGAAATCTACTCTCTGAAATCCTCTGGGAGCAGGACTTTTCTGAATTTCAGCCCTCTGCTACCTCACAAGCATGGGGAAAGCTGTTAGAACTGTGCAATGAAATGATGGCCATGTACACACTGTCAGTTATGGTAAATCAGTTTCCTATTACACACATTGCTTAGAAGGCTAAAAGCATATACAGTACTGTAAGGATCATGATGGTTTGCCTACATTGACTATATACATTTTAATTTCTGTTATGTCCAGTTTCCAACTTGACAGTCGTCCACATCAAACAGCCACATTTGGTGCTATTTGGGAACACTGTCAGCAGTGTTAGAAAGGTCAATACTGAAATAATCTCTTGTCTTGAGGTGGTCTCTTTAGGTCAGGGTAGAGGCACGTTACTACAGGGAAGCCTGTACTGCCCCCAACTATTTTGTACCTATTTTATAGACAGAGGACTTCACTCTTCAAGACAAACTTCATTTTTTAAAAATGAGCAATAAGACTCAAATGGAGGGGAAAAGAAAAAGAAATCTTAGCTGAATTTAATGGTTTCTCAGTGGTATCACAGCCCCAAGTGGTACACAGTCTGACTGAAAAATGTCAAATTTCCAGGATTTAAAACAGGAGCTGAAAATTAAATTTAAATTATTTCAAACCTTTTCAGGAAGGACCTTTGTTTCTGTGTGACATTGAATACAAGTTACCACGCCCTGCAGTTTAAACATTTTATTACTGATATTGCATGTTATATTTTATAAGTCTGATATAATCCAGACAGAGCCTCTTGCAAAACATGGTTTGCATACTTGACAAGTTGACTGTGCTTGTGTGTTAATCTGTCAAGACACCATTTAAAAAAATCAGTTTTGTTTTATTCTTGAGGGCTTGTCTATTTGCTGCATTTGAGATTAATATCTCATTATGTTACTGTACATTGAAAAATCATCACATAAGTCATCTAAAGAAAAGTTGCTATCATTAAATGAAGCTATTCAGTCTTTTCATGGTTGCTTGGTCATAACAAGCTAAGATAGAAAATTCCTTTTATTTTTTAAAAATGCTTGTGACTTCAGAGTGGTACTTGCCGGCTTGCCACTGCAATTAGAATGGCACAGTTACTGTGCCACTGGAATTGATGTTGTTTGAAATATCCTGCTCAAAATTTACAAGCGGCATGGCATAAAGTGGTCAGGATTTTCTATCTGCCCCTCCCTGCTATTGGCATTCTACATCTCACTATATTGGACCTTCAGTCCCTTTATCTTCTGGCAGTTTCCCAGGGTGATTGATACCCGCTGGGCAAGATGCTTGGACACTTTGTCATAAAACAGGATATTCCAAATTATGTTTAGTTGCACCTATGTCACCATATGACGCCACATATTAACAAGTGCCCTAATTTCTGCCATGGGCCAGCTTGCAGCATTTTTACAGGCTGGATACTGCAGATCTGTGCTCCAAAAGGTGCTTTGTAACATAAATGAGCTCAAAGAAGGGGTTGTGGGTCAGAGTTATGTGCATCATGATCTAAACATTGGTGCAGCTCAGTTTCCACAAGTGACAGGATTCTAGGAAAGCTTGATCTCAGGCAAATAGTATACACACACTTAACTAGAGAAGCCCCTCAAGGAGTGACCGGTATACTACGGAACAGTGGTAAGTGCACTGATTATTCCTTTGCAGCTGCTATGCTAGTGTTTTGTCATCTACACTGATATTGCACTGGTAGAGATTGGCACAGTGGTGGATGCTATGATGGTTAGACTTCCTTAGAGCAAATGTAGTCCAGCCTAGTGGAGTGATTACCTGTGCACTGTTTGAAATTCTGTGTGGTCACATTTCTTAAAGTACCATTATGGAGTCTATACGTTGCACATTAAAATTCACTAGGGTAGATGAGGCCATACGTAAGGTAGCTCTGAATCCAGGAATTTAGAAGATGTGCTCTGCTTCTAAGTTTCTGTAAGCCAAACAGCATCAATTCAAGGAATTTCCACTGGTACTTCTAACATCTTTGAGCAAAATAGCTGTTTATACATCAGTCTACACAGATTTTCAACAATAATTCTGTAGAAGAATGGTTATGCACTTAAAAGTTGGTAAGAGGTTTACATTTACAGCCTCAAGTGATGCATCACTAGTCAAATACAATATGAAGCAGAAACAAATTCACCTGATTTTTATTCAAAAGTATAAATTATCTTGATGGTGATTTAGATTCCTAAGTAAATTCCCAAATCCTCATTATAGTTGAGGCTGACAGCAGAAGTACTTTACAACATTCTAATTAGATTATTTTTAATTTGAAAAAAGTTGTTAAAAGTTAGGAAGTTCAGAATCAGAAACGTCTGACAGTTGGATTCTGAATTTCTAATTTGGCCGTTTGGGCTACAAACCTGGCAGATAGAAATACACAGTGTGTTGTTATATGCCTTATACTGGCATAACATAAGGACAGGCATTTTAATAGAAAGGAACAAACAGTAGTTTATCTTGTGTTTCATAACTCTCTCAAATTCTATTTGGGAATATAATTTAGATGTAGGAACCTTGGTTCAGTTCCTCAGCTGTGTAAATTGGTATAACTCAACTGAATTTAGTGGAGCTACACAGATGTATCCCAGATGAACTTCTGGCCCCTTTCCATCCGCTGCATTAGGAACTTGGCCTTTCCAGTCCAATCTGGGGAGTCCTTGCTCATCTTTTAGCTCCTGTGGATGTCTATAGATATCTCTCAATATTTATTTGGCTGATAAAAGGAAAAATGGCAGCCATTTAGGTAATTAAGTTGTTGATGGAATTGTCACAAATCTCTAAATATAGTCCAGATCATTCTGTAAGATCTCTGTACTGTTTACATCAGAAACATAGAATTATTGTAAATGCAACTAGAAGTGATAGTCTGAAAAGTAAGCTTTTAATAAATTGTGTGTGTTGTGGCTGAGAATTAAAAAAATCATGAACTGTGAACATACTTTAATATTAAACTCTTGAGCAGAGATTTACTTTAAAATATGTTTAAAAGAGGATTAATCTTTTATAATGTGAATTCACTGTGCTGCCAAAAACATTTAGCTCATGGTTTTTAATGACAGCCTATTTTAAATCTAATTTTCCTACTGTTTACTCTGGCACAAGGAGGTCAAGTAACTTGCCCAAGGGACAGAATGATTCAGCCTGAATTAGAATTTGGGATCCTCCTTCTACTGTATTTTCCTGAAGCCTCTGATCTACACACTATAATTCTGTTCCTTTGCCTAACACGTTGTTTCTAATTTTAGCTGAGAAGAAGCTGAATTTCTGCCTTCTTCCATAGTGTCTTCTATTGGAAAATTAATACAAGTACTTATAGAAGTGATCTACTAAATAAAAGCTTATCTTGTTGACTTGCAACATTCAGCACACAAACCATAATTTGTCAGCAGATATTCAGTACAATTGTGCTTATTCTGTTTTTACATCAGTAAATTGCCATCCTTCAGCTCTTGAATAATATGCTTAGCATTCACTGTGCTGTTGTTGTTGGTAATGTTGCCACATCTTTAGGGAATGCAAGCTTTCTAAAGAGGAAGCAAGATAAATATGTTTCTTCTCCTTCTTCTGCTCCCAAAGTGCTTTTTTGTAAAGTTCTTTCACTTGTTGTAACAGTGGTGTCAACCGTAAGAACACCACTAGAGTCGTCCTGAAGTGCAGCATAGCTTACCTCAGACCTCACCTGTATAACATAGCATACAGAGGGTGAAGGTGCAGAGGTAAGATCATTTATGTGAACCACAGAGGAGGAAAGAGATGGACAAAGCAAGGAAAAGAGGGAGGAGGAGAAGCCAAGGATGCTGTATCTGGGGATAACCTTTTACTACCATGCAAGAGACTTACTCAATTCACCAGCCCAACCTCTTTCTTCACTTAGCTGGCTGTGCTGTGATGACAGAGAGCTTGACACTTGTAGGGAAATAAAGACTTCTTTAGCGGAGCTAAGAGTGGTATTGATGAGTTCCCAAAGGAATTCCATCTAACTTTCTTCAACCAAAGAAGGTTGTTGTGATAGGTGGTAAAGGGGAAAGGCTGTATAAAATGGGCTGTGGTTCTGAGCTCTGACAAAAACTGGTCTTATCTTCAAGTGCCATTCTCTTTTGCTCTATGCCAAAAAAAGGCTTGTGATCACTGTCCTATAGGATACAAAATAACACTGAAAATGTATAAAGCTAGGCAGTACTGGTTTGGGGAAGAACTAGACTTTCTTGATCTTACAGGCTGTTTGTGTTCTCTATCATAGTTCAACATTGAGTATGACCTACCCTACAGAATGCACATTGGAGTGTCTTATCAAAGTGCAGCCAGCAGTTGTGGGAGGTAACATGTTGCAGCCCTAGAAAATGTTTAAAGTGTGCTGAAGTGTCCTCTTACATTGTTTGTTTGGGGCACTCAGCCAGCATTTGATTTTAAGGTTGTACCTTAAAACAAAGCTGCAGGTTACCTTTAACATATTTATTGTATAAATGTGCATTATAAATGTACAAGCAATCAGTTTCTGCTAAGATAATAGATACAATTATTACATAAAAATAATAAATGTTTAACAGACACTGCATTGAGTGGCCTTGGGTTTAAAGTCTCATGATTTCCTACCTTTTTAAAGTTTATTTCAGTAATGAGTATTTGTAAAACATCTTATTGTGACTGAAACGGATCTTGGGAGTAAGAAAGATGTAATGATTGCCAACCATCTTGTTTTGGCCTGCCCAGATCTACGGGGCCTGACTCATTCGCCTTCTCTGCCCCTTTTTGTGGGGAGGCAGGGAGCAGAGCAGTCCCAGAGTTACCAGTTGTTATTTTAGGAAGAGATATGAGAGCAGATAGTTCAGCTATAGGAAGAGCTAGGAGGCAGAGAATCGTCCATGCATCCTGGGAGGTGGCAGCAGGATAGGAGCCTTGCAAAGAGACGGGGGACAGAATCAGCTGATTTGGGTTGAGGAACAGGCTCCTAGGGGTAAAGAATTGTTTGATTTATTTAATTTGGGTGCGTGGTCTAAGAATCAGTTTTAAAATGCATAGATATACTGGAACAAGATTAATTCCTTCCTTCCTTATTCCATGGTAATAAATTGAGTACTATGCAGAACCTTTAAGAAGTGAGGACATAAAGACCCATAATTTTATAAAGTGCAATAATGGGCCTAACGTTTTCCTGCCCAACTGCCATGACTGTGTGCACTGGTGAGGTATTTGCATTTGCACTCTAACTTTTGACATGTTGGCAACTTATGTATCATTAATATTTGGTTCTTTTGTCTTATTTTATCTGGGTGGTTTTAACTATACAGTGCCTTTAACTGGACGTGGAAACAGCAAAGATGGCAAAGGTTAAAGTTATATAACTATTTCCATTCCAGATCCCTCTTTTTATCACTCATAGCTTTCTGAAAGTTTCAGTTTTTGGGCAGAGGATTTACACAATAGGTGTCATGAAAAATTAATTAATTTTATGAAAGTTTAAACAAAAAATAGTTAATCAGTTTAAGACAATGAAAAGAATAAACAAAATATACTCTTTTCCTGTTACGATGAAAAACCTTCTTGTAATATCTCCCTCCCTCCCCCCCCCCCCACCGGTGTGGTTATATCAATTGCTGCAGGCAGAAGACTGAATTTTGGTGTGGAAAAAAGTCATCCATGAGAAGTGCCATTTCAGTGAAAACTTGTTTTGATCTGACAGAGTTATAACTGACTGGGGGAAAAAGCCAGCACTTCCAGCAAGTGCAGTAAGGACTTGATCCTGCTTTCATTGAAAGTCAATGACTTCTCTGGGTGCAGGATTGAGCCATAAATAATTAACAATGCCAACATGAGGCTGGCCAAGTGTGACACTAAAAAAGGCTGTGCTATCTGTGACTGAATGGCTGACTTGCTCCATGTTAGTGAGTGTTTTGTGAGGAAAAACTGGCACAGTGCCAACTATGTGCAGGACTGGGGCTCCTTGCTGTGGGCCTGCTAAAGTCTCTTCACTAAGGCATTCTAGTGGTGGCTATCCAAACAGCTCCATGCTGTGGATTGTTTTCCTTTTTTCATAGAAAACAAAGACCTGTGCTAAGAGTATATGAAGGTTGCAGTGTTAAGGACTCCAAGGTTATGAATGATAGTAAAAGTTGATGTACAATCCTGAACTCTGCTCTAACACATATGCATTATGGGCTGGCTCCAATACACAAATGCATATTATTTCTACTATAAATACTATTTCTCAAATACAATATCGTACTTCTTTTCCATTACTTTGGGTACTACAAATGCATATTTTCAAGTATTGTGTACCACTGTGTATTCTAGGCATTCATAATCATAATCTTTATGAAAAGTACACAGTAAACTCTAAGTATGCTACAGACTAAGTATATAACTGAGTAATAATGAAAGTTTGCTCACCTGTTACAACTGTCTTTGTAGGTAACTGTGTCCCCAGAATTGCACCTAAGGAACGCTACTATGTACTTGCTTATCCTGGAAAATTAGCTTTGTAGCTCATTGACTCATCTGGATTGCACCTAAGGAAAACTGTACTGTTGAGAAGAAAATGTATAGTGTAAACATGAGTGTCAACAAAATTAAATATCTTGGGGAGATGTTACATGTGGATTTAAGGTTATTACAAATGTTATGATGTATTAATTAAAAAACAGTGTGTGATTGTCTTTTAAAAGCAGGTTTCAGATTGGGATAAAAATAAGTGGCGGTACTTCCTCCAGAGGTAGCTTCCATTCAGGTGACAGTTCTCTCTTCTATCAGTGCTATTACTTCAGGCTGTTTGAAGCTTCAGAATAACAGTGCATCATATTACATTTAACATTTTGAAGGTTGTATTTTTAATTAACAGGGCTAGAGATTTAAAAAAAAATTTTTTTTCAAATGGAACCTTAGCTTTTGGAGGACAGCCACCACGAAAAAGTGTCAACTTGCTGAGATGTTGAGAATGTTCTAATTCTGTCTCTGATGTAAAGAGATTATTGTAACACATAAGTGGACAGAGTTAAGTCTGCCACAAACATAACTTTATCTTACACCGTCTTGTGCTTTTATTTTGGCTGCATGTATATATGATGGGCTCTATTGATCACAAACCTACAGTACTGGTCCAACTAGTTTGGAAACATAATAGAATAGCATCATGTTGGAACTTGATTCAACTTTGTGGAATGGACTCCCATACCTAAGAATGGAAACTGATGAGACAAAGTTCTGTGTGCTAGTGCAACATCCAGCAAACGGCATGGCTAATCTGATTTATGTATAGGATATTTAATGTTCAGAGGACAGTACTTCCTTATTTTTCTAGTTAAAAGTCTCCTATGGTACAAACAGGAAGGGATGAGATGAATCTTGGTGACAGATGTTGATTTTACTACTAAAACTCCCCACTTTCATCCCTACAACAAGGTATAATGTAGCAACCCATCTACTGTCTGTCTCATGGACAACTAGCACTGGCGAGGGATTAAACTGAACCTCAAATAACATAACAAATAATTTTATACTAGTGTGGTGAAAATATTTATTTAGACCTAATTTTTTCATATATTTATTTAGAATCTCTGTAAGGACAGATGTGTTCTTATATTTGAGTCAAAACAGGCGGATCAAAAAATTTGGATAATCCTGGTGACAATAGTGAAAATGGCAAATTCTTTGCAGTTCATTAGGTTCTTTATCTGGTTATATATTCATCCATCTTACATCCAGGAAATCAAATCTACAAGGACAAAAAGTGTTCTGTAAACTGGCTGGATCATGCTTCCCAGATGACTGCACCATTATCATAAAAAACTCCTTATAGATAAACCAATCAATAACCTGCGGCAGTGTCCACACATAGTACATGCCTGGCTAGGTATAGCAGGATTGCTAGAAGACGTCATTTAACAGGTGATTATTTTCCAAGTAAATGCAGATTCAGTGTCTAAAATGGACTGACATACAGACAAATGCTTCTGTGTAGTTATGATGCAGATGGCAGCAATTCTTTAGATGCTGGTGAATTAAAATGTGTGTTTTATAGTGTTTATTTAACTTAGTATCTGCTTTTTATGTACCTAAGGATGTAAATAAAGCTGGCATTTATTGAATGTAATATGATGTAGGCTTGTACTGAGTTTAACTTGGAAAGAAAGCTGCACTAATATTTACTTTCCTGAAGTACAGTAGGTCTCCTACTGAGATGGCTGCTATTCTAACACCTTTCAGAATAGAGTTGTGTACTGTACATAGTGATTAGACAGCTGTTACAAAAGTGAGCCAGAATAGAACCGCTCAGTCCACTTGCTGTTGCAGCAGTGAAGGATTTTGTTGCTATATCAAACAGGTAAAAACTAACGAAGCCCAACCCACTCTTTAACAAATCCTTTTGTCAGACCCACCCAATTTCCTTATACAGCTTGTGTAATCTATATACATGAGTTCTATTAGCTAGATGACAAAATCATTTTGTAATACTGCCAGTAAAACACACAGTATAGAAGTAACACGTCTCTGTATCTGTTCAGCTGAGAGAGGGATTCTGAATTTGGCTTAAATTTTAAAAACTTATCTGAACTTTAGCTTGGTAAAACAGAAATCTGTTTAAAAACTACTACTAGATACAGATTCACTAAACTTATGAAGACACATATTTAGAATGTATTTGATAAGACTTATCACATAGCAAAATGCCAAAGAATCTGCTGGAAAAATCTACAGAAACTGGCAAAATTCCCTACACGTATCCATTAGCCTCACCAACTGTGTTCAGTTCTTGTATAGTTCTCAGGGAATGCAACACTTGGTATGAGAAATAAACCTTTTACACTAGTACCTAACTCTAAGGGTAGGCCTACACTAGAAGCTCTACATTGGCACAACTGTGCTGTAGCACGTTTGGTGAAGACACTGTATGCCATGCTCTCTATGGGAGAGTGCTCTCCTGTCAGCATAATTACTCCTTCTCCATGAGAGTTGGAAACTGTTGGCGGGTGAGTGTCTCCCACCAACATAGCACCAGTGTGGACAGCACTTAGGTCGCTGTAACTTGCGTTGCTTGGGGGGGGGGGGGTGTCTTTTTCACAGCCCCAAGTGATGTAAGTTAGATCAACTTAAGCAGTAGTGTAGACCTGTCCTGAGTAAGATGCCAGGGTCCAGAAATATTATTCACAATCCAGCCTGGTGACTTGGAGCTAGATCCACAAAGGGGATTTAGGCATTATAACATTGAGCCTAACTTTAGGTGCTCTGACATCTAATGGAATCTACAGTCCCAAATTAGGCACCTAGGCTGCCTATACAATGGATAGGTATCGGGACTTAGGTGGCTGTGCACATGGCCACTGTTGGATTTTTAGGTACCTAGGTGACTTTATCAGTGGAAACACTGATGCCTATAGAGTAGATAGGATCTGAGTTTTGGATGTTGGCACCTACAGTGGCAATTAGGTGCCTAAATCCCTCTAGCCCTTGATGTTCTGAACAGTCTTAGGAGAGAGTAATGCCAATCATGTAATTACACTCTTGACCAGCAGGGAGTGCTAATGAGGCAGTATACTCTGCCCCAGGCATGCAGGCAATTTTTAAGGAGTAACACTGAAATGGGAATTTGTATCTCATTTGCAGACAAAAAGGATGGTGACCACAATCATGTGATGCTGTGTGTAAAATATATTAGTGAGAAAGAGGAGAAAGGAAGTGCCCTTTTGTTCCCTTTCTACGTTCATGTGGTGGGGATGGTATTCCTTGCCGACTGGGGTCCTGTCCTGTGGTTGGCATTAGGTGGCTTCAGCTATTAGGGCAAGAATGAAACTGGGCCTGCACATCGGATTGCTTTATCACCCTAGAATAGCTATTCTTTGTGGTCAGTCTTATGCATGTTACATTCTTTTTTTTTTTGGGAGATCTGTCAGTAGAATGACAGCCACCTTGTGGCTGCGCATGGCAAAGCAGGCTATCCTACCAACAACTGCCATCCCTGCCTCCTCTTGTGATTCAGGGTATGTCTACAGTATGAGCACTGCAGCTATGCCACTGAAGTGCCTGTAGTGTAGACACTTACTACAACGACATAAGGGATTTTTCCATTGCTGTGGTAAATCCATCTCCTTGAGAGGCAGTAGCTAGGTTGTCAGAAGAATTCCTCCATTGACCTAGCTGCAGTGGGGGTTAGGTTGACCTAACAACATTGCACAGGGTATGAAATTTTTCACGATCTTGAGAGAAGTAGTTAGGGCTGCTTAAGTTTTAAGTGTAGCCCAGGCCTTGACCCTCCAGCCAGATCACTTTAAAGTCTCTCTCCCTCCAGAGCAACAGTCCCACCAAAACCACCCCCTTTGCCTTGCATGTCCTAGTCTCCCAACTGCGAACCTCCCTGTACTAAACTAATTTCAGGGCTTTCAAAAGTCCTTATCCCCTTATATCAGGTGTTTTCATGCCTCTTTCCCTGGTGACATCTAGGGAAACCCCGGGTCTCCCTCTCTTCTCGGTTCCAACCCAAGGACCTTGTAGTGAGCAGGCAAGATCTGTCTATTAAGACCAACCCCTTGCTATCTCCCTGGGCTTCTTTCAACCTCAGCTTCTCAGTAGGCCTTTCTCCACAGCTTCCTGGATCTACTGTGTACCATATCCACAGCCTGTCTAGGTTCACCCCTGTTTCAGGTCAAGGGCTTGGAGGGCTCCCTCTGGAGTCCTCTAAAAAGTCCCAGCTGAAGATACAGAGTTACACTAAGTTTAGCCCTCCTCATGCATGACCTTTCATTCCTCTTAAGTGTCCCCTGCTCTATTCCTCACTTGAACACTTCCTAGGGGCTCTCAGGAAGTCCAGATCCTTTTATCAGGGCTCATCACTGCGGCCTGCTTCATGTATTTCCTGACCTTTTGCCAGAGCTGCTTCTGAGGAGAGAATCATAAGGCCTCATAAAAGTTAACAAGAAAACATTCTATAAATACATTAGAAGCAAGAGGAAGACAGGGTAGGCCAGTTACTCAATGAGGAGGGAAAAACAATAACAGAAAATGCGGAAATGGCAGGGATGCTAAAAGACTTCTTTGTTTCGGTTTTCACAAAGAAGGTTGGTGGCAATTAGAGGTCTAACATAGTGATTGCCCGTGAAAATGAGGCAGGATCAGAAGCTAAAATAGGGAAAGAACAAGTTAAAAATTACTTAGACAAGTTAGATGTCTTCAAGTCACCAGGGCCTGATGAAATGCATCCTACAATACTCAAGGAGCTGACTGAGGAGATATCTGAGCCATTAGTGATTATCTTTGAAAAGTCTTGGAAGACAGGAGAGATTCCAGAAGACTGGAAAAGGGAAAATATAGTATCCATCTACAAAAAAGGAAATAAGGACAACCCGGGGAATTACAGACCAGTCAGCTTAACTTCTGTGCCTGGAAAGATAATGGATCAAATAATTAAGCAATCAATTTGCAAACATCTAGAAGATAATAAGATAATAAATAACAGTCAGCATGGATTTGTCAGAACAAATCATGTCAAACCAACCTGATAGCTTTCCTTGATAGGGTAACAAGCCTTCTGGATGGGGGGAGGCGGTAGATGTGGTATACCTTGGCTTTGATACTGTCCTGCATGATCTTCTCTTAAACAAAACTAGGGAAATATAGCCTAGATTGAGCTACTATAAGGTGGGTGCAAAACTGGTTGAAAAACTGTTCCCAGAGAATAGTTATAAATGGTTCACAGTCATGCTAGAAGGACATAATGAGTGGAGTTCTGCAGGGATCAGTTTTGGGTCCCGTTCTGTTCAATATTTTCATCAATGATTTAGATAACGGCATAGAGAGTACACTTATTAAGTTTGTGGATGATACCAAGCTGGGAGGGGTTGCAAGTGCTTTGGAGGATAGGATTATAATTCAGAATGATCTGGACAAACTGGAGAATTGGTCAGAGGTAAATAGGATGAAATTCAATAAGGACAAATTGAAAGTACTCCACTTAGGAAGGAACAATCAGTTACACATGTAAAAAATGGGAAATGACTGCCTAGGAAGGAGTACTGTGGAAAGGGATCTGGGGGTCATAGTGGACCACAAGCTAAATATGAGTCAACAGTGTAATGCTGTTGCAAAAAAAGCAAACATGATTCTGGGATGTATTAGCAGGAGTGTTGTAAGTAAGACACGAGTAGTAATTCTTCCGCTTTACTCTGCACTGATTAGGCCTCAACGGGAGTATTGTGTCCAGTTCTGGGTGCCACATTTCAAGAAAGATGTGGATAAATTGGAGAAAGTCCAGAGAAGAGCAACAAAAAATGATTAAAGGTCTAGAAAACGTGACCTATGAGGCAAGACTGAAAGAACTGGGTTTGTTTAGCCTGGAGAACAGAAGACTGAGAGGGGACATGATGATAGCTTTCAAGTACGTAAAAGGTTGTTACAAGGAGGAGGAAGAAAAATTGTTCTTTTTAACCTCTGAGGACAGGACAAGAAGCAATGGGCTTAAACTGCAGCAAGGGAGGTTTAGGTTGGACATTAGGAAAAACTTCATAACTGTCAGGGTGGTTAATCACTGCAATAAATTGCCTAAGGAGGTTGTGGAATCTCCATCATTGGAGATTTTCAAGAGCAGGTTAGACAAACACCTGTCAGGGCTGGTCTAGATATTACTTAGTCCTGCCATGAGTGCAGGGGACTGGACTAGATCAGTGTTTCTCAACCTTTTAAGTAGCAAGTACCCCCTAACTTCTGAAAATTTTAATAAGTACCCCACCACTCAATTTTCCACGGGATTTGATATTTACAGACTAACATGAGCCATATGTTGGAAGAAGGGCTGAGTATATAAGGCCCTGATATGACAGATGTCAGATCTAGTGTGGGTAAGGTTATTACCTTTATACTAGGGGTGTGTAACTCAAGTATGTACCTGAGCTAGAGGTGATGTTGGCCAAAGCTAGGAGGCTTTGAGTAGCATGCCAATGCTGGGGAATATAAAGCGCTGCGCCAAATTTTATGGCATAGATTTGAGAGGAGGAAGAGAAAAAAACAGGAAAAGAGGGTAACTGGTGAAATCTGGGGCTATCTTAGTTCTCAATTTCACTGCTCAGCTAGAGCAGACAAGTTTTCTGAGCACTGGACTTTGAGCCAGGGAGGTGGGGTGCCACCTGGCTGACAGCCTGGGAGGTGGGCAACTGCCACCCAGTCCGAGCTAGGGCAGAGGAGGCTTCTGCGCCGGCTGGGAGCCAGGGATGTGGGCAGGTGGCTGCTGCCTGTCTTCAAGCCAGGGTGCTGGAGGCTTGGAGCCAGCACGTGGGTGGCTGCCACCCAACTGCAAGGCCAGCTCGCGGAACACAGCAGGCTGCCACCAGGCTCTCACCTTGGAGCTGGGACCCGGCGGAAAGCGGGGGGCTGCTGACAACCTCTCCCAGAAGCTAGCAGCTGCCACCCGCCTCCCAGCAGCTGGGAGATGTAACCAGGTGGGAAGCAGGGGGCTGCCACTTGCTTCCCAGCTGGGAGCTGTGACAGGGCGGGAAGTGGGCGGCTGCAGCCCGGCTTCCCTGGACTGTGGCAGCTGCTGCCCACCTCCCAGCTGGGAGTTGTGACTGGGCAGGAAGTGGGAGGCTGACGCCCGCCTTCCCCAGAAGTTGGGGGCTGCCACATGCCTCCCATCTGGGAGCTGGGACCGGGTGGGAAATGGGCTGCTGCCACCCATCTTCCCCAGAAATTGGCAGCTGCCACCTGCCTCCCCTTCACTCTGTTTTTCCCCAGGTACCCCCTGCCTGCGTCTTGCGTATTACCCCCAGGGGTACGCGTACCACAGTCTGAGAAACTATGGACTAGATGATCTCTCGAGGTCCCTTCCACCCCTATGATTCTCCACCAGGCTTCCTGGAGCCCCTCCTTTATAGTAGCTATCCAGCTCCTCCCCAACTGGGTCTTATCCTAATTTGATTTTAGCTCATCCTCCAGAAGCAATGGGGTGCATTAATTGAGCTCTCCAGCTCTCCTTAACCCTTTCAGTACCAATGCGGAGCTTACACCACATCACACTGTCCTACCTCCTTTTTGGGGTCTATGTGAAATGTTGCTTGTTTCTAGTGCTTTTGTTGTCTTATGGAAACTTATGAGGATCCCTCCATATTGTTGGGCATGACAGAGATTATTATATAAACTAATGTATGTTGTTGGGCAAGAGTATCAAATTGTGAGCAGCAAGTGAGTACACTTCTACTCACACCTTGAATGAGTTGAAACTGTTCCTGGAAGATTAATTTCAGACAAAATATATTAAATCATTCACTTTTAAAAATTGATATTCCTGGAGTAGTGGTGTTGATAGGGAGGGGTTTAGTGGAATATTTCATCCAGAGGATAAAATCAGCTAATCAATATCTCTTCCTCCTCGTCCTTGGCATACTTTAGAATAGCTCAAGATAACATTCCTAGCAAAATTTATTTAACACTGGGCAATACAGACAAGATAACTATGTAATTATAACAGATCATACTGGTAACTGTATTTATAACTGTGTATATAGCAAGAGCTTGAGTGTGTTGAATATAGCAATTATAGCATACTGACAAACAGTATGAGCCTACACTTTTAACTAATGAAATGTTCAGAGGTGCATGATGGTATCCGGGAAGTTCTAGATTCAGTCCATCAGATTATAATTATTTTAGCTGGCACAAGCTAAAAACATGTTGAGATAACTATGGTAAATTGACAACCTGTGGAATAAATTGTTTAGAGAAAAACTTCAATTTGACATTGGGAGAGAAAAATAAACAGGTTCATCCAGAGCTGGGGCTTTCTCCCTCTGCTGGGTTCATAGCCTCTGTAAACCATCCCTTCATCTGTTGCTCCAACTTTTACTTATTTGTGTATGTGTGAAATTTTATCTTGACATTTTTTCAGATGTTACATCCCATAATTCTTTGATATACCATTTCTATTAACATTCCATTTGGGATCTGCCAAAGCTGTCCCAATTTGTATAGGGTTCTTTGTCACAAAGGATGTGACTGTTTAAAAAAACAGCATTAATATGCCTTGTCAGATGGGATTAGATAATAACGGTTTGTGAAAATTCCATTTGGGATGGTGAATTGTTTTCCAGGATGACACTTGTGCCATTGGATGTTTCCATTTTATCATCTCTACCTGTAAATTGAATTAAAAATTCAAATTGAATTATTGAACTAAAAACCCAAACCCAACACAAAGAGAAGTTTTTAAAATTACTGTTTTAATCACAGAAACCTTCCAGTCCATGAAAATAACAAATACAACATGGATATATATTTCAAATCCCTCTCCTTTGTTTAGCCTACTGCTAATATGTTTCCTTACAAGCAATGAGTTAGTCAAACTTTGCAATTCACAGTTTCACATAAAATGTATAACAGACTACCCAGATGGCAAATGGTGATATGTAAATCTAAAACATGAAAATTTCCACTGGGGGCCAGATGGCAGCTTAATGTGAACTGTTCAACATTTATGCTTATTTTATTAAAACTGCCTTTACAAGTCCAAAGCTTTATAAGTTAGCGGTGTACTTTGGAAAAGACTCCGGAACAGCATATCACTAAATGAACAAAAAAATAAACACTGAGTAGAAGGCAACTTTTGCTTTGAGGACCATGGGAGAGAAAAGCAGATCCATGTCTGACTGGAAAGGTAGTTTTTCCTCCATTTACAGATAGGTAAAGAAAAAGCCCCCCAAATCATTGTTAGCTTGATTTTCAAAGGTACTGAACACGCACCACTCCATTTGAAGCACAGAATGCTTGGATTGTGATACCTAGGGATGTAGCATACACACTGAATAACCTCATGCTTAGCATTTTCCTTTAAAACATATTTTTGAGCTGTGGAAATTTACTTTTTAGATTAAAAAAAAAAATCTAATCCTGCAACCTTAAAATCAGTGGGAGTTTTGCTGTTGACTTCAATGAGAGCAGGATTGAAATATAAGCCTAAACTAGGGAAAAATATCCATGATGAAAAACTAGTTCAGTCAATAGACTATTTTCCCAATACTGAGATGGTCTAGCTTTTTCCTTGGGCATTCCTCTTTTTAGCTTTTGCCAGAACAATTATTTCTTCTGACACTATGCAAGAGCTTACACAACTGAGAAAAGAACAAATGGCCACTTGTGAAGTAAGTCATGTGATGATAAAGCACGAGGGCCCTTACAGTAAACGCCTTCTATATTAAGGATGTGGTAAGCACCCTTCTGAAAAGGAGCAGTGACGTATGTACCATTTATAAATCTAATATGGAATTCTTAATGCATTTAATTTAGTTTGGACATTAGTGTGCATCTGCTCCTTCTGTCAGCACTCCCACTTGAACCTTTGTGGCTTAACATATCACACACACAAGTTTGTAGAAAATATCTGTTAGTTAGAAAATAATTAAGAGTCAGATAAATATATTAAAATATGTTATTTTTTAAAATAGCTTTAATCAAACCACTTTAGAGTAGATTATGTTAGGGGTTCCCTATATTTTGACCTGACGCTTTGGAATAATATCCAAAATCCTGTACATTTTCTGATAAGGCAATAATTGGTTAAAAGTTATAGAATATTTATAAGGCAGTCTTCATTTAAGTATCTTGCTAGTGGATATTTGATACCTAAAATAATATCTTGAGTAGAACATTACCCTCCCCTATGAACAAAATTTGCTTGACTTTTTACTACTGTTAAAAAGGATAATTATCTTGAATTTATTGCATCTTTCATGGCAGTGAACTCCCAAGTCCTTTTCTTTTACAGACTACATAGAATTAATTTTGTCTATCGAAGCACCTCAAGCACTTTTTAGGATAGGTGCAGCTTTTATAAAGCTAAGTAATCATCTACAGAACAGAACACAGCAACTGTGTAACAAAACATAGCAACACTGCACAACAGTTTTGGATAGAATTCAGATGTGCAGAGTGCAATTAACAGTTTGGAATGCAGTCAGGACACTGGGCTACCCACTCTTATGAAAAGTGGGAGATGTTTAGTGACCTCATGGTCAGCACTCTGACTTGATTGTCCAAAAGACAGCCACACTGAACCTCTTCTGTTATTCTAGTGCATTCCTTCTAAATTATTCAGAAGAATAATATTGCTTACAGAGACACCTAAACTGCTTCTTTGAGCAGCTGGGGGTGCTTTGGAGGTCTCTCATCCAAGTAATGATCCAGATTAGCACCAGACCAAACATAGTCTGTGGACCCCCAGGTATCTGCAGACCACAGGTTGAAAACCACAGTCCTACAGCCATCAGCCATGCCACCTCAGACTGTGGGCTTCTAAAGGGGTCCATGAAAAGTGACTATGTAAATACAGTTTCAGATCCCAGAAAATACATTCTGTTTTTCTGATCAATCAAAACTATGTGAATATCCCCACCTACAGGTCAAAACTCGGAAGTGTTGTCATTACCATGGAAGCCCATAATTTAGTTGTGTCAAATGCTGTGCCAGGTACCTGCAACATTTATAGTTGAATTTTGTTCAGTCAATTTTCAGTCTAAGATTTCTATGGTAGGGGTCTGCGGACCACAAATTGAATTTCCAAAGGGGTCCGCACCTCCATTCAAAATGTTTTAGAGGTCCACAAATAAAAAAAGGTTGAAACCCACTGCTTTAGGAGCTGCATATACATATTAAAGCCATGGGTTTCTCCTCTAAAGAGAACAAGGTATATCTCCCAAATGCTCTTTTTCTGATCAGTTTTGTTGTTGAAATTTAAACTGAAACTGATTAACAGTTCTGTAACTCCAGTAGCCTAGAGTGTTGGAGACCAGGGAGAAATAGAACTCTGTTGATTATCTCATTCTCACACGTCATATGAAAAATGTTTTAAAACAATCTGTCATGGTGTGTTGTAAATGAATAATTTAGAAATGTGCCCTAAAATCCAGATCCTGCAGTTTTATCCAGAACATATTGCAAATGCTCTGACACTAAAAAAGAGTTTCAAATCTGCTACAAGAAAAGAGGGTGAGCAGCTGGTAAACTACTGGCCCTTAATGAAGCCATACCATATTACAATATCTCCAATTACTGCACAATTTAATTAGTTCATTTTAACCTGCCAATCTGGAGAGACCAAATATAGTCTTGGACAGCCATTGTAATCATTTTACATTGGTGACCATTAAAGCAGAATTTGGGCTTTTACAGTACGGTATATTAAATATTTATATAATCTATGTAAATATGTAGTAATGCATATAATAAATAAACCAATTAATTCCAACCAGTTCCTTAATATTGGTAGAAATCACATTTCCTTTTAACCTTAAGTATTGCTGCTAATGGTACAGAGAAAATGTCAGTGAATTAATTAGAGACTATTGAACTGATCTGTTTTTCAAAATGGACTCTTATTTAGATTTTGGCCTTAGACTTGATAAGAAAGAAGTCTTGTATTTACATTACTGTGCTCTGTTGAAACTAGTTTATAAAGATAAGAGAAAGTTATTGGTTTACTATTTTGGCAAGGTAAATTATCCCAAGCAGGGAGTGCTATCTGAACTGGTACAATTTTGATTTAATTAAACGAATGTTGGTGTAATATTTCAGTTGTACTAACTTGATGTAAATGCCCCGGACTAAGCAGTGAGTCTGCAAGTGTCTACTACTGAAGTGTAGTTTAAAAAAAAAAATCCCTGAAATCGCTGAAACACACAGTTGCTTTATCGCTTCCATGCATAAACTAGTCTTTTGCCTTTTTTAGGTATATCACACACATTAGCACTATATGTCCATAAACTATGTTCCATCATCTCAACTAATTTCTTGCTTAATGATTTCTTGTGATGTTAGATTTTGTTCACACTAAAAAATACCCAGTTTCAGCCTTTAAAATTACTCAATATTTGAACACTAGAAAAAATGCATATTGATGTATTTTTCATTAACTAAAAAGGAAAAGTATATAACCAAACAAAATCCACTAACCAAGTGGCGTTTTCTGAATAGTGGAACTTAATTTAGTTACATCCTGAGACATGATAAAATTGCACTTGCCGAATAAATATGTATGGGAATATCTAACTTCAAAGGTAGTTGCCTCTTTATAAACTCTCTCTATTAAGTGATGAGCCAGAACCACAATTGTCAGAACAATTTGGCACCTATTGATTTATACAAACTGCTAATCCAGCTCTAGAACACTTTTGGTCTGGTTGACCTGGTGTAACCTTTAAACTACAAATCTGTAATAATTAAACACACAATTATGAACAGTAATGCACATTCTTCCAGGTACAATGGTGGTAAGATTGGTGACTTTGAAATTCTGCAGCCTCTAATGAATATTCATTTTTAATAACACAAAGTAACAGAACACTCTTAATTTATTTTACAATATGTAGATAGTGGTTAATTTTCATTACTCAGCATCTTACAATATATGTTTAGTCAACTTTGAAAATTTTATGAAATGCATGCAGAAATAATTCAGCCAACTGATGTAATTAAATGAAGTCACATGTCTCTTAATTCTTCCTCTACCTCCATACTTTCTAACAGCTAATTAAGTAGGAAGGATTTGTTTATGCCCTTTTGGCTCGTTGACAAATTACCACATTTCCCAAAGTGTATTCCTTACAATAACTGACTGTAATGTTTTGATTATTGATGCTCTATGAGTAAACATTTTGTGTTTGTGCGCATGCGCTTGCTACAATGATAAAATAACCTATTAATGTATTTAATATAAAACTGGAAGCTGTTTTAGACAACAAAAACCATGGACGGAATTAGAAGTAAACGTACATTTTGTGTGGATGATTTGGTAGGACTGAAGGAACAAACTTCCGACAGATACATGAGTTTACCTGTTTAAAATAGAATTATTATGCTTTATCATTTTAAACCAATTTTGCTGTAGGGGAGGCTTTCTTTTAAAACGTATCTTCTTTCCTGTCCATAGGACATGAACTTGATCGACATTCTTTGGAGGCAAGATATAGACCTTGGGGCAAGACGTGAAGTTTTTGATTTTAGTCAAAGACAGAAGGAGTATGAACTCGAAAAGCAGAAGAAACTTGAAAAGGAGAGACAAGAGCAGCTCCAAAAAGAGCAAGAAAAAGCTTTATTGGCTCAGCTGCAGCTGGATGAAGAAACAGGTGAATTTGTTCCCATTCAGCTTGCCCAGCACATTAAGTCAGAAAACACAGACACACCAACCAATTTTTCACAGGTAAAAAACAGTAATTTTTCTTTTATGCTGATATATATTATATTTGTGTCTTCATTTCTCCTTCATGTGACTGAGATAGTAAAACTGCTGGTTACCTAAACTTAGTTTCTATTTGTTGATGTAAGGGAGGAATCTTCATATTCATCCAAAAATAAATTAATACATTTTTCCATATCTTTCCTACATAGAATACACATATTCCAAAACCAGAAGCAGAAGCCTTGTCTTTTGATGACTGCATGCAGCTTTTGGCAGAAACATTTTCATTTGTAGATGATAATGAGGTAAAATATCAACCCAACGCTTAGCATAGTAGTTTGGGAGGGGGAGATAATGTGTCTGCTCTTGGACAACTAATTTGCAGCCTTTTTATTTCTATTATTATGATGAACAGTCTCTTCATTGGATATATTCCCATTATTATATTATATGTTGGGCAAAAGACAGTGATTTATATGCATCTAATTCTCTTTTAAGGGGACACCTGTGGATCTCTTATATGGGAATGATACAGAGTGCACCAAGAATAGCTTTTGCTTGATACCTTTCCAAATTATGTATCTTTATAAAATTCCAGATTTCTTCGGCTGCATTTCAACCGCTGGTACCTGCTCATGTAGATAGCAACCCAATCTTCATTACTTCTAATCAGACTCACCCGCCTGTATCATCAATCCTTCAATCTCCAATCCCAGATGTAGACAATATGCAAAACATAGAGCAAGTTTGGGAAGAATTATTGTCCATTCCAGAACTACAGGTAAGTGTTAACGTAAACAGCTGCTGAAAGAATGGCAAAATATTCTGGGAGAACATCTCAAAAGAATTCAGAACAAGAACAGTGCAGTCATTCTTAAGGAATGGTAACATGCCCATCCAGGTAGTAACTGCAGGGATTTTGTAAATCACCCTATTCTTTAATAAGAAATACATTAAGCATCTAAAATATAGTTAATCAAAAGCCCCACCCACCCCCCATGGCCAATCAGCTGTTTGGCAGTGTCCCAGGGCCGACAGTTGCTCTAGCCCTGCCCCACAAAAACACGGAATCCGTGACCTCTGTGACCAAATCTTATTCTTAATTATGGTTCTTCTTCGAGTGCTTGCTCTTGTCCATTCCATTGTAGGTGCATGTGCGCCCCGTGCACGGTTACGGAAAAATTCTTCCCTTAGGAGATTCCATAGGACCAGCTTCGGAGCCCTCTGGAGTCCTGCATGCATGGTGTGGTATATGAGGTGCTGCCGGCCCTGTGCCCCCTCGCTTCCTTCTTTCTGCCACTGACAGTTACTGGAACTGCGTTCTTGGTTGCTTCAGCAAGTGCCTCTTAGCTGTAGCCTTTGTTTTTATAGGTACTTGTTAAGTAGTTGTTAGATAGTCGTTAGTTACTGTTGTAGTAGTAGATAAGATAGTCCCATTAGAGACCACCACCTGGTGTCGGAGTATGCCCCAATCTCCAGGCTTTAAGCCTTGTAAATCCTGCGGGAAAGCCTTCCTGATTAGTGAACCCCACGAAGACTGTTTGAAGTGCGTTGGGGAGTCTCCTCGAAAGGCAAGTGCCGCATCTGCAAGGCATTCAGACCTAGGACCCAAAAGGACCGAGATATCCATCTAAAGGCCTTATTAATGGAGGCGGCCCTGAGACCGGCGTCAGAGCCATCCCACTCCCTTTTGCCACCGAGCACTATGTCAGTGCAGAGTGCTCCATCGGCACCGACTCCATCAAGGCACCAGGCTTCCTCTTCTCTGCAAAGGAAGAAGCCCAGGAAACAGTGTCCAGCAGACAACTGCTCCCCCGTGCGGAAGAAGGCAAAGGAGGCGGGGTTGAGCTCCGGGGCAGCTCAGAGCCAGTGTGCCGAGCAATCCCTCTAGGGGCAGGTGTTGCCCGGGACGGTGAGCCCTTCCTCAGAGTGCTCCCCAACTCTGGAGAGCAGAAGGGGACCGCTACACCTTGCAGTGCCATTGATGCCAGAGGCGCTTCAAGTGGCAGCAGCCCACCTGTTGGCTCTTTCCGTTCCTTGCACCCCATCGGCCCGGACGGAAAGGGTGAAGGGTAGGGCGCCCGCATCAAGGGGAAAACCTCCGACTGGTCCACCCCCCCCAGTGGGTGCACTCCTCACCGGACCCCCGACACACTTCCCCATGAAAGAGGTCACCATGGCGGAGATTGATCCTGCCAAGGGGCTGATCCCCTGGGGCGCATTCCCCGGCACCAAGGTACCGGAGGAGCCCAGACAGCCCAAAGCATCACTCACAATTGCCAGCACCGAGGGTAGCAGTATTGATGAGTGGGCGCAGGTCTCACTCGCTATCGAGCAGATGCTCTCAGTTTGGAGCCCGGCACCGCTCTAGGTCACGGGCACCGACGAGTTTGCCCATGCATGGGTGGCGCAGAACCCAGTCGCTTCCATCACAGTGTTCACCCAGAGAAGATCCCCACCAACCACGGGCTTTGGTACCAAGAGGCTCCCAGTTGCCCAGATGCTGCTCCTGCTTCTTTTACCGCGGGTGGTCCTCCTCTCCAAGTCGATCCAGGCAGCAGCGCCGCCGGTCACTGGATTTGTACTCCCTGTCCCCAAGTCATTGGTCAAGGGAGCACCGGGATAGGAGGTGCAGATACTGCTCCCCTGCCCCTCGGTACCGTGAGATGGTTGAGCTCCGAGTGACGCTGGTCACCGGCAGGAGGGTCTGGTGACTCTAGGGGAGGAAAGGACCTAGCGGCTCCCCCCACCCAGCCTCCTGGATCTGAAGGGCAAGGGCTGGGTCCCTGCCTGGCCCCCCCAGGGTGGCCTCAGGGCCAGTGGCCACCCCAGTGGCAGTACTGGAACCCCTGGGGGTTACAGGTGACCTCGGGACCCTATTCCCTTGTCTCATCAGGGGAGCAATCGGGGGCCCCAGCACCGCTGGTGGAGGCCCATGTCTCCGAGTTGGGAGGAGTCGGACCCTATGGAGGGTACATCTCCCTCAGGGACCGGGTCAGTCATCCTCTTCCTCCCCAGATGAGGCACTGGTGGCAGGCCTGTTGGCTCCCCTGGATGACTTCCGGGTGCACCAGGAGCTCCTAAAAAGGGTGGCCTCCAATCTTGAACTAGAAGCGGAAGAGCTGCAGGAGCAGATGGATGACTTGTTTAATGTAGTGGCAGCAGTGACGCCATCCCGGCTAACCCTGCCGGTGTATGAAGGGGTCCTAAAGTTGGCAAAGGGTGTCTGGCAAACTCGTCCCTGCCCCTGACCTTAAAGAGGGCACAGAAAAAGTATTACATTCTCATGAAAGGGTTTGAATACTTGTTCACCCACCCTGCACCAAGCTCCCTAGTGGTGGAGGTGGCAAATGAAAGGGACAAGCAGGGACAACATGGCTCAACCCCCAAAAACAAGGACAGTAAGAAACTGGACTTGTTTGGGAGAAAAATTTATTCTACTGTCAGTCTCCAGTTCTGTGTTGCCAACCAACAGGCGTTAGGGATGTATAATTATAACTTGTGGGACGCCCTCAAGCGGTTTGGGGAAGCCATAACTCCCGATCAGGCCCAAGACTTCTCCACGGTTTTGGAGGAGGGCAGGACAGTGGTCAAAGTGGCTTTACAGGCTGCTTCAGATGTAGCCAACTCGGCTGCAAGGGCAATGGCCTTGGGGATCTTCATGTGCCATTGCTCGTGGCTCCAGTCGTCCAGTCTCTCCCAGGAAGTGCAGCAGTCCATACAGGACCTACTGTTTTATGCCACTGCACTCTTCTCGGAACAGACAGATGCGAAGCTCCGTGGGCTTAAGGACTCATGGGCAACTCTGCGCTTATTGGGTCTGTACACGCCACACACTTCCAGGAGGCAGTTTCAGGCCCAGCAGAACCAGCAACAGCAGCAACCCAGGTTCCCAGTACTGCACTTCGGGGCCTACAGCAGAAGAGAGAGAGGAACGTTAGGCGGCGCAGGCAGGGCCTTCTTCCTCAACCACGCAGCTGCCTGCCTCCCGACGCTTAGCGGCACTCATTTTGATGGTGCGCACGAGGACAGCATTCCAGCCTCACACCTGGATCCTGCATCCCCTCCTTTCCTGAATCATCTTGCTCCTTTCCTCCTGGCCTGGGCCCATATAACATCGGACTGCTGGGTCTTGGACACCATTGGAGCAGGCTATACTCTCCAGTTTTCCTCTCCTCCTCCCTGTCCCTCTTCACGGATCCCTCTCATTAGCAACTCCTCTTACAAGAGGTGTGCAATCTTCTCATACTGGGAACCACAGAGGAGGTCCCACTGGATATGAGAGGACAAGGTTTCTACTCCTGATATTTCCTCATTCCGAAAGCCAAAGGGGGACTCAGACCCATCCCGGACCTGCAGGGCCCAAACAGGTACATCAGAAGGCAAAAATTCTGCATGGTTTCCCTGGCCTCTATTATCCCCTTCCTGGATCCAGGAGACTAGTATGCTGCCCTCGATTTGAAGGATGCATATTTTCACATATCGATCTTTCCGGGTCACAGAAGGTTTCTCAGATTTGGGGGTTCCCCCTACCAGTTTACAGCCCTCCCATTTGGCCTATCATCAGACCCAAGAGTGTTCACAAAGTGCATGGCAGTGGTGGCTGCATATGTCAGGCTTCGAGGGGTACAAATCTACCCATATCTGGATGACTGGTTAATCAGAGGCAGGTCGAGGGCTCAGGCCCAAGCCAGTCTGGACCTTGTGTGAGCCACCTGTCATAGGCTGGGCCTGCTAGTAAACGAGCAGAAGTCTACTCCGGTGCTGGTACAAAGGATAGAGTTTATTGAGGCAGTCCTCGACTCGATGCAGGCCGGACCGTTCCTGCCAAAGGCCCGGTTCAAGGCCATGTCCGGCCTGAACTGGAACCTCCCCCTTACAACGGCACAAGTCTGCCTGCAGCTACTGGGCCACATGGTAGCATGCACCTATATGCTCTGCCACACCTGCCTGAAGCTCAGACTGCTTCAGCTATGGCTGGCCTTGGCTTACCCCCCGAACAGGCACCCCGTGGACAGGGTTGTCACGGTGCCCCCACGGGTCCTGGCCTCTCTAGAGTGGTGGTTAGACCCTTGGATGGTGATGGAGGGAATGCCCTTTGCAGACGGGCACCTCAATGACTTCAGTGTCAGATGCTTCGAACCTGAGGTTGGAGGGCGCACATCAGCTCTGGTCACAGTACCCAGGGGACCTGGTCAGAAGAGGACCAGGGGCTCCACATAAATGTCAGGGAGCTCCGAGCAATCCGGATAGCATGCACGGTGTTCTTTCCCATCTTGAAGGGCAAGGTGATTCAGATCCTGATGGACAATACCACTGCAATGTACTATATCAACAGACAGGGTGGGGCTTGTTCCTCTGTCTGGAGGCAGTGGATCTCTGGAATCTGGCGATTAGGCCATGATTTTCTCCTGGTGGCCTCTCACCTCTCTGGTATCCAGAATGCCACAGCGGACTGGCTCAGCAAGTCCTTTGTACCATCCCACGAGTGGTCTCTCCACCCGCCAGTCACCAATGTGATCTTCCAGAGGTGGGGGTTTCCCCAAGTGGATCTCTTTGCCTCCAAGGTCAACAAGAAGTGCAGCCAGTTCCGCTCCTTTCAGGAGCGGGACGAGGGCACCATGTCAGATGCCTTCCTCATTCCATGGTGGGGGGGGGGCTGCTGTACGCCTTCCCTCCCATCCATTAATACACAAGTTTCTATTAATGATCAAGAAAGACAAGGCGAGGGTCATCCTTACTGCACCAGTATGGCCCAGGCAGCACTGGTTCACAACGCTCCTGGAGCTATCGGTTGCCCCTCCCCTGGAGCTACCAAGGTGGCATGATCTACTGTCCCAGGACCAGGGGCACCTTCTGCACCCGGACTTGGAGTCCCTCCACCTGACGGCATGGAGGCTGAATGGCTGAGCTTGGAGGAACAAGCTTGCTTGTCTCAGGTGCAAAGCGTTCTGATGAGTAGCAGGAAGCCCTCCACAGGGTCATCATATTTGGCCAAATGGAAGAGGTTCCCTTGCTAGGCTGCAGCATGGCAGATTTTGCCCCACCAGGCACCGATCCAGGTGGTTCTGGACTACCTGTTGCACCTCAGGCTTTAGAGTCTAACTACTGCCTGGCTAAAGGTACATCTGGCTGCCATCTCAGCCTTTCATCCCCCGATTCATGGGAGCTCAATTTTTTTTCATGCCATGGTGGCAAGATTTCTGAAGGGCATAGAAAAGCTCTACCCTCAGGTCAGGGATCCCATAGCCCCCTAGGACATGAATTTGGTCCTCTATAGGCTGACGGGGGGTGCCATACAAATCTATGGCAACTTGCCCACTTCTGCTACTGTCATGGAAGATGGCCTTCCTAGTAGCTATCTTTTCGGCTAGGAGGGTGTCCAAAATCAAGGCTCTCACCTCAGAGCCACCCTATATGATTTTTTTATAAGGATAAGGTCCCACTGAAGCCTCACCCGGCCTTCCTGCCCAAAGTGGTTTCACAATTCCACACCAACCACCACGTTTTCCTGCCAGTGTGTTTTTTCCAAAGCCTAATGCTTCCGAGGAGGAAAAGAGATGGCATACGCTGGATGTATGCAGAGCCCTGGCTTTCTACTTGGAGAGGACGAAGCCGTTCCGTAAGTCTACGCAGCTGTTCATCTCGGTGGCCAAAAGGACGAAAGGCTTACCTGTCTCATCGCAACGAATCTCCTCCTGGATAACTGCCAGCATACGCCTCTGTTATGAGCAGGGTGCCATACAAATCTATGGCAACTTGCCCACTTCTGCTACTGTCATGGAAGATGGCCTTCCTAGTAGCTATCTTTTCGGCTAGGAGGGTGTCCAAAATCAAGGCTCTCACTCCAGAGCCACCCTATATGATTTTTTTTATAAGGATAAGGTTCCACTACTGGGCAACATCACAGCTCACTCCACCAGAGCGCAGGTGTCTTCTGCAACATTCTTGGTGCGGGTGCCCATGCAGGACACATGTAAACTTGCTACGTGGATGTCGGTGCATACCTTTACGTCCCACTATGCCATTGTGCAACAGGCTAGGGATGACGCCAGATTCAGTAGGGCGGTGTTGCAGTCAACCAACCTATGAACTCCGAGCCCACCTCCATGGTACTGCTTGCAAGTCACCTACAATGGAATGGACATGAGCAAGCACTTGAAGAAGAAAAGACGGTAACTTACCTTGTAACTGTTGTTTTTCAAGATGTGCTGCTCAGGTCCATTCCATGATCTGGTCCCCGCTGTTGGAGTTGACGGTAAGAAGAAACCAAGGGGGTACAGGGCTGGCAGCGCCTCATATACCACATCACGCATGCAGGACTCCAGGAGGCGTCAAAGCCGGCCCTATGGGATCTGCTAAGGGGAAAAATTTTCCAGTAACCTTGCATGGGGCAGCCACGCATCTGCAATGGAATGGACATGAGCCATACATCTCGAAGAGCAACAGTTACAAGGTAAGTAACAGTCTTTTCCTGCAGTAACCATAAGTCTATCCTCAAATACTACTGTAAAAGTATTTTCAGTATAATATTTTACTTTACATTATTTACATTAATATATTATAGTTTAGATAAATACAAAACAGAATATTGCATATGTTGTGAGGGTCATAACTTGGCATTTCTTGATTGTTTTTACAATTAATATAAAACCTTGAAGTTACATTTATTAAGACTTTGCATTTAATTTCCATCAAGGGAGAAGAAAGCTTTTAAAACAATAATATTGGTATATTAGAAACTAATTATGGCTGCCTATTCTATGAAAACATTATATATTATTTGTATGACAGTAGCAATCAAACTCTGTTAGGTGCTGAACATGCAGTGATTATTTTAAAGGGACAATGCCAGGCTCAAAATCACTTTGCTGTTTTTACTGATCTGAGCATTTTAGAGAAGATCTAGTTTATTTTATTTAATCACTTCTGCTGTGTTCGTACTTGCATTTCACCCAAATTGGACTGTAAAATTAGACTGACTTATTTTTAATTATTCATTTTAATATGTTTCACAAGCACAAAGCTGTTGTGTTTTGGATTGCAAATCCATCAGAGGAATGTTTAAAACTGTTGTTAAATGAAAGCAAGTCAATTTAACAAAAATTAGTTAGTAAGCAATATAGGTACTACGTCTGCTCTGCCCCTGTATTCCTTTTGCTAATTTTTGTGTTTTTCACAATTATTTTTCCTGTTTTTGTTTTTTTTTTAAATCTTTCCTGTTGCTGTGTGAAAGACCCACACAAACAAAACGGGGAATTGAGTGATTGATACAGGGGCAACAATGAAACTGATAGTACAGAAAATAAACTGAAGAAAAAAAATTAAATTTTACTATTATAGTAATTCTGAGTAGAAGTTGAACATATTTTCAGAGAGAAATGAGATATTTAAATTGAGGGTGTCTCCTTTAAGAGGATTAATTTAAGAGGAAAAAAACTGCAAAAGATCTCACATCTGGTAAATCCTAGTTTAGGTATGATTTTATTTGTAATTAAACAATCAGTGTGTGGCCCTCTTTAAGAGGACCAGAATCATTTTTGTAATTGCCTAATTCTACAGGGACAGAAGGCATACTTTGATATCAGCTTCCTTCTGTAAATGTTAAGACTACTACCCTGTTGGAATGAATGTTGTTTTTGTAGCCAATCAAGCCCATCAAAGTAATAGTCTTCAACACTTACTTTTAGTTAAGCTGGTTAACATTAGTGTATGTGGGTTGAATTAATGTTTATAAAGCCCCATGTTAGTACTGTTTTTATTACATAGTAAATTAAATTTCTCTGCACCAAACAGCTGCTTCATTTAGCAGCACCTAAAAAAATCAAAGATCTTTTTAAAATCTTTTTGACAGTGTGAAATTTAAGGGATATTTGTTTGCTAATATCATTCAGCAAATCATGTTCAATGGCTTTAAGTTGGCTGTATTAATATTTGTATTACATTCTATTTGTATTGTGGTGCTGCTTATGGGATATTCAAATTTGGCAGCACCGGGATCCATATCGGCAATTTACCAGAGCAGGAGGGATGCATCTAGCTTCCATATAATGGGAGCATATTGCAGCAAGTCTTTTCTTTGGTTTATTGTTATGATTTGGGGACACTACAGGTGCTAGAATACTATATTATCTTCCAGGTCTCTCTGCTCAGAACAAGAAGATTCATCCTGTGCTAGTACCTGCAGTCCCCATATACTGCCTCTCAGTAACAAAATAGGCACCACAGTGGGCTGTACTATAACCATCTGAGTTGTATAACAATGCTTTAATGACCATTGTATGTGTATATTAATCTCACAAGGGCAATTTTAAATTTGTGGGGAATCTAACAGCTATAGATACAGATATCAAAATATGTTTTTATTTCATTATGATAAACATCTCTTTGTATCATTTCTTCATATAGTGTCTTAACATTGAAAATGATAACCTGGCTGAAGTAACCACTATTGCAAGCCCAGAAACCAAGCCAGCAGAGATTCCTAATAACTTATACAATTCATTATCCATTACTGTTAACTGCAATTCAGATTTCCTCAACTCTTTTGAGGATTCATTTTCCAGCATCCTACCACCAGAAGACCTTGGCCAGCTGAGAGTGGACTCTTTGGAAACCACTTCATCTTTAAGCTCCAACTATTCTGAAGATTTCTACTCCACCTTTGTTGATACAAAAGTGAATGGTGATGAAGCAGCACCAAACATTGTCAACCAGTCATTTTCTGAAATTCTATATGAATCTATTGATATTTCTGATTTTTCACTGTGTAAAGCTTTTAATGGTGACCATCGAGGAAATGCACCAGAATGTAATGATTCTGACTCTGGTATTTCATTGAACACAAGTTCCAGTACTGCATCACCTGAACACTCTGTTGAGTCATCTGTCTATGAAGATGCAGCTTTTGGAAACAGTGATTCTGAAATGGAAGAAATGGACAGTGCTCCTGGAAGTCTGCAACAGAACAATGCTAAAATGTATTCATTGCAGTTCCATGATCCAGTCTCTCCTTTGCTGGGACCAAGCACTCAAAAGTTCGATCTGCAATGTGTAAATACGCCAGAGAGAGAACTACCAGCTAGTCCAGGCCACCCCAAAGCTCCCTTTACAAAAGATAAACCTTCAAGCTGCCTTGAAGCTTATTTCACAAGAGATGAGCAAAGAGCAAAAGCTCTGCATATCCCTTTCCCTGTAGAAAAAATCATCAACCTCCCTGTGGATGACTTCAATGAAATGATGTCTAAGGAGCAATTTAATGAGGCCCAGCTTGCACTTATTCGAGATATACGCAGGAGAGGCAAGAATAAAGTGGCTGCTCAAAACTGCCGTAAAAGGAAACTGGAAAACATAGTGGAACTGGAGCAAGACTTGGGTCATCTGAAGAATGAAAAAGAGAAATTGCTTAAAGAAAAAGGAGAGAATGACAAAAGCATCCATCTAATGAAAAAGCAGTTTAACGCTTTATATCTTGAGGTCTTCAGCATGCTACATGATGAAAATGGAAAGCCTTACTCTCCCAGTGAATACTCACTGCAGCAAACAAAAGATGGCAACATCTTCCTTGTTCCTAAAAGCAAGAAGCCAGAGACTAAATTCTGAGGGGCAAGGAAGCTGACTGGCTTTCTTAGAGCTGGTATTTTTGTATTGTTATTCTAATAGCTTTTACTGTGATGTGAAATGCAGAATTGTCATATTTTTAAAGTGATTCTATGCAAATATATATCTAAAGTGAATAACTAGTATATTAAATACACAAGTTAGAAAAACCATTAGTGTAATGCATATGTATGTATGCAAAATCTGTAATCTCATTTTTCTAACAGTCAATATTTCCTTCTTTATAGCACCACTTTGGCTAGTTTCTGTATGAGTGTAAATATTTAAGGACATCTTATTTATATACTGTTCCTATCTCATCTGATATATTCATAGATTTATATGAAATAAAATATATATATATATATATATATATATATATATATATATATATATGATTTTAACCAGCTAAATACAATTTGTTGCAAGACCAACTGTATGACTTCAGATACCTTTTTATAAATTGAATAATGTTTGCCACTTTTCTTATACATTTTTATTTGCTTTAGATTTAAAATTAGTTTTAATTTAGTATAAAAGTCGATACTTAATAAAGTATATTATTTTGATTTGTCTTAATAGTTCATTAAATCTTTTTTTTTTTTTTTTTTTAAACTACTCATCATTCATGTTTACTTCCCCTGAATAGGTTATTCACTAACTTACATACTTCCACTTTTTTTACAACGGTGAGCCTTCATATAAACAAGCTATATAGTTATGAACTTAAAATGCAGCATACAACACTGTCAGTATTACTAAGGTTAGGTCTACACTACAGACTTGTATTGGTATAACTACATTGCTGGGGGGGTATGAAAAATCCACACCTCTGAGTGACATAACTATACCAACTCAATTCCCCTGTATTGAGAGTATTATGTTGGTGGGAGAGTTTCTCCTATCCACATAGCTACCGCCTCTCAGAGAGGTGGATTAACTATGCCAATGGCAGAAACTCTCTCGTTGGTGTAGAAGCATCTTCACTTAAGCGCTGTGCCAATGCAATATGTGTTGATCTGCCCTAACACTTTGTATACATAATTTTAATGACCTTTTAAAGGGATACTGTCACCCTTAATGTAAGTAAAAGAAATCTAAAGTCTTACTCTGTTAATGCTTTTTGTTTACTTTTTGCACTTCAGTAGGCTTAGTGAAATTAGT
The DNA here is from genome assembly GCF_026122565.2 of Emydura macquarii macquarii. NCBI lineage: Eukaryota > Metazoa > Chordata > Testudines > Chelidae > Emydura > Emydura macquarii. The sequence continues at coordinate 71,658,200 of NW_027131390.1, forward strand.
CTAGTTGATGCTGTAGTACAAAGCTGTAGTGTTTAAATTCCATTCCTGTAGAGAAATATCAGGAGACCAATATGCTAATTAAATTCCACCTCCTAAAAACACTTATTCATATTAGATATTGTTCATTCTTTCTCCTTCCTACTACTATGGGCTCACCCTTATTCTCTCCCTCTATATAGGGATACGATTTTTTGTTTAAACTACGTTTAGTGTATTTAAACTACAGAAGTGCCCTTTAAAATTTAGTATAAACTTTTTTCTTTAAAATACCAACATTACAGGTTTACACCATTATTGTTTTGTCCTTTGAGCATTACTTATTAAGCAAATTCTTGCAATTTTTAATTATAGTTATTTTTAATCAATTTAATTAAAACTTGGTCTACTTTACAAAGTTTTCAGTCCACAGATTCTGTAAGATTACTGTGTTGTACATTTTCTGACTCTTCAGTCAATAAGCATAATTTGTCGCTGCTGTTACTTTATAAGGTCATAGAAAACTGTAGCAGACTTGATCACTTACATAACAGTTGCCAAATTAGAGCACAATTTGGCAATATTAAATAGAGAGCATTATAGTTTGAGAGTATGACTTACAGAGAAATAAAGAATAGGGGCAAAAAAGTAACAATGTTTGATTATACTTCAGCAATTTCATAGGGGACTCAGATCACACTGGATTTTATTTAAATATACAAAATGCATCATCTGTATTTTGAAACACATCTATACTATTCCTTTACAGTGACATGTCTAAACAGTTATCTGTTATCAGTTATTCTGCATCGTGGGGGGAGGGAAAGCCATTTTTATTTAGTCTGATTGTAAAGTGATGCTGGTGACTTTAAAATAAGTCTGCACAGAGTCAAGTTTTTAACTGTACTTGTGTCACATCCAATACTAAACATTTTCATTCAAAATACCAAATTGTTGTTGTTGGTACCATAAACTAAATCCCTGCAAAGTCAACTTCTTTATGGATTTTGTGATTGTTTTTAGTGTTCCAGACTCCTTTCATATAGATATAAAAAAATGAAAGGTAAGGGGGATACTGTTGCATGACCTCGCAGTCTCTTTCTTGTGGGTTAGCACAAAGTGGCAGAGAGCCTGGAATAATGATACTGGCACGAGCTCGATAACAGATCACATTTATTACTGAAGTGTGGACAGAGGCAGCTCCCCTCTTCTGCTGGCATTGCTGACTCCACATTGCAGTGTTACTTCCAATACTCGGTCTCCTCTAAGGTTGTCTGGGGGTGTGCGCCGCGCACACCGACCCAGCCAGCACACTAACCCTGATAAATCATTTACAGAACACCAGTATTGCCAACCTCAAGAGATCAAAATGAGATTGCCAAAAAGCCCTGAATGGTTTTTAAACAAAGACGAGGGGGTGTTTTTGCCCTGTCCAGTGATTTTTTAACTCCCCCTGTGTATTGTGTGTGACAATGAGTGTTGTTCACTCTTCCAGAGTCAGGTGGTGATTGTGGCCGCACTGCAGCAGCTCCGACCCCCCTCCCCAGCTGTCCAGCCCCGGAACAGCAATGAAACCTGCCCCATCTCCAAACCAGATCTGGCCGCACCTCGACCCCTCAGTCCACCCTCTGCCCCCACCTTCCTCCGGCATCTGTTCAGCCTCACCTCTGCTTCTGCGGGGTTCTTCACACACGCCCCAAGCCTGGAGGACTGCAGTGGGGGGGGGGGCTCCTCTCCCCCTTCCAGGCTGGGGATTAGCTTCCAGCACTGCCCCGGGCAGGCCGGGTGCTGGGGAGAGGCCGCTGGGCCGAGAACTGGGGAGCAGAGGACCCGCTCTGCTGCTCACAGGACGGCAGGGGGAGTGGAGCTGCTGTTGGGCTCCTTACTAGCATTCCCCCCTCCCCCCCCCCCCGGGTTCGGGTTGCGGGGGGGAGAGGGAGAGACGGAGAGCGTGGCCCGTGCCCCTTGCAGCAGTTCTGATTGGCCGCGCGGTGCCAGGAGGTGGGCGAGTGGGGCAGCCAGCCAAGCGGGGAGCTTGCTCCCCAGGCAGGGCTCAGGCAGCTCGCTGGCAGACTGGGCTCCGCCACCGTGCTGCCAGCGCTCGCGATTTTAGCAAGTCTGGGTTGTTTTTCCCTTTCTCGTGAAAACCCGATGAACAGTGACCACGCCGTGAATTTTCCCTCATTCAAAATGGCCACCGTCTCCTATTACTGTCAATGGGCTGAAGCCACGAAGATGGCCGCCATTTCCCTGCAGGCCCCGTTCCCCCCCCCCATTTGAAAGTGAGGCTCCGGCGGCTGCCCTCCATAAAGCGGGCTGCTGCCACCTCGCTGTTCTGGGAGGTTGAAGCCCGCCCCACCCCCCGTCCCGGGAAAATGGCTGCCGCTGTGTGGTTCAGGGGCTCGCCAGGGCACAGGGCGTGCAAGGGGCAGCAGAGGCGCTGTGAAAGGAGGCGTTGGAGGCAGTTTTAGAGGTTGCAGGGGAGGGAAACGAAGGAGGGGGGCTTTGGGGAGGGAAATGAAGGAGGGGGGCTTTAGGGTCATTTAGCAAGTGACAAATGGGGACAGAGGCTGGGGGTAATAGGAGGCCAGTATAAGCAAAAGCTCCCAATGATCGGGAGTGTCCCTTTAAAACCAGGACAGCTGGTCACCGAAGAAAGAAGCATGGCAGGGGTGGTTAGAAAAGGTGAAACCAATCCCATATTGTTTTTGTTTTACTAGGACATCAGTGTTTCAGTGGTATTACACTTTTTGCATAGGTGACCCCTTTCACGCAGCAAGCCTCTGAGTGGGATCCCTTGATCCCCATGGTTGCCCCCCATCTCCCTGGCCCCTGTGGGCTCCCCACTTTCCTTTCACCCCTAATCCCCGTAGACTCCCCATTCCCCCTTTGCCCCTAACTCCAGCACTAGCCCTCCTGTGCCCACCTGGGGCAACTGACCTGCAACCACAGAGCAGCTGGTATTGCTGCTTTCTCCTTTGTCCAGCGCTGCTCCTCCACACACCCCTACAAGGATGGGGGGAGGGGAGAATGAGGAGCAACAGCAGGGCTCCCTGTATCCAGGTCACTTTCCCCACTGGAGTTGCACAAGGGGAGGGCAGAAAGCAACTATTGATGCTAGTCTCACAGCCCAGCCCAGGTGGGGAAAGTGACCTGGATGCAGGAAGTTCAGGCGTTGCTCCTTCTCCTGTGACAGCCCACTAGGGGGGTGTAGAGGAAAAGTGGTGAGGGGGTGAGCAGCATCTGTGTCATTGCTTGCCCCCTCCCCATGTTCCTCTGCCAGAAGCAAGCAGGGAGGCTCACAGCTCTGTGCCTGGCCAGGCTTGGGGCTCACCGCTCACAACCCCTATATAACCATATTGCAACCCCCTGAGAGGGTCGTGATCCTGTGGTTTATATGAATTATATGTTTAAAGTTCTTTAATATGTGTGCCTGTAACTCATCAAACCTAAAAAAGTAATATGAGTTGTGTGTGGGAGTGTGAAGCATGATGCATTAGGTCAGTGGTTCTCAAACTGCCTATCATCCAGCCCTTCTTTTAGCAAAGGAAAAAAAACTAGAAGGGGGGAGAGTTAAGACAGTAATAGGAAGTGGAGTTCCCCTATCTTAGTGTTTGAGGAGAAGTACATTTGAGCAACCAGACAGAGTTGTGCATTTTTGTGTTCATTAAAGGTTGACTTTCCAATCTGAAAAATATCTGAAATTATCACACACATTGGCAGAAGAATAAAAGGGAGTTAAAGTCCACAGACTAAATAAAATGGTTTGATGTTTTTTGTGATCGCAGGTTTTTGGGGGTCTTACTCCTGATTTTTGATCATTTGAAGTTGGTAGTACTGCTGCCCAGCCAAAGTCTTGTCACTCATGAAAAAATTGGGATAGTTGGCAACACTGCAGGTGAATTCTATGATTGGCCATTATAGAAAATCTGAAGATAGAATGCAAAGGACTTAACATATTCAGGATATAATATCAAGCACTGAGGTAGACTTGTATTTAAAGTACTAGCTCCTTGGATCAAGGCCTGTTCTGTATGTTTGTAAAGCACTGAGCAAACTTTTAACATTTCATAAATAACAAACAGTGAGATTCTCTAAGAGGAGCAGCACAGAAATTGTGCCATTTTCCTTCCCCCTCTCCTCCCCAAAAAAACCAACCAAACAAACAAAAAAACCTGAAAACCAATAACTCTGGGCTGTGATGGTGAATTTAGGCCTTCTTTATGTCCTCTTAATTCTAGGCTGCTCCCAGGGCTGGAGAGGCACTGGGTGTAACTTAAACAGCCAAATGGTCCTAAGTGTAATGGCAGCCATCCCAGGCTGCCTGAATTGGCCATAGAGCTGCCTGAAATCTCCATAGTGCTGTTGGTTGTGCTCCCAGTCCTACCCCAGACCACGTCTACATAACATCTTGCAAGGTGTCCTCTTCAGTGCCTGCACTGGGAGAATCCTCCCACAGCTGGAACTAGAGCTTTTAGGGCCCTTTGTGCTACAGCAGCTCTTTTACTTGGCTTAAAAGAGCCAAAGCAGGGGTGAGGATCTCACTCAGTGTTCATGTCTTTCAGACAAGTCATTCATTCAATAGGGCCAAAGTCAAGCATTTAAAAATCAGTTTTCTCCCATTACAAAACTTTTAATAATACATTTTGGGTTGATTTTACTTGCCTTTTGGTTTCTGAGCATTTGGAATACATGCAAGTTACATTTTCAAAGTTTTCTCTGCAACCATGAGGACTAGAAAAACAAGGTTACTTACCAGTAACTGATGTTCTTCGAGATGTGTTGCTCATGTCCATTCCATTATAGGTGAGTGCACGTTACTGTGTACGGTTCCCGGAACTTTTTTCCCCTTAGCAGATCCTGTAGGGCCAGCTCTGGTGCCCCCTGGAGTTCCGCGCATGCCGCGGTATATGAGGCGCTGCCCCCTCAGTCCCTTCTTTCTGCCAACTCCGGCAGCGGGGACGGGGGATGGGTTGTGGAATGGACATGAGCAACACATTTTGAAGAACATCAGTTACTGGTAAGTAACCTTGTTTTCCTCTTTGAGTGATTGCTCATGTCCATTCCATTATAGGTGACTCACAAGTAATGCCTTGGAGGTGGGTAGGAGTTACCAGTGAGCTGCCCTCAGCCTGGCTCTGCCAAATCCCACGTCCTCTGTCACCTACTGGGCGATGGTGTTTGAGCTCTGGTTGAGTGCACTGTGATGGTTCCCAGAAGGGACACCCTCACCTGCTGGTCGCAGAACTTGATGCATGATGTAATCCGCGAGGAGATGTCATCTCCTCTTCTCCGAACCATGCAGTTTGGGAAAAACACGGGGAGAAAATTATCTTGGTTACAATGAAATTGGGAAACCACCTTGGGCAGGAAAGCTGGATGCAGCCTCAACTGCACCTTACCCTTATATAATACTGTATAAGGGGGCTCCAAGGTCAAGGCCCCAATCTCGGAGACCCTCCTAGCTGAGGTAATGGCCACCAGGAAGACTACCTTCCTTGAAGGCATAAGCAGGGGGCATGAAGCCATGGGTTCAAAGGGGGGCCCCGTGTGTCTCGAGAGGACCCAGTTGAGATCTCAGGGAGGCCCCGGGTCACAGACCTGTGGGTAAAGCCTCTCCACCCCCTTGAGGAACCTGATCGACATGGGGAGGGAGAACAGCGGTCTCTCCTCTAGCTGCTGATGGAAGGCTGAAATGGCCGCCAGGTGAACCTTCATGAGGCCAGCACCAGACCCTGGAGCTTTAGCTGAAGCAGGTACTCCAGGGTCATCTGTTAAGGTGATAGGCTGAGCAGACTGCCCCAGATTCCACCTAAGAGGTAAACCGTTTCCACTTAGCCTGATACACGACCTGTGTAGAAGGTTTCCTGCTACCAAGCAGGGGTTGTTGGGCCTGCACCGAGCAGGCTCTCTCTCTCTCTCTCTCTCTCTCTCTGTCAGCCACAGGGCCTCCAGGCCATGAGGTGCAGGGGGTCCAGGTCCAAGTGCAACAGTTCATGAGGAACACGTCGGAAATCAACCCAGTCACGCGACCCCGGAGCAAACAGAACCTCGGACACTTCGTGTTCCAGGCCAATGCGAATAGGTCCAGTCAGGAAACGCCCCCCTTCTGGAAGTTCATCGCCACCACCTCTGGGTGCAATGGCCAGTCATAGCGGGGTAGGAACGACTTGCTGAGGCTATCTGTCTCGTTGTTCCTCACTCCCGGGAGTTGTTTCAGAGGGCCGAGGGGCGCTCTCCCCCCTGCCTGTCTATGTAAATCATGGCTGCAGTGTTGTCCTTCAGCACCTGCACCACTCTGGCTATCGGGAATCGGAGGGATACCTTATACGCTACGCTAATGGCCCTCAGCTCCTTCATGTTGCTGTGCAGGAGCTTCTCCTCCCCCAACCAGAGCCCCTGATTGCCTGGGTTGGCGCTGATGCGGGCTCCCCAACCTACGTCTGGAAGCCTCAAAATTAGGGTGACCAACGTGACCAGTTCCTCGAACAGAACACCTTTCATCATTGCCCAGGGAGCCCACCACCAGTCTAGGGAGGCTAGGACGGGCAGGGAAACTGTGACCACCCAGTCCAATGGGTGTCTCCTTGGCACATATACCGAGGTCAACCATGCCTGAAGCGGTCTGAGCCTCAGCCGGGCTAGTCTCACTACGTGCGTGCAGGCCATCATGTGGTCTAACAGCTGTGGACAGCGCCTGTCTGATGTTATGGGGCATTGGCATGCACTCAGTGAACTCCCTTGGAGCCACGGGTAGGCCAAAGGGCAGGGCTGTGAGCTGGTAGTGGGAGCCAGCCACCGTGAGACGGAGAAATGCCTGTGGCTGGGGAGAATAGACACCTGAAGTGAGAGGTGTCCCTGAAGAGGGACGTAGGGAGAAGGTTGTTGGGTGGGGTAGGAGTAAACTATTTAACTGTTGTCCAACCCCCTGGGGGGCCCCCGTTGGGGGGCTGAGGATGAGTTGGGGGGTTGATTTCTACTTCTGAACCCCCTATTCCTGTCCTTATTTCTACAGGGTTGAAAGGACCTAGATGGAGGCCTTAGCTGCTGCTATACCTGCTGCCTGGAAGCCTGGGGTGTGTACAGGCCCAGGGAGTGAAATGTGGCCCTGGAGTCCTTCACACTGTGCAGTTTTGCATCGGTCTGTTGGAGAATAGGGCCGACCGATCGAAGGGGAGGTCCTGAATTGATTGCTGCACCTCCTGGGACAGGCCCGAGGAGTGCAGCCATGAGCATCTTCTCATGGCAATGGCGGAGGCTATGGCCCTACCAGCCGAGTCAGCAGTGTCACTGGATGTCTGGAGCGCTGCCCTAGCCACCGTGATTCCTTCATCTAGGATGGTGGTAAAGTCTGTGGCCTGGTCCTGGGGCAGGGCCTCAGGAAACCGCCTGAGGGAGTCCCACAAGTTAAAATTGTATCTACCCAGGAGGGCCTGATGGTTGGCAATCCTGAACTGCAGGGCTGCCGTTGAATACATTTTTCTCCCAAACAAATCCAGCTTTTTGCTGTCTTTATTCTTGGGAGAGGAACCTGGCTGACTTTGCCTGTCCTGCTGGTTGGGCTGCATCTACCACCAGGGTTCCTGGGGTCGGGTGAGTGAACAAATACTCAAACCCTTCATCCGGGACATAATACTTTTTCTTGGCCACCTTTGACGTAGGGGTAACCGAGGAAGGGGTTCGCCGCAGGGCCTTTACAATTTTGAGGACCCTATCGTGGACTGGTAAGGCCATGCTCGCTGGGGCAGCTGCCACCAGCACATTGAAGAGGGTATCATCAGCCTCCTTTAACTCTTCACCTCCAGCCCCAAGTTAGAGGCCACCCTCTTGAGCAGCTCTTGTTGTGCTCTGAAATCCTCCAGTGGCGCCATATGGTCCCGGGACACTGCCTCGTCCGGTGAGGAGGAAGAGGACTGCCGAGACGCGTCTTGCGGGTGTTCCCTCACCTGACAAAGGGATGCACCCGTAGAGGGTCCCTCCATGGGGTCCAACTCCTTCTCTAAGGAGTGATGTCTATGGGCCTTCTTCTGAGCTGGAGGCATGGATCGAACCCCCGCTGACAGGATGGATTGTGGCCCCTTTCCCATACGGATACCTCATGGGGCCCAATAAGGCCATTGCTGTGACCATCGCTGTGGCCATTGACCCTGGGGCTGACTGCGCTGCTGGCTGTGGCACCTTGTGGGGGCGTCAGCTGTCCCAACGACTGTCCCCCCTGTGGGACTCCGAGCCACTAGACCTGTGGTGGCGTGCACGGCCTCAGTCCTGGGTGCCATCTGGTGCTGGGGACCGTCCGCTCAACGCCTCCGACCTGGAGGATGACGCCTCCGTTGCTGCGAACAGTGCCGGCGAATAGAGATGTACTCCGAGGAGTTCGAGGTTCTGGAGCATCGTCTCGGCACCGGTGACTTGCAGTGCCGCTTACTCTTTGGTGATCAAGACTGGCACCACGCCGAACTCCACAGTGCTCAGCCTGACTCCGGCGACTGGGTTCCGTGTTGGGGACTGCGCAGTGTGGGGTCTTCGTATGGCGACCAGGTTCCGCGCCACCTTGATGCAGGCAGAACCTCTCAGTGCCGAGTCCTCCAACGGTGACCAGGTTCTGCGCCGCCTTGGTGTGGGTGAACTCCTCGGTGCCAGGGATCTGGAGCAGGTGTCTGAGCACCGCCTGGCGGACCTTGATCGGTGCCGCCTCTTGGCCTGTGCTGTCTCTGGTGCCGGGACCGACATCAGTGCCGAGAGGAAGACTCCACACCCTGAGTCGAAGCATGCTGGCTTGACACCGCTGACCTGGAACGACTGCTGGGGGAGCGTTCTTGCTCTACCCTCGGTGGCCGTCTGGCAGCAGCTCTTCCTCCCCATACCAGGGACCTCCACCGCCCTTCAGGGGGACCCAACGCAGGCATGCCCTGGGACACCGGCCCCTTTTCCCTTGGCGGGAGGTGAGGGGGGGCGGAGGTGGCGTAGGCAAGGCCAACAAGGCTTTTGCCACCTGAAAAGCCTCCGGTGTCAGCAGGGGCACTCTCCCACTTCCAGGAGTCAGGGGAAGCTCCCTGCTCAGAGATGCAGGCACCAGAGAAGACTCGACGGGCCGTGGCCGGTGCATCTCTGCACTTGACCCTGCCCATACCGACGGCACAGGGGAGTGTCCATGCTCCGCGCGCTGGCTCTTCTTTGGCACCAGGGATGTTGCTCGGTGCCGAGTTGAGCCCGGTGCTGGTGGTGCACTCTGCACCGATGTGACGCTCGGTGCTGAGGTGGAGCAGGACGGCTCAGATGCCAGGCGGAGTGCTGCCTCCATGAACAGGGCTTTTAACCAGATCTCTCGGTCCTTTTGAGTCCGCGGTTTAAAAGCCCTGCAAATCTTGCATTTATCTTTCCTGTGCTCTTCCCCCAGGCACTTAAGGCACTGATCGTGGATGTCGCTGTGCAGGAAAGCCTTCCCGCAGGAGGCACACGGCTTAAATCCAGGTGACCAGGGCATGGCCCGGCCACTCTAAGTCCCTCAGGGACTCCTTATCTAACTACACTTAACAACACTTAACTACTTTAAACTAACTAAAGTACATCGAATAACAAAGAATTCAAACAAGGGGAATAGTATTTGCAGAGAGCAAGGCAAGTTCCAGCAACTGTCACGGGCGGAAAGAAGGAACTGAGGGGGCATACGGCCAGCAGTGCCTCATATACTGCGGCATGTGTGTGGGACTCCAGGGGGCACCAGAACCGGCCCTATGGGATCTGCTAAGGGGAAAAAAGTTCTGGGAACCATGCACGGTAGTGTGCACTCACCTATAATGGAATGGACATGAGCAGTCACTCGAAGAAGAACTTATTTTATTCATGTGACTCCAGGAACTTGCTGAAAAGAACCATCCAATATAATGAAATTCATTATGAATTTGTGAGACTTGACAACACTGTTCATAAGCTTAGCATGACTTGGTCCTTGCCCATAGGTCAGGACTGTCAGAAACATACACTTCTGTGGTTGTAAGTGCACCTCGCGCTTCAGCTTTTGGTATGTAAACCATATTAGAAGCAGTTTCCTTAAGGGACAGCAAATTCCTTTATGACAATTGAGATAGATGCAATCAGAAATGTGGCCATAAGAGAACTCTTAGGGCAAAAACTGGGGTTTCCACCTCTGGAATAACCCCTCTCTGCTGCAGAATGTTGTACGTTCTTTAAAGCACCTCTGGATGTTTCACTGTTAAATTTCTGAGTTTAAGGCAAGAGACCACTATAATCATGAAGTTTGACTTTCTGCATAATAAAGGCCAAAGAATGCTACTCAGTAACTCCAACAGTGGACGAAATTAGTCTTCCCTCCTATGTAAGTGAACACTATTAAGTCCAGTAGCTTGTGTATTTGTATTACGTCGGTTTGCTGTCTTGTCCAGCCTCTCGGTGACTCGTTTGCTGCCTTGTTTAATGTATGGATTATAGTTGTGACAAGGGTTCCAGATGCCTTTATACATGTTGTGGCGAAAGTAAAATGATGGCATAATTTTTTCCCTCAAGCTACACAGCTGTTTGGGAGAGTAAGGTCTGTCTACACAGGGTTTTTTTTAACCTTAAGACAAGCCTATTGTGACTCCAGGTGTGGAAGAACAAGCTCCACCTGCCTCATACTCCCCTTTCACTCGGAGCAAATGGGGTGGGAGGGGGGTGCACCACAGAGCTGGCTGAGGAGGTAGGCTGTTCCCTGAAAAGGGCTATACTACAGTAATCTCTGCCCTGAATTAAGGGAGTAGGGAAGGAGTTTTACTGGGCCACATGCCCTGATCCTGGATTGTTCCAAGGGTCCTTCTCAAATAAAAAGAAGTATGAGGGGAATCAAATAATTCAGGAAGCTCTGGGTAGAGAAGTCAGTGACTATGTAAGTGGTGAAAATGAGTGTTGATTATAGGTGGAGGTATGCTGATTTCCTTGATTTGATTTACCTGCTGCAGCTGACAGATGGACAATTTGCCTGCATTTCCATCATGTTCCCAGTATGTCTGGTGCAAAGGGAATACAAACTCTGCCTGTCCTCTGTGGAGTTGGTTTTATATCCCAAGTAATTAGTAATTTTTGGAAGCATAGTAGGGATAGGGCAAAGATGCATATTTCAGGTCTAAGTGTATTTGTAGGCATGCCATCAATCCTATTCAGTTTGCAGCCTCTTTCCTGCTTGTGAATGAGAGGATTCTGCTGCTAAAGGGTGGCCTTAAGTGTTATTCCCACAAAGTTGCTTGACAGGGGACTATGGCCTCATTGATCTGCAAGAAACATTTCTGCTGCACTTCCAGGTGGGGTAGTGGTAGAGCAACTGAGGACATAGAGCAGTAGTTTTCAACCTGTGGTCAAGGGGATCTGCAAACTGTGTCTCAGGTCTTTATGAAAGGTGACTATGAAAATAAAATTTCAGATCCCAGAAAAGGCATTTGAGTACCCACACCTACAGGTCAAACCTAGAAGTGTTGTCATTACCCTAGAAGTCCAGTTTAGTGCCCTTTCCCACCCTGCATCCAATGTTGTGCTAAACATGTGCAACATTTATAGTCAAATTCTGTTCATTCAGTTTAAGACTTCTATGGTAGGAAGTTGTGGACCACACATAGAATTTCCAAAGGGGTCTGCACCTCCATTTGAATTTCAGAGGGGACAGCAAATTAAAGTGTTGAAAACCACTCCCATAGAAGACAGATTTTTTGAAAGACCCTTGGGTGTTTTTTTAAAAATAAGACTAATTATATATTCAGGAGGACTAGTATATGATCAAATAAATCTGGAGTGAGCGGGCATTTCCAAATGGGAAGGTGGAGCATGAAAGATGATGCCCCTCTAACCAGCTTCCTCTCAGGGTTCCCTTGTATTATTTTCCCCCTCCTCCAGCCACACAGGCTGGGGAGCAACTAGGACCTCTGGTGGATTAATCCAGCCTGTAGGAACAGCATGTCTTCAGGGTACTGGAGCAAGACCAGAGAGCAGCATACATAATGAAATTGTCATAGCACTCTTTCTGCAGTTTTAACTCCAGACATTTTAATCTGCCCATGGACTGTTTTCTCCCACCTTCTCATGGCTTCCATTGCATCCTCCTTTTGTTTTTGCTTCTTTCTAACTCCTCTCCTGCTCCAAAATAAACCCCCCCACCACTAGTAGTACTTGCCAATTATTCTGATGGCTTCATTTCCCTGTTGCATCTCTTTCCTCCACCCTGCATCTGCTGTGTACACTGACATGCTATTTGGGGCAGGGACTGTTCTGTATCAGGCTTAGCAAAAATGGGGCTTTTCTGAGCAGGATCTCTGCTGTTACAGTCATATATATTAAGAAAATATATGGGTGTCTGCAGCAGCTCCACCTATGTTTTTGAAGAGTGGCAGGCACAGAATAGCACTATGCTGAGCCTGAAATTCAAACTGGGGAAAATAATTTGCATTCTTCACTTATGGCTGAATTAGTCAGGCTCCTGCTGTCTACTAATCCTAGAGCAGTGCTAATAAAATAGTTCCTACTAGTGGCCTCACTCCCCTTCAGAACAGCAAGAGGGGCTATTTTGAAAAGACAATTCTTTGAAAGTTATGCTGATTTTGCTAAGGCATCATCATAATCCTAAAGTTTATTTAGATGCCACCCTTGCTCTGAGACATTTAGGGCTGCTTATTTAAAACAAACACTAGAAAGGAGGCTTGGACCCCCACCCCAGCCTCAGAAACCAGGGCCTCTTCTGTGAAGGAGGGGAGAAAGATCTACCCTTCCCTTCATTCAACCCCCAAGAGAAGGGACAAATTGACCCTAGGAAACCCATCTTCCTATGCTGCCTAGGGCCCTTAATTACCTTGGTCAGGCCTGGACCTCCTTCCTGGGAAGATCATCCACTGTAATATTACCTCTCCCCCCCTGCTGCCTCTGGCTTCTCCACTGCTGAGTACAGTGAGGGTCTGACACGAGGAACTCCACAGATTGTCAGGGTGGTTTGGAGTGCTGGATTAACCCTCCAAGCCCCAGGCTGCACACTGCTGAAACTGCATCTTGTACTACCTACAGGCACCCTTGAGGTTGGTAAGGTGTTGAGAGTACTTGGATAGCACAGCAAGGTCCAAAAGAGTACAACATGCAGCCTGGGGCTTGGGTGGTGAATATAGCAGCACCCCAACCCACTCAAAGTTTCCTGCAGTTTGCCTCTTATGCCCTCACTGCTCTAAACCTATGCCACTTCCTGCAACTGCAATGCTAATTGCTATGTTCAATGGACCTGACTGGTAGTGTGTGTTTATACAAATGGCCATACTGGATCAGACCAATGATCCATCTAGCTCTGTATCCTGTCGTCTGGCAGTGGCTGATGCCACAGGGAATAAACAGAACTGGCAATTATTGAGTGATCCATCCCATCACCCACTCCCAACCTTCTAGCACTGAGGCTAGAATGATTGCTTTGTGCAAAAAAGCATTCACTCACAGGTGATTTTCTGAGTTTATTCAAAAAACATGAGTGAAATGAGACCAGCACTATAAGTGGTCTTTTAGAATATATGGCAGCTACTTACACTAAAACAATCTGTTTGATCTTGTCTTTAGCTTTGACACTCAGTACCTTTTCCTAGACCTACCTAAAGAGCTGTGTAGCTAAAAAGCTTGTCTCTAACAATTTGGTCCAATAAATTATTACTACCTGACCCACCTCACTTCTAATATCCTGAGATTAGCACTGCTGTACCACCACTGCATGCAAAAAGAAAAGGCACATTAACCCGAGGACAGTCTCCTGGCTGTATTTCAGAAGCCCCCCAAAAAAACATTTTATAAACAGTAAATTTGATTACATTGTAGCTCTAGTTTGCTTCCAATGCTACACTCAACCAAGACCTGATGGAAGTGGGGGGCACATCACATGATCAACACAGGGAAGAGACTGGGGACTGTTTCTACTAAGTTAGGTTTAACACAAGTCGCTAACAAGTCCTGACTCAGTGTGAAAGTTCTAAATACATCCTACCTTCTCCCTCCTAAGAAGGAGAGTGGAGCTCAGCCACCCCAAAACAAAAAACCCTCACATGCACAGCTTTCTACTGTTTAAAGGGCGATTTCTGCACACATGAAAATACCAGATACCTTGAGAAGAAAGGACTTCGCATTCTTAGGCAGCGTGTAAAATAAATGACAAGGGTAGCAGCAGTACAAGTTTTCTGTATGCAACCCTGCCAGTTGCAAAAACATTTTCAAATCCTCATGCAGATGCAATTCTTTTCCTGGTCAACCACTCCAATTCCAAGTGCTGTGCACATTAGACCAGAACTTTAGTCAATAAAGACCATACATTTCATTCAAGTCAAACAGCATTAGATGTGTTACTTCTGGCCATATACAGCATATGAATGACTAAATCCTACTAAATCTTCTACAATACTATAGGAAGACTCAGAAGATTTTACAGACACTAGGTAACTCCAAGTGAATTTAAGTACATTTCAGATTTTTAATAAAAAAGTCATGACAATTTACAGTTCATTTAGTACAGAAAATTAGATTAAAATGTGTTCTATTTCTATTATTGACAATACTTGTGGGTGTCATTTGTCTGCAAACTAAAGTTTTACTACACTATTACTCTAAGCCTTTATCTGATATTTTAATGTTAGATTAACTTGTTTCCAAGTCTTGTGATGTTATCCTTTATGGAAGGGTTGTTTTTTCTTCTACAATGGATAGACTTGCATCACTGAGTTCAGGAAAAGCTATTACCTTAGGAGGTACAGGAGTCAACCTGCAGAATCCACAGTAGAAAAAAAATTAAGATACATTAGAAAATTGCATACTCCAGACTATCTTGGTATCACTAAGTTCAAAAATATTTTAAAAATACAAGTGTTTAATAAGAGGGATCACAGATTGATATTTAAAGGAATACTCATGAAGTAACTGTATAATGAATAAACTAACATTTAATGTGTCTTAAACATAATAACCCAGACAGTAAGCCAAGGCATCTTGACAATCTGATGCAGGGAAGGATTACAATCTTTCCCTCCACTCATTAACATACCGGAAACCAGATTGATTTTTATTACAATTTGGAAACAATCTGGAAGTTATTAAAAACTGGTTTATTTCCAAAATTTATAGTGGCAAGCCAAATTTAAGTCTCACTGTGCATCAAACTGGGCCCCTGTTGGGAAACAAGACAGTCCAAACTCACTGAATGGAGTTAAGTGACTTTTTTTTTTTTAAATTGAAGTTTTCATACTTAAGTATTTAATGGAGTTTCCTATTAAAGTTGCAATGTAGGAACAAATGCCTTGCAACTCTTAATCCTTGATAGCACGGACAGCAAATTAAGAATGATCCTCTTTATTATAAGCTGATTTTATCTAGCACATTTCATACACTTGGGTATCCCAAAGTACTTTGCCGTACCATTTTCTAATTGGTTACTTTGTAGTGACATGGTGCAGTTGCTGAACTAGCAGTAGCTGCCATATTTGTGCACAAAGTAAATTGGTTCTGATATCTGAAGCAGATATCAGTTGGAGAAAGGAAAGTGCTGGCCAGGAAAACAAGAGTAGCCTCGCTCTTTGAAGAGCCTCTGTAAATATTACCTGGAAATTCAGATATCAGTTATACCCTCTGTCCAAATTTTCCTTAAAGTGATTTGTTCATCTCCTTGTCGGATGAAACTAAAATATAAGCAATTGAAAGACAGTAAGTGAAGTAAATTAGTTCAGTAGCTTACATATCCATATTGGGAAGTTAGTTTCGGAAACTTGGGATATCCAAGCTTTCTGCTTAAAATATTAGAAAACGCTCCAAAGCGCATAAATCTACAGAAACAGACTTTGCAGTTAAGAACCAAGTATATTATATATCTTACAACTGATCTAAATACTTTTCAGGAACTGTATACCTAGACAAGAGTAAGTATATAAAACTGACCTGGACACCACTTTACATTCTTAGCACTTGAAGACACTATAGGCAGGCTGCAGCAACTCAGACGGTCTAATCTAGAAAGTGACCCTTTGATCACGTTGATTCAGAAAAGGTTATTCTTAGCTAGGCTTAGGAAGGCTACAACAGGCAGGCACAAGCAGTTTTCAACCTCCTGCTAAGAAAGCATTCTAGTCACCAGGTGCAACAAGGATATCTAGTACTCCAAGTATAACAAGTATTGAGCACCATCTGCCCCAGTACGAAGTAGGAAGTAGGAAGCCTATATTCTGCTCCTCAATCACGGATCTTAAAAGACATAGTCCACATATTATTGCAAGACAAACTTTTGAGAGATGAATTATATAGAACTGCTTTTTACACCCCCCAACAAACCTTTAATACTAAGAAGTCTTATAAGGTATGTTCCTTCTGAGACAGTGTATAGCATGTTTCCACTTTGCTTGTTTAAGTCACATGGAAGATTATAACAGAGCAGTATTCTGAAATCTGGAGGCTCATGTCGGCTAACAAAAAAAACTTGAGGCCAAAAAAGGTAGCAAATGCTGTTATTTGCTAACACTTTCTTCTTACTCCTATCTAGGAGGGAACTAAATACAAGTAATAAAAGGAGAGAAAAAAAATCTAAAAGGAAATGAATTAAAGGGTCATGATCAAATGCTTGTTGGACAGAAGTCTTACCTAGTCAGAAACCTTTGAACTGAAGAGAGTATGCAAGACATTCCTTATTTTGTCAAGCAGCAGCTTCTCATTCAACCTGCAATGTAAAGAAATTACTCTTACCTTGTTTAAAAAACCACTACTACTCTAATTCATGAAAAAAAATTTTAAAGGCAAACCTTACCTATCTCATTGCCCTTCCTTTCAGGTCTAAATGCTAGACCTATTGATTTTGTGTCAACTCAAGTGGCTATCACTCAAGGAGGTTCCAAAAGGTGAAGAACTCTTGCTAGACTTTCTTCGATATTTCAGCAGATTTAACTAGCCTTTGGAAAGCTGCTCACTATCAGCACAGTATCTTATGCCTTCACTTCTCTGGAAGTTGAAGCTGTTGCTGCTGCTGCCTTGTCATTCTTTAATTATGCTGACTTGTCCATACTCAATAGGCTGCTGAAGTCCTGTCTTATGAGTCCTGTGATCCATACTTTGCTAAGAAGTACATCCTAGGTTCTTAAAGCTGGTTAATCACTGTCTCACAACTTACACTTTCCCATATTACATACCACAACTAAGCTATCCCACCCACCTAGGAACAGGTTACTTGAAGACTTCAACTATTTAAAGTTGAAAACAAGTCTTGTTGATAAACAACCTTGAAACTAATGTAATAAAAGGGTTACAGGGTGGCTACAGAGGCCCTGTTAAAAAGAACACTGTCAAGAGACTTTAAAAGGTGCCTCAAATCTGGCATCTAACCTGGATACTTGCAAAATTGTGAGTGTGTTCTGCAGCCACACACCATTTTAGATAGATCACTCCCTGACTTGCATGTACAAATGCTTGCCAACTAGGAGTTGGGTAGACTTGGATCTGCATCTGATTGCAGGGAAAGAATTAAGATAGATTGAAGTACCTTTTGAGAACCTGATCCAGTATTTAAAAAAAAAAAAAAAAAGAAAAAAAAAAATTTAAGTTTGGCCCATTCTCTAGAAGCTTTTAGGAGATTTAAAGCTAATATAAGTGCTACCCTTTCAACTCCCATCTAAATGCATGCCATTTTACTACAGTATGGCTTCATGCAGATGCTAGACTATTGGGCTTGTTTTTTTTAAACTAAAAAAAAAAAAAAATTTTTAGAACATTCCCCACAGAAAAAAAAAACCCTGAGATGGGGGTGTGGGGGAAAAAGAAAAATCAAGTTTGGTGCCTACCAACCTTGACAGTGTTCCTTGTTTCTTTAGTATACTGAAATCTGAAGACTTGCATAACAATGTTTGGTAACATTGCTTAATGATTTTATTGACTTATTTCTTCTATAACTTCTTAAATGGCAACTTGTTGCAGTTTGACTGGTTGTAACTTAAGCCATTTCATAACATCTTTGAAGATGGATTCCTGTGCTGGAACTGCATTTACCTTATACTGCACATTGACTCAGAGGTGAAACTGGTCAGAGCAATTCGAGCATCACATACTGTCAAATGTCTGGGGTTTTCTTCTACTGACTGTGTCCCTACTCTTCTGGGCCTGTATGACAAAGCATTGCTCTGGCAAGGAGTTGAGAGAAAAGTCAAATCAAATCGATGAAAAGATGACCAGTGCTTGAATTTGGGACCCAGAGTGAGGCATTAAGCGTTCTTGCTAGAGCTATAACACAATCTGACAAACAGAGCTGGAAGGAACCTTCAGAGGTCATCTACTTCATCCCCCTGTGCTGACACATGACCAAGTAAATATATACCATCCTTGACAGGTGTTTGTCCAACCTGATCTTAAAAGACTTCTAATGATGGGGATTTTCTAGGGCCTCTCTTGGAGCCTATTCCAGAATTTAATTATTGCTACTGTTAATAGGCATTTCCTAATATCCAACCTAGATCTCCTTTGCCGCAGATTAAGCCCATTACTGCTTGTCCCACCTTCAGTGGGCATTGAGAATAATTGATCATCATCCTTTTTGTAACAGCCCTTAACATATCTGAAGACTTACCAGGTCCCCCCTCCATCTTCTTTTCCCAAGACTAAACATGCCCGTTTTTTAGCCTTTCCTCATAGGTCAGGTTTTCTAAACCTTTTTTTTTGTTGTTCTCCTCTCAACTCTCCAATTTATCCACATCTTTCTTCAAGTGTGGCACCAGAACTGGATACAGTTCTCTAGCTGAGGCCTTACCAGTACCAAGTAGAGAGGGACAATTAACACCCTCCCCCCCCAATTATCCTACATGGATTAATACATCCCAGAATATTAGACCTTTTTTGCAAATGCATCACATTGACTCATTTGTGATCCTCTCTAACCCCCAGACTCTCTTCACCATTACTATCACCTACTCAGTTATTCTGCTTTGATACACCATCCAGTACATTAAAATTTGAATTGAGATGCATCACCACTCTCCAATTATGGGCTTATTTTAAGGAAACGGACACTAGTATCAAATCTAGCCCAAACCATAGAACTGAAAAAGGTTTCCAGTCACTATAATATGACTAAGTTTATTTTCACTTAACCCTAAATCCCTTACTTGAACCCATCTTCAAAAGTAAAAAAAGACTTGAACTATGACAGTTTGCCCATCATCATGAGGCTTTATAATGAATTACCTGAGACTCATGGATTATACCTGTGCTACTCTTTGTTCCAAGTCAGAAGGATGTGTCCAGAAAAAAATGCCTAGGACGTATACAAGGAAGCATATAGCCATTAAATTGTTTTACAACATATACCTATTCTCTCACTAGGACAGCACGTTCAAATGAAATAGTTAAGCCAAGAGAAAGATGATGTCCAGGCTGCTCTCTTCAAAGCACAATTTCATCCAAAAGATACCTAGCTTCATACCCTAGGGTAATAGGCACTTGAGTTTCGCCCTTTTGAGCTTCACAGTAATTTGGAAAAGATAAAAGCAAGTCCCTCTCCTCTTCACCCATTACTTGAGCAAGAGACTGCAGGTATCCCCTAAATCTCAAATGAGACTGGAGGCAGCTTGAACATGGCTAAAGAGTCTTATTAAAATATTTATCATGCCTTATTTTCTTGCAGAGCCAGCACTAAGTAATACAGAACTACAAATTAAAAAAATATGCACAAACCAAAAAGTAATTTGAATTTTTCATTTGAAGATAAGCTTAATTCTATCATTCACAAACACTAGTTTAAATAACTCAATCCTAGCAATACATCTAAACAAACTATAATGCAACATGTTCTCTATGTGCATATATATATAACTCATGTCAATGGGAGTTATATATACATTGAGACTAGACCCCTTAAGACTGCAAATCAGCAGGTGTTTCTACAGTTAATTTTAAATTAACACAAAATGGTAATTGAGAAAAGCATCAATCTTCGCTATTAACAAGGAAACACCCTAAACTACATTTCTTTATTATTGTTAAAGTCTGAACTAAATGTGGAAAAACTGAACTACACAAATATTGAAAAGTTAAAAATTCCTTAATTGTTTTTTATTCCTGGTACCACTACCACAATTTACAGGGCAATATACCTGATGTAATGGAGAGAAAAAAAGAAAAAAAAAAAAGAAAGACAAAGCTACAACAGATAGACCTCAGGAATGTACATCTAATTGACACTACATTGCATTAATCAATAGCTGCACTTTTTGCAAACTGTGGCTATGGCAGTCCTGAACAAGAAGGGTTTTCTGTTTAAGCTGCAGTAACTTTTCTGACTATGGATCATCGTTCCTTCTGTGGCAGATTTTACAGTTCCTCTAATGCATTTGGGACGACTGTCTCAAAGTAACCTGCAGCTTTCCTGACAACTCCTCGCTCTCTCTCTCCTGCTAAGAACTGTAGCCTGTTGAATACAGGATAAGAAAATTATTACTCAGTGAACAACTGTATATTCTTCATCATCATAGTTATCTATATGTATAATATACCCACCCTTTTTCTGGTTCAGTTTAGAATCTTCGGCCACCATAGCCACCACTTCCACCTCCAGATCCATAGCCACCTATAAGTAATGTATATATTGATTTGACATGTCTTTGCAAGTGTTTTATAAAATAATTTTGCTCTAAGAGTTGTATTTACCACCATAGGGACTGC
Source organism: Emydura macquarii macquarii (assembly GCF_026122565.2). NCBI lineage: Eukaryota > Metazoa > Chordata > Testudines > Chelidae > Emydura > Emydura macquarii. The sequence continues at coordinate 71,678,855 of NW_027131390.1, forward strand.
CTGAGCTTCTGCCACCAAAACTGCCACCACCTCCTTTCATGGGTCCATAGTTTGACTGTTGCTGTCCACTATAATTGCCAAAATCATTATAGTTTCCACTGCCACCATAGTTACCTGAAATAAAAGTTATTTTTAGTCTCAAATTCACCACCTAAGATAGCTTCAAACGAAAACCTGAAGAACCCCACAGGTTTGTGGCTTAAGTACAATAACCTGAGGCCAAAGTAAAGGGAAACTCAAAACTAGCATTTGTGTTGAGGACTACATAAGCAAAGGAAAAACACGAGCTCAATTTCTCACTTCCTGCTAAATCAGATGTGATCTTAACTTTCTTATGCTGAATACAGTAGAATCAAAAAGGCAAAAGAGTATACCGCATATATATAGCAATGTGGACAAATTAGTGTTTATAAATGGGTTTTACACAATTCTGATCACATCTCCCACAGCCTCAAGCTAACCTATGGCAGTCCACTTTCAACACCATCTAGGAGAAGAGAACTGAACTACCTTGCCTTTGACCACGCAGCCACATCATTAGGTCACTCCTGTTTCTACTGCCGCCATAAAGGCAGAAAGTCAGTTTTCCTTCTGACGCACCCTAACCATAATTACCCAAATTTAACAGCTGTAGTTCAGGATCTCTAAAGGCAGAATTTATTTTAAGAACCTACAAATACTGCTAGATTAGCTGCTGAAAAGCAAAGACAGAGATAACGGTTAAACAAATTTAACTACAGAACCTGACAAACCCCTTTCAAGTCCTTGGTAGCAGCTAACTAGCTACCAACCAGTTCTGGAAGAGACATTATCCAGGGGGTCTGCACAGAACTGGGTTTTTCTTTATAGAAAAAAAATGTCTTGTATCAACTCAGGCCCTACTCCTCATTCTATGGAGAAAGAGTCCAGTTAAGTACATAGCTAATCAAGCCACTAATGGTTAAGAATGTGCTTAACTTTAAATGCTGTACTGAAATAGGGCCTTGGCCAGGTCTACATAGTTAAATAAGTTGCAATTTCTAAGTGTTTTTCTTAAACCAATTTGGTATAACTACTGCAATCTTTTTTGTGTGGGGGATCTTAAAAAAAAAAAAAAAAATCAGTGTAGAATGGCTGAACTAATATCACCAATTTTAGCTAAATTTAGCCATTCCTACACTGATTTAAGAGCTTTTCCTCCAAAGGGGGCTCCTCTGGCTTAACAAAATAAATTAAAAAGCCAATTTGTTAATCAGTGCGCTAATCCTATCAATCAGTGCAATGCCTGAAGGTATAAAAGCCCCATAAATCCAATCAAGTCACATGAGCTCAAAATATAATACACATTATAACTGTCTATATGGTGTTCAGAACTGTTTCCTATAAAGTTGATTGAATCTAGCTGGGGAAAAAAAAAAAAGCCAACCAACCACAGGGCTTTAGTTACCTTCCAAAACAAGTTTATCCTTTGGCCAGGTCTACACAGCTCCCAGAGCAGGCTACAGGAATGAGAGTTACAACACTCACTGCCAGGACTATATTAACGTGAATTAGGTAGTTTTTAAAGCTCATGCTAGCAGGATCTACACAAGGCAGTAGTTACAGTGCAATGCTTTAGTGCACACTGCAACTGACACCCATGTAGACAAGCCCTAGGGGAGCTTTTTGGGTGTAACTATACTATAATGGAAAAGTGCTCCTAGTATGAATTCAGCTTGTATCTTCAAAACTGCTTTTGCTGGCATCTTATTCCAGACACCAAGGGATATAGACTACATTTGGCAAAAAGCACAGTTTTGCCAGTGTCGCTGCATCTACAGTAAAGATTTTTTGACAGCACAGCTATGTTGATCAGGGATCAGACCCCTGACCAAGTTAGCTTTACTAACAAGAATTTGTAGTGTAGAACCTGGTCTTTGTTCCAGCACAATCAAAAATACCAAATGTCCTCATTGAAAATCGCATGTACAGACACTGTACAGACTGTACACTGTACAGACACTGTCCTCATTGAAAATCGCATGTAGAGACACTGATATTTCAACATTTCAAGAATGGCCCCTCCCCTTCTTTAACCATTCACAAAATACATAGAAGCTCGTTAGCAAAACCGCCTTTTGCTAATGGTTAGCCTCAAAACCACTAATATTAAGGATTACACAAAGATTAATAAGCTTAGTTGTCAAACAGCTTATATATCAAAATATGACAGTAGTGACTAATTCCCAGACTTTTGCAGTCTAATTAAGAAATGAATGCAAAATTACTCAAGAAAAAAATGTAATAAATGCTAATACTAAGTATTTTACTTTAAACATCTTATATTGGGCTTTGATTTCAAACCTGGCTGAGGTGATATGAAATCACCCCTCCTCCATCCCATCTTAACTTTCCGGCCAAAACAGCAGTATTCTGCTAGTTATGAAAGATTAAACTAAAAACCTGCATGCCATCTTATACAGAACTTTGATACATCACATGAGCCATAGTCCTGTGAATTCTCTACTCCTCACTTGAGATATTCGTGGACAGTCTCTCTTCCGATAACCCACCACCTGCCCCCCAAAATTAAGGCCATTGTTCTTGATAAGAGTTCCTGAGCAACAGAAGGCTGTAAAATTAATATTTTTATTTAAATATATACAGAGAGGTTATAAGTTAAGTTCTCACCCTTATGCTGATTATATCTGGAGCCAAAGTGCAACCTCACTATCATTATATTTCTAGAATCATTACAGGATATAGTAATTGTAAGTTCTATATAGTTTAGATTTGCTAGCTATATGTGCTTTACTTACCACCACCAAAATTTCCTCCTTCATTGTAACCATCGTATCCTCCTCCTCCTCCTCCTCCTCCACCACCACCTCCGCCACCATATCCACCACCTGGGTTTCCGTATCCTGGTCCTCCACCACCACCACCACCATAACCCCCTCTACTACTGTAGCCAGGGCCACCTCCATAGTTCCCACCTAAGAGAGAGAGAGAGACCAGTTAATGTACAAAACAAAGTAGGTATAGATTTATATAGAAATCTAGCACTTCGGTTGCACCTTGCTTACTATGTTTGCTTCAACTACAAGAATATTTTTTGGTAAATAGACTCCTGTTCGATTTACCTAGCTATGTCTGTACCAAAAGCAATAAAGTAGCTTTAATTATATTTGCATCATCGCTGTCGGGGTGTTCTTACTTTATATATAATCAAAAACATACTGAAAGATTTAATCAGTTGGCATAAGGGAACAATCCTGCAAACACTTCATTGGGGAGTAACTTTACATAGACAGACAAGTTCCAGAAGTTCTTAGACACTGGTGTGAATGCTTATCCAAACCCAAGCCTGCAAAGATCAAAGTTTATGAAGTCTTTTACATTTGGACCTCACTTAAGACAAAATTCATGTAATCTGGTCACTTCTCACCCTTCAAGGTTTCAGCCAGTAGCAGGTGAGGGACTGAGAAACGTTAGCCTTCATTTAACTGTTTTCACTCAATGCATATTTGAGTAACTGTCATTTATTTAAATGTAAACGTGTTTAAGGTGTAAGTTGTACTTGGATGAGTTCCCATTTCATTTTAATGAACGTGTTCATCTCTACATAAGATGTAATTGTGCTAAAAAAATTTGAGAAGTCATTCAACTCATGTTACACAATACTCAAGTAAACAATCACTGCCAAAATAACCTCACTTTCCAAGTCCAAAGACAAGGTTCAAAGTCAGTCTTACAAAGTGGTATTTTGATATGCTTACCATCACCAAATCCATTATATCCATCACCACTTCCAAAGCTTCCTCGGCTTCCCCCACCGCCGCCGCCGCCACTGCCACCTCCACCATAGCCTCCTGGACCAAAAGTAAGTTGTTTTCATGAACAAATACAAGTCTGTTTAAGCCAACTTAAACATCTCATTTTGAAAAAATATAAATAAGGACGCAAGCTACCTCTGCCACCAAAGTTTCCTCCTCGGCTGAAGTTTCCACCACCACCTCCTCCTCCTCCAAAACTTCCACGACCCATGAAGTTACCTGAGCCACCCCCGCGACCTACAAGACATTTTACATAAATTAATCTTCATTTAATTTAATGTATGTAAAAACTATCCTATTATGCACCACCCCAAACTCACCTCTCTGTGAGCTAGCAGTCTGCATCTCTTGCTTGGAAAGTGCTTTCTTCACTTCACAATTATGCCCATTTATAGTATGATATTTCTGAACTAGAAAATAAAAATTGTGAAATAGTGATAACAAATGAAAAACTGTCTACTAGACCGAGTCACAAAAAGCTTTACTAAAAACAAAACAGTTTAAAAGCAGATTATACTACATGCAATCTATTTGCTGTAGTGTGCTTTCACAGTCAACAACTTGCTTACTAACAACATATTCCATGCATTGTTCAGGTATGTGTAAAATCAGAGTTACATTGTTTCAAGTCATTTCACAGTCTAGAACAGTTACATACCAACAATTTTATCAACTGTATCATGATCATCAAAAGTTACAAAAGCAAATCCTCTTTTCTTTCCACTCTGCCGGTCTTCCATGACTTCTATGGTTTCAATCTTGCCATATTTTTCAAAGTAGTCTCTTAAATTATACTCTTCTGTATCTTCTTTAATTCCACCAACAAATATTTTCTTTACTGTTAAGTGTGCTCCAGGCTTTACAGAATCCTAGAAGACCAGAAACCTATATTTAGTACTTTATATTTCTCATGACTTCTTTAAAATATACTTGATACAAATTAATTTACCTCTCTAGAAACTGCCCTCTTGGGTTCAACCACACGCCCATCAACCTTATGTGGTCGAGCACTCATTGCAGCATCTACCTCTTCCACACAAGAATATGTCACAAAGCCAAAGCCTCTGGAACGTTTTGTTTGTGGGTCTCTCATCACCTACAAGAGTATAAGGGACAGGATAACACCTTACTACTTTTAGGCATTTACACTGTTTCAGAAACAATTTTTTAATTAGGATTACTTACCACACAGTCTGTGAGTGTGCCCCATTTTTCAAAATGTTCTCTCAAGCTATCATCTGTCGTTTCAAAGCTCAGGCCTCCAATGAACAGCTTTCTCAACTGTTCTGGCTCCTTAGGGTCATGGCCCTACAAAAACAAGACATTTTCTCAGCAAGCTACACCAAACACTTGTGCATCCTGTAAAGTGAACACGTTTGGTAGAATTACTGACAATTCTTCTGTATTCCACTCAATTTTCTTCATAAGAAATACTTAAATAAAAATCTGTGTTCAAACTTTATTTTACTGTCAACATCTGGTGCAGCAGAATAGGTGTGACTCCACTATTTCTTAGCTTCCTTAGTGACCTGGGGTTTTGTTTTGTAGGCCAGAACTTGGTTTTGAATTTTGATATTAACAAGGTTCTCAAAACACAGTAGTTTATTTTCAAAATGTACCCAAATAGCCATGACATGTTGATGCTATTTGATATGCGGTATCTTGGGAACGGTATCCTATGGATTTCATTATAAGTGAACCACGACTATATTCTGGCAAGTGGTAACATCTACAGGTTTAAACTTAAGACACCCCAGACCAAAGATACCATCAAGCTACTAAAGTAAAGACCAGGGTCTCAGATCAAAGGATAAAATGCCATTTGCCAGATTTAAGCGACCAGTGATTCTGGGAGCCCAAACTGGCGCACTATGAAGGGGCCCAATTTTCAGAGGATGGGATGTTTCAAAATAAGCAACCAAAAATTAATATATACAAATCAGGTCACTTTTTCAAAGTCTGTACGTAGGCAAACAAAGTTGTAAAAGCTTTCTTATAGCAATTTTCTAATTTCTCCTTTGCCAACCTTTCTGACTGGAGAGCAACTCCATCCAACAAAACAGCTATATTAGCTATGTTAGCTCTGTGTTATACTTTCAGCCTGTGGCCCACACCTGGTCAAAGAGTGAAACAAGGTCTTGTCTATAAGTGTTATTTTAAAAAACAAATTTAGTTAAACTGGTGCAAAAGATTGCATGGACATGTGAAAATAGCTCTTATATGTAAATCTCACACAAGACCCAAATGCTGCCCAATATTAGTGAAGTGATTACAACTATAAATATTTTTAAAGAACATTGTCATGTTAGAACACATTCTATAACATTTTTGTACATCAAAAGACATTTTTGGAAATTTGTGACTCAACTGTAAACTTACTTTGTGCCCTCATTCAACAAAAGCCAATTATTTTTTTTAAAAAGCCACATTGTAAAGTATTTTGAAACATTAAGTCTCACAAGAGTGCTGTGAAAGATGGGCCCACCTCAAGAAAGCATCTTGGGGCCAAACAAGGTTAAAGCAGGAGAACCAGCTACTGGAAAACAAAAAAAGGAAAGGAAAGGCTTGTTTCTAATTTAGTTGAGCTAAATTTTAATGTGAGCTGTTAATATTAAATGCACACTGTTCAACTTAGTTTTGGGCAGACTGCAGCTTCTCAGGGCATCCTTTAACAGTATATTTTGAATTTTGTTTAAGTTTAAAGGTTATTCTCCTTCCCATTAGTTTCAAGTGATTTAAGCAAAGGAAGAGACAGCTGACAGAGTGCTGTCAACGTGCAATCCTTTTTTCCTGCTAATTTCCCAGTTATTGTAACTAAATTTTACTACAGTTTACAGTAGGTAAAATTTTTTCTTCAAGTTCATGATCTCTCTTTAAGCCTACTGGGAAACTCATACAACAGCTCACATAGGAAAAGAAGGATAACATTTTAATGTAATCACTAGTTATATGAAAGCATGGTCACAAAATAGGACACAGAAAACCAACTCCAGAGTGGACCGCTGACACAAGGCCTTCTGCATAACTAAAGCCCAACATAGGTCAGAAGTAGGGCAAGTTGAAGGATGGTTGTGGACCAACTATGTGGATCAAGTAACGCTGGACTCCAACAAACATGATCTGCCACCATAAGTGGTGCATTCCAGTCCTGCTCTCAGTTTCGGGAAGATCATTTGGCATTTTTCAGAAAAATTGTAATTCCTTTTAAGTGAATGCAATATGGCTGCTTTGAAGGGCAACATATTTATAACATATTTGTGCAAGAGTACTTAACACAGGCTTAAGATTGAATTTTGTACCATTTCTGGAATCCACTTAATTGAATAGTTCCCACACTAGTGCAAGAACCAACAGCTGGTACATCATGAAGAGCTAGCTCTTTTTCAGTTGCTAAACTATATAGATAAGGGCGGGAAATGTTTTTGGGTATTAGTTTTGCATTTAAACCACTGACTTACCATAACATAGTATCTGTATAGTAACTAAGTGGAAAGGGGTTTATCAGTGGTCCTGTGATTGCAAGTGGGAGCCAGCCTATGAAATACTTTAAGTGGTCCAGACATGGAAAATATTTGAGTACCTTTGCTCCAAATACTTTAATTACATTTGTATTTAAAAATCGTAAGGGTTCAAGTTTAGTCATGGTGTAATTGCTGCTTGTTTCTAACTACAATATAGTGTAATCAGCTGCATTCATAATTTTACATAGACATATGCTGAAGAGTCAGTATTTAACCTACATGTTTTACATTTACACCAGCCAGCTTTGTTTTTGGCTGTACATGTACACACTGCTTTCCCTGCTGTGCCTGTCTGTATTAGTCTTTGCAGGCACTGAATTTATAGGAATAATAAGTAAAGGTCTTGTATATGTCAAATTTGCCTGCTCACATTAATTGAGCAAAAGAAAACGTGAAGAACTATCAACATGAATTCTGTCAAGCATGCTGGACTGCCAACAGAGAAACTGAGCTGGGTTCCTTTGTTGAAAGGGACCCGCAAAGAGAAAAAGTAAACCCAGACCCTTTTGTTCTTTGACATGTAGCAGATCTGCACTTAATTATACACATCTATAAGAAATTCAGATCTTATCCATCCTCCAGTAATATGACTGGAGAAGTACTGAAAAGACCATAATTCCTGGCAAAAAAAGGAGGTTTTCTGCTTTGTCACATTCTCTCACTGGTTGGTGCACACATTGCAGTCTTTCCCTGGGAGAGAAAGAAAAGATCTTGCTGTTTTGGTTTCTCCCTAAGGCAGGAGCAATTTTGTTAAGTACTGTAGTCTCCCCCTCCCCTTTTTTGCATGATAGTTCGAAAGGGGATGTTTATTTTAGACAAGCTCTCCAGCCAGATGAAGAACATGGTTTTTCTGGGAGTTTGTCTCTTGGCAAGCAGGTATAGTGTTAAGCATTTCATTCTCTCTGGGGATGGCTGGCTGGGATTTTCTGGTTAGTTTCCTGGGGATGGGATCAGCAGTGCCCCTCACGTGTGTGGGACGGACTATGGTGTTAGTCTCCAGAATTGAGGATTATGCAGATTGCTACATTTCTCCAGTCCCGGCAGCTACTTTCAGCCGCTTCCTAATCCTTGCTCTCCGGAGTAGGCGGGCGGAAGGGAAGGCTGCACACGCGCTCGCACCCCTTGCCTAGGAAGGGTAGCCTCCGCCAGCCCACGCTGCGCGCCAGTGCGCCATTTCGCGGCGCCGAGACATCTTTGCAGGGGGCGCCTTCCGGAAAGAGAAGGGGAAAGTAAGGAGGAGCGGCCAGCCTCTGCTCGAGCCCGGCACACGCAGCACTCTCCGCCGCTTGCCTTCCTGGCTGCCTCCCTCCCGTCAGTCTAGGCCAGCGGCCCCGCTCCCTCCGCGCGGCGCTAATGCAGCGGCGTTTACCTCCATTTTGTGACCGGACACGAGTCGCCGACTCACCCTCGCCTCAATATGGAGCCGATGGGGGGGAGGGGAGGATCACGTGATAGGATGAAGGCGGGCTTGAAAACAGCGTGCGCACCCGTCTCGCGTTTACTGGTAATACGGGACGGGCCAGGCAAAGAAGGGGGGGGCCTGCCCCTTAGTCCTCCACCCCCACCGGCAACCTCCAGCGACTTCATGAAGTCTCCAGTAGCAGCAGTCTCTGGCCCCATACGCGAGACCACCACTTTGCCTGGAGCCCCCAGACTCGTTGTACTAAGCAAGCAGCCACAATAGACACACCCGGGCAGAGGGCGAAATACAAGACGGGCGCAGTCGGCTGTTCTTCCCTTGCACAGGCACCTCCCCTCACACCATTTCCACTTAAGTAGGAAAACGGCCGCCAAAATACCCCTCTGCAAGCCCGCCCAGCACTCCATGGGGATCCTAAGCTTTGGCTGGAGGCACTGCAAGTTAGTGCCTGAAGCCCCTTTTCAAAAGCATTCTAAGTGCAACAGCAAATTAATTTTTGGGAAGCAACTTCAACTCCCCTCCAATTGTTTCATATTCCTAGCACAACACACACTTCAGACTGGGAAAACGTTAATCTCACAGGTGCTGTTTTCAAATTCCCAGATAGCAACATCCTTCACCACAAAACAAAACAAAACAAAACATGGGGACAGTGTCAACACAAGCCTCTCCACAACTCCTGTCAGTGTGTATCAACTGATCTTCAGGAACCAACCCTAGCTAGGAATAAGATAGGGACTGAATAGCTTGGAGACTGAGCTGCGCTAAGTATGTTCAAAAGACTGAAAAGAAGAATGACACTGACATTTGGTGGAGATGACATTTACCCTCTGGAAAACTGATGATCAGGGGTGCAGATTTGCGATGGCATTTTAAATAAAAGACAGCAGTCCTGGTAAATTTAGTAAAAGCCATAGCCTTTTATCAAAAAAACCACCTGTGACAAACTAATACCTTGCTAAAACCACAGGCCAGCACCTACAGTCTTCTCCACCATGTTCTCCTCACCCTGCTGAGGTGGCAGAGACATCCACAATCCTCTGCACCGCAACCCTGATGTTGGCCCAGTGAGGAAGGAGAGAGGGCCTGAAGAGCAAGCCTGCCCTGCATTCACCCCCCCAGTGGCAGCTCCTGCATCCTGTGGGACTAGGCCTGGTTCCCAGCTCTGGATATTGCAACCTGGCACTCAGGTTTGGCCTGGTCACTTCTCAGTCATAGTGACTGGACCAAGTTTGGTGAGACATTGAAACCCTGTGCCCATATTGCAAAATCCAGAATGGGGAGACAGGCCCAACACCACAGGACACAGGAGCCACCGAGGGGTTACTGGGGCAAAGTTGCTCTGACACCCTAGCCCCCTTCATCTCCCCTCTGCACCTGGCTGACAGGGCAACCCACCTAGAGCCTTCCTGCATGGAAGCCAGAGAAATCACAGTATCCATAACATCAACACAGTGAAACCAGCAGCTCTAAAATGATCATTAAACTCATTTCATGCTAGTGTAGTTTTGGTAAGCATTGTATCTCATAGTTTCAGATACTGAGTGACTGACGTTACATTCTATCCAAAAAGAAACAAAAATGTCATTAAACCTTTTAAAAGCAATGCCATAACTATTACAAGTTTTGGTACAAAATATCCGTAAGCACAACTACAAAATGGGGAACAACTGGCTAGGTGGTAGCACTGGTGAAAAGGATCTGGAGGTTATAATAGAACAAATTGAATGAGACAATATGATTAAGTTAAAACAGGTTAATATTCTGGGTGTATTAACAGGAATATTGTACATAAAAAGACACAGGAAGTAATTGTCCTACTCTAGTTGGCACTAGTGAGGCTTCAGCTGGAGTACTGGGATCAATTCTAAAGTGTGGCATCCAGAAAAGATGCAGATAAATTGGAGAGAGTGTGCCAAGAAGAACACCTAAAACGATAAAATGTTTAGAAAACCTGATCTATAAGGAAAGGTTCCAAAAATGTGGCATGTTTGGTTCCAAGAAAAGACTGAGGGACCTGATAGTCTTCAAATATGTTAAGGGCGGTTATAAAGAGAACTGGATCAATTGTTCATGTCCACTCAAAGCAGGACAAATAGTAATAGTCCTAGCTTGCAACAAGGAAGCTTTAGGTTAGACTAAGAAAAAAATTTCACTACAAAGGGTAGTTAAACTCCAGCAGAGGCTTCCAAGGGAGGTTATGGAACCCATCATTGGAGATTTTTAAGAACAGGTTGGACAAACAACTGTCAGGGATGGTCTAGGTTTACTTGGTTCTGCCTCAGCACAGGGTGCTGGACTTGATAATTCTGAGGTCCCTTCCAGCTCTACATTTCTATGGTTCATATACCATAAAATCTGTGTCTGGCTTAGACAACAGATGTGTTTAAATAAGCCTGTTCAATGCAATGCTAAATTTAAGCTTCAGAAAAGGGTTATTTAACAGCTAGAAGGGATAACATATCTTTCCAAAAAAAGAGTTCAAAATGTATCAATCCAAACTGTTAAACACTTTATTCTTCTGGGGATCTTTACCAAGATTTTTTTTTGACAAACAGATCAGACTTTGAGACATTAAGTCACTAGGGAAGATTCTCCATCTCCAGAAACTATAGGCTATTTAAAGTTCGATATTATATATGCAAAAATGTGGGCCCCATCTTTGCTGCTTGGAAAGGGACTTGTTTATTCTTTCGTAACCTCTGGGGCAGGGGAAGCTGTTTTTTCCTCCTATTTCCATACCCTGCTCCTATCACGCTATAGGGCAACATCCAATAAGCTCCCACTACCCCAACAAAATCTCTTCATACCCCTATTTACCTGCTCTTCCTTGGGTCCCAAGCCCCACCTTCCACATTCATCTGCCATCTTCTTCAATGACAGCCTACTTAATTCCCACAGTAAACACTGGGAAGTTTGCCCCTAAAAAGGTGACATCTCACTTCCATCTGCAGAGGTTGTAAGGAATCGGTGTTCGTTTTAGTTAGATAGCCTATCTTCCCTCTTATTGAGAGCAATGGAAGGAATTCTGAATAAAATCAAGAATATATTAATTTACTGCTGATGCTCCCGAGATCATAAGCAGTAAAGCAGAAAACTCAATCAATATTGTGAAGATTAGCAACTTTGAGAACATTTAAGATAATTTTGTTATAGTAACAGAAGAGGCAAAGATTCTACCTCATGTTCTTAAGAGTCTAGCCTGTATAACTATACATTTCATTTTAACAAGCAAATTTGTTGCTCAGTCCCTGTTTTACTTTGGGTTTTATAATGAAAGGAATGGGAATGTCTGAACAAATGGTGTAGTGTGGTGAAGTGTTACATACTTGGCAAAGAAACATTAATACACACAGACAAGGACTATTCATCTACCCACATAGGAGAACCAGAATGAATTTAAGGAAACACTCCACCTGTGAAGATCTTCTTCCTTTCCTCTTGTAGTCTTCAATATCTCTCTCTTCTTTGAGCGCAGACATTTTGGAAGGATGCTCTAACTCAGTTGCTCCTTTTGACCTAGGTAACAAGCAGTATGAGTCAGTTTTTACCTCTGTGGGGGTCTCTCTTCCCCTTATGTAAGGAAGCAAGCCTTTCCATGGGTTGGAACAAACAAGTGGCTTTACTACAGCGAGGATGTGGGTGGGGTAAAGCTCTACAGAAAAATAGAACAAGTAGATGGAAGCTTAGAGGAAGAGTGCTGCAACAGGGTTTGTTTTCTGTATTTAATCTTTAGGGTGTTTTCAGATTGTAGCAATTAGAGTAACTGTGAGGGAAGAGAGGCCTAAAAAATGTTTCATTGTTGATTTATAAAATACCTCATGAAATCTGACTGCTGTTGTATAGTAATCATATTCAACATACGATATCCATCTTATTACATAGAATCTCATTTCTGGTCTTAGATTCTGTTCCTGATATCCTTCAAAGCCTCCAATGTTTAACAAATACTGTTGAGTAACAGGATGATTTCCATGCATTATTTGGTATGTTTTCCTTTGTGTTCTACTCACTGACCAAGTAGCCACAAAACTGAAGCACTATAAAATGGGGAAAACCATTGCCATAGCAAATATTGGTGTAATGCTGTAGACATTAATGCAAGAATCCTCTAATGCTACTGTGAGTGTCTGCTAGTTCAGAAAGTTCAAAATTGTGGTCTGCTGACCACCAGTGATCTGCAGAGTGCTGCAAACTTGTCACATGCTGCTGCCTCGTCTTTCTCTCCAGTTGTACCTTTCATTAAAGCTAAAAACCCATAACATTTCTAATCTGCCAGTTACTAATGGCATATGCAGTGACAAATAAAGGAGGTAGTCAAAACAATTTTTTTTTTTTTTTTTTTTTTTTTTAAGATTGAGAAGTGTTTTAACCCATGTACTGCTGTCCTTTTACAAGTTAAGGACAGCATGTCTCCTTCTTGGCTATTTCAGTTAACACTGAAGGTTAGGCCCCCAATTTCTCTTCACTTTTAAAATTAATAGATGGAAAAAACCACACACCAATTTAGTCCACGTCTAAACTTTCTAGTCACCATAAGTAAATCAGAATACAATCTACTCAACTTATTCCAATGTGCAAGTGAAGTATTTCACAGAGTGTTTCTGCTCAGGTGATAATTCAGTCAGTTTACTAAATTTAGCTTTTATATGCTGTCTTTCACAGGATATATAAAAGTCAGTGATTTCAATGTACTTTTTTTTTTTTTTTTCTGAAAACTTCAGCCACTAAAGAATATCCTGGCAAAGGCAGAGCCAGGCAGTGACTCCAATTAGTAAGAGTAGGATTTACAGTTTATCATGAGGCAAAAAAGTATCTTATAAAAGTATCAATAATAAATGATCCCATATAGAACAAAGTATGTTTATTATTTTGTTACTAATATAAGAACCTCCAATAAGGGAAAAATAGTGTAAATATTCTAGGGTTTTTTTTTTTTTTTTTGGGGGGGGGGGGGGCGGGGTTAATTTTAACCATACAGTTAACTTATGCCGAAATCTATAGCAATGTAAAATCTAGTAAATCAGGAACAATTATATTTATTCAATGGTATTTGTAAAATGTAATTTGTAAGCCCAGTAACTGCTTGACCATCATGTGTGCAAGTTACCAAATAAAACTATTGGCCTTTTAAGATGGCAGCCTACACATTTAATGCATCCAATAGATAAAAGTTTGGCTGTATCATTAGAAGAGAATGAACTTTTATTCTGTAAACTAAAACAAAAGACAAGATTTAAAATAATGAACTTGAATTTGATCAGATTTTAATCAAAACTTAAATGCTGTGATTTAAAACAATCCATCCTGGTTAGAAGCATAAATGCTTCTATAAAAGCTTTTGAAATACCATAATCATTTCTCTATTGTCCTCAGGCCCTGTGCACCTCCAAGCTAAGTTGTGTACAGCTTCATGTAGGACATTTCAGTGGCAAAAGTCATAAATTTCTCTCAAGATTCCTTAGAGCAGGCACTGGGAGAAAATAGGAATCTGTTCCCTATACACTTCAGAATCAAGGAATTATGGGTACCCGGAGGAGCTGGGTGGTATGACCAGGATTTGGAGGCAGTCAGGGGCTGCCAAAGGGCAATGTGGATAGGTTTTGATACATGCTAGCACAGGCCTAGCAGACTTGTTAGGGGTGAGAGACACTCCCCAATCAATTCCCCTTTTAGACCCCTACTATGCCTTTTTCATGTTCTCACTCCCCTCACTTTCCTATTTGTAGCTGTTGTCACCAACTGGGCTCTATGCTGGCCAGCAGAAGGAGGAGCAGAGATACGGCCTGAAATCTACTGCCACAATGAACACAGGCGACCAGAAGGAGGAACTACAATTGTCCGCTTAGAGGCTAGCTGAATGCATGAGATATCAACTTGAATGCAGGCAGGCCTGATGGGGTTGCAATATGCAGAAGCATCACAACACGCATGACATTTGGCAGCACTATGTTACAATGTGTTTCACAGAAAGTTAAAGCACTATATTTAAACATGGTTGCAGTTAAGTCAGTTTTGACAAGGACAATATATTGCAATATCATCTGAAGATTCCTTTAAAACAGTATAATTCTGTTCATTTGAATGGTTTACACACTGTTGAAGACAACCCATTCCCAATGTCAGTAACATCATCTCTTGTGAAGAGCATAAAAATATTTGATTAGGTACACCATGGATTTTCAAGCTGTAGTAAACATGATCCACAGTTAAGTGTTGAGGACAGCTCCCCTACAATTTGTAAACTGAGCAACATCTGAGGCAGTTAAAACAATTGCTTACATGGAAAGTTATTCTGACCTGTTCTGCTAGTGTCTCCAGTTTCCTCTCTGCCTCTAAAGTAGTAGCAGTTACTAATGCAGGCAGCCAGGTTCTCCCTTTCTTCTAGTTTTTACAAGCTTCAGACCTGGATACCTGAGAAATGGAGTGGTGAATCTTGCTGAGCATTTCTACTGAGCTGGAATGCCCACATCCCTCCCCAATCGGTTGCAGAGAAAGGAACAATTGTGCAATAGTTTTCTCCAGGAGTTGGGGCATTACAGGGA
Organism: Emydura macquarii macquarii; assembly: GCF_026122565.2. Lineage (NCBI taxonomy): Eukaryota > Metazoa > Chordata > Testudines > Chelidae > Emydura > Emydura macquarii. Next base: position 71,694,135 of record NW_027131390.1, read on the forward strand.
TGGTGGAATCTGATCAGTCAACTGGAGTCTCACCGACTTCAATGGGCTTTGGGATCAGACTGTGTGCAAGAATCTTCCTTTAGGTCTCTTCCCAATGTCCTGGCAGTTGCATTGTCGGTTGTTTTTGATGGGTGGAACAGATACTTTGCTTTAGGTAGCAGTCTCCCTCTGGAGATAGTGGGAATTTTGCTGCTGTGGTGTAAATCTGTTCTGGGGTGGGGTGGGATCACATACCAGTCTCTCCCCTAGGGGGTTCGGTCGGTGAGGAGAAGGATGGCATTTTGCAATCGTCATCTCTCCGGGGGGTGGGGGGAGGACAGACAGTAGGAGAATGGAGATGTTGGTGTTAGGCTGCCAAAGCCGCCAAGCCCGGACGGGGGAGGAGGGGAGAGTGACAAACACCAACATCTTCTCCATCCCTTTTCTCGGGTGCGGACTGGAGGATGTCAGTCGATGCCGGAGGATGGGGTATTGCTGAAGCCTACGCCCCTCCCTTGGGTGCGCGCGGCCGCGTTGGGGTCTGCGGCCTTGGGATTTCACTGGGAGCTCATCTCCCGCGGCGGTGGGGATATTATGAGCAGGCGTTAGCATTACTGTTTCCTGGATGGGCCCACAGAGTCAATCTCCCGCCTCCCACCACCCCCAGAGAGACAGAGACGACTCGCTGAGCGGCAAAATGGCGGCCGCACTGCAAACCGCGTTGCCGAAGGGGCTGTAGCAGGAAACGTCCGTGGGGCGTTTCGCAGCACCGAGGCGGCTAGGCCCGGGGGAAGAGGGGAAAGGCTGGTGGCGGCCCTTCGGGAGAACGGGGGCAGGGGGACCGTTTTGCCGTCCCATCCCGTTCCCTGCGCGCCAGCCTGACACACCCAGCTGTCTGCGCTCCCGTCCCGCGGCCACCCGCGGGGAGCCAGGGCACAAGAACCGCGTGCGGGCAGAAGGCTTCACTTCCCCTCCCTCGCGTCCGGCCACACCGCAGCCCCGATCCCTCCACGCGGCCCTAACGCGGCGGCGGTTACCTCCATTTTGTGACCAGACTCAGTTCCTTCAGCTTAAATTCAATATGGAGCCGAGAGGAAGAGGAGGGGGGGAGAGAAGGAGGAGTCACGGCGTCACGTGAGAAAAGGGAGGCGGGCTCGAGACAGCGCGTGCGTGCGCCGCTCAGGAGCGGTAATGGGGGAGCTCGCTCGGTTTCGCAAAGCTTTCGTTGGCCTGGCCGCCGCCTCCTGTCCTCCCGCCTGCCAGGAAGCCAATAGGGGTGGGGAGGGCGAGTCCCTCAGCAGGGTGATCCGGGGAGGGGCGGGGCGGGGACTCGACAGAAGAAGGCCGCTCGGCGGCGGGGGCGCGTGCGTGCTGCTGGACCCCGCCGCCATGTGCGCCACATCCCCGGCCCGGAGGACTCGTCTGGTATTTACATATGCCGGGCGCCGCAGAAAAATCTAAGCCCCCCTGCCAGGCTGCCTCCGGGAAGATCCGTGTAATTTAAGAGCCTGGCAAGCAACCCCAGGGGCTTGAGTTGCACATAGAATGCACCAGCGGCATTCACCCTTCGGTACGCGCACACAACAATGAGGGCCTACCCCGGCCCACCTGATGGGTGGGGGGAGAAAGGGGGACTCGACCCACCCCAGGAGGTCTCTGGCCCCGCAGGTGTCCCAGTTTCTCTTCCCCGCCTTTCTAGATTCCAACCCAAGGGCCTCCCTTCCAGTCACTTCCGAGAGTCATTTGCTCAGCACAGCCTATGACAACTCGGAGGAGCGGTCATCTTGCCCGACAGCAAACTGGCTTGGTTCCCCGTTGGAATGAACGAACGATGGTGAGCCAGCCATCTTCAAGGGTATGTCTTACATACGTCCATGCTGCAGCAAGAGCTCTCTTCGGCATAAAAATTTTTTTTACCTCCGTGAGTGACATGGCGCTGTGCACATGAATGCTTACGTCGTGTAAATTATGTCGCTCAAGGGGGTGGAATATTCACACCCTTGAGCTACATACATTTTGCTGACATAGGCGGTAGTGTAGACATAGTATAAGGGTAGCCATATTTTCAGCTTAAAAAAATCCTACACCACAGCCACATGGTTGTTGCCGACTCAAGAAGAAAAAAAAACAAAACCCAAAAACGCATCACTGCCCTTTAAAAACAGTCAGAAGCAAGCAGCAACTCAACCAAGCCCAACCTAGTTCAGAGGGAGGGGGAAGAATGTATGCAAATTTTAATCTATGTAGTTCTAGTTTTGCTGCATGATACTGCCTGGTGCCTGCTTAAAACTGTCCAGTCTGTACTAACTGGCACTAGCTAGTACGACAATATGACTAGAAAGATTTCAAAGAACAAAAAGCTACTTCATATGGGGATGGAATAAGATTATTTCCCTCTCTCAGTGTACCCTGATGGCAGCAGTTTGGAATGGCAAAAATACATTGTATCCAGTGCTTCTAGAATCAAACCATTCTTAAAAAGAAAAAACAAAACCAAAAAACCACACACACAAAACCCACCCTTCAAACACTGAATATTCTGAAAGTTAATAGCTTAGTGTGGTAAAATAATATTCTAGACAAAAAGGAAGGAAATAAACATGTATTTCCACCCTAAAGAGATCAAAAGTCATGAGCCAGACCCATAAAGAGACCAAAGATTCAGAACAAAATGATTTTGAGGCCAATCCATTTTATTTTCTAACTCCACCTTTATTCCTCTACCACTATGGGTGATCATTTCAGGTTGAAAAGTCAACCTATAAAGCAGTGCACGCCCACACCCCAGCAACCTCTCCCTGCTACAGGGCCATATGAATAAGTAGGGCAGGTCTGCATCCTCAGCCCTAAGGCATTCACACAGAACTTTGCAAGTATAGCCAGCCTGGAAAAAAGTCACAGGGTCAGAGAAATTTTTCACATCACAACAGAGCGCCTTCTGCAGGTGTCAAAATCCCATAATTCATTATCAGTTTGCAAGAGTTAGCATGACCGCCTTCCCCTTGCTGCTCAGAAGGACCTCCTCTTCCCCTACACTATCCCAGGCTTGGGGTGTTGCCATTCTCTCCTCCCCATTACATCCTTTGAACTCCCTCAGCATCTTTCCTGTCACCCACATCCCTATTCAACCTCTAGATCCACCTGCAGTTCTACTTTATTCTCCCTGTTCACCTTTCACAGTATGTCTGCTGTTACTCATAGTCCCCATGCCCTGTCTAGCCCCCTGAACCATAGAGCGGTAGCCATTTTGCCTGTGGGGATGGCTTCAGTCTCACTGAAACAATGTTGTGGCAGCCAACTTTATAAAGAACAGCCTCATTTCCACGTGCAGATTGCCTGTAAGGAAATGACAGGCATCTTGGTGGCTTCAGCCCCAATAATAGTAATAGGAATTGGTGGCCATTTTGAATAAGGCATACATTTCCACCATGCATTGTATTTTCATAAGACATTAAAACACTTCCCCCGCCCCAAAAACAAACAAACAAAACAAAAAACCACTAGAGTCATGATAAAATAATGAGACTTAGCAATACTGGAAAAAAAATCTTGCTTCCTGTCTCACAATGGTACATTTTTAGAAATCTAAACATCAAGAGTAATCTTAGATTAGCACTAAATGTGCACAAATGTTGTCAAGATTTTTCAGGAGTGATTTTGCATGCCTTAGTTTCTGTATATTTTAAAGAGGTCTCATTTGCAGGAATTATTGAGTACCTACTATACTTTCAAAGTCAGATCATGTTATGGTATGTTAAGTTGAGTACTAAAAGTAAAGGCAACAGTTAATCAGCCCTCTTGTTTGAAAGTTTTGGCTACAACATTGCAACAAGCAAGCTCATCATCACTTAAGCCTGGTTTCTCCTGATTCTGTCATCACACACTTGTGTAAGGAACTGGAAGAAGTAGAGTAACAAGCTTTCAGGTAACCCAGTAAATGTGAATGGGAAATACTTAATCTGTTCGTTACATATAGCATAGAAGAAGGACACAAACTGAATAATTATAGTATAGATAAGCAATTATTGCTACCTCTCTGGAGAAGGACACCAGAATAAGCATTTTTAAAAAAACCCAAAACCTCTTCAACCTGTAAAAGTCTTCTTCCTTTCTTCTTACATAGTCTTGAATATCTTTGTCCTCTTTGATTGTAGCAATAGCCATTGCAGGAGAATATATTTACTCAACTACACCTTTAGTAAGTATAGCCAAATAATAGGTAGAATGGGTCAGTATTTATTCCTTTGTAGGCTTTTCCCCTTTTCTCCCTGTGTATGAGCACAAGACCAGTTTATTGGGAGGAGTAAATAAATGGGTGTGGTTTTACTGAATAGGTGCAGGTGGGGGAAGTCTCTGTAAAAAGTTGAGAAGAAAGAGCTTGCAGAAAGTTATGAGTAAATAAGTAGAAACTTACAGAAAAACAGCTACTGTTATCTACTATTATGGTAAGACTTGTGTTTAACTATTGTTTTGTATTTAAACTTTTTTTTTTATAAAAACATCCTGATTGTTATACAAAGGTGTCCATAGTCCCCAGCACAGCATCTAATTACTCTTCTTGCTATAGACAGAGCATATCAAAAAGTCTGCTATTGGTTTTTGCGAGGACTGCCTTATAATAGTCAAAGAGTGACATAGCTCCCCTCGTTAGTATTCCTTCAAGCCAAGAAGTTATTGAGGTCTCAAATGTACTCTTTTTATTTATATTTAAACTTAAGCACTGGAGATAGTAACACTCTAACTTAGGCTGTATCTGTGGAATTAAACTTCATCATACAGTAAATAAAATGCAGTTGATAACAGAATGTGATATACTGTAAATATTGTATTGGGAAGGAGTAATAATACTTATAAGGAGAGAACAGAAAGGCAGCATAATAAACTTTGATCCATATATGATGATGTGGGAGAGAGGTGATGGTTTCTTAGGACTAACATGGTTTGTGTAATATCTATACATTTGGTTCAACAAAATATTAAACAGGAGTAACACACTTCTATGGAAATTATGTTCAATAACACACAAAAAAAAGTATAGTAGACAGGCTAATCTTTCTATTAATTCCTTAAAGATTTTTTTCTGTGATCACTTTTTTTTTTTTTTTTGGTATGGTTTTTCCCAGACATTATTTTAATAATCTAATTCCCAAGAAAGTAGGTTTAATTTGCATGTATCACCTGTAGTTATCACAATAATGTTAGAAGTATAAATGGTTTCAAATAGTGTTCAGTATTATTAGAACTCTGTTTTCCTCTGATTTGATCTTCTTGCCAATCCACAGGCAGATAGAGTTTGAGTTCAATAGTCCTTATTCACAGTTACCCTGCACTTCATGCAGTCCTTTGCACAAGTGTAAAGTGGGAGTAAAACCCTACTAACTGAGAATAGTAGCATTTTACACACATTTTGCCCTCACTTTGCATTGGTCAAGGACTACATAAAATGCAGGGTAACAGTGAATTATGGCTGATGTTTTTACATTACACAGGTTCACAGTAGTTTACCAGAACTGGAAATAGGACTAGGCACTAGCTCAGATGATAACAGAACACTGATCTCAGTACAGTCTTCCCCTAGTAAAGCTGGGATATCATGAAATGATGTAAACAAAAAACGTGGGACCATTCCAAATACCTAAGGAACTACAGAATATAATTTACCAATTTTGCCAGTCAGATACAAGAGTTTAGAGAATTGTTATTAGCTGGATAGCATGCACCAGGGATTCTCCAACTGATTAATCATATCTTATGGACATATCCCTTTCTATTTGTGATCACTCAACATTTGCTTACACAGAAATGTAATATTAAGAAAGTAGTTATTTTTATGTATTCTGCTGGTGGCTCTGGTTTTCCCTTTCCCTATTCTGTGGCATATTACATAGCAGCAGCTATCAGTAGAAGCAACTACGCTGGCTCCTCCTTTTTTCCCAGATGTTTTTGCAAACATCTACACTCCCCTTCACAATGAGAAATCTGATGGATGATAGTTTGTACTTTTAAAAAGCATATGGTTTATAATCTCTCTTTAGTAGGCCTGAGTGCTGTGTGGCTCAAGAGAGACCAAATGATCTTGCAAGACAGTAGACTGCCCATCATGCAGTACTTTTCCTGAATGTATAGGAATATTGTATATTTAAAATATGGAGGATACTGTAGAAGTTTGAACTATTATATAATAAATTGTAATTTCTTATTTCTTCTTTATTTAGGACCCATCATTTTGACCTCTATATTTGATTTTATTGCCCAACTTTCTCTGAGGAAAGACCGGAACATACAGTGTTCACATTTTGGCAGTCATAATTATATTCACTTTTATCCAATGTAGACTGCAAACATGCACTTCACTCAATTAATGTTAAAATACCTAGACCCAAAATGACTATAGGTGTCAGGGTGAAAAATGTGAACAAGCTATACATTTGTTCTGTTTTAAACATTGGTTGGTTTAAATACATTTTTATCTGTTTAAAAAGTCTCTTTCTATGTTTGTATAATGTATATACATACACACAATAACCAAAAGAACACCACAAATAACTCCAAACAAATACCTTTGTCCCCTGAAATTATGACTGCTCTATTCTCTCTGCTATCTACAGTGCATGACTTCTGTTCCCCCAAGAGGCACATCTGGTTGCTATGACTCTCATGAGGCTGTAACAGTGAACAAAGAGTATTAAATAGTCAGCAGCTAGCTCAACGAAAAGCACTTTTAAACTGCTTTTTTCCCTTGGAGATACTGTATATTTTGTTTTCATTCAGGGTCAGGAGAGAGACTTTTTCTACAAGCCGTATACTGTACTAAAGTGTTTTTATTTTGTAAAGATTGCATACAGACTCACACAAAAAAACCACACTGTAATTAGTGTTTACCACATGGAAAAATAATCTACGTCTTGGATCACTGTGAGTTGGATACAATTTTGTAGACAATTCAAATCTCTTTAGCCTGCTGAACACTAACCAAATCTAAACATATTTATGGTTTAGATTTTGTGGTTTTAGCTCAGTCTTACTCCCTTTTTTCCTTTCAGACTGGTTTGTTGGCATTTTCCTCTTTTTAAATTGTATTCTTAAACAGATGGTTTTCTTGAATAAAAGAGAACCCCTCTGAGAAAAATTGTGGGGAAAAATTGCTTACCAGGCATGTTTTCCCAAGGCCTATTCAGACTTACCAAATAATGAATAAAAAAAAACCTCCAAAAATCAGGCAAAGGCAGCTTCCTAAGGTGCCAGTGTAATGTGTGAATGTGTGTTTGTAGCGTTGTGCACACACAAAGTTGCATTCCACTGGTTTGGTCACAGGATAGGCTGGCTCAGAGGATAAAGAATCTAATACTACCAGTTAAACCATTTCCTAGACTAAGATTTGAAAAGGTAATGTTAGAATGCTAACCTGGTTGAGTTACCCTAGGCTTTAACTTGACCAGCTTAGTGAGGCAGTGTGCTTTGTGTATGATTTTAAAATGTCTTAATGTTAATTAACACATCACCTTTAAATTTTAGGGCAAGTCTAGACTACAAAATTGTCTGTCTAAATTACCTCGATATACAGCCACAGTAGTAATTACATCGCTTTTACATGTCCACACTACGCTCGTGTCTGCAGTGCGCGTCCTCATCAGAAGTGCTTGCGCCAATTTAACTGTCAGTGTGAGGCATTGTGGGACAGCTTCTGAAAGGCAGCAACAGTTGATGTAAGCAATGCATTGTTTACACTGACTCTGTGTCAACCGAACTACATTGACCAAACTCTTGTGGAGATGGAGTTATTAAGTCAGAATATTGGGCGAGTTACACTAGTGAGAGCTATGTTTTAGTGTAGACAATTACAGGGTTAGGTCAATGAAAGGCAATTTAAAAACTCTAGTATAGACAGGCCTTAATCTGAACAAGGCCAAAGAGTTTGGGTATGTCTTGTCAGGGAAAAATGGTGTGTTTTTTCAGTCATGTTTGCTCAATTGAGTTAGCTTACCATTATTGAAAACCTGGTTAAGATGCAAGCTAACATGTATGTTGGGGGTACTGCCAATGAATGCACCTAGATCTAGCCCTGCTAAAATATAAACATAAAGAAATCATCACAATATGGAAAGAGGCAAAGAATAAATAAAAGACTTTTTGACTGAGGTCTAACTAGTGTCTGTGTTCTCTCTACAGGAAAGAAAAGAGCCTAAGATACCAAGCAAATGATCCAAGAATGGGAAAGAGAAATTCAGAGGTAATATTACCAAAGGAGAAAACAAACCAAAGACATGAGCCTTAAGGCAATTCAGGTAAGAAATTTTCTGCTCCTTAAATCAAAGCGTTAGAAGTCATATTTTATGAATAAGCCTGGTTTAATATCTTAGCTGATTATTAACTCCCCATAATTAACAGCTTGGAAGACATTAATGAGAAATAATTGTATTATTAGATAAATACTAAACATTACAGGCTATAGTCTATTACTAGGGGGATCTGCAAGTGGATTTCTTGATTGTCTACATATCTGTGCACATAAGAGGGTAGAGGAAATAAATCTTGTTCCTTCACTGACTGCAATGCAGATCTGCGTTGGGTGGGGTTTTCAGATCTGTACAGCCCAAACACATGGTCAGCATTCAACCAATAGCTGGCCTTTCATCTGGGACTGGATTAAAATGTGTTGGGTTGATACAACATGCTTTTTTTTCCCCCTGGCTGCTAAACATGGAAAACTCACTTTTATTTTCTAATCTGAATTTATACACTCTCTCGACTCTGACTCCGTTATATAAAGCACAATTGTAACTACTCTTCTAGCATAAACAATAACTATCCTAAAAGATTGTTTCATGAAGGATTGTCCCAGACAGAGTTTTCCAAAAATATCATATTATGTTCAAATAAGCGATTCCTGCTCTGCACTTACTCTCCCGGTTACACTATTTCCAGTGGCTAGGATCCTGCTTTCTGATTGTAGCATGCCATGTCTTTTTATTTTCCATGTTCTGTTACAAATTGTGCTTAGTTTTTAAAAATGATATCCATTTTATTAATCTAGGAGGTCTGAAATTTCAAAAGGTGATCTCAAATTGATTTTACATGTAATATTTCCTTGCCTATTCCTGCTGAGGGGAAACTTCTTGTCTTTTGAGACTTTCAGAGTACTGATCCGAGGAACATGGATACAGTTTCTTTTTATGTATAGCACAAAACATGTGAATGGAGCTGTGGCTATCACAAGGTGCCAAAATGAACTTGTTGATTCCTCCAGTGAAGTGTTCCACAACCATATTTTATGCTAATGTTTGCATTGGGACTTTCACCTTAAGACATATCTGTAGATAAATATATGTATCAGACATCTTTCTACAGATTCCACTTTTGAGTAAGCAGCTATGTATCATTAATTTCTCTCTAAAAACAGGAAGAATGCTTTTATTTAGGAATAAATAGTCCTAAATATAAACAAATTTCTCCTCATTATATGAAATGGTCTTAATTTAAGACTGTCAGGATTATAGGTGACTTGCTGGTGTTTGCTTCTAAGTACCCCTCTCCCATTTCTTAATTTTTTTCTAGAATACACCTGCAGCTCCAAAGTGAAAGCTGTGCATCTAGCATAAAACCATAGAGAATGGCAGAACCCTATTAACACATTGCAGCTATTTTAATTCCTACTTGAGATGTATGCATAGAATCGACTGGGAGGATTAAGCCTAAAACAAGATGTCTGTGAACAACAGCAGCAGCTAATTTTTAGAGCCAAATTTATTTTTAAATGCCTTTAATACTTGGACATATTTTCTGAAACAGCAATCATATTAAAAGATAAAACCATTTGTGTAGCACTAATATGTTCAGATTTTACCACAGTAATGATGGTGTACACCTGTTTACCAAATACTGTAGGTCACATTGCAACAGGCACACTTGGAAACTGCTGAATATACTGGAAATATTTATGGCAATCTATAACCTGATGACATTTCCTGCCTTCAGGACACACATGATTTGAGTTCTCCTGGTTTCGTTGACCATATAATTAATCATTTCCCATATATTAATAAGAAGGGTAGTAATGTAAGCAGTTTACACAAACAAAAATCTAAGATAAGGTCAACTGTATAAAACGTAAAATGGAATAATATTTTGATTTAATTTTCAAACAAGCAATTTCACATAATTGAAACAGCATTCACATTGGAAATATCTTTTTTGTGATGAGAAAACTATTTCAAGTAAACAGTACTTAGCAGCATTAGATAGAAGACACAGACTAGTGTGGGTTTCTGTGAAATATCCATTTGATCTTCTCTGGGTCCTGTTGAGCACTATTCTGAAGTTTTCATAATGTAAGGCTCTGCTCACAGTAGAGCTTTTCAATATTTGCAAAAACACTGTTATGCTCAAACGTAACTGAAATGTGGTTTGCAACCACACTCAACATTTTGCCCATCCAACCTACACTTACCATATGTCAAGGGAACTGGTTACAATACTCTCATCCTCAATGTGATTGAAACACTTTGATCTCACAGTGTTGGTGGAATCTAACTCTTTTTTAACAATGTCCCTAAACCATAGAACATTCCTGGAGAAAGTCTTTAAAAGTCATAGAATCAAATCCTCAGCTGATAACGCCTAAGACCTTGATGGAGCTGTGCCAATTTACACCAACTAAGGCCTTGTCTACACTGGGGGTTTAGTTCGCACTGAGTTGACGCACACTAGTTGGCATGCAATATGTAAGCTATACTAATTGCATGCACACAGGAGGGCTGTGTCCTCTTTCAGTATACATCATTGGGATGTCTACTGTGCATTTTAAAACCCACAGCAGTAAGTCTCAGAGCCCAGTTCTGCAGACTTAGGTTCACACTATGACACCAAAAGCAGCAGTATAAACATTGCAGCTCAGGCTAGAGCTCAGGTGCTGAAGCCCATCCCCCTCCCAGTGCTTCAGAATCTGAGCTCCAGTCGAAGCTGCAATATTTACACTGCTGTTTTTAGTGCTGTACAGTGTGCCTTGGAAGTCCAAGTCTGTAGACCAATTTGGCATAGGGAGACCAACTATTGGCCATTGTCTTGCAGGTGTGTGATGCCATGCATTAAGGTAGTATTGCACCAAGTTATAAAGCCTGGTAATGCTCAGGAGATTATTGATAGTTTTGCACACACAAGGTTCCCAAACTGAACTGGGGCAATTGATGGAACCCATGTGCTTATTGTTTGCCCCTCTCAGCGAGTTTATAAACAGAAAGGGGTATTTCTTGCTGGTGCCCAGTTGAGCACTGTGGAAGGTGAATAAACATAAACTCATGGTGGTCTGCAAAGGTCCATGATGCTAAGATCTTTTGGAGCTCAGATTGGTTTCCCTTTATGAATAAAGGAAGCTGCCCCGAGGTGACTGTGGCTGTTAATGGTATGGCGATTGCTCCAGTTATGCTGGGAGGGTCTCCATGGCTAAAGCTTATCCTCTGCTTCCCTGGCTAATGAAGTCATTCTCAGGCGTCTTAGACAGAAGGAAGAAACTGTTTAACTGTCACTCTGATGTAATATTCCAAGCTGATCAGTGGGAAGCACAAGTTCAGCCAGTCCTGACCATGGCTGCAGTGCCTATAGTAGTTAATGGGAGTGGGAGGAGAGAAGCTGTTACACTTGGTTATATCACGGCCTACTCACCAGCAGCCAGCTCTTTTTTTTGGTTGAATGACCTTTGGTCAACAATCTCGACTTCAAATTATGGATTGCATCATGGTTTTAACTAATATATTTGTTTACATTTGTGTGTGTGTGTGTGTGTGTGTGTGTGTGTGTGTGTGTGTTTTAAAAATCCTTGTCTGCCATGGGGCATTAAAGTTTGCTGGTTACAAACACTCAATTATCAATAACTGGAATAGTGCTTGATGTGAAATTTCAATACTGCTGTGGCAAGACCTGGTAGATATGTTTTTATCTTAAAAAAATTGTTGTGTAGAAGTCTTTTTTAAAACAGAAATGTGTGTGAAATTTTAATTTTTTTGTTGAACTCCAAAACCAAAAGAAGTTGATTCTCCTATTTTTGCATTTCAATTTTTCCTTTCCTTCCCTTCCCCTCTTTTTTTCAGTGTTATTAGGGGAAAGTGGAAGAAAGGGAAAGACAGGAGAGAAAAAACTCCAAACTGACAATTTTCCAATCAAAACATTTTGAATACATTTATGAACCTGTGGATCTTGAATTTTTTTGCAAACACTCCCTGGTGTGCTAGTGTGAACAGAGCCTAAGTGTTATTGTGATGTTCAGTAAATATATAGTGCAAGGAAAAACCCACTACTATTCTCAAACATACTTTATACAGTAGTTGGCAAAGCCAGACAGGTAAGACATACCCCTCGATGCTCAGCTGCAACCAGAGTCTGTAAATGAATATTCTCCAGAATAAACATGGTCTGAGAAAGGTGGGTGAGGTAATATCTTTTATTGGATTAACTTCTGTTAGTGAGATGGACAAGCTTTTGAGCTGCACAGAGCTCTCCTTCAGGTCTGGGAAAGTACTCTAAGTGTCACAGCTAAATGTTTTGAGAACAGATTTGATATGTTGCCTATTACTTTCCAGAAAAAATCTATACACTTATAATGAATTTGGCAGAAAATATCTGTGTGCTTTTTACAGTATTGAGTGGGAAAATTCATTTTTTGCCTGAGTGTCACATACAGTTACTGACAGATGACTAAGTTTACCATAAATGAAAACAAAATTCCCCCCCCTTTTTTCCCCACAGTGCTTTTTTCCCCTTCTGTAATGTGTGTGCTACTGAGAAGTAGAGCTGAAAGTAAAGCCAAAGTACGGTTTGTTACTGTTACTTGTTACTGTATTGTTAGTCTCAATCTGAATATTACCATGGCAGTTATTTTTCAACAGGGAAACTTTGGTCTGAAAAGAAGGTCAGTATGAGTGATTGGAAGAAGAAAAATCATTATCAAAATCAGCTATCAATGAGTGAGAATGCCCTTCTCTCAGGTTCTTTAGTTCTCCTACTTTTCCCGTAGAGCCAAGCACTGCAGATTAGTAGGAGAAAATATTTTTGTTTTTGTTGTTATAGTAAAAAAGTGGTTGGAGAATTGCATGGTGGAAGTTACAGAAATTAAAAAAAATCATTTCCATACAAGTGGTGGTTGGACACTGACTGTGGTCTCAGACTCCCTTGGACTGTCTTTGATCATACTTATACATGGAGGAAATTGGGAGTAACTCCACTTAAGACAGTTGAGTGTAACAGTGGGTTACATGACATCAGAATCTCAGCCATTTCTGCATTTTGTCAAGTTGTGTTTACAAAATAGCCTAAAATTTTCCTCCTGCATTTTAATCCTGTCCTACTAGAGGTTGGCCCAAGTCACAAAACTCAGATTCAGATCCAAATTTTCCTGTAGTTTGGAGGCATTTGGATTTAAGGGTTGCATTCTGATCCTTCACTAATTACTGTCTATTGCTTTGTTCTTATTGATAAGTGAAACGAATATAGTCCTTTTCTATAATGTCCTGTTTATAATCCTTTATTTGTAAATAGTTTTCCTGTGTCCCGTCAATCTTCATCTCCTGTTTTTACCCAGTTCTCAAAACTTTTCTTCACAATTTTTATTTTCCCTTTTTTTTATTTTAATTTATTTCCTGTGAACTTCTGTTTTTTTAATGCAGTGACTTGCACTGCACTAAGCAAACTTACATAAATGTTAAAAATAAACTATAATCACAAGAAAAATCTATCTTATTTCTAAGTAATACAATGTCAGTATTCTGCTTTCTGAGGCCCTAAACCTGCAACTGTATCTGTTGGGCAGACACTTACACTTGCATGTCAATGGTAGGTCTATGTGTGGGTGCAACAGTCTACCCATGCAAAACAAGTTGGAGGAGCAGGGCCTAAGTTAGGCCATGACTACACCAGAGAGCTTACAGTGGCACAGTTGTACTGATACAGCTATGCCACTTGTAAGATTTCTCGTATGGCCACTCTATGCCGATAGGAGAGAGCTCTCCTGTTAACATAATTAAACCACCCCCAACGAGTGACAGAAGCTCTCCTGCTGACATAGTGCTGTCCACACTGGCACTTATGTTGGTGTAACTTGTGTTGCTCAGGAGGGTGTTTTATGTCTACAATACCACTTAAGTCCTGTTCTTCTCGATCATTAAAAGATCTTCTCCCTTCTCCCAAAACTCCTGAAAGGTAACGCTACTTTAAATTTTGCAACCCTCATGACTGTGAGATTGTTAGTAGAATTAATTAATTCTATTATGAAGTAAAATATCTGAGCCAGAGGCCCAGGTCTTCATTTTGAAATATACTATAAATACAAAGCATACAGTGAAAATTATAATGTATATAGTATCCTTCTTTTAGTAACTATACCTTATTCTTTGGTTGCCCTTTGTTTCACTAGTCATCTAGCAATGGAAGAATCTTATGGTCCTAAACACTAGCTGCAATGCTATGGTCCCTCTGCCTTCTATCAAACCCTATTAAAAGAAGTGGCACACCTATGCAGTTAATGGGCTGTTCTAATGAGAGTCTGTTTACGGTGCATAATATCTGAATGTCTTTCATCTCTAGAAACTGGAAATCAGTGTGACCTGTCCGTGACTAGGGTCACCGACCTGAAAATGCAAAGGGCGGGGCAGTCTGCAAAAGGAGAACCCAATCTAACTCTGTAGTTAGATTTCCCAACTAGTCACAAACAATGCTCCTGATTTCCCACACTGGTTATCAAGAAGCTGCAACAATAAATACACCACCCCCTTTATTGCATTTCAGTCTCTGGCTCCCAATCAGCAACTAGGTCCAATAAAGAGATTAAATAATTTAACTTTTATTCCCTTTACCAAAATGTTCTCCAGATTCTCTAAAGGGTCAGCCACATTGCCAGATCAATATAAGTTTGAATTTTACCCAAAATACCATGCTGCCAGCCAATCCTTTAGTAACTAAAATTAAAGGTTTATTACAATAGTAAAGAAACAAATGAGAAGAGAGAGGTTAAATGGTCAAAGTAATCAGATACATACAAATGACTTTAAAGTCCATATTTGTCAGATTCCCAGCAGAATTGTGGAGTTTGCAGGCTTATACAGTTCCTCTGGTGTATGTCCAGTACCTGGATGGGTCTAAGTTCTTTGTTTCACAGATTTGATTGTAGATGAGTTGATCCAGAGGTAGGAGCAGGGAATGGATGAAGACCAGATGGAGATGGTGCAGCTGCATTTTTCTGATCTGCCATGTGGCTTGTTTTTCAAACAGAAACTCACAGCACATGGGCAGGGAAAAGCACTTGCAGCCCCCTGACCACAGGCATGTCTCTATGTGTCTTGATGACTCATAGGTGCAGCCTTGACTTCAACCCCCTGTGCTCATTGTATAGGTGTTGGCTCTTGATGAGTCATCAATGTTGACACTAATCTGCCTGGGGGGTATAACCTGGTAGCACAGCATAAGTTTTTGGATACAGATATATCACACATATCCATCACTCACAGTAGAAAGATGATACATGCACATAAACAATATCATCATACTTAGCAAATTATAACCTTTCCAATGGTACCTGACATGGCATATCTTGTAAGAATCATTGTATTTTTGTCCTATTGGTGTTAAATAATATTATAAATGGTCACCCTAATCCGATCTAGATTAATTGATGAGGTGAAATAGGTTTTGTAGTCTCTGTTTTAATTTTTTGTATATTTTAGTGAACATCACAAATACACTACAATAGGTAGCATGTTTATTGGTCTCTATTTAGGAAACGTTCACAACTGGAAACATCAGGAAGAAAAATGGGAGTTATTTTGGCTGAGCCAAAGGGAAGAGTTTGTACAGTAGCACTAATATCAATGGCTAGGGCCTGAACTACAAAATTTGGATTTGGGTTCATATGATCAACTCCATCCCCACAAACTTCAGGAGTGGTTAGATGCAAAGCTGTGGTCTTAATATGCATCACCACTAAAAAAAAAAAAAAAAAAAAAAAAAAAAGGATTCCAAAATCCATAAGGAGGAAAAAATCTATATTGAAGTTCATTAAATAAAAAAGTGTACTTTTGTCAAGTCTATGCTTGTGACATAGAAACTCTGTTTTACTGCAGATAATAGCTTTTTGTACAAAATAAATAGGTGAAAATTGTCAGTTTTGTGCAACCTGATTTTACTTTGTAAGTGCCTTCTCCTCCCCCCTCCCAGCCGCTCTCCATATAAATACTGAGAAGCTTGGCATAAAGAATGCAGCCTGGGGCATACCCCATAAAACTTACAGTGCAATTAAATGAGCAATTTCTATTGGAAATAAAATGGGAATGTTGAGTAGAATATGAATTAAACCAAGCAAGAATGGAGTCAGACAACCCTACATAGTACTCCAGGCTCTTCAAAAGATCCCCAGGGTCAGCAGTACCAAATGCAGCTGACAGGTCAAGGCCAATCAGTAAAGAAAGATAACTGCAGTTTGCAATGAAAAGCAGGTCATTCCAAATTTTGATTAATATAGTCTCAATGCTTTGGCGTCCACTCGAGTGCGTTAGCAAAATAAAGACAGATAGCAGTGGATTAATTCTAACACTTCTTTATTGTACTGCAGCCATTACAAGCTTCTCAACTGCATTCACTATAACTAGGGCTTCTCCAATTTATGACCCTTTGTCTCACTTTGCCATCTGTCCTGAATTTTGTGGAATTGCCTTGGTTACATGGGACTTGTTCTGTTGAGTAGGTGCAGGACCACCAAAGTAACCCAAAAAATAACTTTGGGATAGTGCTACATCAGCATGTTGCATTGCGGCACCATGATGTGTTGATGCCATAACAGAACATATAGCAAAGAATGGCAACTGCAAGGCCCCATCTAATACCCTAGCGTGGGGTTGTAACTTATTTTTTTTATTGACAAGGTTTTGTTAGACAAAGCTTAGGCTCAGAATCTGTTGTATTAATTTTAGTTGCAGAGACAAAACAGTGTATGAATAACCTGAAACAAGCAGCATTTAGGCATTTGAAAACTTCTGATGCAATTAAGAGTTTTTGATTTTTAGACATCTCATCTTGTGAAAAGATGTGTGCTCTCACCTCCACACAGTCTTTTTTTCCTAACAGAGAAGAGGCCATTGATGTTTCTTTCTTTTAATTTATTTTAAAAACAGAAGAGCACAAAGAAACAAAGTGGTCATGGTCATGGTCTTGGCCAATGCAGGATTGAAACCTGCTTAAAAAACCAGCCATATTGGCCAAGAGTGCATGTGAAGCGACCTTGGAGAGATTAAAACTCCAAAAGAGAATATGTTTTGGCAATGTTCCTCTTATTACTCTTCAGGATTTTTTTCTGGGAAGCAACAATTTTTAATTACAGAAAGGAAAAAAATGTGGCACCAAATTTAACAGATGCTGCAATTTTATTCAGTAAGCCCCAGTTCTGCCATATATATCCTTCCAAATCCATCAGCTAGTAGAAATGGTGGTTTCAGTTTAGACTACAGACCTCTTATGAAGCTAATACTCACTCTGGTAGCACACGTAAATTCTGTGCCTGTGTGTAACCTGTTCAGGGACAGAAGGATTCAGTGCAACTGCTATTTTTGCCCCTCTCTTTGTTCTGGTAGGGAAGCAAGGTAACTGGCAGTGCAGTGCTGCTGTCTTAAGGAGAGATTTTGATACCCTTACCCACATGGAATAGTGCCCTACTCTGTAATGACCCCATTGATTTCAAGGGTATTTGGAGCAAGGAGTCCCAGAACCTGGCCGACAGTGCTGTATATAGACTATACTATACTAGACTATAGTGTACTTTCTTAGAGTGGGAATTAAAATTGCTACCTCCTATTGCACTGAAAATCATCCCCCAAATATAATATGCATTTGGGATTTCCTGCTGTCTCAGTGATGTGAGTTTTTCTGTGGAGAGAGAGAGAGGAGACCAATCCAACAGTTGTGGGGAAAGGGCTATTGGCTAGAGTAGAGATTGAACAGCGTTTGTAATATGGATGACATTGCTAGTTAGGGAGCAAGACATCCTTCCTCCAGCTGAGCTCTGTGGAAGATAGCTGAAAAAGTGAGTACAGCCTCATGTTGCACAAATTTTCCTGATAATCCGCCCATGAAGCCAGCGGGGCCTGGCTGAAGCTGTGCTGCCAGGGCTCTAAGGCAAAGCCTTTGGGGGACAGAGCTATTGCAACAACTGCATAATTCCTCTGTGCATACCAGTGATTGAGAGTGGTTTTTCTGCTGGGTGGATGTGAGGAAACTGAATCATTTTTAGAAATGATTTTCTCAGTGTTAAAACCTTCCTGGGGCTTTTGCATGGGTGGGGACATTCAGGCCCCAAATTAGCTTTACTTATGCTCAGTCAGTCCCAGGGTACTGATATCTGTATTATGCATACATTTTTGTTTTGTTTTCTTTTTAATGTGAACAAATATAAAGCTAATGGACAGTTTGTGATGGTTGCCATGTATTTACTTGTGGTCTCTTCTAAAGGCAAACGTTATGTGGCTGGCCTGGCTGACTCTTCTGTGAATACATTGTGCATTCTGCAGGGGAGATTCTGGAAGATGCAGAGCAGAGCACAATAGTGCAGACTGTAGCAGTGTCAGGGCTACTCCAGTCCCAGAGCAGAAACCTAGCCTCTTGGGGCATCCATATCCAGGCAGTTATTAGGAAAGGGAAACCAGCGAAGGAGACATAGGGTGTGAGATTTTTATTAGCAGGTCCAGTAAAGCAGCTTCCTTGGGAGTGAACCTGAAGTGCCCTGTGAATTTATTTGGGACTGGAGGAAAGTCAGGTAAAGTGGTAATTGATTTGGGTTCATCACCCTCATAACGCAACATGGTGACCTCTACAATTTCTCATTGGGGGAGAGGAATCAGACCTTCACATCTGTGCACAGAACCATTTATTTCTGTTTAATAAAAATGAGCTGAGAGTACATTAACTGTTACACATTTCTTTTTTCACCAAATGACTTAATAGTCGTCACTGAGAATAGTACCTTCAGACTCATTTTAGTTTATGACCCCAAATATTTCTCATTTGCTTTGAATAATTGTTTTCTGATTAAAATGATGTGGCTGGCTGGTTAATTAGTAAAACATAAAATGGGCTACATCACCATTTTTAAAGCTATGGTGCCAGCTAGTGGTGATATATATAGTATCTCAGATTTGTCATTTATGTAATTGTACAATATATTTTTATTTGCATCATGATAATGTGACATTAAATTTTATATGTCAGTTATCACTGCATTGTGACTATAAAGGAAAAAAAATCAGGCCACTGCCATCATTTTCCAATAGGATTTAATTGGGGATTGTTTATTTGAACCCTTCTTGCCATTATTGATGGAGAGATTGCATCATTCATTAGACCATTCGCCAGTCTTTATTCTCTAGTTTCTTGTTGTGCACATCACTAGTTATATATTCCGGACATTTAACCGCTGTAGCATTTCACTAGAAATACTGCATTTTTAAGAAATGCAGTAAATTTTAATATTGTGGTTTTTTTCCCCCAAAAAAATTCAGTTGAAAGTATTTCTTCCCAGAGTGTACATATACTATCTCTGCCATTGATTCACTTCTGAACACTAAGAAAGAGAGCTCTAAAGTGGCTAATGAAGTGTTAAACTCTTCAATGGCTATTTTTTTGATACATCAAGTGAAAATAAAAGTGCCGTTTTTATAAGCATGTAAGATAAAATTCAGCCAATTTCTTATGTACATCAAATGCATAAGAATACATTTGTATTTAAATCAACATGTAATTGAATAGAAAGAGCTAAAATGTTCAGGGAAATTGAAAATATACTTAGTAATTTTTTTGAATAAAGAATCATTGGCAGGCCATCTTTTCTGCTTTAATTAAGCGATAATTGATCTTATTGCAGTTGTGGAGGGCTCTTGAATACTAATAAATAAAATTAGAGTCTGAGGCGTTTCTTTCATTAAATAGTGGGACCTGTTTCTAACTCTATTACTTACTGCTAAAATCAATTATTATTACTAATACTCTACAAGTAATTTATAATTAAAAGGACACTGAAGGTTGTAAAGGAGAACTTTTCTTTTTAAATGTCACATATACCCATAAAGGTCACCTATTGTGAATAAGGACACCCTAGATGAACACACTTGCAATAATGTTTTGTGAAGATAGATCTAGTGTTAGTGACATCTGCAAGCAGTAAGCAGAACTGTCGCAATCGTACTGGCAATCTAATGTATATGACTGCACTAGTGGGGAAAAAAACATTGGTATTTCTAACACGATTGAATAAAAAAAAATTTTTTGTTGAGGGTTTACATCAACTGGTGTAAACGCACCGGCATATTATTTAAAAGGATAGTTGTGATAAAAATTACATATGGAAAAAAAATCTGTATCTGTTACTAAAAGCAAATTAGATTATATTAATTGTAAAGGGATTTCAGACACCTGGTGTGCTTTTCACTATGTGCTGTTCACTTTTTGTATTTAATTCTGCTTGAACTAGACTGAAAAGAAAAGATCCTCTGATCCTTCAGACATTCCATGCATAGCACTCATAGTGGAGTCAAGGGGAATTTTGTATATAGAAGGCCTTCTGGCAAAAAAAGCGGATTTATTATTTACAAAGAAGAATTGCTACATTTGAGTTCCTGATGGTTAAATATCCCACCCATTCTTTACTTGGAATGTTCTCGCTGGAGCCCTCCACAGAGCTCTGCATTAGAAGATGTTGCGACTCACTATGGGAGTTTGCCACATCTGTTAGGAAACTGCTACAGATGGTTCAACTCATTAGCTGACAGAACTCCTAGTGAACATCACTGAAGAGTACTGGGACTTCACTTGGACTAAATGTTAAGCTTGCCTCCTGTTCAGTGCCATTACATTTTCTCCAAAATAAGATCCTTAACCAATTCTATTGGACCCAGGATACACTTTTAAATGCAGCCAGACTGCAACCCTGTTTTATACAATTGGCAAACGTGACAAAGTTAAACAGCACCAGTTGTCTTGTACAAGCCTCTATCTAAGCATAGTGCCTTAACATAGCTTGCAATATCTTTTAAATCTTTATTGCATCTGCTATTATTGCATCTCTCAAATTATTATGTAATGAACTTTATTTTTTTTTAAATGTTTTAAATTTTTCTATTTAGTAATATCTTAGTTTGAAAGTTAACATTTTTTCTGTACCATTTTTGTACTTCCTTTGGCAAACACTGATGCAGTGTTTCCCTTTTCACCTCCACCCCACCTCATGTTTTTCATGAAGTTGCTCCAAGTTTGAATGTCATCATCATCATCTATATCAGAACAATTTTGGCAACAATTTGTTAGTTAACTTCTGCAGCAGAGCCAACAGGAAGAGCTCACACTTGCCTATTTTATGGTTTTTACAGGTTTAGGGCCAAATTTTCAGCCTCTAATTTTGAATATATACATTTTGAGTATATAACTAATTTATTTGCAGGCACAAAAAGGTATTGCATTTGTATGGGCAAACACAGTAATTATAGAAACTGATTCATGTGCAATTTTATGCTTGCAAAATGAGCTTTGACATGTGGGCTTAAAGCTGTGGGCTTAAAGCCTGACATGTGGGCTTAACTTTATGCACTGTGAATAGCCTCATTGACTTCCACTGGAGCCTGGAGATAAGGAAGGACTTACCCAGTAGAGGTGTTCCAATATACTATGTGATATGTGTTTTGTTTTGTTTTTTAAATTCATTTTAATGACAGGTTAGAATGGCTTCACACTTTGCAAGTCAAGCTCTTAATAAATCACTATACACATTACACAGGTATCACTTGTAGGGTGAAATGGCTTTGAAAAGACTTTTCTGGTCTATCAGATAAATATTGGATACTTGGAGATGTGTGTGTGTATAAAATATACTATGTAATAGATCCTATATGGTTGCATATTTAACCATAGATACTCAGAGCAGAATTACTCTGATAACATTCTTATCTCTTGTGTAACTAACCCACATTTTGTGCCTGATCCTGAAGTCAGTTGGAGTTTTGCCTACATCAGGGTTGGACCTTGAAAGATTTTGTGTGTGTGTGTTTTAACAATGCAGCAAATTAAGTATTACCCTGTAGTTTTGATATTATGTTGTTTGTCTGTTTGTGTCACAATTTAAACTTTATTTAAATATGGGTTTTGGGTTTTTTTGTATTTAGCAGTAATGACACTGTGTACTTGGTTAAGCCAGGCTGGGTTGATTATCACTAAAGTGTTATTTATTTCTATTTTATTAAGCCCCTTTTTACATTCATGTTACTGGTTAATTTATACTTTTATTTCATGCACTAGTTGGCTTTACTGATTAATATGCCCCATGGCATTCAATAAAGCCAGGCAGTGGAGGAAATAAGAGTGGTATTAATTTCTAACATTGCTATAAATTTACCTTAATAAAACTAGCTCAGTAACACTGCAGTAGTAATACAATGGATGCCTCCAAATTGTTAGCAAAGACACAATTGAAAGAGTAACACATTTTTTCCTGACTGTAACATTGCTCTGGTGCCTTTGTATTGATGCTAAAATTTGATTTTATCTATTATAATGTTAACTCCTCCTTTTATATGGTCATCTAAAAATGGTAAATATTAAAAAAGTCTTAAATGATTATTTAAATTCACTTAATCGGTTCTAAAGGTACATATATATTATTTGGATTATATGATCCTTTAAAAAGTGGATGGGTATTCATGACTTCCACTTACCCAGTCCCGCAAGTTCACATTTGCTAAGGCATCTGAGCATGGTCATTCCCAGAACTGAAGATGTCCTAAACACTGACTTGATTAAGATGTCTGAATACTGTAGTTGGTGGCATTTACAACCAAGTTTGATCAAGATAGTTTAAGTGCGTCCCATGTTTACAATACCAAAACAGCCCAGGAAATGAATCTTTTTCAATGGATATCGCTTGAAACTCAAATCACACCCAGGCTATCTCAGAGTAACCGTAGATAGATCTCTCGCATATCTTAACCACCTAAGGAAAACTGACTAAGATGAGGTCACCTATCAACCTTTCAAGCAAATTGGCTGGCACTTCATGGGGAGCCAATGCTCAAACTCTCCGATCAACCAGTTTAGGTGTCTGTTACTCTGCAGCAGAATACTGTGCTCCGATCTGGCTCCAATCATCTCATGTCAAGTTGGCTGACACACAACTGTATCCAGCTATGCGAATCGTAACTGGGATGATTAGACCCACATCAGTACAGTGGTTCCCTGTGTTAAGCAACATCACTCCATCATGAGGATGCTATAGCTAGAATGGTTGAGAAGATCAAGCAAATTGGAGCCTACAACTATACACAGACCAGTTTGACCACCCAAGAGTGCAACTGTCACCAGTGTATCCGTTATGGGGACACTTGCCCTGCCCAGATTTCTCTGTGTCATCAATAAGGTGTGATGAGTGGTCTGCAGCTGATATCAGTCTCTTATAATTGACCTGCCTATGTGTGTGTACCCGGCTTTGATTTGCCACATCACTCATGGGCCCTTCTAAACAGATTTCAGTTGGGCCAAGGTCAATGTGTAGCTAGCTTTTAGACCTGTGGCCATTAAGAGGATCCCATACACGACTGTGGCCAAAAACAGACGACACCCATCATTGATGACTGCCCTCTGAGCAGTGGTCTGAGGACTCTGATGGTCTGAGGACTCTGCACTGATTGGCAAATTGGCTTGGCAAGTTCCATATCCAATAAGAAGATTCAGAACTGCTGTTACCCCATCAGGCCATCAAAATTATCTTTTAAAATATCAGAAAGAATAAAAGATTCTGGAATGAGAAACAAATGAGAAAAATGGATTAATTGATTCTTTTGAGTAGTAAAATAATTACTGTTGATTTACATTTTGCAATTAATTTACATGTTCCATTGCAGGAGAGGGGAATCCTTGAGAAAGTAAAACAGCTAAGGATTCCTGAGTGGTAGAACGCATTTGGTCTAACAACTGGCCATTATTATGTAATTTCCCCCCTATATTTCATGTTGATCCTATTAACTATGATACCTATGGTGTAATGATCACCTTGCTGTGCCATGTAGCTGTGCCAACCATTTTGCACATTACTGCATTCCTTACTTAGTCCAATTCCTATTGATATCATTGGAAGTTTTGCCCAAATAAATACTTTAGGATCCAGCCCTTATTTGTCCTACAAAAAGCATTGTAGTGTGGAAACAGAAGTTATAGTTAATATATAAAAGCATGAATAACAATATCTTTTTATATATATACAAACTTTCATTCCAGAGGGTTCCAAAGTTCTTAGAATCTGATCCTGTAAGGTACACGGAGTAGCCTTAATTTCTCCTGAAACCAGTGGATATGAGGTTGTTCCACACCTTGCAAAATCAGGCCCTTAACAAATCACTACACTCATTACACAGGGAGCACCTGTGGGGAAAAGTGTGGCCTGTGTTTAAAGGTTTAAAATAAATGTATGTAAAACTGAACCTTCCCCCCCCCCCCCCCCCTTTTTTTTTTTTTTCCAGTCAGAGAGCTAACAAACAATACTGTCATTTTGGTTTGTGTATTTGTTTGGTAGAATGTTGTCTATTGACCACTGTTAGTCCCTGAGCCAACAGTCAGATCTGCATGGATCAAGGATCTGCCTTTTTTGGTCCAATTGCAGGTTAAAGGCTTTATTTTATACATTTCTGTATAAGGCAATTACTTTTCCTAAATGTGTCAGAAATTGCAAAATAACTAACATTGCCTTATTTACTTAAAATATAATCTGTATGTCCAGACATAAAGACATGACATATTGAGCTGACATAGTTTACTTGTATCAAATAACTTCATTCAAGTGTTTTATAACCTTTTAATCATAGTCATTGAAGTTAGAAATGGAAATGACCTCTTAGATCACCTAGTCCATCTCCATGCCAATTCAGGTGTAATATTTTGTCCTGCCTGCTCTTTTCTTGAAGGCTTCCATTTCATCAGCTATATTTTCAATTGATATAAAGTTTCCAATCCAAAATTAAATATCTTTTTTTTTAAGGCCTGATCCATGATATTAACCAATAATAACATTCACTGTTACATTAGATATAATCCTTCATGCTTCAGGGTGTATGCCAACCACTAACTGCCTGAGGTTGGGAAAAAACTTCACTATGGATGGCTTCTTTTAGAATTGTACTTCATGGGTTATCTTGGATTTTGAAGCACCTTGTATGTATAGGAGACAGGGTATTGGATTAGCTAGACCATTGACCAGATCCAGTTTGGCAATTATTTTGTTTCTGAAAAGTGCTCAGAACTTGCATCACTTATTAATATGATTGATGCAGATGATTCGCATTCCTCAGCTATCATAGACATCAGCAGGAATTTCAGATGCTCAGCAATTCTCAGGATCAGGCCCATATTTTGTATTTGAGGCATGTATGTATAAAATAATGTAATCTAATATATACAGGACACTTCAGCTTCTAGATATGAATGCAGGAAACAGAAATGTGAATAGTGGAAAAAGAGAGTGCACAGTTGTAATTCTTACACCATTTACCAACCAAATGAAAGAGTATTGTAAATATAAATTTTCTTGTATTAAAGCACACTCATCCAGAGTAAGTAGCAGTGTTTGCAAGATGCATTGGGATGTGGGGAAATATGTTTGGGTAGTTAAGTATAACACTGACAATTAAATATGGAAAGATCTTCTTAGTTAATAGTATCTAGGAAGAAAAGATATATAGGGATGCTAGTAAAACAACAAAGATTAAGGCAACATCTTTTCATCTGGAAGTTTGGAAAGGGTTTTCCCCAATAGCTAGCTAGTTTACACGGACATACATAAATAAAAGCAATTAAAGGATGTGGGGAGGAGGGAGGCTGAACTACCCTGCCCCTGGTATTCCTCTTATCTTAATATTGATGTTGAAATAAGAACATTAATGTTGTTTCAACTTTTCTCTTACTTAGTCTTTTACCAGTAAAGGCTGTTAATTTTTCTTCGTACATCCATGTAAAGCAACTGTGCTTGTTTAGAAGGAACAGTGATTTTTCTTTTCTTTTCTTTTCTTTTTTCCACCAAAGGAAATATTTACCATATTTTCCATTCTTTTCCTTCACAAAGTTTTCATCCCCCTTCTATGGTATTTACATGAAATTAAAGGTGTTTGTGTTTATTTATAGGTTGACAATAAATATAATTTATTTCTCTACCTTTTTCTTTATGGCTGAGTCCTGAAAGAGGAATTGTAGTCAAAACATTGTTGCTAAGTTTTATATTTTCAGTCAGGCACTTAAGTAACTTTTGTTTCAGAAGGAATAGATCACTTTACAGATGACATTTTCTGGGAACCAAAACTTAAAATGTAAAAACAATGTAGCCAAAACCCTGTCCATAACTGCTAAAAGAACACATATTCAATACAATAAAGAGCCAAACAGTCATAAATGGGATCAATAAAATATTTTCTGGACATAAAACAAAACCAAACCAAAAACCCATCTGTGATTGATGTAGTTGAAAGGCTGCATATTACATAATCTGGATTTTGCAATGATAATGTTCATTACATGTCAGAATCAATCTTTATTTGGCTTTCCTTTAGAGGAATAAATTATAGATGAAAACTTGTTAGTACAAATATTGAAAATTGTCTTGAATATCAGTGAATCGTTTAGCCATAATATGTAAAAACATATTACCTTTGCCCTATGCTGCTGAGTGTTCTGCTTTATACCAAGACCTCCTGACCATGTATTTTAAGGACATGGAAACAAATTTAATTTTGCATAGAGGCTAGAAGATTTATAATTCCAAGCCACAGGGTGGCGCCATTACACACCGCTCCATATTCCGAATCTTCGCACCCCTGCCCCGCAGAAGCTGCTGATTTTCCATGCCATGCGGCGGGGCAGCTCAATGGATCAATATGATTGATGTGTAATAAACCCTAAAATCTGTTAAAATATGCAATAAGTTTGACGTTATTCGCTACAATTATGGTAATATGATCGCTGGGTAGTAATCATTATGGGATCATTGCATTGCGAAGGGGATTGCTCTCTGCCTGCAATGCTCCACAGCTTCTGCGCCCGCAGCTCAGCAATTGACATTCAGCTGCAACATGCGGAATTATTATTGCACTGGAACTCTAGTGCAGACAGGGCATGCACATAGTCCCCTTCTTGTCTGGGATTGAGGGGGAACGATACTGATTGCACAGAGCCATAATTCCTTTCTCATGTGCTTTTACATATTTGTTTTAAATCCTGCTTGAAAGGCAGGTGAAGGGAAATATCCTGTCCCATAAATTGTTGAAAATTAACCTCAGCTGATGGCTTCGCAGGACGCAAGGATGGCAGGTAGTTCAAATAAAATCCTGGGCGGGCTGCAGCAGAGGATAAGTTTGGGAGCAATTTTCTTTCTGTCTGCCTAGAGTTTATGGAAGCTCATTCCTCATGCTTAAACTGGAGGCACAGCTAAGGAAAGACGAGCTTTATTCCGGCGCCTGTCACATCAGCATCGCTTCTTACATGATGATTACCCTCCCCCCACCCGCCCAAAACGTGTGGGGAAGGTAGCAGACAAAAGGATTGCGCTGCCAATGAAGGTTGGGTAACAAATGAAAATCCATGGGATCAGATGAATTCCAACCACCTCCCTAGTCTCCTCTACCCCAGTTAAATAAACGTTGTCTTTCAGATCCGCGCCAAAAACAAAGGCCAGCTTTGTTTGTAGGTTTTTTAAAAATAAAATAAAGAAAACCCCCAGGCGTTTGCAGAAATCCTTGCCCTGTTTTAGCCCCATTAGCCGAAGGTTTATTGGAGGCTCCTGGGAGCGTCTGGATGCGGTTTGCCGCAATTTAGCGCAGGTACAGAGCCCTACTCTTAACTGCGCAATGCAGGCTCCCATTGTTAATTGCAAAGGTGGATAGACTTTTTAATTAAAAATCAATGGGCCTGATTTTATTGGGTCTTTCTTTGGTTGTTGAAGGAGAACTACACGTTTTCTTTCTTTGTATTTCATTAAAGTTTTGGTGAAATAAGTAACTGGCACTTATGTGTATATATGTGTGTGTATATATATATATATATATATATATATATATATATATATATATATTCAGCAGAGTGCTAAGCGATTAGTACAGATTTGTTGTGGCACTCTCAATCACTGCTGTTATTTCTGGGCTATATAATACAACAGCCTTTAGCAAGTTGTTGAAAGCGGTATCATCTTGTAGAATATGGACTTGTGCTTGTCAGTTACAGGGCTTCATCTACCACCTCCCCTCTCTAAAAATCCACCAACGTTTGAGAGTAGGATTTAAAGGTTGCTTTTATAACCCTGCCCCTTACATTTTGCTGGTTTAGGGAGGGTACAAGATTTCGTGGCTTCAACATTACACCTGGGGTGATGCTGTCCCTTTTCATGATTATTTATCTTTTAGAAAAAATAAAAAGTTTTTTTTCAACTGCACGGGGCAGTTGCTACAAAAAGCAGGTTTTCTTGAAAACTGCAATATGTTCTTCCAAACTACAGCAAAAAGGTCTATTCTGGCATTTGTTACTTGGATAGTGGGAGGGGGAAGGGAGGAATATAGGAATGACAGAAGGGATGGCTGAGAAATATGTCACTGAAAATAATATAAATCTCTAGAAGCAATACACTTTTCACCTCTGGGTGCCACTGTTCAACTGTTTCTTGTTCAGTGACCATCTGTCTGGAAGTCCAGCATTTACCATAGAAATATTCCTGAAAGAAGCTGTTAAAGAGACATTGCCTGTATCTTTGATTATCTGAGATACAGTTTTTCAGCATATGGATGTTAATTATGCACTGTTCTGATATATCTATTTACATACTAAAAGATGAACTAATTAACAGGATGATTCATATTTGCCTTATTTAATGAACAGAGTAGTCTGATTCTTTGAATTGCCTCTTTTTGGGTAGAGGTTGAAATTTACATGTTATGTACTCCTATATAAATGTGTGTGCATATTTATTCATTCTTAAGTTTATTCTCCTATTCCAGTTGATCTAAATAGTGTGACAATGCCAGCATTAATTTGCTTTATTGCTCACAAACTAGTTAATCCAAAAATATGTTGACTGATATCATCCCTTTCCCACTACTGTGGAACTGTTAATATTCAGAACAAAATTAATTGCATTCTATGTATCCAGCTGTTCCACCATATTAATTATACTGTTTCTTCTGTAAACTCTGCCAGGTCAGAACACATTGTTGAATTGCACTGAATGGACCACATCTCAGAATTGTACCATGACTTATTCTAGCCAAGCAGACATCTCTAAGTATCAGGCAAGCAGTTTAACTCCTTCACTGCTACAGAACTGCATGTTTTGGCAACAGTTTTAAAAGAAAATTCACTGAGATCAATAGCATGCAATGTAACGCCTGGCATGTCCGACTGTAGTGGAGAGGACCAGTATGAACTATCTTGATCTGTGACTTTTTCAACTCATTAGGAAATCGTTTGTCACATTAAGCCAACAGTCCTGTCAATATTTGCATATCTACACAAAAGTTTTATGATAGCCTTTATATACAAGCACACACTCCATATAATAATCGCTGTGTAATATATGTCGTGTGTTGGGGAGCTCTATTCTGCCCTTTCATGGGATGAAACTGAAGATCTAATATGTCTTTCATCCTTAAGTACTAAGTTCTTATGATAAATTCTATACATGTATTTTTTCCCCTCAGTGTCTGAGGAAAAATTCAGAATGAAACATCTGTTAAAAATTAACTTAGTCCCAGATCTGTACATTTTTCTATCTAGTTACATTTGGAAAATCCTAAATAAAGAATATTTCGAAAGAAAAGAATTTAACTTTATCCTGGGAACATGCAGTTCAGGTTTTGAAAGGGGAAACATGTAATAAAAGTCTGTTTTAAATGAAACTGGTAAGGCAGTAAAATACGTAAGTGGAAACTTTGAGGAAACTGGCAATGAGAAACTGGAAATCAAGCAGTAATTTAAGTCTCACTCCACCACCCTTTGCATGTGTGAGTACAAAGGAGAAACTGGGCATGAGTGTGAGTCAGAGCCCTCCTCTCAGGAACCAGAGGGACAGAGATTCCCAGCATCTGTTTCCTTAACTAGCATCCAGAGGATACTGGTGGTAAATCACAGTGAGTAAAAATAGAATCAGAAGACTAGCTCAAAACAAATGAGATACTGTATTATGCAGTCTATTTAATAGTATATCTGTATCCCTCTCTTGCTCAACCTTTATCCATTTACAGACTTTGTGTCAAATCCATTTTATGTTCCAGCAGATTGTTGTTATTAAAACTTAGGCTATCCCAAAGAGAACAGTCTGCCTAATCTGTTTCATAGCTAGCACAATTAAACAGCTCATATCTTTTAAGCAAGTAGAAAGAGTTAGACATGAAAGGCCAGGTCCTCTGGTGGTATAAATCACTATGCTGATTTGCACCAACTATGGTTCTGGCCCAGAGACTCCAAAATGAAAGAGTGAGTTTGGAGTCATGATGTTTTAGATGGCCCACTGATTTGTATGGAAAACTCCCATGTCATCAATGCAGGATAAATAGTGATAAGGATACTCATTTGCCTTGCAGGGCTGTAGTGTGGTTTAATTAAATTGCTGTGGTTTCCTCAGATGGAAGGCACTATAGAGGTGCAAAGAATTATCATCATCCATCAGAGTTTAGAGTATGTACATAGGTATCAAATGTTTTAAATAATATTTTACACACTGGTTAAACTCCTAACATTTTACAAAGGTGTTAAAGGCCACCTTGCTGAACAGGCTTCTCCTGTTCTTTAGCACGCAGAACTGGAGGAGAGTAAGCAATGTTGTAATTAGAAATGGTTCATTCGTGAATATAAAGCAATAATGGTTCTGGGACCTTTAGATGAAAAGCTCAAGTTTTTACTTTAGAAGCAGGTGGGTATGTTTAAATAAACTAAATTAGATATTTCTTGGACCTGGTTGCATTTATAATATTTTATTAAATTATAGTTACAGATTTTCAACAAATTCAGCAGCATTAATAAATGAGATTAAGCGGGAAAAGTTAACAGTATGTAATGGAATTGATCCACTAAATTAGCATTGACATGTTAGTGGCTACCTTTAAATATATATTATCATCCTGAGAGAATGTAACCTATCTACTTGTCTTTAATATGTTGCTTCTGTATATTTCAAGGATGCACTTTTTGTCTTGTTTTATTCATCATGAAAAATCATGGCATTACTTCATTAATTTAGTTTTGTTTCCAATTCAAGATGTTTTAGGAAAAGACCATTCTTCTAAAGATATCTTTTATAATTCATTTAAATAGCATTTAGGTCTAAAAGGGCTCTTGGGGTTGATGAATGTGTTTGTTAGAACAGTTACATTTTGCTGACAAATACATAAAATTCAGAGACTAGAACAATGACTTATTCAATAAATACAATGAGAGAGTGAATTGGAGATGGGCAAAAAAAACCCTCAAACAAAAAGAAGAGAACTTGCACTGAGAATCAGAGGCAGCCAATTTCTCAGCATTATTGTGTACAGTGAATGTGATTTAAATCAGTGTGCACTGACACTGAAGTGGGCAAACAGAAATATGTTGCCATATTGAGATTCAAATTTAGATTTATTCAAATTTACTTTATCCCTAGAGAAATTTTGAGTTTGAGAGTCTCACACAGTGTTTAGAATTTTAAATTAATATAGGCTTTGTTAAGATTCTAAAAAATAATTGTTTTAATGTTTATTACAAAATCTGGTATTGAATAAAGTAATTCTCAACTAACAATCAACAGCTTACTATTTTGCTTTCATAACTATTTGTATCTTAATTATGCAGTTGTGCACAATCCAGCCTTTTTAATTGATCAGAATAATCTTGCTGAAGTCCTGTTCTTTGACATTTATATAATTTAGAATCTTAGTCTCATGGGACAAAGGCTAAGGTTAAATGGAATATTTCTTTTACATTTGTCTATGTAAATGTATTTGAATTATGATGATTTAGTATTCATATTTATTAGGATCAGGGAGTGATTCTATATAGGTTCTTATATTGCTTTCCTCACAGTAGTATCTCTACTGTACTTGCTATTATAAAAACACAAATGATGATGTGGTGCTTCCTGCCCTGAAGAAGTGAATCCCACTTTAGTTTTACTATGAAGTAAACCGGGCGAGGTCAGCACTTTACCCCTACCCATGGTTGACCCCACCTAGTTTACCTGGCAAGAAAGTGAAAGCACCTTTTTTCACTGTATTTTTTCCTTGGGATAGCTCACATGTATTAGTTATGCTGAGGTAAAAAACCAAATCATCATAGCAACCAAGACAGGGCATTAGTTGTTTAAGGGCAGAAATAACTTGTGGTGTTATTGTCCTGTATTTTCCACAGGTGTGTGTGAGTCCTCATCCCATCACCTGACCACCACCTCATTTTGGTATTTTTGCTGCTTGTTTGGATCGTACCACTTTTTAGCTCTTTTACCCACCTACAATGATTTTGCTGTCTCTTTTAATAATATCTTGATAACGTTCGTGATAATTCATGATAATGATAACATTCTTCTGCAAAAACACCCTTAACTCTTGTCCTTTCTGTAGCAAGAGGAAGATGCTAGCGTACATCTGTGTAGGGTGTGTCAGACTGGAGCCCCTCTTCCAGCTGCACTTCTCTCCACACCTCCTGATCTATGCATACCCCATCCATGGCCCCACAAAGTCACGGGACTTCCTTGTCAACCTCCTCCTGGCACTGGCCAAGACGGCCATCCATAATCCAGGAGGAGGAAGCTGGATGGGTGGAGGTGCTTTGCGACTGTGGGGCCTATTTCCAGTCCAGTCCAGTCTGCTCACATCTCTGGGCAGAGTTTCTCTGGGCAGTGTCCACTGACTCCTTAGATGCCTGTGAAGTGTGGTGGTGCTGTCTGGGATTCTCTGCTTGGCGTCCCCTTCTGATTTCTTGATTTTCAACCTTTGACCTCACTTTTGTTTCTGTTTTCTCCTTTGTTATCCCCCTGTATTCAATTGGAGCCTGGACTTAATTGTTCCTCTCCCTTAGTTGTGGGGGAGAGTCTTTAGTTATGGGCAAGCCTAGACTTGCGGGCACCAGGACTTCAAATAATACACAGACTTCCAACTTCACAGACAACAGCCTCCTTTACTATACAAGCCGCCCAAGTCTGGCTCTTGACCCCTTTGCATTCAAATCAGGCAATTTCTTCCTCCTCATTGCCTGAAGACAGGAGGAAGGGAGGGAGGGAGGGGCACTAAGAGCACATGAGAGACAGGTTCCCTGCCCTTGGTTCTGGTACCTGCCACCTGGCTGGCAGCTGCCCAAAATTGAAATTTCAGGGAAAGTCATGCTCTGCTCCCGACTGGAGCCAACTCAGTGTGGACTGACTCCTCAAGGATTTTAGCTCTGAATGTCACTCAACCACCTCCGGGTGTAGAGAAACTTGATGGGGCCAGCAATGATTGGCACAGTCTCAATAGAAGGGGGAAGGAGAGCACATGCTGTGACCGCTCCTCCTCCAGAGGCTCTGTCCACCTATTGGCCTGCTGGGGGAGGAGGGGAGCTGATTGGTCCCTCGTTCTCCCATTTCATTAATTTAAACCAGCTATCGCTCTCCCCCTTCCAACTGTAGATTTAGAGCTGTGTTTTGCAGATGCTCTGAGTCTTGCCTGACTGGGATCAGGAAGGATTTTTTTCTTCTCATTGGGGCCAAATTGTCAGGGGCCTGGTGGGATTTTTGCCTGCCTTGCAGCATCCTGGAGGAACAGCTAGGTCAAATAGGAGTAGGATTTAGTGATTAATGGGAGTATTTGGTAGGGATGTTAGAAATAAAAGATCTGGGATTTTGCTGATGGGCCTTTTACAAATGGGATGGGAGGACGTCGTGTGGCCTTCATACACCAAGGTCCCTTCCATTTAGTATTCTCTGTCCTCCTTGCAGGGGTGGGGGCAAAAGCATTCAGAAGACTGAGTTGAATATTAGGATAGGCTGAGGAGAATCTACTCTGAGCTATAGGTTATAATATGTCAGTGGGAGCTCTGTAACCCTCATACTGGAACCACTTAAAATGCCTGGTATGTCAGGGTATGGGTGACAGGGTGGTTAAAATCCATCCTTGTGTCTGTTCTTATTTGCTGACATGTCCAGATCAAGGGCTAGCAAGTCTCTAGGCATATGTGAACTGTGATTATTTTTTTTCCAAAGGCTTATAATTAAACTTGAAAGTATTAGATTTGTATTGGTAAAAATCACTGTGTACATACACAAACTGACAAAAATATTTCCATCAGTAATAACTGAAATTTACAAAAAAGGAAAGACAGAAAAAAGCTGCTTGAGAACGTAGTAGAATTTGATTTAAGGATATTTACTTCGTGTATTTTGACATGGATGTTGATAATTTGTGTTTTAACGGTTATTAACTTGAACCTCAGTGTCTACTATCATTAAATAATTATTGTCTAACCGCCCCCATTGTTTGACCCTCATAATTTCATGTAACTGTGAATTTAAATTGATAAAAACAAAAAATCTTAAAATCCATAATTTTGCACAACTGAAATAATTTAAATTGGTAACAATTGAAAAAATTCTTAAAAAATAAATATTGATATTATCCATCAAAATTATAAAAGATAAAAAGCAAATTCTGCCAAGCCTGCTTTAACTTGGCCAAATGCAGGCAGATTTTCATGAGGAAGGCAAAAAGCATTCTCCTGATACAAAGGCCACTCCCCCTGCTCTACAGCATGAGATCACTAGAGCTTCTCAACGAAGATTTCGAATATGGACAAAACATATTTTTCCCTAACCTTGTTCATGGAAATGTCTGAACTACATAGTCTGAAGTTTTCCAAAAAAAATTCAGCTTGAGGCTGATACTGGCATGGAAAATTTCAGTCTGAACGGTTAAAGTTTGGTAAAGTTATCAGCATCTGAAAACAGGGTCTTATAATGGGGAGTGTTGAGCAACTTTTATAATAGGGCAGTGTTTCTCAATTGGTGTTCTGCAGAACCCTGGGGTTCTTCAGGAACACTGTTAGGGTTCCGCGAGCAGCTGTTCTCCGTGCCGCCAAGAGCAGCTGTTCTCCGCGCCGCCGAGAGCAGCTGTTCTCCACGCCGCCAAAAAAGGGAAGATGTCCCGGATTTTCCGGCAGAGGGTATCCAGTGTAAGTGTAATTTAATTGAGAAATGCTGACCTTTGCTTATTTCGACATTTGAAGACTGTTAAGAGTTGGGGGGTTTCGCAATTATTTATGGAGTTTAAAAGGGTTCCGTGGCCAAATTTAATTGAGAAACACTGTAATAGAGGGTTCTACCACCTCAGCCTACAATAATTTGAATGTATTTAATATGTATCCCATATGCACGTACAGTTGAATGGATTTTGAGTCTGGTCTGTCATGCAAGTTGTATGTGGAACGTACACTGACTAACTCAAGCTCTGCTTCTGGAGAACTTGCAAAACCTTACTTTGCTATTGAAGGTCAACAGCTGCAGTAAATAAAATTCACTCAAATGTGTGGCTTGTGTGCCACATTGTGTCATCTTGGCTGCCTATGAATCTACATGTGAGACTTGTTCAGTGCTAATGATATGAGTGATGGTGGTAGTTTGGCACAGTCTGTAGTTTTTATTCCTAGTTGGCTTCTCATTAGCTGGTCTTCTTTATGCATATACAAACTATAAAACATCTATTTATTTCAGGCAATCACAAATAGAATGGGAGGCAGGGTTTCTATCCAAGACTTAATTTGAAAAAGGCACTGGGGTAAAATGGAGTTATTTTTATCAGGCTAGTTACAGGGACTAGAAGAAGTTCTATAAAGGTATATAGCAAGAGCCTTTTATAGAATTATGACCAAATCCAGTCTAAGTGGAAGGGGATGCAACCATATTGGCTTCTCCTATTTACATTTTGGCTGGATTTGGGCATTCGTTCAATTTAGTGAGATTGCACAGGGTGTAAATCAGTGTTGAATTTGGTCCAGTGTATTTATTAGATGTTTGAGTATGAAAAAATACACGTATTGTAGAATACATATTAATAGTTAAAATTAGACAGTGTATCAAATGAGTTTTTCTCTGGTTTCCTGTTCTGTGAAATGTTAGTATTATGCAAAGAATGCACCACATGCATTCTTTTCTTATCAGGGCTTAAAGATCTCACAGGGTACACTGCAGTTAAACTCCCATGGCTGACCTGTGTTAACTGACTCGGGCTCATGGGGCTCAGGCTGTCAGGCTGTAAAACTGCGGTGTAGATGTTCAGGTTTCGGCTGGAGCCGGAGCTCTTGAACCCTCCCCCACTGCTGGGTCCTAGTGCTTGGGCTCCAGTCCAAGCCTGAATGTTTACAATACAATTTTACAGCCCCATGAGCCTGAATCAGCTGATGTGGGCCAGTCATGGGTGTCTAATTGCAGGGTAGACATACCCCTAGAGTTCTTTGATAACATCAAAACTGGGCTGCACCTGCTCCCCAGAGAACACTGAAAACTATACCTGCTTTATGCTCTGCTTCCACAGGGTTGCTCTTATGAATTTGAAGGAGGGATGACCCTTGAGACTGCTGAGTGCCCAGTCCTGTTTCTCATTCACACCACTGAATTAAAATTATAGAAGCCAAAAATTTTTGCTAGTTATACTATTTACATCATATATTTTTAAAGAAAAAAGTATAACCATTTCCAGCAAATGCACTTAGGACTTGTCTTCATATACAGTGGTGCAGTGGTGCCATTAGAGTGCTTTAGTATAGACACTACTATGCCAACGAGAGAGCTTCTCTCATCAGCGTAGTTAATCCACCTCCCCTGAGAAGCGGTAGCTATGTTGATGGAAGAAGCTCTCCCATCGGCATAGTGCTTTTTACACGGTAGGTTAGGTTGGTATAACTACATCATTAGGGTTGTGGCTTTCACACCCCTGAGCAGTGTAGTTATACCGATAGATGTCTGTAGTGTAGGCCTGGCCTTAATGTATATTTGCCAAGAGGTGAAGCCTCCTTCCTTGATTATGGTTAACAGAAATCAGTTGTTTAAGTCACACAACAAATTAGATTGTCCAGTCCTTCCTTTCTACTGTCTGCAAGCTCATGTGCCTCTGGTCAAATGGGTTTATTTTACACTAAGAGGGAACTTTTTTGGGGAACTGCTTATTAAAATATTGGTAGCATATCACTGCATATGTCTGAGGTTATTACTGAGCTTTTAAAGTCAAGCCAGGATTCTGGAATAGAATGCATACTTCTTCGTACTAGGTTCTAGAATTAGAGAAATATTAGTGTTTTTATATGCATGTTGCATATACTGTCCATCCATATAACTGAGAGCAGAATCTAGCCAACGTTATCCAGGAATCATTATTTCAAAAAATCATTTAATCAATATCAATGTTTTTAATTAAAAGCTACAGAAGATCTTTATGAATAAGTAGCAATTTTTTCTTTTGTTGGTTTATTTGTTGAATGTAAATTGTCAACTATTGTAATAGAAAATTGGTTGTGTCCAACTGAGTGTGTTAACACTCAATTATCAAACACTAAGATTTTTTTCCTAGTAAATTGGAGCCTTGCTACCCAAGGATTAAAATTCTAAATCATCTCAGTGAAATACCTGTGTTTTAATTTTTAATTGTAGGTGTCAAAAAAGGGTAAAATCTACATGATTGCAAATGGTTTTGGATTAGAATTTAAAGAGAAAGCTGTCATATTAAATAAGCACAATGACTGCTGTAAGCCAAGATCATTTTCAAAACATCATAACTTTGTGGGGGAAAAAAGTGCGTTTAAAAAAACAAGTCAAATGGTGCATATTTATAAACAGGAAAATCATTTTCAATTGAAGACTAATCTCTTGAGATTAGTACACTTACTACACTTCCACAGCAAAACAATTTGTTGCTTAAATCCTATACCATTTCATAGTTTTATACTATCCTAGCATTGTACCATTATCAGTTAAGATGCTAATTATTTCCCCTTTGACTGTGTGATCTGATTCTGATTACATTAAAGCAAACTTAAGTGATTAAACATATAATTATTAGACAATTGACGTCATCCAGTGGCAAGGTTCACTTTTTTCTGATGTCTGTTCATTTACAATGCTATTGTTAAAGTACAGTAAAAACCCTTTAGTATCGTGACTTTAAATGGTATCTTTAGTAGAAATGCTGCACATACTTATTCCTTTCAGGAAGCAAAGGGGAAGAAAAGCAACACTATATGAATATGACTTTTTACACGCTGGCTTAACCACCTTTTGACCTTGTATTTTTCATCTGTTAAAGGTTATGTTGGAAAATATTCACCTGGATTGCTGTATTGATTTTTTTGGAAAGAAAAGCCAATAGCATATACTTATGGACTGCATTCATTAGCCCTAATGGTGTGTTTCTAACACTGGTGTTATATAAATTCATCTTATTTTTCAAAAGGACAGAAGAGTTCTACAAATATAATATTTGTAGATGATGATATTCTTTTTTTCCACTAACATAAATTATATGTGTGATGTCCGATGAAGATGTATTATTTATCATATGCTAATGAAGATAATACCTTACATTTCTGTTGCACCTCTCAACCCAAAGAGCTAGATATCAAATTGCTCTATTTGCTGTCCTTGAACTGTGTGCGGAACTTCCACTGATGTCACTATATTAATGCATCCCTAAAACACCCACCTTTGAGGACTAAACACAGTGGGTCTGATTCTCCTTTACTCTAGGGCCCCTTTACACAGCTCTGGTAGCATAAAGAGGCCTCAACGGGAATACAAATTTTATTTACATCCACTTTGGAGCTAGTGGAGCCTTTGTGTAAATGAGAACCAGTCCCAGTATCCATCTGACATTGGAAACACTACGTAAGATTTTCTAATGGGTATAAAACCAAATGTATTCAAATAAA
Source organism: Emydura macquarii macquarii (assembly GCF_026122565.2). Classification (NCBI taxonomy): domain Eukaryota; kingdom Metazoa; phylum Chordata; order Testudines; family Chelidae; genus Emydura; species Emydura macquarii. The sequence goes on from NW_027131390.1 coordinate 71,733,063, forward strand.
ATTGCAAAGGAACATATGACTCTGTTGCACTCTGATCATTTAGCATTCCTACTCTTGTGAAAATTGGCAGAAGTCATTTAGGGCCCAATTCAGCACCCACGGAAGTCAGTGGGAGTCTTTCCCTTGATTTCAACAGGCTTTGGACCAGGCTCTTACTGAATAAAAGTATTCGGGACTTTAGTTTTATGACTCAACCAAGAGATGGCATCTTCACTAGCAAGTGCTCCCCTAACACCATGCTGAGGCATTGTTTCAGTACTGACTCTGGGAGAAAGGCACCACATACTGAATCACCAAGACCATTTCCTGCACATTTTAAATTTTACGGGAATAAAGAAGGTAGCCATAGGATACTGAAGACAATGGACTCACTAACTCAGTTGGTAGAAGGATGGCAAAGGCAGATGTTGCTTTAAATACTGTTACAGCAAAACCATGTATTCCTTCCTCAGGAAAACAAACTACAGATCTTTGGAATAAACAAAGTGTTGTTATGTCATGAAAACACACCTGATTTTTTTTGCCACTGTGCCCTATAAACGTGACTCTGCCAGTAGAGTGTATCAAGAATTGGCTGAATAATTAATAACTAAAACCCTGATTCTGCAAATATGCACGTACTTAATATCATACATGTAAATAGTTCTACTGAAATCAGTTAAGCGTGTACCTAAGTGTATTATTTGATTAATTTTGTCTCTGTTCATGAATTATTTGTGTACAGATTATGATTTTCTTGAATTTACTATTTATACAAATTACTAACCAAATTCTGCTTGTTTGTGAGCAGTTGTGAGAAATCAGTATTTATAATTCAAGCTGTTTGACTGGATACACAGGCTATGTTTCTGTTCCCTGACTGGATGACTGTAGATCTTAGAATCACATTTGTGATGCAAATGATCATGATTATTAATCTGAAATCTGCATTCCATCAATATTAAGATTAAAATTTGTGAATATTTCAGTTTGTTAAAAATTGCACAAAAGCAAGTTAATTTTTATAAAAATCTTATATCTTTTTTGAGGTCTATCTCATCTGGGGCTGGATACTTTACTATAGTAGGAATTGTGTGCATTAATTGCTATCCAATCAGAGAAGCTGAATTAGACTAGCATTTGTTTCCCTCACAGGAAATTAGTGCTAGGAACAGATTAGTGCAGGGTTCTCAAACTGGGGGTCGTAACCCCCTGAGGGGGTCATGAGGTTTTTATGAGGGCGGGGGGGAGTTGTGAGCTTTCACCCTCTGTGAATGCTGGTACGGCTGGCATGGCATGGGTGGGGTCAGCATCACTTTTGGGAGAGGGGGAAGGTCATCACAGCCTGAAATATTTTTAAAAGGGGTCCCAGCAAAAAAAGTTTGAGAACCTCTGGATCAGTGAGCTATTCTGCTTCAGTATTTGTTAAAGACACACAGTCAAGGAGTTCAGGTACCAAACTGAACTTTTATTGACAATAGAAAATGTTCGCAAAGGCTGATCTGAATATAAAATGGGTTAAAACCTGAACCACAAATCCAAATCTCTTTGAATTTTAGGAGAAAGTTGTTTGGATATGAATCCTCCTCTCCGGCTTTAGATATGGCAGGAATCCAAAAGTGGAAGTGGACTATTCTCCGGTTCAGATGTGGTCAAGATCTTCTGTGAACAATCGATAAGATTTCAGCATTGAGGAATTCAAATCTTGATAGTCTACATCTACTCTAGATCTGAATGCTGCCCTTGGACCATCAACGTGTCATAGGTGCTATATAGATGTATAATTAGATAGCTCCCTTTCCCAGGCATTTACAGTCTAAATAGATGGCATATGGAAACAATATTTTTGTCTCTGTAGCCCTTATTATACTCCAGCCCAGTGGTACTTGGACTTTGCCTAAACTACTTTACAGTGTTTTTCTGTCTTTTTAATTAATCCTAATTTCTCTAGCCCTTCCTGATTCGTTGGCTTGTATTCTATTATTTATTTAATTTAATTTAATAATCAAACTTCCTTCAACATCTTAACAAAAGTACTTTCTACCCATAATTTCTGTCATCCCTTCACCATCTTACTTCCCTTCTGCACACAACATCTATTCATTCTGCAGTGTCTTCTCCATTAAGCACTTTCCACTGGGCAAGTGGGCAGTTCGCATAAAGTAGTTTCAGTTGGAAGGAGACCCTGGCTCTGAAGGCAGGCTGCAGCTCCCAGGAGTCTAGCTTTGCCTCCAGTGATGGAGGCTGGGGCTTCTGCCCCATGTGCCACAGAAAATAGTTATGATTATTTCTTTTAAAAGTTGAAAATAATGTTTTAAAAATATGAAACATTTCCAGTTAGTGTTTGTCACTGAAACTCTGAAAGATTGTGCATCTGTACAATGGGAATTATAATGTTAAATTCATAGGGATATTGTGATTCTTAATTAATGTTTGCAAAGTGCTTTCGTATCCTATAATTAAAGGCACAGTATACATGTAACATTATCCTGTTGGTTTTATTCATGATATGATCTTAAATCTTTTCTCCCTTGATGCAACTAGCTCTTAAGAGTGTGCATGTGTTTAAGTGCTTTGTTGGGGCTTTGGTCCCCATGGGCCTGCTGCCTGGGCAACCCCCTGCCCTGGCTGCTGCCCTGGATTTCCACAGCAGGAGCTCATTTGGAAAGATGCTGAGGGCAGACCAATGGGACCTTGGAGCTAGCTGAGGACCAGGTGGGCGATGTGGGCTGGGATGGGCTGGAGGTGCAGAGTGCAGGGGGTCAGGTGGGATGTGTGGGAAGAGACCCACTGAAGACAATGGGATGCTATGCAGGATCAGGATCCATTTGCTTGGATCTCATTTCAGGATCCAAAGGCTCAGGACTTTGAAATTCAATTTAATTAAGTGTTTACTTTAAGAAAGAATGAATAGCATAGAAATAGAAAGAGAAAACAGGCTAAGCAAATACCTTTTGTTATGGATGTTGTTGTTCCTAGTACTAATTGTATACAAAATATTACATGTTTTTGTCACAAAAATGAAAATATAATAAATGAGTTCTATTTTCAAACATTCTGTCTTCTGAGTAATTTCAATAAATAGACCATTTAGTACTAAAAGTGTCCTGTTACAGACATATTTCAAATAATGTTTTTCTTACAAATAATTTTAACATCTGATGCTTTAAAAGAGATATTTCCTGTATTAAATTGTGAAAAATTAAATGTATTACCTTAAAAACTTTATTATTTTCAATGATGAATTTTGATTTCTTTAGTTAATCACCAAAGTATAGGCATCTGATGTCCTGGTATTTTTGTCTTAAACAACAAATGACTGTATAATTGTTGCTCTTTACTTCTTTCTTATATTGTTTATCATAGTCCAGGAAATTTAAAAAAAAAATCAGATGAGAAAGGGATATTATAGTGTGAAGATATGTGTGTGTGTGTGTACATAGTGTGGCTAGATACTATGGTGACTGGTGCGTTAGAAATATTAAGTTGCTGATCCTGCAAACCCTTACTCACATGAGTAGACCATACATATACAAGTAGTTCTGTAAAGAAGGATTTAATAAATTCATAGATTATAAAGCTAGAAGGGACTATTACGGTAATCTAGTCTGAACTTCTGTATAACACAAACCATAAGAACTGCCCCCCCAATACTTTCTGTATCAAACCATAACTTCTGTTATAATAGAATGAAAGTATATATATATATTGAGAGAGAGAGAGACAGAGAGAGAGAGAATAAACCTTTCTAGGAATGGGGGAAACAGATGTTGCCTGCATCCAAGATTGGAATCCCCTAGAGGAAAATAGTCTCCTTTGGAATAAGTCTGCACCTGCCTGCTGCTATTCCTGCGATGATGGATAGATAAAGAAAAAACTGACTCAGCAATGATACTTAGAATCTCTTTCCCTTCATCCTTCTCCCTCCTAGTTAGACTTAGTAGATAGATACTCAGATTAAACCCCACCATCTAGATATAAACAATAACACTGATTAAATGGATCATTTTGCCAAGGGAGATGTAGGTGGATTGCCAATTTTTCATTCAAATGTTCAAGCTTGGAGACATAGCTTCCAGCTCTAAATATATTGAATCCCCATTAACACACTGAAAAAGGTAGGAACACAGATACACACTTCCAATTAAATGAACACAGTTGTTTGTCTGATAATACAAACAATTAAATGCTACTGTTTATTTAGATTTTTCAAATTTGATCTTGACAAAATTCTACATGACAAGGTCTTGATTAAACTAACAACTATGGGAGCTCAAGGTACCTTTATTAGAATATCTGTGCAGGCCTAGTATGGTCCCATTACAGAGAGGAGCGGCTAAATAACTGGTTTAAAAAGAGGCAAACAGAACTCACAAGAAAGAGTTAGTACTTCCCTACAGTGTGGTGGAAGTCACATTTCACAAGAATCAGTAATTGAATCCTGTTCCTTCTACTGTAGAAAAATGATCATGACACAAGAGTAAAGCAAAAACCTTCAAGAACAGAATAAAATGCAAATATAATTTAAGAGCACTCAGATTTGCTATGTGAAGTACTAAGAAAGAAGCACTTTAAAAACCAGATAAGACATCTAAATCTTGATGATCTCATATACTTTAGCTTTCTATAAATCTGAATTAGTGTTTGTATCTGATCTCTGCAATATATAATAATGATTATAGTATTTTTTTAAAAAGAGAAATGAAACCGAAGCACTTTTGTTTCTTTATTTTTTTACAAGACTGAGTCATGAGGCTTTGTTGTAAAACGGCCCAGATTAATAATAGCTTAACAGGGATTCTTAGATTTTAAGGCCAGAAAGAACCTTTATGATCATCTAGTCTCCTGCACAACATAGGCCATAGAATTTCATCAAGTGATTTCTGCATTGAGCCCAATAACTTGTGCTTGAACTACAGCATATCTTTTAGAAAGATCTGTCTCTAGAGGCAGCCTGCCCATGGGGTTGGCATGGTGGTGGCTGCATGCTCCACACCTGCCGACCGCCACTACCGCACTGTGCTGTGGGGGAGTGAGAGGCTCTGCGACTCATTGGCGCACTTACTCTGCAGTGCACACACAGATGGTGGCAGCTGACAGGAGTGGGGCATGTAAGTGTTGCCAGGCTGACCCCATGGTAGGCGGAGGTGATCAGAGAAGACCCAGTCTGAACCTGAGCGAGTTGGGTTGTTTTCAGACCCAGTCCAAATCTGACACTTGTAGTCAGGCTCCATTGTGTTCAGGTCAGCTTGCAAGGCTCTACTCCTGCCAGCCTTAGCTAGGGATGAACTCTTTCCAAATGGGTGACAGCATGTAATAAGGTTTGTGTGTATGAGTGAATGATGTTGTTTTCTAGTGGCTGGGAAAGAACCTACTGCTACAAGCCATTAAAGAAAGTTCATAGTTCATGTGGTAGCAGCCTATGTTTCTAGAACTAAAGAATGAAGGTTCTAGTGCCAACTTTGCATGTGTGTACTTTCCACAGCAATGTGTCTATTTATGTTTGCTGAACAAACATTTGTTACAATAAATTATTAAAGAAGCAGCAGTCCCTAAAACAAACACTATTAATGAGCCACAGCACTGTGAGGAGAGAGTAATGTGTAAATCTGCCTTTTGAACTGAAATGAATTGAAACCAGGGTTTTAAATAGACATGGTAATGAGCAAATTCTGCCTTAGTGAAACTCATGAAATATTCTGAGGCAAGAGAAGAGACATTTCACTAGCTTTTCATAAATTCATACATGCCAAGGTTAGAAGGGATGATTGTGATCATCTAGTCTGACCTTCTGTATAATACAGGCCATAGAATCCCCTCTCCCACTCACACCAAAATTCCTCCAGCATGTATTTTTGAAAAACATCCAATCTAGATTTTAAAATTTCCAGTGATCCACCACAACCCTTGATAAATTGTTCCAATGGTTAATTACCCTTACTGATTAAAAATTTACACCTTATTTCCAGCTTCATTAGGTGATAATTTTTTGCAAAGCCCTCTGATCTCAACTCTATAGACCTGGCTTGGAGACGTTCAGGTATTTCATCATGTTAATGATGAGCTTTTAATGTTTCTTTAGATATTTAGTATTTACTGCTCAAACCATAGCCCAAGACTCAGTTGTATTTCCTTTTGTAGCTCTTTCTTGTTCAGGTGAACAGATATCAGGATGCTGGCGTATGTTTAATTGGTACTAAAAGGAAGGCGTTATATGACCTTTACCTGGTCACTATACCAAAACAAAGCACACTCAATAGGCTGGTGATACTGCTTGCTATTTGCTTTCTTTAAACCATGCTGTTAATTACTTAAATGTTCCATAAATACTTATTAGCATGTGAGAAAATATCTAGAATTAAACTAACTCCAAAGCTAACTCTTCAAACTGTGAATGCTTCAGATCTTAAATGTAAACTCAGCACTAGGGTTTAGCACACAGTGTGTGATAATCCTACTATGACTGGAAGCTGTAAATTTTCATTTCAGCACCATTTGGTCTGGTTGAGTTCAGTTACACTACAGAAGAAAATAGTTTACTTATTGTAGCGCCACTGTATGCTAACTAACTCAACAGATGGAAAACTGGATAGCAGATGGCCTTTGTGGAGTGATGGAGCCTCATGAACTTGATGCAGAAGTTGCAACTAGCTGTATTGACGTGAAGGAAATCTGTTTGGGGGCAATCTATTATTTGAAATGGTCTGAAAGTGTGTGCATTGTCATCTGCTAACACTTACTAGAGAGTACCAACCTGCTCAAGTGTTTGTGACTCTTTGTCTCATGGTGGGCCCACAGCAAATATAAACCCTGGTGTTATTACTGTCAGTGGAGGTTTGCTTTTCATTCAAGCATTGGAAATCTGTACTTTTGGAGCAGAAAAGCCTTGGTTCAATTCCTTATGACAGCTGTGATGTCCTGTAGCCTCTGAGTTCAGGTAGCTGACAACTGTAGGTTTGCAGCAACGGTGTGTTGTATAGCTTCAGACAGTGCAGTTTGTGGCCACCATGGACGTGTTACAGATACTAGTTTCCTTTTGGTAGTGAAGACTAAAGGCCAGGCTCTGATCCCAGTTACTGCAGTGTAATTCCAGATTGACTTTACAGAAGTCAGTGGATTGGATACCAAGCTATTTGAGATCAAAATCTAGCACTATGAATATATAGTGAAGATCAGTCAAGATTCTAGTGCTCTCTTTGTCTCCTTCTAGTTGATCTTTGGAGAGTCTCTGTAGGAAGTTCTTGATGCCAGGGTTAGGAGAATGGGTATCAATGAACAAACTATGCAAAGAAGGGAAGAAGATCTTTTGTGAATAGAGATAAAGAAACGAGATTTGCTCAATATAACTTGTTCACTTTCTGCCTTATGTATGTCCCTTAATCCTTTCCTTCTATTTAAAAGCACCAGGCCCACTGTGATCATTGGTTGTGTGTGTGCAACCCCACTGAAATCATTGGGGCTGTCTGGGTGCAAGTGAATGGGTTCCATTCTGGATTTATTGTATTTTCCCCCTGTGGATCTTCTGCATAGCAAGAGGGATACAAATGCCTCCAGTTTGTATACCACTGCTGGTATTTGGATATGGGATGAGAGATAGCCCCTTCTTATTTTTTGTTTTTTGATGGTTTTTTGTTTTGTTTTTAAGATAATGCACACTTTACATAAGTACTTGGCCACAAAAAAGCCAGCTTCTGCCACTGAGTAGAGCACAAGAATAGCTTGTAACTGAGGGGAAGAATATTGGCTGTAATGAAAACATGTTAATTTCAAGTCCCAATTCTGCCACACCTTTAGTAGCAATTAACATATAGAGAGGAAAGGGAAGTGCCATGGGTACCCAGGCAGGAATAGTTGGAGCTTGTACCATGTAAGTTACTTTCAGCGCTGTGTAAAGGATAGTGGGATTCAGGATAGGCTTCCAAGTACATGAAAAAATTCATAATCCGTCTTTCAAGAGTTTATCAGTCTCCACCCATAATCAGTATGTACACTCTAAACTAAAGTGACAAAGTGACTCAGTGTAAACCTTGCTGCTCTCTTCCCCCCTGCACATGAATTACTTGGAAATACACCTGGAAGTTCTTAGATCTTTTCTGTGAAGTGAGTATTTTGAAGTGTATAGAAGTAACAACAAAAAGTTCCACAGTGAACCAGTGTTCCATTTACATGAGTGTCAAATGATCAGTATTACATGGGATTGTGAATGTTTTTCAAAAGTTCCTTAACTCTTTGGAAGCTGGCTGTTTTTAAGGGTTTTGAAAGTAGTGAATACCAGTTCCAGGATCCAAGGTGTTTTCCAGTAGAGGCAAAGCATGGACTCTTGCTTGGAGTGACTACACCTTATCTCTCTGATGCTAGGTTCCTTGGCATATGCTCCTGGTGCTACCTGTTTCTTTGATGCCAGCTCATGGAATATATCCCAAGAAATCCCAGTTTCTCTCAGTGAATTTTCCAAGTCAAATGGTGCTCCTTTGTTCTGATTCTAAGTGTTTTTGAGCATGACCAGACTTACAGCATTGGTCATAGTGTCTTTTTATCACAATTGGTTGAAACAATAATTGCAAAGGAAAAAGGTGAGCCAGACATGAGTTGAATAAATTGTAAACCCAAGTTTACTCTTGTGCAAAATTAAGCACTTGGGACTTTTTCAAGGGGAAAAGGCAGTATGCCGCATTTATTGACATAAACTAAAGTAATAACTAACTTAAACCTACACACACACACACACACACACACACACACACACATACATGCGCCCAAACGCACCAGAAAGCGTTCTATAGATATATATAGCTACCAGTCCTGGTCGTGGCTTGAGATCGTAGCTAGGGTTCGTTGCTGGAGTTCGTGGCTCGTGGCAGCTACCTGGCCAGGGAAGCTGGGCACGAGGAGAGCAGGGTCCTTGTCGGGCGCGCACCGACGCTCTTCTTTAGATGATGTGTAGAACGCTGTTTTTCCCCAAAGCCTTGAAATCTCACCCAGTCTTTTATAGGTTTTTCAGTTCTGCTGTGTCACGTCGCTTCTCTGTGACCGTTGATTGCTGATACAATAGCAGACGTGACTTTCAGCTTGTTCTTTGATGTCTTTGATTAAGTTTGATTAAGTTTTTCTGGGGTGGATCCTTCTTTGCTTTTTGGGGCTGTGTTCACACTCTTCAGCCTAGGATGGACTTCACACTTCATTAGGACAACTTCATCAGGACAACTTCATCAGGACAAGCTGGCAGTTTGGGTCTGACTCACACACACATACACCCTCCATTCATACCTTGTTCAGATAACTATCTTATTCATCTAAAGGTTTAGAAAGGGTTTGACACAAGATGGAGTACATAGGTCAAAATGGGGTTTTACATTCACAATATGGAGTATGACTGAGAGAAGTTCAAATGTTACATGATTTCAATAATAACCATATAGAGGTTGACACAAATAAGGGTATGAATTAAAAGCTATGAATTAATCTACAGGGTTACAATTACAATTAAAAGCTCTGAATTAAGCTACAGGGTTACAATTACAATTTTATTCCTACACTCTGAAAGCTTTTGGGGTTTGTGTACATGAATTCCGATCTTGGGTGAAAAACTCTTTGTAGGTCCATTTCTATGGACATTTAATAAGCCAAATATAACGGAATTGTGCAAAAAGATATATAACGATTATTGGGCATTAAAGGGCAAGTTTTAGATATATAAGACAAAGATCCTTCTGCTATAAGGAACTTACTGTGTAAAGGCCTGATTTTGCAAACACTTACTATCAAACTTAGTGTCATAATACTAAGCACTATGCTCCGTAGTAAGTGTCTGCAGGACTGGATTCTAAATTAATTATATACACACAGACACACAAACTTCGGGGGTGAGGGGCACAGAGAGAACAGGTACAACAAATCATGTGACTTGGTTTACTAATGTATGTCCAAAAACTTCCTCTTTTCCTTTTTTTGTTGTTGTTTGTTTGTTTTTACAATACTAGGTCTTGCATGACAGCTGGAAAGAGGAATTCTGGGTGATGTTAGCTAAAGGGCCCAATCCTATAAATTCTTATTCACATCGAATAATTGAAATCAGTAGGACCACACATGTGAGTAATGTCTGTTTACATGAGTAAAAGTTTGTAGGACTGAGGATGAACTGAGTTGCTAGGAGAGGATGGTAGGAGAAGAATGAAGTTGTTTGGCCCATTGATGATTTTGTGGAGGTGGTCAGATAATAAAGTTTTTTTGTCAGATTGTTTCCCCCTCATACAGAAAGGCCTAAACTTGTAATGGGCTGATGTTTGCATGAAGAACTTAAAAACAGGAAATGCACAACAGAACAAAATTCTTAAGTGATGGGAAAGCAGAAATAGCGACACTGTCAGGGGAGTGGGACTCTGAATGCTCTGCTCAGAATCGTGGGCTGTCTGATTTAAACAGTGACTGTTGGTCGCTTTGGTGAATGGTCTGATTTCAGTTATGTTCCTTGGGGTTGTAATGACCTAAACAAGGGTGGAGTAAAATGGAAAAGAGCCATTGTTATTACTAAATAATTCTGTTTGCAATAGCTTGTTTGTGTGGGTGTGAACCTAAATTACTTTGGGAACTGCAGGCACAGGCACATTCATTTCACATGAGGTAAGACAGGGAATCTGGACTGCTCCATACCAAGAGTGTTTTAGTTTTTCTATTCCATGTAAAACTCCTTGACATCCTTCCGTGCACCTAACACTGCATGTTTCCTTGTCCATCTAGTGAATGAAGAAATACACGGTTTGTGCTGCTGAGGTCTGTTGGACTTACACACTGGGTGTATACCAGCCTTTGAAACAAGCCATTGCGGCTTGTTTATGGAGACAGAGATAACAATTGATTTTGTCAAATTGGCTGCAGTGTGATCAAAACAAACCCATCAGCAGCATGTGTAGAGTTGGGGCCCAGTTGCTTCTTCAACTGTGGGCTGACGACATGTATGAAACATTTCAGTGCAAGGGATCATTTGTTTTAGAAAGTTATAAGCAACTGAAAACGGGGGTATTGGATAAGAATTGGAGAGGACTGCACACACGGACTAAAGAGTTCTGTAACCAACATGCTTCCAGTACTATGTGGGGTGGACACCCCATCACACTCACCCACCTTGTCTCTACAATTGAACCATAAGCATTTTCCCTTCACCTTTCCTATTAAGGCATGCCTTATGGGGTATCCCCCTTTTACAGGCCAGCCCCCACTTTTCCACTTAAACTTAGCCAAATTATTAAAGTTTTGATCAGTTTCGAGATTTGTAACAAAATTTGTGCAGTTTTACTTACCAAAGCAGAGTGCTGATGACACTGGCCTTTTTGTTTTTCATACTTTTCCAGCTGAGTTTTAATGCAATTTCTTTATTAATTTGATTCACTTTGGGATGGTACAAAAGTCCATTTCTAAGCATGTTTAAATAACAACTCTATTAAGGTGGCCAAGTAGGCCTATTGACTCCACAGGCTGCACCTAGAGGAAGAGCCAGGGAGGAGGGATTAATTGCAAGCAGGTTCAGCTGGAAAGGAAGAGTCAGGGCCTATAAAGCCAGGAAGCTGGCAACAGACTGAGGCAGCAGTCACTCTCTGAGAAGAGGGAGAAGGGGTTTGGTGCTGATGATTCTGTGGTTCCTGGAGCGAGAGCGAGGCTGCAGACTAGAGAGAGAGATGGAGTGATGGCGTGCAACCGTGGGAGGGGACATGGACCTCACGAGCTAATCCATGGAGCGACCAGGAGGAGGCGCCAGACAAGCAGTGAGTGGCACACCCAATCACAGTGAGGTGATATCTTCTCCTAGCTGTGCTTCTGTAGTGCTTCAAGTGTAGACATTACCTACGCCACTTAGGTAATGCACCTCTGCAAGAGGCAGTGGCTGGATCAGTGGAATAATTCTTCTGTCAAACTAGTGGTGGCTACACTGGGGATTAGGTTGCTTTAACTATGTTGCTCAGAAGTATGGATTTTTCACACCTGTGAATGATGTAGTTAAACTGACTTAATTTTCTAGTGTAGATCAGGCCTGAGAGAGACAAGCTTTCAGGCTTACACAGAGCTCTTTTTTAGATCTGGGAATGTACTTAGAGGGCAGGTCTACACTACAAATTTACAGCAGTGCAGCTGCACCAACCGCTGTAGTACTTCTGGTGAAGACACTTTAAGCTGACAGGAGAGTGCTTTCCCATTGGCTTAATAACCACTTCTACAAGAGGCGATAGCTATGATGACAGGGAGAAACTCTCCTGCTGACATAGCGCTGTCTACACTGGCACTTAGGTCAGTATAACTACATCGGTCAGGGGTGTGCATTATTCCCACCCCTAAGCCCTGGTCTACACTACAAAGTTAGGTCAACATAAGCTGTCTTTAAGCATCCACATTAAAATGTACTCTTACTGATGATACTCGCCCACTTCACTGACTTAATATCTCCTCCTCCATGAGAGGCATAGCGCTTAAATCAATGTAATTAGGTCGACATAGTATCACTGGAGACATTGCGTTGCTTACATTGATTCTTGGTGCTTTCACACTGGCAATTAAATCAGTGCAAGCGTTCCTGGTGAGAATGCACACTGCCGACACAATGAGCGTAGTGTGGACATGCAAAAGTGATGTAATTACTGCGGTGGCTGTATGTTGATGTAACTTAAGCTACAATTTCACTAGAGAGTTTACAGCAGCCCAGCTTCACCGAGGAGCTGCGCCACTGCACGCTCTCTAGTGTAGCTGCTGTCAGCTGATGGGAGAAAGCTCTCCTGGCAGCTTATTTACTCCAGATCCCATGAGTGGTGGTAGCTGTGTGAGCAGGAGAAGCTCTCCTGCCGACATAGCACTGTCCACATTGGTGTTTAAGTTGGTAATAAATCATGTTGCTTAGGGGGTAGCTAATTCACACCTCTGAGCAACATAATTTATGTCAACTTAAGCTGTAGTGTAGCGATAGCCTTAGATATAACTTAATTTTGTAAGGTAGAGGTAACTTAGTGACGTAGTTATACTGAAGTAATTTTGTAGTGTAGACCAGGGCAGAGTGTCACAGCTAAATACCAGATGGAGCAGATTGTTTAGCATAAGTAGTTAACACATGTTTCAAAGGACCACTCGAAGTGAAATGGCCTGTTAACACCTCTCCAGTCATAGTGGGGAAAAGAAAAAACAAACCAGCCAACCAAATAACCAACCAGACACAAAAGGTATGTATGTTGAGGGGCTTAAGTGGGTTATAGATTGTTGTAATAAGCCATAAACCCAGTGTCTCTAGTGGGGTTCAGTTGTGGCATTTAACCCCGCCCCCAGGTTAGTGCTGATATAGAGCCACACCGCTTCCCTGGGAGCTAAAGAGGCCTCGTGTTTCATGGAGCTGCTCGGTTGCGCTGAGGAGATAGTAATTTGTCAAATCCTTCCAACAGGTTCGTCATATTTTCTCCTATCCCCAACATCCTGCTATACATGGAAGATATGGGAGCCATGATGCTACACCTTCCAACAGTGTGATTCCATGATGTGGGGGGAAGAGGAGAAGCAACTTGGTAGCTGCCTCTATGCTCCACCGAAGCTCCCCACGCACTGATTTCTCACTGTGCAGCCATGCAAGGAGGGGGCACAATATATTTCCTAATAAATTAGTTTATAAACCCTAAGCAGTAACAGAATATAACTACAAACTACTGATTAAATTTTGGTCTCTGTTACAGTATTGTAAACACTGTATTGAATAATTCCTTTGAATTTGTTTCAATACAGGGTGCTTTGTCTGTGTTGGGCTGAACTTTCCCAGTCCAGCAGTTTGCATGGGTGTAGTGAGGACAGGATTTAACCCAATGCTTGTTGTTTCAGAGAAATGATGATTTACATTGTTTCGAAAATGATATTTGCATTTTAGCTAAATGATCTGTAACCAATATAGAAACCATGCAACAAAGACAAATCACTTTCTCCGGCTAATAATGCATCACTGGTGATGCATCATGGTCATTTATACCTGTACAGTAGTATCATTCCAAACATAACAGCACAAACTCGTGCACTCATGCACTACATATAGAATTTATAAAGGTTTATTTTTCAGCAGTTTCTGATCACCCCCCCATTTGCATTCTTCTACAGTGTAAAGATTCAATTCACATCCAATGTTATTATTTAGAATATATTTTCTATACTAGGAGCTAGTTAATAGTTAATTAGACACCTTTAAAGTTAAAATAATTGTGGATGGAATTTATATTTTAGATCTAAAAAAAATGCTTGCTAAAATTGGGGTGTAATTTTTGGCAAATAATGCTTGTGTTGTCAAGCCACGTTTTTTTGGCAAGATGGAAGGCAGTGTTTTGAATACTTCCTGATTGGTATCTTCCCTCTTGCTATGACCAGTGACAAGTACCATATACAGCTATGATCCTAAATGAAATAGGTTAGCCTAGGCAGCTGCAACATTCTTATTCTGAACATTGACTAATTAAAAAAAATAACATGTCTGCAGATTGAAGGAGAAACACGTGAAGAAGGTGGGCTTGGCTAGAGATTACCTGGCTGACTGACGTGAAGGTCCATAAATGATCCCCTTTAACAACTGGTCGTGCACTTTTGAGTTGTTTAGAATGAAGATCAATCATTTCATTAGAGTGTGTCATTATTATGAGGACAAGAGGCCACTGCAGGGCTGGTACTGTACTGCTATGAGGTGATGGATGAGTGAGGTAATAGTCCAATATAAATAGGTCTCTCCTTTTCATTTCTGGTCATTACGTTTTTTGTGATTACTAAAATCAGCCATCTGAAAATAGTGTACTTAACTATGAAACATGAAGTTGACCATAAATAGCTTAAGATCTAACTCAGATTTTGACAAGTTGCTTCTTCACTCGTATATACTCTTCTCTACACAATGAATGGATTCTGTGCATCAGCTGTGGACAAATGGTTTCACTGTTTGAGATAACATCTCTCCTTTGCCTAGGAATGTTCAGTTGTGATGCTGATTATGCCAGTGGTGACTTGTCAAACTCAAGCATCTTCTTTTGTGTTTGAATGTTGACAGATCTCAGATACTATGTGGGGATGGTGTTTTGTAATAAATGATTCAAAATGAGAACAGGATTCAAAGAGGAATTGGCCTTCCCGTGAGCCACTCCAAGATGAAAATCTAGCATACGTATTGACTAATCAGGTTTTCCTGTGCCTTGGGATCTTGTACAGAAAAATAACTGAGCACCTCTAAAATTTGGAACTTACCACATACATTGATTTGAAGCACTAGGCATGCGCTGTATTTTTATAGCTGCTGCACAGCTGTAATTGGTGGATAGTCTCATAGCACTTGGAATAAACCTAGCAATTTTAAATACCAAAGTATGTTTTAACAATCCCCTTGGAACTTTTTCATCATGTATTATATTTCTGTGAACTGACATGTATTCTTTCCTCCTCTCTGCATACCCATATTTGCAGAATGGAGAATAGTCAGTGGAGAAACTTAATTCAAAGTTTGATGCAACATTTCTTTCCAAAGTGAATAAATTGTTAGATTATAATTCATTGTTATAGTCCCTCCTTATTTGATGTACTGTATCTACAAAGTTTAGTAACTATTTTCTTTTGACAAACCAATTTTGGGAGGCTAAGGCCCCAACAAATTTTTTGAAATGAATGGGAGATCACATTTTTGAAAGTCTTCCAGTCCATCCAAGCCACCTGACACTTGATGATGAATAAACTGTCTTTGAAGTCTATTTCTTCCACACTACTAGTTATAACACTTGGAAGAAAATAGGTGGAAATACAGTTTACCACAGTCTAACCACTTGCCAGTTCAAAATATTAATTTTCCTTCTGAAATGAAGGTGGAAAATTTCTTTATAAAACTCAGTGGAAGTTTAACTACATTGTTGGCTTATACATATCCCTTCTAGAGCTGACATGCATTTATGATAGTCCGATTACTGACTTTTCAGTCTTTCTCTTCTGATTCATATGACTTTCAATTAGTCTTCTCAAAGTATTCAAATTTACCTGCCATCATGTGTATCTTTTGAATTAAAATACTAAAGATGAATATATAAATAGATACTTTTGATATCTATTATAAATTTGTCAAGATTTCAATTTGTTGTTATTATTATTATTATTATTATTTATTTGAATTATAGTATCATCATGGGGAGAAGTCTGGAACTGGTTGTCAAGTTGGGCAATTCCCGTGCTTTTCTTTCAAGCCTGGAGAGTTGTCTGTACTCCAAAGAATTCATGAGAGATGAGAGTCTTAAGAATGTGGTTTGGCCTGGTTACCTTGTCTGCATAGGTATTGTATCTGAATACTAGGGAAGACTGGAAGTAAACTGTATCCAAGAAACCCTGTAAGTGATGAATCTGTAAACTAGCTACGTATTTGAGTTTTAATTTATTTGCTCCCCATTCATTCCAAATTTCACATGATTTTGCTTACCTTTGAGTAAAATATCCCCAGAAAATTAACCTTTTCCCCACTAACAGATATTCTTATGGAAAAACACCTGACCACCTACTCTGAGTTTCAAATTTAGGTGAAATTAACATGGGCATTTTTTGCTCATTAGCTTGTTTGTGCATCAGCATAATCAATAATATCTGTACAACTCTGGGAATAAGAGTTGTAAAATGTATTTGTTCTTCAAAGGGAGTGGAAGGGAAGGCTAGTAGATTTAAAAAAATTTAAACTATGGATGTTAAGGGTCAAATGTTCAGAGTGGCTTTAACCATGGCTTTTAGCCATATTTTTGGGTGTACATAATTTGCACTCCAAAATTAGGATGCTCAGATATCGAAATCAGTGAGTGCATTCTATTTATTTTAAAGATCCTACAGTATTTAAACATTTTTGCTGTATAATGTAGAATCACATAATTTATCAATCCATAGTTCTAAACCAAAGTATTTCTTTTTTTAAGCCAGAATTGGCTAGAGGCAGTTCAGTCACTATGGAGCTATCTATGTGAAATGTTTGTAACGACAACAAAAATTAAATTTAGCTTCCTTAGGAAAGGTAGGGGTAGTCTCTGAAGAACTGAAAGTTTAATCTCTATCTCTTCCCTTTTGTCTTGAGCTCTTTATTCCATTGCGTTATCTCTCCCTTTATACAACTTGTTACTTTACAGTTGCTGGGTCCTGGATCACTTACTCTCCTCACTCTGCATGTTCTGTTTTCTCTGATGTCAATATGCAATGATATATGTATATATGCTTCTCAAACTACAGTAAAATCACTCAGATATTGTTGCGGAAATATTTACAAAGGACACAGGGTGAAAATCTGGCCCCACTGAAGACGATGGCAAAACTCCCTTTGACTACACTGGGGCCAGGACTTCAACCCGGTCTATGGAATGCTCTGTATTTCAGTGGAGAACCATTTCAAAAGTTAGAGGAAAGCTGGAATAGGTATGGACTTTGGGCTAGTTTCTGCCCTGTTGTGATCGGGTACAATGCTCTTGAAGCCAATGCAGCCTGCCTGCTTATGCCAGATCTGGAGTTGACCAAATCCCTTTAGTTTGGGTTGCTACTATCTTTTGGAAACTGATTAATTGTGATATTAGTTATATTAGAGGTTTTTACTTTTTGCGTAAAAGTTTTCCCAAGTATTAGATCTTGCTTTACATATTTACTTGCAATTATATTAAAGGCAGAAGGCCAAATTCAGCCACTGACTTACATCCCATGCACACTTGGGTTAATCAATGGAGTTGCACCTCTTAATCCAGTTCTTCATGGGATGTAAATCAGTGCTGGATTTGGCCTTAGGTGTTCTATTGCTGACTAACTATTTGAAGGAAAACTGAAGCGGTTAGGGCACGTGACAATAGTCCTTCTCCACAGGATCTCTGACTTATTAAAAGCAATTGGTAGGGTAAAAAAAAAATAGGAACTATAGCTCGTCCTGTGAACACATTCTCTTCCCAATCTATATTAATGACAAAAGCTGCTGAGAGCAGCAAACATTGAGCATTTTAAAATTTTGCTGCTGCCCACCATGGTGTGTAGTGCCTCAGATGCAGCAAAACTGGTGTGACTGCTGTGCAGGGCTGAGCGAAGGATGTGACAAAACTGGGAGGGTGGGATTTGGGAGCAACTTGGAAATAGGATGCATCTGTTTAGAGTTAATTGTATCATGAATGATAAATATGTTATCAAATGATATTAACCCTCTTTTCTTCCTGGGAACCATTTGTGAACAGAGATTTTAGCATTTATTTGCTATTTGAAATTATTTCGTGAAATTATAAGATCAAATTTTATCCTAGGGGTTCTTCATACACTCTTCACTTCAGCTATTCATTATCTGTGGCGTGTCATCTAAGGGTATATATATGCTGAGCTCACGGTGTAATTCTGATTGAACTAGTGTGTTAGAAACAGAAGTATAGCCAGAAGTATAGCCAGGGTGGCAGAAGTTGCAGGAGAGGTTAGCCACTCTGACTACATCCTTGTCTGAGACCCTAGACACATACTCAGGGCTGCTAATCCCTCTCAATATCATCCTGCTGCAGCTAGGCTTTAATTTTGGCTCACTAGCTCAATCCCTATTAGCGCAGATGGGTCTCCTGGAGCTGGGAATTACACCCCAGCTTGAAGTGTAGACATACCCTAACTCACATGGGATTGTTTCTGCTTCCTCCTCGAATGACTGATTCTTTTAAATCAAGAAACTTAGCAAATAATGAAGAATGAAATAAGGCATAAGGAATGCTCTTGTTCACATATAAGTGAATTCAGTGCAAGTGCACACAGGTATTCGGGCAAATAATAGTAATCATACAAACCTTTGTGTAAACAAGAACCTGTTTGCACAAGTATTCATGTATACTTGTGGGCTAAGGCCCTGATTCAGCAAGGTATATGAAGCCAGTGGGACGACTCACATTGTTTAAGCTGTGTACCTGGCTGAATCAAGACCTAAGAGGTACAAACAGGGTTGAATTGGCAGCAATCTGGAATTCAAATGAAAGATTGTGAAAACTTTTTTTTTTTTACTATTCAGCTCTAGATCTGCTGGTGTATAGATTCACCAGCCATTTCCCCCTTGTGCTGAAGGAAGCAGGAGTTGCAAGTTCCACTGCAGACTCCAGGCTGTACTAGTAGCCATGAATGCCATCGCTGGACAAATAGGGCAAGATTCCTTCCCCCTGACTTCCATAGCACCTGCCAGCACACAGCCCATTTATTTGGATTGTGTGTTTGAGGAAGGATTTGCATCTTATTGAGTAATATGCATTGTACAAACACCTAAGCAATTCAATGGTTCAATGATGCTACATGGGGAAAGGCTGCAGATTTAGATTGTCTATGCATATACATTAAACTAATTTAAAAAAAAACCCCAAGCTGTTGCAATAACTAGGTTGTATTGGACAGCAAAGAACAACATTACTTTCCTTCCTTCCTTCTAGCTGGACTTTTTGCATTCCAGGCAAAACTGAAGTGGGCAGGCTGAGATGGCAGATAACTTTTTGTAGTATTTTCCTTTGAGTTCTCCTTTGGTTATTTTTACAATGTCATGTCCTGTTTTTACTGGGCTTTTAAAAATATTGATGGTTAGTAGTTACCAGAAATATAGAAATGCCCGAAAAATAAACCTATGTCTGGTAACAAGTTTGCATTTGTTCCTCAATATTCCACCATCTGTGGGGAAGATCTAGTACAGTAGGTCTTCTATTCCATATCATTGAGAGGTAATGACCCTGATCTCTCAAACTATATGAGATATACTGAAATAGACATTATCAGGATATTTCCCAGAACTGTTTTTTCTCTCTCTGGCATGGTGGTTACAGTGCAGGCTAGGAATCCTAAGATTTCATTTTTCTAATCTTGACTGTGTTACTGGTTTGTCTTGTGATACAAGACAAAATATCTGTAAATTGGGGATAATGCATACCTGCCTCACAGATGGTCTGTGAGATTTAATGCAGTAAGTTTTGTAAAAAGCTTTGAGATTGTTGGGTGGAAGTGCTGTTGGAGTGAAAAATAATATTACTACTCTTTGGAATCTTGAAAATGTTCTATATAGAACTTGTTTTTCTTTGTGCATGCAAATATTTTATAGTAACGGTTTGCATGAGCTTTGAATTATTTGTTTTAAAATAACACATGTACAATTATGTGGAAGAAAATATTGTCAAAGCTTGGACCTGTATCACTTTAATATTGTTGTATCTAGCATAGGCATTCATAAATTATAAGATGCAGTTCTTTTGTCATGAGGTGGTGTATGACAGAGACTGTAGGGAAAGATAAGATGTGGAAAGTCTAGTTAGACTGAGTGCAGCAGAGAAATCTATGTCCGCAGTGTAATAAAGCCGTGTTAGAGTTAATCCATCTTTATTTTCTGGTCCACTCGATTGAACACCACAAATATGAACTTGACAGATTTTAGTAAGGGTTGGATGCAATCCAGGCTACAATGGTTGCAATGGAAACAAAGTTTAAAAGTTTTGGCTCAAGACTGCAAGAAGCTGGGGGGGAGGAGAGGGAAAGGATCTTGGCCTTAACGATTGATAGATACAACACAAATTAAATTGATGAGCTGGAAAACAAATTCAGATTAAAAAATATAATGTTGGCAGAAGTTCATGAAAATATGGAAAGTGGATATCTTGAGATGTATTATGGATTATGAAGCTGATGAGAGATGGATAATTTATCATTCTCTTTATAATGCGTCATGGGTCTTTGTACCCTGAGATTGGTCAATCAAATGACACCATGTAAGGTGCAGTGGGCAACACTTAGTATTTAGGGCCAAGACTTCATAATTGTCATGTAATATGAGACTAGAGTTCAGGTTTCAAAAATTGTTTTGAAAAAATCTGTGCTACCGCCCAGTATTTTTCAGCCTTGCTGAAGTAAGTGCTTAGGATTGTCAAAGTGGGAATAAAAAATATGGGCCTGGAACACAACTTGCCTTATTCTGCCAAACTGAGACTAAGAATATTTATTTTTTTTCCACGTCTCCAATACCACTTTTTTTTTTTTTTCCTGGCTAAGGGTCTGGAATATATATCTGCCTGAAGAGTGGAGGAATGTCTTTATAATTGTTGGCATGTGGGGTGGGGGAATTTTCATAACTCCATCTTTGCTTACCTGTCTCCCTGACTGCCTATCAGAGTTTCTAATGATGTGTTTAATGAGGTCTCTGTGGCGCTACAATAGTGCTATTATCTGTAATTTACAAAGCTGTTTATAGCAAAATAATAATAATTTCCCCACCCTGTGAAACTTGCTAACACTGTACACTTGTTGGGTTCAGGAAAGCAAGAAAACACTGGACTTTGGCCAGAAAATGTTCCTACTATTGTTTAGTAAATTGTTTTACTAAAGAAAAGCTGGCAAAAAGCAGCTTTTAATTTTAACCTAATCTTCTCCACAGTGGTGCAAACTATAATATAGGTTTCTTCTGCAGACACAGTATTCTAGAAATGAAAAAAAGACAATCACTAGGGACTTCTCTTTTGTTTTGGTGTTCCCCTAATTCATCGTTTTTTTCTACTTGATCTGGGATACCTCTTTTGTGCTAGTTTCTCTTTGTTATCTGCTCAGACACATCTGTCACTTTACCTAAAAGGCCCTTCACTTTAGTGCTAATGGGGCTGAAGCAGTGCCACAGTTTTGGTAGAGCTCTTTCTTACATTATTGGGGCTGAAGTAGTCCTATGCATCAATTGGTAAGAAGGGAGGCTAAAGCCCAGAATGATCAATGAGTACTTGTAGAGGAAAAGCAGAATCTTCTACCGTATAGCAGGCTGAACATTTTCTGACAGAATAGTCTTCTGTTGGAAAATGCCAATTCAATGGAATGAAAATGTTCTGCGGGAACATGTCAATTCCACTGAAATTTTCCACAGCTCCCTGGCCTGCCCAGCTCCCTGGCTGCCCCACTGGTGATCTGCTGGGTGGCCAGGTCCATGGATGGCTTGCTTCTTGGCATCCCTGAGACAGTTGACTTCTGGGCTGCCTGGCATCCTGGGCAGCTGATGTGACAATCTGGGAATCTGTACAATTTATGAATACTGGTTGATATTATGGTGTTGTTATGAAATGTTACTATGAAAAACTGCTGTATCATGAATGCTTCTATGTATATAGATTCATCATCGCAGACAGGACATGCTCCAGACTGAGGACAAAGGGGTGGTATTTAAAGTAGCCAGGTGACCAGAAGGGGCTTAAATAAGGAAACATCCAGGAACAGAGGGAGACAGGCAGGAAAAGGAAGCAGTACTGGGCAAGAGAGAGCAAGATCACAGAAGCTAGGGAGGAGACTCGATGAGGAAGAAGCAAACCAGCATGCAAGGGCCTGCTCTGCTTTCCTGATTCCAGATGGCACTAAGGACTCTGGACAACCCAAAGACTCTGACTCCAGCCCAAGGAATGTTGTCAAGTAGCGAGGAAACTGAGGCAGGGAAACATATGTAGGGTTTATTTGTTTTCTGTATGATCTATACTTACTTGTGCTTCAGGGAGCACAATGGAGCAATAATGTTAGACTCTTTGAAAAGTGTCTCTTTGTGTTTGTATGCTGGGCTACAAACTTTAAAAAAAAAAAAAAAAAGAAACCTGAGATTCTCATGCAATCCGCTGATTACAGCAGCTGAGGTCTAAAGAAAAACACCAAATATTGCAAGTTGGTAACAAAAGCCTTTCTCCCAGATGCAAAAAAAAAAAAAGAAAAAAAAAAGGCAAAAGCCTTTCTCCCACATGCAACTCCTTCTGTAGGAAAAGACTACATTGGCAGCACTTTATTCTAGCCACAGCTAAGCTATGGAGGCAGTGCTTACTATGAGAGCCCTCTCCTTGATCTGTTTGTTGGCGAGAAGTGCCTCACCATGCCCATGCCTAACAAGTCAGAAAACCACAGTGGACACATGGATAACAGGTTTATAAAAAGGGGCTACTTTCTGGAATTGGTGAGCCACCTAAAGAGCAGGTTCCTATCCTAGTTTCTTCAACAATGTGAAACATGAGGTAATGTTCCTCATTGGCCAGAGATAGAGGAGATAAAACAAACAGCAACACAAGTGATGTTCAGTGCTACTGTAATATTAATGTTAACTAATAATTATAGTAAAATCCACAAGTCTTGATCAGATGCTGGCTGCTAAGAATAATGGTGTCATATCTAAATTTCACCCTATGGCCAAAAGTGCAGCAGTTCATTTGGTCTGACTGGTTCAATCCAGAAACCACTTCAGCATTCCCTGCTGATTCTCTCCATCAGAGAGTAGTCAAAGCAGGCTTTCATTTAAGATTCTAATTTGAGAAGTCCGAACTGCTGACATTAGCATTTCTGTGTTGGATAAGTTGACTTTGACCAGGGCTTTTGCTCTGAAGGTCTCTGGTCCAAGGATGGAGTGATAGGAAATATTGTTTTAATTTCCAGAAATTTCATAGTATGAGATTGTCACTATTGCATCTGAAGAAATATTTGATTGGCTCCATGTTATGGTAATATCAGGCATTTCTGAGTTTGTTTAAGCACAGGGTTACTAGTTGTGGTGACAATAGACCCCAGTTTTATGGAGACCGTCCTGGTTTTTTCATGATGTCGCATAAGAAATGTCAAGGTTTTTCATTTCACTCATCAAAAAATGATTAATTTTTTTTTCTAATAATTACAAAATCTTTTTTTCCAGTCTGTTTCTATAGCAAGAAGAATATTCTCTGTGTTGACCACAACAGTACAAACCGTCCAGTGGAATGAGTGTTCTTTGCGATGAACAGTGTTTGAGTGAAGAGAAAATTTGAATCATTGTGGACACTATCAAAGCAATTCTTCTTCTCAAAGTGAATTTTAACACTTGCTCAGTGTTCCATGATAATCTCATTTAGAACACTAAGATTACTGGAAAAAATTCTCCATTCTGAGAGCTATGCAGATGTTGCTGCTAAATTGGAAGTGGTCAACATTAGTACACAATTTTAAAAAGTATACAATTTACTTTTATGTGACACTACTGTGACCTTGAAAAATATTGCCAGAAAAATGTCCGATTTTTTATTTTGAAAATTCTGTCAACTTAATTGCCTGGAGGATGGAGCCTCAGCCAGAATTCCTTGAGTTTTCTGGTGGGTTGGTTGCTGGAGATAATAGACCTCTTCACACTTGTAGAAATAACCAAAGTGTCAACGTTGTTCCCCAGAGACAATGACTGTACAGCAACAGCATATTCTGTCCCAGCTTTGATAGGGACAGGTTTTGTTAGCTTTTCCTTCCATCATATTCTGCTTTGGGTCTGTAGCAAGGCAGAATTGCCTCCCTCCCCACCTGAGAGTGAGGGGCCACTACACTCCCTCTGGTGGATGGAGCCAGGACACCGATGGTGGCCCTGCTAGAAGCAAAAGGACGGGACAGAAAGGGGGAGGATAAAAGGCAGTCCTCCAGCTCAGTTGGGATGAAGCCGCCAGAGGAGAAAGATATGTCTCACCCTTCACTGCCAAAGCTTGAGCCTGCTGCCTGTGATACTGAGGAGCTGCTGGGGCTGCTGCTAGCTACCTACCCTGGGGAGACAGACAACGACCCCGAAGTCTAGGTACACCAAAGAGGGTGTGCAGGAAGTAGTCCAGGGAAGCCAGACTTTAATCCAGTTTGGTTGTCAGGGCACAAGTCAGTGGGTTTCGGTTGGGATCCTGCTGACCCAGTGGTGGAACCTTCCCCCACTGATAGGGCTCTCGGCTGTGACCTTTTGGAATAGGGTGGGACCGTGTCCCCTTACCCCCATCCCTGCTCCCGAACTCATCCCTGGGATGGCCTTACCTCAGCACTGAGCCAGAGCCCCTGAACTGCTTGATTGCTCTGCCTGCTACAAGGCCAGAGCCTCTGAACTGCTTGATAGGTTGGCCTGCTACAAAGCCAGAGCCTCTGAACTGCCTGATAGCTCTGTCCGGCTACAAGGCCAGAGCTCCCAGACAGCTTGTCTGCAGGCTGCCTAGCCAGAAGGCCTAGGCAAAAGCCTGCTCCCTGTTCTGCCCCATTCAGAGGGCCTGAGCCCTAGACTGTTAACTACTTATTTGTTGTCAGACGCAGCAACACAGAGTGGCCTCCCCCACACTTGAGGGCGGGGGGCCACTACAGGGTCCTACTAAAAAGAAGAAAAATACTTCTGATTTGGTAGCTCCAAGATAACCAAGCACACCATGGTTCTTGCCCACAGCACAGCTTGCTGTACTTTTGCCATTAGTCACTGGACCTTCTGATTCAAAGGGCTGTTCTACAGATCACCCTTCAGTTTGGCTGCATTGCTGCTCAAAGACAAGAGCTAATTTGCAAGGCCTGCTGGGAAGTGCTGATCAGTATTATTCTGGCGTCACAGAAACCTCCTACCAAAGGGCTTGCTTTGCTATTTGGGGAAAAAATTGGTTACTGGTATAAAGACAGTGTCAAGAACTTCCTTAAAGCCAAGTTAGCCAGTGTGCTTGACTTCCTTAAGGATGGTGGTGGATTTACGTTTCAGTCACAGCTCCCGCATAACGCACATCTTAGTGTTCTGGCAAGTGTCCTGGATAACAGAAACATATTCAGGTGGGCCTCTCTCTTGAACATGAAACATCTCCTGAAATTAGTAAAATTATAGAGCACCTTCTTCAGCCCTCATGGCTTCCACCAAGCACCCATTACCATATTCCAGGTATTATGTTGGTTGACACAAATTCATTATAGAGAAAATGAATGAAGAAATTAATCTAAAAGTTTAATTAGTTAACATCAGGCTTCAAATTTAAGTGTGTTTGTGGAGGTGGTAAGTGAAGTGTAACTATTCACTGTGCAGGGATACAATAATCAGAAACCATAGTATGGAGGGCAGTGGCAGGTGCTGTGGCCATAGTTAGGCCTAGAATGAAAGCGTACTGTAAGTCATAAACTTTTAATTTTTCTTTCTTTTTATGCCACCATTCTATTCACTCAGACTTTTGATTGTGAGAGGCTGAACTTTCACAGTGGCTGGATTTGACTATGGAACTCACCCTTGCAAGAAAAAAGAATGATTATGGAGCTCATCAATTTCAGAACTAAGGACCTGATCCAAGGCCTACTGGAGTTAATGGAAGTCTTTCCATTGACTTCAATGGGTTTTGGATCTTTCCCCACATGCGTAGCTCAGTTCTTTCACCTAGCTCTTTCTCAATGATTTCTGCATGCATGCAAGTGCATGCACATACGCCAGTGGACTTGATTTTGAAATGAAGATTTTGTTCATATCCACTTTAAGAAAGGCCAGCATAGTTGCTTGGACGTTGCAAATGATCTCATCATGCTTAGCTTTTAAGTGAAATCTGGGATAATACTCACTGTCTAGATGTATGAATTCAGAAATATAATTTCAAATGTTTCAAAGGTGTAACGAAGTGGGGAAGAAAAGACCTGCATGTCTAAAACTCCATGAATGATGGGAACTGAGGCTTTTTAAAACTGTCCAAAATAACCAGCTGTCATACATTCATCAATTAAAGGCCTGAACCAAGTATTAATTTAATTCTGTCAAAACAGGTTTACTGCTGATAGATGAATGGACAGAAGCAGATGCACATATTTTTTAAAGGATTTAGATAAGCACTAGGGGGAGAAAATATGAAGCGTCGTTATGTTTCAAAACTGAAATGAGATGGCAGCATTTCAGAATGTTACTTTAATTACAGTGTCAGCAGCTGGCTTTGCTGTGTTGAGTGGTAGTATCAGTAAGGGTTAAAGGACAGCAGTGATATTATATTTTAATCCATAAGTGTTATGCTTTAATACAAAGACTAGGGATACCAAAGGGATTGGAATCTGTACTGCTGTGTCAGATAGGTTGCTCATGTAAGAATGTATTAAATCCAGCAATTGTCTTAGACTTGTCATTTGTGACTGTTGACTACAGAGTAGAATACAATTATTAATTTAACAGAAGGTACAGACAAAGATGGCTTCTTTCCACAGATCAGTAATTTTATTTAATCTCAACCTACTATCCCACTGTAATCTCTAGTTTTATCTCCAGATCTTCCCTCACAATGCAGCTCATTTCTCTTACCTTTGTAAAAATGGGATCAGCAGGTCTGCTGCTTTTTGTTTTAAGGCTTAGTGCACTGATTGCTGCACATTCAGTAGCACTTTGGGGATTCCTGCACCATGTGGGGCACCCCTAAATTTACAACATTTTCTTCCCTAGAGCTTCCCATAAGTGTATTCCTGTGCATTCTGAGATACAAATAATGGTGCAAGTCTGCGAGCAACTTTGTAGAGACCAGAGAGCTAAAGTCCAGCAGAGGTCAACAAACCTTCTGGGTCCTTGTCTTAGAAAGCTAAAGGGTGAAAGTGTGGTGGGGGCACCCCAGTTTTGTTAAATGGATCCTGCATCCCAAGCCACATGCCTGAGAGAACCCTGCTTGCTTCCCACTATGCTTGGTCCCCTGGTTCTCTTCCACAACTCTTGAAGAGTCAGGAATTAATCCCAGAAACAAATGCTGCTCTCAGC
Source organism: Emydura macquarii macquarii (assembly GCF_026122565.2). Classification (NCBI taxonomy): domain Eukaryota; kingdom Metazoa; phylum Chordata; order Testudines; family Chelidae; genus Emydura; species Emydura macquarii. Next base: position 71,760,526 of record NW_027131390.1, read on the forward strand.
TATAAATCAGTACTTTTATCTGAGCACAGCCAAAACCTCAGTTAGTATTAGGGATTATTGGAAGTCCCTACAGAGAGTCACACATACCAAAGTAATAGTAATGTACTGAGTCCCCAATGCCTAAATATACAAATTAGTACTCTCTAACCTGATGAAAAGTCCAAATTGCCCTTGGTCCCCAGTCTCTTAGTCCCAAACAGGGCACCTTCTGCATCTTGCGGTGGTCACTGGGTGTTGCAGCCATGCTCTTTGGCTGAGTTTTTGGGCCTGCTTTTCTAGCAGCAGCAGCAGCAACAGCAAACAACAACAACAGATACTCATACATACTCAGGCCTCAGCATGTGTGTCCTCCTTCCAGTCCCACCCCATGCCAGCCAACTGGCAGAGAACCAATCAAGTGGTCTGCAACTAGTCCTCTGTCTCCATTATGGCAGGGCTGAGTTCACATTCTGGAGTGGTAGTCCCTTTCTCTGATGGGAGATGGGCTGGCAGCAGGAAGTCAGGGGTTTCTTCTAGTCTTCCAGCCAACCGAAGGTCTTGGGCCAGTTCCCCTCTCTGCCAATCCCCTTGTCAATCAGGGCTAATGGGGGTAGCAGTGGTCCTTTCACTCTCCTGCCATGTGCGTGTGGAGTGGGGCTTCACACAAAGATGAAGGGCAATGTATGGCACAGAGGGGATCTACATAGACAGGTTGGTGTATGAGTGCATGTATGGGTATCTATGCGATCTGATGAGAGGGAGGAAGGGATGTAGGGAAAACCTTCACATGTACAGGGATTTGCTTATTCAAACTTCGGATGTTTATCCAAACAAACCTAAGTATCTTTAGTGAGTCAGTCATCCCCAGTGTCAATTCAAACTCAGAGCTGTAGGATCCAAAATGTTCTTGCTCTCTGTCTATCTCCAGGGCTTCAAAATATCCAACATGCTCTTTGGCACACGTTAGTATATAATAAAGCCTTTTACGAGGCTTGTAGAAATATTTGAAACTTTGAAAACTATAGTATGCATTTGGCGATTGCAAATTATTTCCTGGAAGCTGGCTGGCCAAAGGAAGGCAGTACCAACATGTATCAAAATCATATTGGATGGATTTAAACATGCTTCCCTGGCTAAGAGAACACCTCGATCAAATCAAGGCAAAATTTGTGCACAAGGATTTTGTTATGAATCTGAGTACTTAGTACTGTAAAAGGCAGATAGGTTTCTAGGAACCTGAAACTTGACATCTGTTGTTTATCAAGTGGTGACTAAGAAGTTAGAAGCTGGATGAAAGTAGAGTCATGTACACTCTTTGACTCAAACTGTGAGAAACCGTCAAATCAGCTTTGTTTAGAAACATGTTTAGGCTCTATCTTTGAATGAGCAGTTCTTTGTCTGAATCTTGTGTCCATAAACTGTGAATCTTGTGGCAAACTTTATCTGTTCTGGGGTATAGTCAGGACTGATATCCATACATATATATAATATCTATGGAAAGGAGTCCTAGATAAGGATGATAATCTGTGGCAGTTGTTGATACCTGTTGCAACTGTGTTGGTCCCAGGATATTAGTGAGACAAGCTAGGCGAGGTAATATCTTTTATTGGACCGACTTCTGCTTGTGAGAGACACAAGCTTTTGAGCTTGCAGAGAGCTCTTCTTCAAATAGCGTGGCAGGAAATAAAGGTGGTTGGGTTGGTACTTGAACATACAGATTCATGCTGTCACAGTGTAGGGGGGTAACTGCACCTCTGACCCCTTCATGGCCTCTTTGGGGGCATCACCATGAAGGTCTGTGGCCTCTAGCCATCATCTTTTTTTAAGCAAGAACTCACGTTCCTTTTCCTCCTGACTGGGGATTTAGGCTGCAATTCCTCCTGCCCTTCATTTTCATCATCTTTGCAAGTCTGAGGTTATTTCACACTTTGTGGCCCTGTTATCTCCCAGGAGAAATGACAGGAGTTTACCAGTGACCAGCTGGTTTTCACAAAGCACTATACATTTATTTGGTACCAAAGAATCACAGAGAAACCATATCTTGGTAAACAATAAACAGCTTATATGCGTGCCTAGCTTACCAGGTGTAACCCATCTTTCACAAAGAGGCCATGGTAGGTTTCAGAGTCCTTCAAACCTTTCTAGGATGGATTTGCCCACTTCATTAAAGTGACATGTCAGTTCTTGGAACAAGTGAGGGTGACTCTTAGTCAGATCAGGCTGACTCTTCATATAGTTGGGGGCTTTGTTCCCCAGGCCTCCTGAAACAGGTAACTATCTAGTTACTTCAGTGCCCCTTTCCCTAGGGGGTGAAGTTTCAAAAGGCTGGATCTGCACAACCATCATTAGGACTTTGTATTAATTACCTCCCCACTGATTCCAGAGGAAACCTACCTAGCTAGCCAGAAACATGAAGATACATGTTCTCCTTATTGATAAGAGAATCTATGAATATCCTATGTGCCCCTAATGTGAGGCACATCTCAGTATGATAGTCTTAGAAATCTCCATGCTTCAGAAGTCTCACATCTGTCACACATGCATTATCAAGAAGAGGTGGGAGAGGCCAAGTCCTCTGGGCTGTTTCTCCTCTTTGAAGGTGGACATTCTCCATGGTTGAATGAGCTTTGTTAATTTAGCCAGTAGTACTAAACTGGTTGCTAGTACAAAAAAAGTGTCAAGAACTTCTATTTAAATGGTCATTATTTATTAGGCTTATTGTTCATTATTTTATGTACACACCATCTGGCCTTCATGACTCCAGACTTAATTATTGCAATGCACTGTATGTAGGAATGAAGCCACAGACTCCAAAATAGCTGCATCTGGTAGCAATCACTCTGTTTAGTAATGTACTTAGGGTAGCATAGATGGTGGTGAGTGATGGTGCGGGCCAGACTTGCCAAGTACAAATCCGCCTAAACCCTCTGTGTACGTATTCGGCATAGCTAGCTTTTGTGCAGCCATTTGCTGCTGCCTGTGCTACACTGGCTATATTACTGTTTTTAATATGCTAACTCACTCAAGGAAAGCTAATGCACGTATGCCTGCATGAGCTGAGACTCATACCACTAACTGCAGGTGTAGACAGGCCTGAGAGGCAGAACTTCCACAACAGCTGGATCTAGGGAACTCCTTTATTTCAGAACTAAATGCAAAACTTAGTTCTGTCACTTCGTTTTTCCGGAACAACAGTTTTTTTCTCTCTCTCCTTCTCCCTTTCCCTCTCCCTCTCCCTGCACTCGCACATGCTCACAAACATAAATAACCAAAAACTCTGAAAACTAATCAAGCTACATCTACAGGCTGGGAAGGAAGTGAGAGAGATTATTTCTATTTTAAAATATTTGGGAGTGTAATAGATACAGTGATGACAGGGTCATATACCTACCTACGTAGATTTCTAGTACTGCCATGGTGTTGGTTATAGACAATTTAAGCATGTATGTTGGATGTCGGCTAGTGTTAATGTTTTAGCTGCTGCCACTAATGCAAAAGCGTTTCTTCCTCTCCATGCCCTTTAAACATCCTTAAAGTGTTTCCACAAAAAGAAATAAATGTAAAGATGATAAAATACATTTGGTATTTCAGATAAAGAAAGGCCTGATTTGTATACTGTTTGCACACCAGTGATTTTCAAGTCATAATTTTTATCCTCCTTTTTCCTTGCACATGTGTCTGCCTCCTGTCTCAGAAATGAAGCACTGGGATAGCAAAACCAGGTGAAACTGGCATGAAAACATATATTGTGTTTCACTATGGCAAACATACAGTAAATTTACCTTCCTTAAACATTCCTGGCAACATATAAAATGGATGGTGCATAAATAACTAGCTTGTGCCTGGTTCAGGTGCAAGTGCACAGGGATAGAAGAGGGCACAGTGAGCATCTTCAGCAACAGTAAGGCACAACTGCTGTCTATAAAGAAGCTCAGTGTCTGCTCCCTCTTGGCACCTTCTGGAGGTGGCAAGGAGATGGGATTGCGGCCCCCCCGGTTAGCAAAGTTGGCCAGGCACATTGCTGGGGCACACTTCACCACCCAAGGATATCCTTTGAATTTGGAATTCTGGGAGAGATTGTGCTTCTGTAGTTCCCTATTACTAGTGTATTTCTGCATAGCAATTTAACAGGGGCTATGTCTAAATTTCAAACTCTGACTGTCAGATTTTCTTAAGTATGATTTATGCAAGTATGGAATATGAAGCTGTTTTTTCAATGACAAGCTTGGCTTTATATCAACACATACTCAGATACAAAACCTTGATTTTCCTATGGAACAACTGATTAGCTCACCCCTGTTTCTCAACCCTTTGCATTTCTTTAAATTCAGAACCCAGCATTCCAAGAATGTGTCCACATTTTTGTCTACAAATGTTCTGAATACATTCACACAGGACCCCCAGTGGGGACTGTATTCCTTGCTGTTGTTAAGATTGTCTAGTGAGATGAAGCAGCCTGCCTAACACGTGTGGTGCATGATGTACAATTTTCTCATTAATCTTAACCACAGCATGATATAACTGGCCAAAAAAAACAAAACAAAAACCGTAACATTTGGATGTCCCACATTAATGTATATACTAATCACTATTTAACTAGAAACAACATCTCACTGAACCAAAATCTTGTACAGAAGAGATTCTTCAGTCAACAATAGTTACAGTATCTACTTACTTCATGCTTATCTCTAAATTGTATATCTGCGCAAGTAAGATATATGGATACATACTGTGTTCACAATATACTTACATGATGCACATGTACAAAGTAGCTGCAGTTAAAAATCAATATTTGTCTTCAGTATCTGATATACTGCAGATGTTTATTACTCTGTTTTGTTCTGGTAACCAAATCTTGTCAAGCCTTCCTTCACAGCATGCCAAGGACCCAACCTTCCTCTCTGTCCCCTTGACTAACTCAATGAGCTAGCCAGCGTCTATTTTGACTACCGCATCCAACCATACCATCCACTTTCATTCTGATCAAAATAAGGCCCCTAAAATTATCTTCCTTGCTAATTAATTTGATCTGGTCACCTTTCCTTTGAATCCCTCCACTGTCTTCACACCACATCCAGCTTAATCTTATGCAGAGCTTACATTTACTTCAGTCTAGAGCACTTGCAGGTTCATTCTCTTCTGTTCTTAAACCCACTCTTATTCCTTTGAGTGCACAAATGTTATGTACCTACAACGTGGGTGGAATTTCAAAGGCATATTTGATAATTAGGTCCTAAATTACTTAAACTGAAGAAAACTAAAAAGACCCATTGTTTAGATTGATTCTATAGTACAGAAGTTACACTGGAGTGATATGCAAATATGTCATTCAATCTGAGCTTTGTTTTGATATCAGATCTGTTGTATAACTTTATTTAAATGTTTCCCATATTTAATTTTCTTGAGGGAGTTAGGGTTTTTTGTTTTTTTTAAGAAAAAGGAAATAGGATAACATTCTGGTTTTGGGTAATTTGACTTTTGTGTCTGATAGACAAAAATTGTCCCAAACATCTGTTAATACAGTTAGCATGTTTTAAAATGTGTATGATGTACTTGATAGATGCTATTGTTATAGATCAGAACAATATGCTTTTAGAGCATTGATTAATGCATATTTGACAGGTAATATGGAGTATCACATGGGATATGTGTTATGTGAAGTCTGGACGACTAGGAAAAGATAACATTACAGTACAATGGCTGGTCTGAAACAGTAATTTGCCCATTTGTTTTTAATGCCTCAAAATATCTTTTGGCAGAAGACTGTAGCAATTCCAAAGGAGCTGTGACATGCTTGGGTGTTAAGAATCTACATAGGATCATCTAAGTAGACCTTGATACAATTGACTGTGTGGTCTACCATGTCAATAATCTGCATATTGAAGAGAAATAATTAGTTTTCAGATTAGAGACCTCTACTATGCCTTTTTGCCACTGTTACTGTATATCAATAATATACATAATACAAATTCAATGAGTACACATTTATGTAGTAGAGAGCCATTATGTACCAATAAGCTTTATATTAAAGAGTCTCAAAGGTACTTTCCTGGACACGTCTATTCACATGATAGTAAAGCTTCCATTGGCACTGTTACAGTCTCATGAGCACAGAATAATCAACACAATATAAATTAAGTTCTTTCTATACTTCTATTGAGACACTGCTTTTTTAAAAACATGTTTTCTATTTTGGTTGAATACTGTTATGTAATAAACAAACAACTTTTTAGATAAGGTAGATTAAAGCTATGGCTTAATTTACATCTACAAGAACAAGGGCATTCAGAGTTAAGGTTGAAAATCTATCATTAACATGCACAAATGTTCTTAGGTCTGTAGATATTGTACACAATATAATAATATGCAGTCTCTCAGCACAACTTTTAAAGGATGACATTTAAATATTAACTTTGACCTCCCTGCATCAGTGTGTTTGTCAGAACCTGAATTTTATGGACAATTTGTTAATCTAATTAAGGTATTGTGCAAATTGTACTTGATTTTTGTCTGGAAATTACCCCTTATCTTTGAAAGGTAACTGTAACTGAAAAATAGTTATTAGTAATGGGTGAACTTCCAAAGATTGGAAGTTCAGAAGAGCATACAGAAATTCAGATGCATACTCGAAACTTACCAAAGAAACAAGGCTGCAGCTCTTTTTAGTTTAGTGGTTGGCCTGGAAATTTTCTGAGTTTTCTATCTAGTCAGCTTTTCTTGTGATACTTCACCCCTTTTGTTTCTCATTTCAGATTAAAACAGCAAGCAGTGTGGACCTTAAAAAAAAAAAAAAAAAAAAAAAAAAAAAAGATTATTTGAATAAAACCAAAAAGGAAGTTTGGTTTCCTTTTATTTTATCCACACTGGCTTTCCTCTTCCACACCAAAATTCATTCAAAAGGATCCATGTAAAGAAGAAACACCATCACCTGTTAAAGTTTTAGTGACCAGTCCTCCAAACCCTTACTCAGACAAATAGTTCAACTGATTTCAATGACACTGTCTTTGTGAGTATGGCATACTGTATGAGTAAAAGTTTACAAGAGCAGATATTTTACATGGTAGTTTGCAGAAAGTATGTGATTGAAGGATCTCTTTACTAATTTTCTAAATTGTCTTTATTCTGAATTTCTGGAGATTGGATAGAATTAGAATCCAGATTAGAATCCAACCATTTGAAGAGGTCTGGGTCAGAACCCGAACTGCGAGGAGTCTGTTTTTCAGATTAAATTTGGATACAGACAAAATGGCTGAAATCTCATGGAAATAAATTAGGGGTTTGATCCAAGAAGATGGAAATCTGATATGAACAGCAGATTTCATGTGACATCACGAGAGCTGCTTGTGAAATTTTTGTCACCAGTGAAATTTCTTAACTTGAATGATAGCCCTGGTTTGGCCTTGAACCTGGACTTGAAACCCTTGAATAAACCTATTTTGGATCCAAACACCACCTCCTTAGCCCATCTCTCTATTCTTAACCAAGGGGAACTGTCTGTTTCTTGGCACATTGTATTGCTGGACAGTACATTTGAAGAAGTTCAGGGATTTTCTCCATCAGAACCACAAAGTAAAACATGTTGCTTTTTATTTTCCTGTATTTTCTGTGCATTGCTAAGGTGATGAAGAGGCTGGCCTGTCCCATTTTCACTACTAATTAGAGCTGGAGTGGTACAATATTGTCAGTATCTGATATTCCTTCTAACCAGGAGGTATTTCCCCCTCAGATCCTTATTATCCCCATAAACTCCAACCCTGAAAACATGCATGTGAAGTCCTGCTGAGTCCATAGGACTAGTCACATGAACAAGGTCACTCACGTGTGTTTGCTGGGTCAGGGCCTTTGTTTCCATAACACCCTAGTTCAATCTGCAGTATATGATATGTGAGGTTTTTTAATGCTTTTTTATTTTCCTTCAGGGCTCTTATAAAAGCCCAATTTTAGATGTCTTATGCTTTTTCTTTGCTAAGGTGACATATCAGTGCTGTGAAATGAGGAGGGCAGGTATATCAATAAAATACAGTTGTGACATGACCACGGGTGATGTGACACAGCAATGGCAAGCCAAGGTAGGGGAACGAAATGAAGTGATTGCACTATATTCTGCAGTCTGGTCTGAGTCATTGGATATAGGGCCTCAATGGTGCTCAATGTGGGCGGACCCTTCTGCCTGGGCAGATTCCCAGTGACGTCTATTAGTGATTCACATAGGTTCAGTATCGTTCTATTACTGTAAAAAATACTTTAATTGTTATTTTTTAGTAGCAAAGCTGGTACTAAGAAAGTATTTCACAAAAAACAACACGATAACATTACTGAAAGCAGCTCTTCTATTTTGATGTTTTTAGTTTGTGGTCTGGAATTCCATGATATTTGATTCTTAAAAATACAGGTGGGGCAGAATTTACCCATCTCTAGGTGAAGGCATCTCACATTCAAAGAGAGCTGAATTCTTGGTTGGGCAGTCTGGGACATTTCCAGTACAAGCATAGCAGTCAGCGAACTGCTACTTGCAAAGCTAGTTATTTGTTCTAGCTCCTGCCAGAATATTGAAAGTTTGCCTGGTGAACATTCCCTGAAATCAAAATGACTTATTATCAGGCTTCCTTTGCTTTTGATCCTGTTGTAGGATGATGTGTTTTCCTAATGATGCAGAATCTCTTGTTAAGTTCAGGAAACAGGATATAAGGATAAGTCAATTGATTCGATTTATGGGCATAATAAAACAACCCCTATTACCTTCAGTAGTCAAGGAAAGACAAGGTGAAACACAGTGTTGTAAAGTTATTATGACAAAATAGTTTAGTATTTACCTGGCAAAATAAAGTGAAAATACTGCATTTATTTTTGAAGCAGCATTTCAGACATTATGACCTAAAATTAATAGTGGTAGCCTATCATTTATCCTGTCATACAGGGATATTTCAGAGTTCACTCAAAGCCAGAAATATCTGCTATTAAATCACGACAAACTACAAGATTTTTTTTGAAGTATTTCCTAATGTCTGCTCTATGTCTACTCTTGGCCTTACTGAACCAGTGTTAACAGCTGGGGCATTTTTTTCTCCACTTGTAATATAATTAAAAACAAATTTAGAAGCAGAATAGATGTTTTGTCTGTTGGATGCCTATTAGTTTTTGGGAAGGTGATTGGCAATGTACACAGCTGTTCCTGACAATTATAAACTTAGAACAGGAAAACGGAAAAAAGAAGCTGAAGTGACCAAATATGGATCCCTTAGCATGCCATTGGAAAGCAAATCATTGGACTGGTTTTAATTCTGCATGAAACACACATAAATCAAACTCTTTTAAATATGCTGCAACACAGGACTTACAGATGAAGGTAAAGATCTTTCATAAGAACCTAGAACAATAAATGCTTCCAAACTGCAGGAGACACAGTTAGCAGGTAACGAAAAGTTTGGAGATTGGGGCTCATGCTGGCTTTACTCTGCCTACATTCTGTTACCTAGAGGGAAGAAGAAATGCTTTTGAGTTCAAATGGGAATATGATCCAAAAGCTGGAGAACAGTAGGAGGGAGAGATGGTTCTTATACACATAACCAAATGTCATCTTGAACCCTACCTACATACACTAAAGCTCAGATTAATACAAAAGAAGGGAAGATGCCACCTGTGCTTTAATCTGGGCCGGTGGCTTCCTATCACAGGACAAATCTTGGTAGAGGAAGAAAGTGAAGCAGCAATGAAAGAAGTGTTAGAAGTAAGTTGTCAATGTATGGTGCTGTTCCCTCTTTCAGCACTAAACCATAGTGTTGGGGGCGGAGCTGGGTATTGTGCGTTTGTAGTTATCATCCTTGTGGGTGGCATTTAAAGCAAGATTTGGACCACCTGAAATCCCATGACATTTTTTATAAGAAAAGATGAGTTAAGCTTGGGGTAGATCTATACTGCAATAAATGTCTTGTGGCACCAAGTCGAAGAGCCTGTGTCAGCTGATTCAGGCTCAAGAAGCTTGAGTTGCAGGGCTATAAAATTGTAGAGTAGACATTTGGGCTGGAGCCTGGGCTCTGAGAACCTTCCTCCTTTGCAGGGTCTCAGAGCCCAGGCTTCAGCTCAAGCCCAAACTTCTATACTGAAATTTTATAGCCCTGTAGCCTGATCCCCATAAGCCCGAGACAGCTGAGCCGGGCTAGCCACGACTGTCTGTGGGTCTTTTATTGCAATATAGCCATACCTTTGGTGTTCATGGCAAAATTTCAGTATGGGTAATTACAATTCACTTATACCTAAACTTACCCTAAGGATTCAATTCGATACACTATTATTCTTTCACTGTTCTAAACAGCTGCTATAGTACAACACAGAGGAGGTTGCAATTCAACAGTTGACAAAATGAATACATTTGTATATTCGTTTGTAAAGTACTTTAGTATGATAAGGAATGAGAAGTGCCATATCAATGCAAAGCATCATTAATATTATATAAATGTACAATCATTAGCATTAAAAATTCAGAATCAAGTTATTTATGGTGAGGGAGCTCCTTACTATGTTCACGAATTTTACACGATAGGCAAAGTAAAAGTAGGAGAAAACTAACTCTAGCATAGCACTGCCAACAAAGACCTTGTGTTTCAGAACAAGAGTCAGAAGCAGGAACGCCAGCAGTGGAAACTTCTTCGCTAATCACTTAAATCAACCATTAGGGACAAAATCATGCTCCAGGCCCATTTACCATGTCTCTCTACTGGCTCTTGCCTTCTTGACGTCAACCTCTGCACCACTGACTGGTTACACTGCAGATTGGGCTAGCAAAGGGACAAAAACAAAGAGGGAACAGCAGGGACAGTGCAGCTGTTGTGGAAGGTAAATGTAATAATGATATTGATGACATTACTAATTTATTTAGTGGACCAGAATTTAGCAAGGGAATGAGGATTAGTTTGTTGTCTGTCATAATTATTTCATTCATCAGCTATATGTTGCTCAGGGCAACTGGGGAGCTCTTTTTCTCTTGCTATATTTAGCTTGTTTTGCCTTGGAGGTTTGCTCCTTTTAGTTCCCTTCATGTGTTTTTGGTGAGTAATAATGAAAATGAGTGTTGCTCTGTGGGAGATTCAGAACCGGCATCTCACAGCACCTGAGGAGACAGCAGGCCATTTGGTTAATTGTTCAGTGCTTTGTAGTTGGTTGGGAGGGGCCCAACCTTGTGTTCCAGCTGTGTTCTTTAAATGTTCTAACTTTGCAGTTGAAAAAGCAACTGGCATTGGCCATAGCAGCAGAACCTGCATTTTCAGGAGGCCCGCATACTATCATTTTTGTGATTTCACTTCTAGGGGACAATTTCTCTTTGCTGCTATGGGAGAACTTTCAGTTCCTTATTAATGTTTAAATGTTGCTTGAAATGGTCAGATAAAAACAGGAGAAGGAATAAGGATACATAGTTTGCCTCCTTGTTCATAACTGCTCTGCTGTTGATATGCATGTGTAACTCCCATTTCTCTGCCTCATTGACTCTCCATCTCGTTTCAAATCTCATCTGAAAACATATATTTTCTTCCTCTCCTGTTATTTGTTATTTAACTTTGTAACTGTTACTGAAATCTGTAAAATATCCTGGGATACCATTTCTATGAAAGATGCTATAAAAAAAAAATAAAAGTGTACTGTATTTTCATTTAATTGGACTTATGTCCATGAATCCAAACCAACAAAGACCCCAAAGTATGTTAAGTCTTTGGTCTCACTTTTAATTTTTCAACTTCTCTTCCCTACAACGTTATATATTGAGCCAACAACACAGGACTGAATATTTCAGAACTGTTAAAGTGTCATGGAACTTTTCCTCCGTCTGTCACCTTTCCAGATCTGATTGTGGTGGGTAGTAACTGACAGTTAATACTCTCTGATGGTGATACACTAATTTGTGATTCTTAGAACTCCAGCTCCTACCAGATGAGTGTCAGTCTCACAAACTGCAGCCATAAGATGCAACTGAAACAGAGAAACCGAGGATGGGATGGTTATGAGGCATAAACCTAACAGGTGGTCCCTCCTGGCTGAGATTAGGGAATGTTTATAGGATGGAATAGGAAAGCTTGCATAACCACTGGTTATGCCACACCTCTACCTTGGAGAAATTGAAGAGTTTATTGTGCAGGGCTGACATCCTACCATCTTTCAGGAGCATACGATTTATTGTAAAGAAATAAGTCTAACACAATGAGTAATATTGCATGGTTTGTGACTATTCTCCAAGACTATTAAGGAACTGGCACATGAAATTGCAAGTCCTCAACAAGAGTTTTTAATGAATCTGTAAACTCGGGGGCTGTACCGTATGACTGGAGAATTGCTAACATAGTTCCTATTTTTAAGAAAGGGGAAAAAAGTGACCCCAGGTAACTATAGGTCTGTTAGTTTGACCTCAGTAGTATGCAAGGTCTTGGAAAAATTTTTGAAAGGGAAAGTAGTTAAGAACATTGAGGTTAACGGTAATTGGGACAAAATACAAAATGATTTTACAAAAGGTAAATTGGGCCAGACCAACCTGATTTCTTTCTTTGAGACGATAACAGATTTTTTAGACAAAGGGAATGCAGTGGATCTCATTTACCTAGATTTCAGTAAGGCATTTGATACGGTTCCACATGGGGAATTATTAGTTAAATTGGAAAAGATGGGGATTAATATGAAAATTGAAAGGTGGATAAGGATTGTATAGAAAATGTCACAGAGTCACAGGCATGGTGTTCTGTAACTGCTCTGATGAAGCCATCCAGGACTCCAGTATAGCATGTCTCCTTTCAGAATTACACTATCACCAGGGCAGCCACCTCCCGGGTCTGCCTTCAGAGCAGACTAGGTTAAAGGGGAGACTACAAGGGGTCATACTGAAAGGTGAACTGTCAGGCTGGAGGGAGGTTTAATAGTGGAGTTCCTCAGGGATCAGTCTTGGGACCAATCTTATTTAACCTTTTTATGACTGACCTTGGCACAAAAAGTGGGAGTGTGCTAATAAAGTTTGCGGATGACACAAAGCGGTGAGGTATTGCCAACACAGAGAAGGACTGGGATATCGTACAAGAAGATCTGGATAACCTTGTAAACTGGAGTAATAGAAATAGGATGAAATTTAATAGTGGAAAGTGCCAAGTCATGCATTTAGGGACTAATAACAAGAATTTTTGCTATAAACTGGGGATGTATCAGTTGGAAGTGACAGAGGAGGAGAAGGACCTGGGCATATTGGTTGATCACAGATGATTATGAGCCGCCAATGTGATGTGGCTGTGAAAAAACCTAATGCGGTTCTAGGATGCATCAGGTGAGGTATTTCCACTAGAGATAGGGAGGTGTTCGTAGTATTATACAAGGCATTGATCAGACCTCACTGGAATATTGTGTGCAGTTCTGGACTCCCATGTTTAAGAAAGATGAATTCAAACTGGAACAGGTGCAGAGAAGGGCTACTAGGATGATACAAGGAATGGAAAACCTGCCTTATCAGAGGAGACTCAAAGAGCTTGTCTTGTTTAGCCTAACCAAAAGAAGGCTGAGGGGAGATATGATTGCTCTCTATAAATACATCAGAGGGATAAATACCAGGGAGGGAGAGGAGTTATTTAAGTTCAGCACCAATGTGGACACAAGAATCAATGGATATAAACTGGCCATCAGGAAGTTTAGACTTGAAATTAGATGAAGGTTTCTAACCATCAGAGGAGTGAAGTTCTGGAACAGCCTTCCAAGGGGAGCAGTGTGGGCAGAAAACCTAGCTGGTTTCAAGACTGAGCTTGATAAGTTTATGGAGGGGTTGGTATGATGGGACAGCCTAGTTTGGCAATTAACTGATCTTTGATTGATAACTAGCAGTAAATATGCCCAGTGGCCTGTGAAGGGATGTTAGCTGGGGTGGGTTCTGAGTTACTACAGAGAATTATTTCCAGGTGTCTGGCTGGTGAGTCTTGCCCATATGCTCAGGATTTAGCTGATCGCCATATTTGGGGTCAGAAAGGAATTTTCCTCCAGGGCAGATTGGCAGAGGCCTTGGGTTTTTTTCTTTTTCCTCTGCAGCATGGGGCACGGGTCACTTGCTGATGGATTCTCTGAGCCTTGAAGTCTTTAAACTATGATCTGAGGACTTCAATAACTCAGTCATAGTTAGGGGTCTAGTACAGGAGTGGGTGGGTGAGATCCTGCATTGTGCAGGGGTCAGACTAGATGATCATAATGATTCCTTCTGACCTTAAAAGTCTATGAATTTCTGTATTTCTTATGTCTCTGATCTCTAGGCTACCCCTAAAGAAGGAGAAAGAGACAAACAAACAAACCCCCATGTTTGTTATGCTTTAATATGTTGGCAAGTTAAATTTTGTGAAGTTTCACAAACCTTCACAAAAATTTGCAATCTTGCGGAGCTAAACATTTGGGCAAGGGCCTTCATTTCCGCTGCCAAATTTTTGTAAAGCCAAAACTCAGCTTTGCTGGCTTTTTTTCCATCATGGAAAGATAAGAATCAAGGGTAATGCCTTGCTTCAAAATCCATCGAAATAAATGGGAAAGTTACCACTGACTTCAATGGACTTTGGATCGGGGCCTAGATGAGGATCTTGGAAAGACTTGTAAACCAGAGCAATCTATTCCCCTTTGCCCTGAGGCTGTATGGTACGTGTAGGTCTCATTTAGGCTAGCAGCAGTTAGTCATGCATACTGGAGATAAAATAATCTGGAAAGAACTTAAACTAGATCCAGCAGACAATAATTTCTGAGCAGATGTTTACTTTGCAAACTGTGTGCAGGGGGAGAAAAATTCAAAGATCCACTTCATGTAATAGCAAATGAGGTTCTAGGCAGTGGCAGAGTTTGCCAAATAGCCAGTGTTTCTATTCTGAGAAGTTGGTGCACATTTGAAAAAATTCAGTGCACATTCATGCATCACTGCATGTTTTTATGGCCCTGCTGTGCTGGCAGAATTGTTAGTTTTACTTAATTGAATGGAAAGTAGTGTGAGCCTGTTCAGCACTAAAGAGAGGGATGAACTCTTCTGCCTACAATTGGTTCCTTACATCCTGTAATGGGAAAACTTCTATAAGTTATGGGGCTTGATTTAGTTTGGGTAAGTATCCAAACATTCATATGCGCTTAACTGATCCTATCAAAGAGCCAATCCCTTCTGGTTTTACTTAGGCAAAATCACCATTGACTTTGAAGCCAACTGGAGTTTTGTCTGTCTAATGACTGTGGACATCAGAATTTGGCTCTAAACCTCTCAAAGAGAAATCATCTGGAAGTCTCACATAAATAAGATGACTCCTGGTACTTCCAGTACTTCCTGGTTTTACTGATATTGGGAATATCACAGGAATAATGCCCTTACACACAGTCTTTCAGTTTCCCATTGAAATCAGTAATTGAAAATACAGGATTAAAAAAAAAAATCAAGATATTATTGCAGCAGTCAAAAAAACTCAATAAAATACAAAATAATGAAGGGCCCTATCCAGCTCCCACTGAAATTGATGGCAAAAGTCCCAGACACTTCAATGGGAACAGGACTGTACTCTGGCAAAGGTAGGAAACAGGACTACATGGCTGAATCTGTGGCAACCTACATCTGAAAGAAATTATATAACATGTTGGCTGCTACCTAGGTGTTATAAAACTGCTGGTGTTGAGGGACTATTTGATTAACTAATTACCCGTGTAAAGGGGCAACTTAATTTGTGTGTGTAACTCCCCAAATTGAAAACTCATCATGCCATTCTATTTTAAATTATCCCTCCACAAATTGCAGTTAAAATAATTGCATTTTAATTAAAAAGAAAGAAAATCTAATTTGTCAATAAAAAAAAATCAACTTTTAAAATTTCTCCCTGGTGGTTTGGTATTATTAAATATTCCCCTTGATTTTTTTCATATTTTGGTTTATTGGAGGGAGAAAAACAATTATCTGTAAATGTAATTTTTAATGCATGGTAATAAAAATAAATGGTACAGCTCTGCTGCTGCTCACCTAAATCTTCATCCCTGGTGGTCTAGTGGTATTAAATAATCTGTTCCACATGTATTCATCATTTGCTGACAGGAAAAGGAAAACTTCACATTTTACTGTCTCCAAAGCAAACATGTTAGTTAACCAGCTGGGGGAGACTTTTCTAAGGGTAGGCAAGAAAACTGGAAAAACCTTTTATTTTCCCTGCTGGTGTGATTTTGTCTGTGTTAGTTTACATGACAATTAGTATAAAACCAGAGAGGTAGATGGTATTTACAGGGTGCTGTTTTTGTTCACTGATATTTTGGCCAGCTTGTATTGGTTATGGTTTTAATCTTTCCTTCAATAAATTAGCTGGAGTAATTAGTGTTTGCCACACATTCAGCTCAGTGCTGGTGGATGGTTTCTCTCTGATACCATAGCTACTGTTATTCTACAAGAATATAGCACTTTTTTCATGTGTAAATCTCAAAGTGCTTTAATAAGGTAGATAAGCAAGCATTATTTTTCCCATTTCACAGATCCATGAGCTGAGGCATAATGTGGCTAAGCAAATTCCACTGGTCCCATAGCAAATCAATGACAGAAATGGGAATAAAATCCAGGTCTCCTGTCTCAGAGACCATAGATATACCTGGCTTCAAGAACATGGGAGATTTTGTGTGAATCATCAGTGTGTATATATGTTTTCCTTTTCAAGTGTTCTGAAGAAAGAGAGCTGTCAGCAATGGAAATGAAGGCTTGCTTCCTTCTGCCTACTTGCTTCTTTATATGACATCCATTTTGCCATTTGAACAGCTTTTAAAAAGAAAGCACGATCAATTTTGCTTTGATTTGTTTTAAAAATCGTGTAGCTTTGTGTATTTGCCTCTCAGAAATGACACAACCAGAACATGTTGATTTGCTGAACTGGAAACTAAATGTACGTATTAATATATTGTATTTAGAAAATATATCATTTCTGCATTGTTATAACTTAGACCCTGACACAGAATTCAGTAACATGTATTTTAGAGATTTATCTATGATGACTGATTTCTTGTATTTTATAAAATTATGTATTTGCTTAACATATTAAATATAAACTGATATTATTAACATATAAATCTTAAGATTTATCCTGGCTGTATACTTTTATATGGTGCACTGGGGATATTAACAGAAACAGCTTTCATTTCCTCCAGGTTGCTTTATTTTGACTGGATTTGGATACTGAAACAGCAGCATGTGGAAACTGAGCCCTGGCTCATATTTACAAAGGTTGTCACAGAGGCTGTTGTCTTCTAAACAGCCTGTAAATAAAGAGAGCATAATAGACTGCCATGTGATGTAATTTTGATCTAATTACGCTAGGAAGCCTTGATAACTCAAGGAAGGTAAACCACAGGAGAGAAATAGATTTCTAATCAAAATGAAAAAAAAATCATGATCCTGAAGGGGGCCTATGTTTTATTCTTAGGAAGTACAAAAATTTTAACTTTAAAATAGGAAGATGTGTCCATGTTTTAAAAAACATGAATTTCTTTCATCTCAGTGATATGAAATAATTAACTTGAACTCTGATGAAATCTGCAGTTTGTAATTGAAAACATGTGCATTGTGGGACTACTGGAATGTTTCCAGCTGAGCTGTGTGTGGCAGAAAGGAATCTATAGAGCTCAAAGCATTCCTGGTTTTATGGTAAATGTCTCTCTCCCCTCACTGAATTCTTATTAATCAGTTTTATTTACATGGCATTTTAGTGATCTAGTGAAGAGTAAAATGCTTTCAAACATTTTGAAAGAGGCATAAGATCCCTTGAGGGAGTAGATTTTAATTTAGCAGCAAGTCCCATTATAAACGACATTCAGTGATAAGACTTTTTCAAACAACTTGTGTATGTATTTGTTTTTCTATTGATGCTGTTGGAGAGGCTTTTGGGGAAATTCCCTCTGAGGCCAGGTCTACACTTACCTGGAAATTTGGCAGCAGTCGACGGGAGTAGCTTGCGTAGTCGACTCCTGTCGACTTCGTAACTCCTCTTCTACGTGGCGTCTTCACTTTGCTGCGCCGACGGGAAATGCGTTCCCGTCAATGCAGCACTGTGCTACTTGAGGAGGTGTTTTTAACACGTTGACTTCTTCACTGACCGCTCAATCGATCCGGATAGATCGATCTGACTGGCAAATTTGCCATCATCAGTGAAGACATACTCCTAATATAGCGATGAATATCTGTGCCAGTGATAAGGGTGTGTTTTTATTAGGGGCATAATATTTGTTCATCTTAAGTACTGTAAAAGTATTGGAAAGTCTTCTCCATTAAACAAATTCTGTAAGAGGCATGTAGCTTCCACAGGCATCAGTACAAACAAGGGTAACATATGATCCTCAGTGTGAATATAGTAGTGTTTCATTTGTTAAAAGTCAAATCTGAAAAATAAAACCCTGACCCCAAACACCAATCTCCAACAATCCCTTCTTCTCCCAAAACTATGCCATTTCTTTTTTTTTAATATAATATTTTTAAAAGATAATTTTAGTGCTTTTAATGCGGTGCTAGATTCCCTGCTAGAGTGATCAGATAGCAAATGTGAAACGTCAGGACAGGAGTGAAGGGTAATAGGCGCCTATATAAGAAAAAGCCCCAAATATTGGGACTGTCCCTATAAAATCGGGACATTTGGTCACCCTGTTCCCAGACCTGGAGTCTGAAGTCCTCTATGTGACACAAGAAGTGCAGAGCAATCTTCCCCAAAATGCCCTGCCAAATATGCTTCACCTGTTTTCTGATCCGACTGCCTTCAGGAGTCAGAGGGTGATTCAGTCTCAATACCTAGTAAATCTGTAGTGTTCCTGACAAGAAGATCAGCAGACGTGCAAACTAGTACCAGTTATTGGGGTGATTGTTTTTGTTTTGTGCAACTGTCTGCTAGAAATTTGAGACCTAAACTCATTTCATATAGGCCACTGAATGATTTTTGGGTACCATTGAGCAGGGCTTGATTCAAAGTTTGTCACCATCACTTGAAAAATTCAGTCACTCAGTTACTTAATTACTTGAATTTTAAAAATATATTCAGTGCCTTCCAAGTGATCTTCCATTCCAAACCTACCCATGAGGGATTAGCCCTATAGTTCTAGGTGACTGGCTTCTTATGTGGATTCTAGCTGAAAAAGTAGGATCCTGGAAAACCAATGGTACACTCACTGGAAGAACTACTAAATCATCTTCTGTGATGAAAGAAATCCCAAAGAAAATTCTGGAGCTAACAAGATATTTGCTAACCTCACTTTTCAGTCACACCCCTTTTAATGGCTCCCTTTCCCACCCTTCATTTACACATTATCTGTTTAGGTCCAGTCCTGCAAGAAGAATTGCCTGCGCAGATCCCTGTGCACACAATGGGGCTCTGTATGGCTGAAAGGATTTGCCCGCATGGAATCACTTGCAAGATCAGAGTATCAGACTGTAAGCTCTGCGTGGCCAGCACCTTGTCTTTGTCCAGCCTGCACAGGGCTTAGCACATTGCTGGTGTTACACAAATAATAATGTAAAAACTTGGGGCCTGATTTTCAGAAGTGCTGAGCACTTTGAGGTCCCTGTTGACATCAGCTGGAGTTGTGGATTCTCAGCACTTCTGAAAATCAGACCCTCAGTTTATGGACTGCCATAGGAGTGTCCACAGGCATGTTCATTGTTTAATGAGAAGCCAGCATTTTGATACATTTTCATATGATCAGGGTGTGGAGGAAAGACATAAAATAAAACAGTATTTAGGAGAAGTCCATGTATTAATTCTGCGATTGGCATTTGCCTAATCAACAGCTTGTTTGACATTGCTCAACTGAGCTGAAGTATTTCAAGGACAAATACAGATAGTGTATAAAATGTGTCCATAATCATCTCTTCCTCTCACATAAAATACCTTGTCTGTTTTAGTAATGCTTCTTATAGGACAAGTCATATGTTGAGTGTCACAGTGGGACTTGTGTTTAGTGTAAGGATAATGAGGGAAAGAAGCCATTGAAAAAGCAGCTCTCCTTGAGACATGTGGGAGTTATACATGGTCTTCAGCTACTGAGACATTTATACACACATCTGGATACAGCTGACTAGTTAATTTCACTGATATACCTCCCCTGCTCACTTCTGGAAAAATCTGATAGTCAGTAGATTACAAAGGAGTGTCTGTCCTGATCTCTCTGGGAGGATTTCCCTGAGCTCAGTTGTTCTGGTTAATTTATTTTTCAATCCATCATTTAAATCCCTCTTTTTAAATATGCATCTCTGTATATTTTATCTTTTTGAAATGACCTGCCATTTGCATATGCAAACCTACTGTGTACAGTCCAAACCAAACCTAGCTATCCAACCCTCAGCCATTCCCAGTCACGTTCAGTGTTACTCATTTTTTTTCATTCAGTGACCCTCACAGATAAGTTGGCATATTCTATTAATTAAGAGCATTGCATCTGTGGTTCCTAACAGGTACAGTGTTTTGTCAGGTTGAAATGAGACTTTTAAAATACTGATAAAATACACAGATAAACATATCCAAAAATGAAAACCAGGCAGATCTCCTTGTGGGTTCTCTTGCATATTAGCAGATTAGCAGATGGATGCTCCCATCAGGTGCTTTCGTATTTGTGGCTGCTTGTAATCTTTCTCCTTGCACACATAAGTAGGGATGACAAGGATTTAGTCAGTCCCAAAGGAGATAATTCTGGTCATTCTGAGGAAGAAATCATTGACAAACATCTACAGTGGAGTTACACAGAGATTAATTTGGGCCTCTGTGTCTATAGCCACAATGAGCTATTAGAAATGTACATATAGTTCACAGTTTTTCTTGCCTTCATTGCTGTCATCATGACCACAGAGGAAAACGAAGGTAAAAACAAATGTCAAATCTCGTTCTCTCTCTCTCTCTCTCTCTCTCTCTCTCCCCCCCTTTCTCTTATGCATAATATAAATAATTTACAACTATCCAGCATTTTTTCAGTGTTAGATAGGATTGTGTATATTTCCTATGAAAAAGAAAATGTAATACTTTGCTTTTCCAAGAGAATGCATTAATTTGTTTCTTTCACAGCAGCATATTTAGTGATTATTTTAGCACAAATTGTACACTTTTCTATGGCAGTTGGAGGATTTCACAGATAATGTAAGAAAGAATAACTTCAGAAGCTCCTACAGAAACAGCATCAAAGTGCCACGAAAGGCTACTCTCAAGGTGAAATCCCATCTAGTTCTAAAGATGGAATAATTTTGGAGGGATTCATTGAATATTTGATTTATTAGGAAACATTTAGAAGGACGGGGTGGAGATTCTACTTTTATTTCTTGTGAAAGTTGTAATGTCATCCAGCCTCTTCCTGCGGCAGGTCTGGAGTTGAGCCAACAATTCCATTGAAATGGATCAGATCAGAGAAAATATTAACAGAAAGGGGAGGATATTTGTTCTTGTGCATTGGGTTTTCAGAGTATGGTTTATATTCCTGTTTTTGTTTACTTTGAGTCTAGATGAGGTGAATGTCTCTTTGATAGGCTCAGTCATGGACATAGTACTGCACAAGTACTACGGCTGAGAACGATTTGGAGGACCCTTCGGAGGGAATGGATCAGAAGGAGACCCGTTTGATCAAAAGGCAAGGGATGCATTGTCCTAGGGACAGGGGTTCCACGACCACCATTCCCAAGAGGAAGAGAAGGGTGATGGTGGTCGGGGACTCCCTCCTAAGGGGGACGGAGTCATCCATCTGCCATCCGGACCGGAAAACTAGAGAAGTGTGCTGCTTGCCTGGAGCTAGGATTAGGGATGTGACAGAGAGACTGCCAAAACTTATCAAGTCCTCAGACTGCTACCCCTTCCTACTTCTCCATGTGGGCACCAATGACACTGCCAAGAATGATCTTGAGCGGATCACTGCGGACTATGTGGCTCTGGGAAAAGAGATAAAGGAGTTTGAAGCGCAAGTGGTGTTCTCATCCATCTTCCCTGTTCAGGGAAAAGGCCCAGGTAGGGATCGTTGCATTGTGGAAGTAAATGCGTGGTTACGCAGGTGGTGTCGAAGAGAGGGCTTTGGATTCTTCAATCATGGGATGTTGTTCCAGGAAGAAGGATTACTAGGAAGAGACGGGATTCACCTAACGAAGACAGGAAAGAGTATCTTCGCGGACAGGCTGGCTAACCTAGTGAGGAGGGCTTTAAACTAGGTTCGATGGGGGACGGAGACCTAAGCCCGAAGGTAAGTGGGGAAGAGGGACACCACAAGGAAGCAGAAGGAGGAGGCTGCAGCAGGGGAGGCCTCCCGATTCATACTGTGAAAGTAGGCCAATCGGCTACTTATCTCAAGTGCCTTTACACAAATGCAAGAAGCCTGGGAAACAAGCAGGAGGAACTAGAAGTCCTGGCACAGTCAAGAAACTACGACATGATTGGAATAACTGAGACTTGGTGGAGTAACTCACACGACTGGAGCACTGTCATGGATGAGTATAAACTGTTCAGGAAGGACAGGCAGGGGTGAAGGGGTGGAGGAGTTGCACTGTATGTAAGAGAGCACTATGATTGCTCTGAGCTCCAGTATGAAACTGGAGATAAGTCAGTTGAGTGTCTCTGGGTTAAGCTTAGAAGCAAGAACAATAAGGGTGATGTCGTGGTGGGTGTCTGTTATAGACCACCAGACCAGGAGGATGAGGTAGATGAGGCTTTCTTTACTCAACTAGGGAAAGTTTCCAGTTCACAGGACCTGATTCTCATGGGGGACTTCAATCACCCTGACATCTGCTGGAAGAGCAATACAGCAGAGCACAAACAATCTAGGAAGTTTTTGGAGAGTGTCGCAGACAATTTCTTGGTGCAAGTGCTGGAGCAACCAACTAGGGTCCTGCACTTAGGAAGGAAGAATCCCATGCACAGCTATAGACTAGGGACCGACGAGCTATGCAGCAGTTCTGCAGAAAAGGACAGTGGATAAAAAGCTGGATATGAGTCAGCAGTGTGCCCTGGTTGTCAAGAAGGCTAATGGCATATTGGGCTGCATTAGAAGGGGCATTGCCAGCAAGTCACGGGAAGTGATTATTCCCCTCTATTCGTCATTGGTGAGGCCGCATTTAGAGCATTGTGTCCAGTTTTGGGCCCCCCACTACAAAAAGGATGTAGACAAGTTGGAGAGAGTACAGCGGAGGGCAACAAAAATGATTAGGGGGCTGGAGCACAGGACTTATGAGGAGAGGCTAAGGGAACTGGACTTGTTTAGTCTGCAAAAGAGAAGAATGAGGGGGATTTGATAGCAGCCTTTAACTACCTGAAAGGGGGTTCCAGGGAGGATGGGGCTAGGCTGTTCTCGGTGGTGGCAGATGACAGAACAAGGAGCAACAGTTTCAAGTTGCAGTTGGGGAGGTCTAGGTTGAACATTAGGAAAAAGTTTTTCACTAGGAGGGTAGTGAAGCACTGGAATGGGTTACCTATGGAGGTGGTGGAATCTCCATCTTTAGAGGTTTTTAAGCTGAGGCTTGACAAAGCCCTGGCTGGGATGATATAGCTGATGTTAGTCCTGCTTTGAGCAGGGGATTGGACTAGATGACCTCCTGAGGTCCCTTCCAACTCTAATATTCTATGATTCTATGATTCTAAAAAGGACTTTCTGCAGGAAAGGGCCTATGGGTTACAGTGGACAAGAAGCTGGATATGAGTCAACAGTGTGCCCTTATTGCTAAGAAGGCTAACGGCATATTGGGCTGCATTAGTAGGAGCATTGCCAGCAGATCGAGGGAAGTGATTATTCCCCTCTGTTCGGCACTGAGGAGGCCACATTTGGAGTATTGTGTCAAGTTTAGGGCTCCCCACTACAGAAAGGATGTGGACAAATTGGAGAGAGTCCAGTGGAGGGCAACAAAAATGATTAGTGGGCTGGAGCACATGACTTATGAGAAGAGACTGAGGAAACTAGGCTTGTTTAGTCTGCAGAAGGGAAGAATGATGGGGGATTTGATAGCAGCCTTTAACTACCTGAAAGGGGGTTCCAGGAAGGATGGAACTAGGCTGTTCTCAGTGATAGTAGATGTCAGAACTAGGAGCAATGGTCTCAGGTTGCAATGGGGAAGGGCTAGGTTGGATATTAGGAAAAACTTTTTCACTAGGAGAATGATGAAGCCCTGGAATGGGTTACCAAGGGAGATGGTGGAATCGCCATCCTCAGAGAGATTTTTAAGGTGCGGCTTGACAAAACCCTGTCTGAGATGATTTAGTTGGATTGGTTCTGCTTTGAGCAAGGGGTTGGACTAGATGACCTACTGCGATCCCTTCCAACCCTAATCTATGATTTTATGATAAGTTATGATTTGTAAAGTTCATGGCCAGATGTCTTAGGGATAGTAGCCAAGAGATTCCATAACTACATTTTGTAGCAGATAATCTTTGCAAAGCAGCCTAGTTGCCATGCCCTTTCAAAGGCATATGGAGGTGGGTGGTTATCTTACAATCAGGGCCCAATTGTCCAAGACTTAGTATGGACAACTATCTTGATGAACATAATACAAACTTGTGGGTCTTTGCTGCAGCCATACAATCAATATTATTCTTAAGGAGCCTTAGAAGGTTTAAACTACAAGGCTTACCTTCCAGTGGTGAGATTCTCACTCTGATCTGACCCTTTTATGCTGGGTAAAAGGGCTGGGGTGTTATAAAGGGACTTTAAAAGCCCCAGATCAGTCTGGGGAGAATTCCCTCAGTGCATGAACAGGGAAAGGTAACCACAGACTGCCTTCTGAGGACCCCCTGCAAACCCTGGCATACAGGGTGTGAGATTTGGAGGGAAGGGGGTCAGCACACAGTACTGTGGAGATTCTAAGAGTCGCTTAGGAAGGCGGCTGTAACTTGGACAGCTAACGGGGGCTGTCTATATTGCATTAGAAGGTGCTCCCTGGAGCAGCCCAGAATTGGGAGGATGCAAATGTGGCTTAAAGCCACTTTAACTTTCCCTTTGCCTGGGCTGAGAATTGGGCACGGCCCAGAATTTCACCCCAGATTTTCTAAATAGGGCATTATAATTTCTTGACATACTTTGTATATTAATGTCCTTGCTTGCTGTAAACTTCTCAGAATTGACATCTCACATTCATTTGACCATGTTCTCTGACATACACAAGGACACCAGACCTGCTTGCTGCAGGAGAATTATCCCTGCTTTGAATGAAGGGTTAAATCCAATAATTATTTAAAGAATGGAGGGCTCCACTTACGCAGCTTTGGAAGAGATACAGAGTATTGATTAGTTTCTAGTGATAGGCTGTTAGCATTGTTTATTGATGAGTTCAAAACAAAGACCCCCTAAGACACAAAAGCAATTGGGTTGCCTCTACCATGCAGCTCTTGTGTTGTGACAGCATTCTTCCTATGTGGGGCTTTCTACGTCTTTCCAGTCTGAGCACACTGCATTATTGCAGAATAGATAAGAGACTCTTAAGAAGCATCAAAATACTAAGTCTGTCAACTTTCAGAAGTACAATTCTCCTGATAAAAGACAATGTCATACACTCAGATAATTGGAAATAATGGACATTTAATAATGCAGTTTCAGTGCTTTTATCACCTCCGTTCCATATAGCAGCTGAAGGTCTGGATAGTGGCTGAAGTGCATAATGACAGTTCAGTTAATGTTGTATAAGCATTTCCATTCTGAACATATTATTTATATTTATCTAAGGTACTTATAATATTTTTCTCAAACTCCACCTTTCTGGCAGAAATTTTCTAGAAAAATATACATTCCTCACCCGATATGCTTTCTAAGTTGATTTTTGGTTCCTCATTTATTTTCTTTTAATACATTTATTTTTTGGAAATATATGCAATTTTGAAAATGAAATGAAAAGTTTGCAATGCTAATTAAAATGAAGAAAACAGATGTCACTTCATCAAAGCAAAGGGTTTTATAAAAATATAATACTTTGTATTTCCATAGCACCTTTCATCCAAGAGTCTCAAAGCTTACCTAATGAAGTGTCACAGCAGTCATATGAGGTAACATTTAGCTTCATTTTGCAGATGGGGAAATTGAGGAACAGAGGTAAGTAACCGTGTGTCCAAAGTCACACAGGGAGAGAGTAACATAACTGAGATTAATGCTCATAAATATTGATACAAAACCCTGTGCTTTAACTATTAGACAAACTTCCTCCCTTTCTGTCCCTTTTACACTTTGCCTATACCCAGCAGCACAAATAACTCTATTACAGAACTCTGCCTGACACAGTTCTCCTGTTGCCATAGTAATTATTCCAGACCTGTCAATCTATATCAGATTCATTTTAATATTAATTGATATATGATTTCCTGATACTTTAAAATATCTTAAAACAGAGCTGGCCCCACTGGTTGTTTAGCAGGCTTCCTGCTTCTGATCTACTTAAAATTTTTTTTGCTGATACATTTTGAGTTTTTGGCTAGCTGTTCTTCAAATTATTTTTTGGCCTTCCTAATTATATTTTCACACTTCATTTGCCAGAGTTTTATCTCCTTTCTATTTTCCGTAGTAGGATTTAACTTTCACTTTTTAAAGAATGCCTTTTTGCCTCTAATTGCTTCTTTTACTTTGTGTTTAGCCACAGTGGCACTTTTTTGGTCCTCTTACTATGTTTTTTAATTTGGGTTATACATTTAAATTGAGCCTCTATTATGATGTCTTTAAAAGGTTTCTCTGCAGCTTGCAGGGATTTCACTTCTGGCACTGTACCTTTTAATTTCTGTTTAACTAACTTTCTCATTTTTGTGTAGTTCCCTTTCTGAAATGAAATGTTACTGTGGTGGGCTGCTTTGGTGTCCCCCTCCCCCCACATGTATGTTAAAGTTTATGATATTATTGTCACTATCACCACATGGTTCAGCTATATTCCCCTCTTGGAGCAGATCCTGTGCTCAATTTAGGACTAAATCAAGAATTGCCTCTCCTCTTGAGGGTTCCAGGACTAGCTGCTCCAAGAAGCAGTCATTTAAGGTGTCAAGAACCTTTATATCTGTATCCCATCTAGAGGTGACATATACCCAGCCAATATGGGGTTTGTTGAAATCCCCCATTGAGTTTTTTATTTTTATAACCTCTCTAATCTCCCTGATCATTTCACAGTCACTATCACCATCCTGGTCAGGTGGTCGGTAGTGTATCCCTACTGCTATATTCTTATTATTCAAGCATGGAATTGCTGTCCATAGAAATTCTCTGGCACAGTTTGATTCATTTAAGATTTTTATTTCATATGAATCTGTTTTCTTTCACAAGTAGTGCCATTTCCCCGCCAGTATGATCTATTCTGTCCTTCTGATATATTTTTTACTCTGGTATTCCTGTGTCCCATTGAATATCCTCATTCCACCAAGTTTCTGTGATGCCTATTATATTATACCTTCCGATGTGTATAGGCATGGAGGACAAGAACTGAAGTCCCAACTACTTACTCTAAACAACATGGGTTGGGAAAAAGAAGAACTTCCCCAGGACTTCAAAGATACACTAATTGTCACTATATACACATGCAAAGGTGACAGATCAGATTATGGAAACCATCATGGTTATCTCTCTTCTATCGGTAGCAGGAAAAATCCTTGCCAAGATACTACTAAATAGACTCAAGATAATATCAGAACAAGTGCTACCTGAGAGTCAACATGGTTTCAGAGTAGGAAGGTCAACAAATGACATGATATTCTCCCTTAGACAACTACAAGAGAAAGCATAGAGCAGCACAAAGATCTCTGTAGCTTTTGTTAATTACTCAAAAGCTTTTGACACGGTTGATAGGAACACTCTCTGGAAAGTTCTAATAGCCTATGGATGTCCTGAGCACTTTGTTAATATCATCAGGCAGTTTCATGACAATATGACTGGCAGAGTATCAGTGGCAGGAATTGTGACTGAAGCCTTCTCCATAAGCCACAGGGTGAAGCAGGGGCATGTGCTTGCTCCAACCCTCTTCACTTTATTCCTTGCAGCAGTGCTCTCAAACATGAATGCAAATCTCAGCACTGGTGTCTGTGTATGTACAAGAAGTGATGGCAAGCTATTCAATCTGGCCAGGTTATGTGCTAACACCAGGGTGAGAGAAGAGTGCATTAGGAAGCTTCTCTTTGCAGATGACTCGGCCTTGGTTGTTCACACCCAAAAAGATATGCAGGAAATCACATGTTTTGCTGATGCAGCACACTAGTTTGGGTTGAAGAGCAACACAAGTAAGACCAAATTACTGTTCCAACCACCAACAGACAAACTGGTAACAACGTTATACTGATATTGTTATCAATGGTGAAGAATGTTAACTCCTTCATTTACCTGGGTAGTACAGTGACAAATGACAACTCTGCAGATGCTGAGATAACTTCATGTCTTCAAGCTGCATCCAGGGTTTTTGGCAGCATCAAAAAGCAACTTTGGTCTCAGCATGGGATCAAACTGGCTACTAAGGTCAAGGTCTCCAGAGCAATGATGAAAGGTCTACAGAGTAACTGGCAACTAAGGTCAAAGTCTCCAGAGCAATGCTCTACTCTGTGGAGACATTGACACTGTATAGAAGACATCTGAAAAAGCTGATGAGCCCCCAGCTGAGACGCTTGTGGCAAATCATGAACATCAAGTGGCAAGACCAATTCCTAACACTGAAGTATTAGCAAGAGCTGAAATGCCCAGTGTAGAAGCAATAGTTACTTCCTCACAGCTGTAGTGGTCAGGACATGTCACCTATATGCCAGAACACCGGCTTCCAAAAATTCTCTTTTGTGGTGAACTGAAGAAAGGTAAACGAGCTAGGGATGATCAGAAGCTACGCTACAAAGATGTCTTTAAGAGACATCTCAAGATAGTGGGCATCGATGTGGACACATGAGAGACATTGGCAGAAAACCATGTACAGTGGAGAAATGTTGTATCTGAGGCCGTTGAAAAGGTAGAAGAAAAACGATTAGAAACTTATGAGCATCAACATCAGCTAAGACACAACATTGCTCAAAACCAACAGAGAGACATCTGCCCTCAATGTGGCCGATGTTTCCGTTTAAGAGCTGTACTTGCATCTCTTCAGTGTGCAGGAAGGGTCTAGCTGCTCTCTACAGTTATCATCATTTGCGATGGACAGCTGAAGAAGAAGAATTATATCAATATCCTCATTTAATATGAGACACTCAAGTTCACCCATTTTAGTATTTAGACTTCTAGCATTTGTATGTAAGCACTTCAAAAAAATGTCACTTTTTAGCTGTCTGCTGTTATGTGATGTAATTGAATGGGACTCTTTTTCATTTGACTGTTTCTCATCAGATCCTACCCATATTTTATCCTTTTCCATCCACTTCTCCTTATTAGTATATAGAGAATCTCCAATAATAGAGCCTCCACTAAGGGATGTCTCTGTCCGACCCATGTGCTTCTCCACACCTGTCGTCTTTCCTCCAGCCCTTAGTTTAAAAATTTCTCTATGACCTTTTTAATGTTATGTGCCATTTTGGTTTAGGTGGAGCCCATCCTTCCTGTATAGATTCCCTCTTTCCCAAAAGGTTCCCCAGTTCCTAATAAATCTAAACCCCTCCTCCCTACACCATCATCTCATCCATGCATTGAGACCCTGCAGTTCTGCTTGTCTAATTGGCCCTGTGTGTGGAACTGGAAGCATTTAGAGAATGCTCCCATGGAGGTCCTGAACTTCAATCTCTTAGCTAGCATTCCAGGACTCTCTCTTATCTTTCCCTATGTCATTGGTACCTACATGTACCATGACCACTGGCTCGTCCCCAGCACGACATATAAGTCTGTCTAGATATCTTGAGAAATCCATAACCTTCGTACTCAGCGGTCACCATGCGGTTCTCCCGGTCATCACAAACACAGCTATCTATATTTCTAATCGTTGAGCCCCC
The DNA here is from genome assembly GCF_026122565.2 of Emydura macquarii macquarii. NCBI lineage: Eukaryota > Metazoa > Chordata > Testudines > Chelidae > Emydura > Emydura macquarii. The sequence goes on from NW_027131390.1 coordinate 71,790,354, forward strand.
CATTACTATTACCTGTCTTTTCCTAATAAGTGGATTTCCCTCCCCCAAAGAGATATCATCAGTGTGAGAGGGTACCATGACATCATCTGGAAGGAGGGACCCAACTATGGGATCATTTCTCTCCGCTCCAGCTTGATGTTCTTCTTCCCTGTGTGACAGGGCCAGACCTGATGACTATAGGAGGGTGCTGGAAGGCATATATATTAGCCCCAGGCTCAACAAAGCCTTGTTCCCTGGGTAATTCCATCAGAGTTACTCCAGGTCAATTAGGTCACTTGAAGCCAATTAAGGAGCTGGCAACAGCAGTTAAAAGCCTCCATTTCAGGCAGACAGGGGCAGCTGAAAGAGAGTTGGGAAAAGGAGTGGAGCAGAGTGGAGCAGAGCTGCTACAGACCTTGGTGCCATTGCTGTTGCTGCCACAGTACCCAAGGGAGAAGCCTGTCCAGGCGGGGCCGAGGGTCGTAGCCCAGGGGCCTGAAGGAGGACCCTGCCGCTCTGGTAACTGAGCAAAGGAGTTGAGGTGAGGGAACCTCACCCAAATGGGGGGAGGATCACAGAGACTGAGATACTGAAGGCGAGGAAGGCGGAAAAACCCCTCCTCCCCAGTTCCAGGAAGTGGACTGCAAGCAGGGGGCCATGGACAGGCGACCCAGGGAAGGTAATAGTTCTCATGGACTAAGCAGTTTGAGGCTACTCCTCGCAGGGTCCCTGGGTCAGGGCCCGGGGTAGAGGGCGGGACTGGGCCCCCCCCATGCTCCCACCCAGCTCCCACCTGGCTACACCACTGGTGTAGCCGAAGAAAGCCCAGGACCCACGGGAGCAGAATAGGCCTCCCTTGCCACATTTGAGACTTTCTTCCTCCTCAGCAGTACAGAGGCTGTCAGACCGGGTGTGGGACCATTCTACAGTGAACTGGAAAGTCTCATCTATGTACTTCTCTGTCTCCCTGAGCTCCCCCAGTCCAGCCACCCTGATCTCTGGGGCCAGGAGCTCCTTGCACCAAATGCACACATACGCCACCTGCCCATAGGGCAGGTAATCATACATGTTACACTCAGTGCAATGAACTGGATAGCCCCCATGCTGTTGCTGGACTTCTGCCTGCATTCTTTTCTTACTCCTGCAGTTTTTTCTTTTATTGTTTGTTTTTTATTGGGGAGGGGGAATTATTGTCTTTAGTTTACAGAATGTTAATGAAGTGTATCTACCCCCCCCCTCCATTCTCCCATTCCCCCCTCTAAACTCCCTCACAAAACTCCCCTGTTAGCTGCCTCTGTTCCCTAGCTCCTCTGGTTGCTTAGGAGTGGACTTTTTAAACCGTGGCTCTCCCTGGGTAGCCCCGCCCGCTGGTTAAGGGTTGGTGGGTGCTAAATGGCTTGGGGATCAAAGCCTTGTTAAGAAGCTCTCAGCCTTGTTTGGCAGAGATTTGTTATAGGGTGGCAACAAAATTCTCCGAACATTCCATCTGGAATGAGCATGCGTCACCCCACACTTAGCTTTGTGCCAACCACGCTAAGCATGCTGCTAACCCACAGAGGTCACTGAATATGCTCCAGCCAGGGGTGATCAGAACTTTTCCTGCAATTGCTCGGCCTGTTACTCAGGGCTGCGGTGGTTGGAGGCTCACATAACTGAGAGCAGTTCTCTTTGCTCCCCACATTCTTCTTGTGTGTAGGCAGCTGGAGGAGAAGGAAGGAAGCAGCCTGACTTGAATGCAGGGAAGTGCTTAGCAGAGGGGGACAGGGTCAGGTTGGGAAGGAGAATAGGAGAAGGGGAAGCAGACAGACTGGGGAGGACAGACATCAGCTGAGGGAGGATAGGAATAGATGGGGTATGGGACAGGCTGGGGGTCTAGGAGCAGAGGGGGACAGAAGGGGCAGGCTATGGAGAACAGAGACAGAAGAATCTGTAACCACTAGAGAACACTACCCTTCAAAACCTGGAACAGAATGCAGGATTCCTGAACACCAACCTTCCTTTGCTGTCTAGTAAATAACTGTAAACCCACTGACAAAATGTTTCTCTTTCCCCTCTAGTGGCTTTGGGTATAGAAAATGACAGCCTGCTACTGCTGTACAAGTTACTCCATTCATTGAAGTGGTAAAAGTCTGTCCTATGGAAATAAAGGTTCTAACCCTACTTATAACCTATGTAGGGATTAATATGGTTCCACATGATGGAAACTCTGTTTTTTTTCAATTTGTCTTTTTTTAAAATACCTAGAAAATTAAAAAAAAGAAGCAAAGTTAGGAAATGCCAGAATTATGGTTGCCTGTATAATCTTAATTCAACCCCCTTCTGCAAATGTATTATGAAAAAGTATTTAATTACGCAATCACATACTAATTCTTCCACAGGACCTCTGCTTTATTCAGTGCTCATGGTGGATGGTGGTCCGGGAATGAATCAGAGATGTTGTTACGGGGTTCGAGTGCAATCCAGATCAATAAGGGGTTGTGTCACCTCTTAACTTTTAACCCTGAGTGCCTCATAATGGTTTGCTGATGTAGCTCCCAGCCAACCTACAAGCATGCAGGCCATGCCCAGAGAGTCTGTGTGCTAGACAGCCCTGGTTCATCAGCTCTGACCCCAGCAGCCTGTCCACAGCCCCATAACCCCATGCTGGCTTCTACCAGCTTGGTTACAACCAAAAAGCTGACCCCAACACACTCCCAGTCCCTAATTTTCCCAAAACTGTGTGGTCTGTAATGTCCAGTCCTCTTCTGGACAGCTCAGAGAAATAATAAGGTTGGTTTGTTCCTCTAAAGACACAAAAGCACATCACAGCTTATTAATTTAACTAGGGTAAATACACCCATCAATTTAAACTCAACACTGAGTTGTTTTTTAGTAAAAATAAAACAAATGATTTAACAAAAGGACACAGATTAAGTGATGCCAAGTAAAATGAATAAAGTTAGACAGGATTACAAGCAAATAAAAGTGAAAACACGTATCTAAAAGTCTAAAATTAACCTAGCAAGGTACAGGCTTTGTTCAGGATGTTTTTTCTCACCAATCTTCCTTCTTCCCGGCTATGGCTGACTTTCCTCTCAGTCAGGAACTTCCACAGAAGTACAAAAACTGGCTTTCCTTGTCTTCCTAGGTGAAAGATCTTTTCCTAAGCAGGTTTCCAACCTGTAATCAGTTCCCAGAGACTTCAACATCCCCTTCATTATCTTTCTCAGCTTGCAAGAACTGTTTCCTTATGTGTGTCTAGTGATGGATGCCAAAGTCAGCTTCTGTCTTTGCTTATATCTTCCAGAGTTCAGTTACTTTGTTTCAAGAGGCAGGATGCCTCATGTTGTTGTTCTCTTCCTGTGGACTTTCCATCCCCTTGCTAATTTCAATGTAACTTTTTTGATTCCACCATGTGTAATTTACATAGGAGACAGGTAAATAGCTTAATTTAAATAAGAGAGAGGTAAATAGCTGCCTTCCTTCCTGTCTGATAGGTAGGCTGCTTCTCTTTGGCCACAGACGTTAAGCCATAATATTATTAATATTATCCACATTTCCTCATATAGTGTTTATACATACATTTCACAATGATATTAGTCACCAATGTGTCATTAGCTTTCAGAAAATACCTCACTATATACACTCTTATAGTACAGTAATATTGTATACAATCAGTTGATTCAACTACTTATCACTTGAGGCTCAGCCCCTCCATCTTTATAGACCAATAAACCTTTGAAATGGATTCTTTTGAGGGTTAGCCCTCAAAGTAAATTTATTCAAGCTGTGAGGAATGGAGTCTGGTGGTGAAGGAAACTCCAGGCTCTTTCTTCTCCTATATGTTATCTTAATAGTTTTGTTTATCTAATATGTAAAAATGGACTTTCGTTGTCTTTGCCTGAAGACTGGCTGGTCAGAGAATCAAATACACATTCCTTTGTTTAAGGCAGAGCTATTTACCATCTCCCCTGACCTGCCTGGTTTAAACACACTTTAGCCATAATTCCAGCATACATTCAGAACTCTTAATACACACTGTGTGCGTACATCATGCAGGAATATTAATGATCAGTGAGTTATTAATTTTCAAATGATATCTCACAAGGCATATTTTGTACAAAGATTATTACAATCTACAGACTATTGTTGTAGGGCCCCTACCTCTTTTGTTGGAGAAGTTGGAAGGTGTGGACTGAATGAAGCAGGGAACTGTAAAAAGAAAGGATGGTATTTGTTCAATGCCAACCTGGAGAATTGGGGTTCAGTTCCTGACACAGACTTCCTTGTGTAGTGCTAGGTAATCTTCCCCATCCCATCTCATTGGCGGTGGGCCACATTTGGTTGGAGCACAGGGATAAAATGGTGGGAGCCCTGTAACTCTGTATTAGATCCAATTAAATTCCTGGTATGTAGATGAGGGGGGTGGATATATACTCCCCATCTAGTGTTAATGAAGTTTGCTGTCTGTCTTTCATTCATCTGTGGGTCCTGAGCATCATTTAAACCAACCTTTTCACAGATGACTACTAATTGTGTGTTGCTTGTTTTCTGGGTGCCCAAGATGAGGCACCCAAGGCTTGATTTTCAGAAGAGCTGAAATGGCCTGAATGGGAGCTATGCTTGAATGTATAAAGTACTAAAAAATGCTCAAGTCTCTGAAAAATCAGGCTATAGGCATTTCAAATTGGGCACACAAAATTATTAGATACTTTTGACAATCGTGGCTGTAATCTCTTGACTTTCTTTAAAGTGCAGATAATAATACCACCTTGCTTCACAGTTTTTATGTGAAAATTAACTATTTAATATTTGTGAAGCAACTCATACTCATACTATACTGATGAGGGCCATAGAAAAGACCATGAGGAAATTAATAATTTTGTAACTGGGGCCACACATTGATGATGATAAAAGGAAATATTGAATAACTGCCCATTCACTGAATAAGGCAGGGGACCAGTGGAAAAATTACTATGCAGTCATGTAATTAAAGACTGTATAATAATGCATATGCATGAGGGGGCTGAATTAAGATTGTATGGGCAACCTTAATTCCAGCACTTCCTCAGTTTTAGGTGGCTGACTTTGTAACCTGAACTTTCTTTTAGTGCGGTGGTTTTGTATGTAATGATATTAACATCACAGAACAATCAAGCAGATTAGTAAGATTGTCTTTCTGAGACTATTTTAATAACATAGGTATTCCAGGTCTGAGGTGCCATGCAGGAGCTTGCTTGGCATAGCAACTTCACATGCTTCACTTTTCACTCCAATATTACTTTTACAAGCAAGAAAAACATTCTCAATTACAAAAATCTGAACCCCAAAAACACTTGAACATGACTTGGACTGATTTAGTTTTTATTTGATTTATTTAGTTATAAAAGATGTGAACCCATTGGTTAAGCCCCTGGATATATTTACAAATAAAAGAAAATTTTAAAAGATCATATTTTGTACATTACACTGCCAACCACTGGCTGCTTTAAGAACATGCCCTGCATTTTTCAGGGACCAAAATAGAAATAATAAAATCACAGGCAACATTTCAAACAAAAAGACCCCACAGTTAACCAGTATACTTCAGGGCATAAACAAACTACTAACAGTGATTAGGAAAATTTTTTACCCTATGGCAGCTCCGTTATGGGGTTTCTTGTATTATTCTCTGAAGCATCTGGTATGTCCCAATGTTGGAGACAGGATACAGAACTAGATGGATCACTGGTCTGAACTGATTTGGCAATTCTTATGTTCCTTTAAGGCTCTCATCATGATGGTGACTGTGATTCTATGTACCTCAGACGTAGAATTATTTTTTCTAAAATTCTGTTTTTTTTTTTAAACTTGATTAATAAATAGAACTTGCCTCAACAGCTCTGAGTTTTCTCATGCACTCAAATGGGAGCTGCATTCCTTTGACTCTTACACTGCCTATGAATGTTAAAGATAATAATAATAATCTCAGTGTCTCAATTAAATGTTAATTATTATGTTAAAATTATATTAGAGACATTTTATAATTTCTTTAGAATTTTCGTCTTTGTAGTGACGTACTGATTAGAAGGTATCTTACATTATACTGGAGATTTTCTTTAAGAGAAATTAGGAAGGAATGAAAGACAAAAAGTTCAAAAGGAATTAAAATAAATAAAAGAATAAATGGTAAAAGAAGAAGGAATACTGACTGGATAATAAAATATTTAGTGCGTTTCAATTAACTGTTCTTACAATTAGTACACTAGTATATTATATCATAAAAATCATGTCTATTAAAATTTTTGCAGCCATTATCTTGATGGTGATTTACTCCCCTCAAATCATTAACAATGCTATTAAAAAGGCGGATGTAGATGAGTGTTCTAGATAGAGTACAGGAAAATAATAGGATTATTCCTGAGGGTCAGAAGAGAGGCTGAAGACCAATAGATTGGGGGAGTAGGGTGGGGAGAGTAAAGGGGAACAGTGATCAGAAAGGGAAAGAAATGAAGAAGGAACACAGCAAAAGCCATGACACAGCTCTGGCCAACTGCCTTGGTTAGCTGAGGTGCTGCTCAGGAAAGATTCCTTCCTCCCTTTACCCACCAAAAATGCTGCAGTTTAGTCTTAATCCTGCACAAACTCTTTTACACTGAAATGTGCAGCCTCTTGGATACACTCAACTTTTGCGCACTGTGGAAATCTATGTGTACATGATGAAGAAGATAAATAGATGTATGAATAAGAATCCCTAGGGTCTTTTCTGAGGCAATGAAGCATCCTTGTTTCAGGTTACAATAGCAGCTTGAGGGCAGTATTTCCATCCAGAAGAAAATGGCTGTGATTCTTCATAAATAGAGGCCTTCTTGGAAAATGAGATAAACTGCATAACTAGGAATGTGTAGACCAAAGAGAGAAGAGAAACATCAGCAAAATGAAAATGAATGACTGACACACACTTCAGAAAGGGTTACTCATGGGAAAATTCTTTGTCTGAATGGACATTGCATTGAAAATATATTTAGATATGTTTTTTGTTATGATTATTAGTTGTTAATACTAATAATAGTTGTAATTAAAATTACCCCAGCATTTCTTTCCACCTGGAAAAGACAGTCTTTGACACAGCTACGAGGACATATTAAGTGACAATTTATAGTTAATATTTAAAATCTTACACCAAAGTAATAACTAATCAGAATCTGAGTATAATACGGGTTCTCCTTTGCGTGATTGCTCATGTCCATTCCAATATAGGTGAGTGCACGCCACCGATCACGGGTTCCCAGAACTTTTTTCCCCTTAGCATACCCCGTAGGGTCAGCTCTTGTGTCCCCCGGAGTGCTGTGCACATGCCACGGTATATGAGGCACTGCCGACCCTACGGCCCCTCAGTTCCTTCTTTCCGCCCATGACGATTGCTGAAACGACTCTTGCTCTTTGCAAGTACTATTCCCCTTTGTTGAACTTTGTTGTTGTTACCTTAGTATAGTTAAGTAGTTGTTAAGTCTGTTAAGTAGTGTTAGTTTAGTTAGATTAGGAGCCCTCAGGGGCTTAGGGTGGCCGGGCCATGCCTGGGTCACCTGGGTTTAAGCCATGCGCCTCCTGCGGGAAGGCTTTCCCGCTCAGCGACCTCCATGACTGCTGCCTTAAGTGTTTGGGGGAACAGCACAGAAGGGAGAAATGCAAAATTTGCAAGGCTTTTAAGCCATGGACCCAAAAAGACCGGGACATTAGGCTGAAAGCCATTCTAATGGAGGTAGTGCTTCGCTCGGCCTCCGAGCCGCCCTGATCCACCTCGGCGCTGAGCGTCTCCTCAGTGCAAAGCGCACCACTGGCACTGGCATCGACTCGGCGCAGAGAGGCATCCCCGGCGCCGAGAAAGAAGAAGCGGCAGCGCACTGAGTGTGGACACTCCCCTGTGCCGCCAGTAAGGGTGGGGTTGAGTGCAGAGATGCACCAGCCATGACCTGTCGAGTCCTCTCCGGTGCCTGCATCTCCAAGCAGGGAGCCTCCCCCGACTCCTGGGAGTGGGGGAGAGTCCCTGCCGACGCCTCCAACAAAGGAGGCTTGTCAGGCGGCGAGAGCCCTGATGGCCTTGCCTACGCCACCTCCGCCTTCCTCCCCCATTGAGGGTGAGAGGGCTGGTGTCCTGGGGCAAGCCCGCATTGGGTCCCCCCAAAGAGCGGTTGAGACCCCCGGCAGAGGTGGAAAAGTCTCCCGCCGGATGGCCATCGAGGGTACAGCGTGGAGGCTCCCCTAACAGCAGCTCCGAGTCTAGCTCGTCGAGCCCATCCTCCCCTCGGCACTGAAGTTGGTCCCTGACGCTGGAGGCAGCGCAGACAAGGTGCCACTGCTCAAGGTCCAGTCAACGGAGTCGGGTTCGGCACCGTGAGGCTCCTGGTGGCATTGTTCCTGTTCCCCTAGGGGCAAACGGCGCCAAAAGTCATCAGTGCCGAGACGGCGTGTTGACGTCGAGCTCTTCGGAGCGCGTCTTTGCTCGCCGGCACCAATCGCGGAGGTGGAGGCAGTCCTCGTTGTCCACCACATCGGAGGCAGTGAGAGGATGGTCCCTGGCATGGAGCGGCACCAAGGGCCGGAGGCGAGCTCGGCGCCACCGCTCCAGTGGCTTGGGATCCCAAAAGAGTAGGGACACTCGAGGGACCACCCAATGCCCCCATGAGGCTCTTCAGCCGGTGCTGCAGCCAGCCCCTGGTTGGCTCCAGGGTCAATGGCAGTGGCCTTATTGGGGCCCATGGGGTGTCCAGATGGGACAGGGGCCACTGTCCGTCCCATCATCAGGGTCCAGCCTGCGCCCCCCCGCACTGGACAAACTCCGTAAAGGCCTTTCCTTGGATGAGGAATCAGACCCAGGGGAGGGACCCTACATGGGTGTACCCAGTCGACGGGGGGGCGAGCAACCATAGTTCTCCTCCTCCTCCCCAGATGAGGCAGCCTCCAGGGACCACATGGCGCCACTGAGAGACTTCAGGGTGCATCAGGAGCTGTTTAAGAGGGTGGCCTCTAATTTAAACCTGGAGATAAAAGAACTAGTGGAGGAAGAGGATACCCTCTTCAACGTGCTGGGGGCAGAGGGCCCAGCAAGGGTGGCTCTGCCCGTCCATGACAGGGTCCTTAAAATTGCCAAGGCCCTGTGGCAAACCCCTGCCCCTATGTCCAAGGGGGCCAAAAAAAATTACTATGTTCTTGCGGAAGGGTTTGAGTTCCTCTTCAGCTACCTGGCCCCGGGAACCCTAGTGGTGGATGCGGCCAACCAGAGGGACAGACAGGGGCTTCAGGGGTCCACTCCTAAAAACAAGGACAACAAGAAACTGGACTTGTTTGGGAGAAAGGTTTATTCAACTGCGGTATTGCAGTTTAGAATTGCCAACCACCAGGCCCTGCTGGGCAGGTACAACTATAATTTATGGGATTCCCTCAGGCGGTTTGCAGAGGCTTTGCCCCAAGACCAGGCCGCAGACTTTGCCACGGTCCTAAATGAGGGGATCACAGTGGCTAGGGCGGCACTGCAAACATCCAGCGATGCTGCAGACTCAGCGAGCAGAGCAATGGCCTCAGCCATCGTCATGAGGTGGTGCTCATGGCTGCAATCCTCAGGGCTGTTGCAGAAGGTGCAGCAGTCCATTCAGGACCTCCCCTTCGATGGGTTGGGCCTATTTTCGGACAAGTCTGATGCGAAGCTGCACAGCTTTAAAAACTGTAGGACCACACTTCACTTCCTGGGCCTGTATACGCCCGAAGCTTCTAGGCCTCCACCTAGCCCCTTCCAACCCCAAAGGGGCAGGGACAGAAACAGGGGGTTTGGAAGGTGAAATTGGTCCCCTAGCTCATCCTCAGCATCCCAGCAGGGGCCCCCAAACAGTTGAGCAATCAGAAGGGACAATTTTGATGGTGCGCCCAAGGGTGGCGCCCCTACCATCTCCCTGGATCCGCCCCGACCCTTCCTGGACAGATTAAGACCCTTCTATGCAGAATGGGCAAGTATTACATTGGACCGTTGGGTCCTCGGGATAGTCCTTCAGGGCTATACCATACAATTTTCATCACCCCCCCCCCCTCCAACAACCCTCCCTCTTCAGGGACCTCTCTCACGAGCAACTCCTCTTGCAGGAGGTGGTCACCCTCCTCAATCTGGGAGTGGTGGAAATGGTTCCCCAGGACAAGAAAGGGAGGGGGTTCTATTCAAGGTACTTCCTCATTCCAAAGGCGAAGGGGGGTCTGAGACCCATATTAGACCTGCGTCATCTAAACAAATACATCATATTAGACCTGCGTCGTCTAAACAAATACTCAGGTTTCACATGGTCTCCCTAGCCTCCATTATCCCTTCTCTGGATCCAGGAGACTGGTATGCCATCCTCGACCTCAAGGACGCATAGTTTCATGTGTCTATCCTTCCCAGCCACAGGTGTTTCCTTTGTTTTCTGGTGGCTGGTTCCCATTACCAATTTACAGCCCTACCCTTTGGCCTCTCGTCGGCCCCCAGGATATTCACCAAATGCATGGCGGTAGTGGCTGCCAACCTGAGGCGCAGAGGTGTGCAGATCTTCCCTTACCTGGACAACTGGTTAATCAGGGGCAGGTCCAGGTCCCACGTGCAGGACAGCATGACCCTTACCTGCTCCATGTGCAGCAGGCTGGGACTGCTCATAAACAAGCAGAAATCAACACTAACCCCGGTGCAGTGCATAGAATTCATTGGGGCCACCCTGGATGCTTCCCAGGCCAGAGCCTTCCTCCCACAACCTCGGTTCGAGGCTATGGCAGTGATTATCACTCAGTTGCACCGGTGCCCCATGACAACAGCCAGGCACTGCCTACAGCTGTTAGGCCACATGGCAGCCTGCACGTACGTAGTGAGACTAGCTCGCTCAGGCATGCTTGGCCTCGGCATACATGCTGAGCAGACACCCCTTGGACTGGGTGGTCACAATTCCCCCACCAGTCATAGCCTCCCTAAACTGGTGGCGAACTCCCAGGGCAGTGATGAGGGGCGTCCCTTTCAGAGACCTGGTCCCGTCAGTCACTCTGATCTCCGATGCCTCGGATGTGAGATGGGGAGCCCACATCAGTGCCAACCTGGGCATTCAGGGGCTCTGAACGGGGGAGGAGAGGCACCTGCACATCAGTGTAAAAGAGCTCAGGGCCATTCGACTAGTGTGCAAGGTGTTCCTCCGATTACTGACGGGCAGGGTCATGCAGGTGCTGATGGACAACACCACAGCCATGTTTTATGCAAACAGACGGGGGGAGCGTGCTTCTCGGCCCTCTGCCAAGAGACCATCCGCCTGTGGGACTTCGCAGTGAGGCGCGACTTCCACTTGTCTGCCTTTCACCTCCCGGGGGTGAGGAACAACGAAGCAGATCATCTCAGCAGGTCTTTTCTACCCTGCCACGACTGGTCAATGCACCCGGAGGTTGTAACCTTGATCTTCCAGAAGTGGGGTGTTCCCCAACTGGACTTGTTCATGTTGTCCTGGAACAAGAAGTGCCCAAGGTTTTGCTTGCTCCGGGGTTGCGAGCCGGGTTCTATATCCAACGCGTTCCTCATCGAATGGACGGGGACCCTCATTATGCATTTCCTCCCATTCCGCTCCTGCCCAAAGTTCTCTTGAAAATCAAGAGGGACAGGGCGGATGTGATACTCATCGCCCTGGCCTGGCCAAGACAGCATTGGTTCAGTATGCTGATGGACCTGTCGATTGCCCTGCCCGTGGAGCTCCCGAGACAGCACGACCTTCTCTGTGGCTGACGGAGGGAGAAAGAGCCTGCTCGGCACAGGTCCAAGAAGTCCTGCTGGGCAGCAGAAAACCTTCAACACAGGTTGTGTATCGGCCTAAGTGGAAGCGGTTTATCTGCTGGGCGGAGTCCCGGGGTATTCCGCCGAGCCTCTCTCCTATTGAGGCAATCCTGGAGTATCTACTCCAGCTAAAGCTTCAGGGTCTGGCGCTGGCCTCCCTGAGAATCCACCTGGTGGCCATTTCGGCCTTCCATCAGCCGCTAGAGGGGAGATCCCTGTTCTCCCACCCCATGTTGGTCAGGTTCCTCAAGGGGGTGGAGAGGCTTTATCCACAGGTCTGTGACCCAGTGCCTCCCTGGGATCTCAACCTGGTCCTCTCTAGACTCACGGGGCCCCCCTTTGAGCCCATGGCTTCATGCCCTCTGCTCATCCTTTCATGGAAGGTAGCCTTCCTGGGGGCCATTACCTCAGCTAGGAGGATCTCCGAGATTAGGGCCTTGACCTTGGACCCCCCTTATACTGTATTCCATAAGGATAAGGTGCAGTTGAGGCCACATCCAGCCTTCCTGCCCAAGGTGCTTTCCCAATTTCATTATCACCAAGATATTTTTCTCCCCGTGTTTTTTCCCAAACCACATGGTTCGGAGGAGGAGTGGAGATGGGATTCGGTGGACGTGAGACGAGCCCTGGCCTACTACATCGAGAGGACAAAGCCGTTCCAGAAATCGACGCAGCTGTTCGTCGCAGTGGCGGACCGGATGAAAGGATCACCTGTCTCCATCCAGAGCATCTCTGCGTGGATCACATCCTGCATCAAGCGCTGCTATGAGCAGCGAATGTGCTGCTTCCGGGTGTCAGCACAGCACACTCAACCAGGGCTCAGGCCTCTTCTGTGGCCTTCCTGGAGAGAGTGCCCCTGCAGGACATCTGCAAAGCTACCACCTGGTCATTGGTGCACACCTTCACGTCCCACTACGCCATCGTTCAGCAGGCGACAGAGGATGCAGGATTCGGCAAAGCTGTGCTGATGGCAGCTCACCGGTAACTCCTACCCACCTCCAAGGTATTGCTTTTTAATCACCTATATGGAATGGACATGAGCAATCACTCGAAGGAGAAAACAAGGTTACTTACCAGTAACTGTTGTTCTTTGAGATGTGTTGTTCATGTCCATTCCACAATCCACCCTCCATCCCCGCTGTCGGAGTTGGCAGAAAGAGGGGCCGTAGGGTCGGCAGTGCCTCATAGACTGCGGCATGTGCGCGGGACTCTAGGGGCACCAGAGCCGACCCTACGGGTTCTGCTAAAGGGAAAAAAGTTCCGAGAACCCATGCATGGTGGCATGCACTCACCTATAGCGGAATGGACATGAGCAACACATCTTGAAGAACAACAGTTACTGGTAAATAACCTTGTTATCTTTGTTCCTAGATTTTTACCTTCTGTTGTTTTGACTAGAATGGTTGTGTTAATGCAGCAGAAGCAACAGCAGCAATGATGCCTTTTGCTTGAAGATGTGTAGTGTGGTGGAAAGTCCATATGGCAATTAGCATGCCAAATATCTTCATTATAAATAAGGAGTAGGAGTGTAAGTTGAGCTGATGAGGGGAAAAGGTGATGGCCAAACAGAGGGCTCTACAGCTATCATATTTGTAAAGGACAGGATGTCTCAGGGATGTGTTCTGACGTGTTCCTGTGCAACGCACTTTGTAGTGTTTGTTTCTGCTCTCCCTTACAGAATGGTGTCAGTGGCAGTAGGGGAGCTGTGCCTGCCTGCATCCAGTTTCCTATTCCTGCTTGGCTCAGGGATAACCACTAAGTGCTCCAATGAGCGCTTGGCATGTATTTTGCTCTGCATCTTTGGCATACACTGGAAAAAAGTCAGACTTCCAGTGTTAGTTGTTGTTTTATATCTTTGCAATTAAATGAAATGGAAACACACTTTTATTTGTAATTAAAAACCAAGATTAGGGCCTGACAGCTTGGAGGCTGGAAGTGCAGCTCCTGGCTTCATGGGTGCAGGCTGGTTTTGCCCCTGGTTTTGAATACTAGAGGTTTTTGGTGAGAGATGAGAGGAGACATGGAGAAGCTGCTCTTTGCAACATGCTCACTTCTGGTTCAAGTCGATTTCTGTTTGGAAATTCAGCAGGAAGATACTGCTGGCAGAACAAGTAGTAACTTTTACTCCAGGCCTGCAGACCCCCCTCAGAGAGGGGATTAGGGATAGGAACCAGCAGAACCATGCTACCATAAAGGACAGGGAAAGCAGAGAGTGTAGCTTGGAGGTACTAGATCTATGTGTATGTGCCTCTTCTCTCTGTAGTTGTTGCTGTAGACATGGTGGTGAATGAGGACAAATACAGGAATGGATTTTAAGCAGCAGGCCACAACTTTATTACACTTAAGCAGGGAGGAGGGCACTACCCACCTTCTCACCCATATTCTCACTTACCAGGCATTTTAAGTGGTTCCAGTGCAGGGGTTACAGGGCTTCTACCTTATAACTCGGGGTAGACTCTCCTCAGTCTACCCCTAGGACTCCGCTCGATTTTCTGAGTCCTACCACCCACCCCCTCGCAAGTGGAACAGAGCATATTACAAGGGTGGACCTTGGCCCATGAAGGCCACATATCCCATATCCCATGATCACAAGACCCATCAGTAAAATCCCAGGTCTTTCACTTCTGGGATCCAGCCTTTTAGCCTTTTAACAGCACTGGGAGCCAGCTGCAAGTTGTGACTAACTAATGCCCTCACTGAGTACTATCACCAATGATTAAATCCTTCTCCTATTTAAGCCTCCAGAATGCTGCAAGGAAAGTGAAAAACTCCCTAGGCCTTTGCCAATTTGGATCCTATGGGAAGAAGAAATTCCTTCCTGACCCTCAAGCAGATGATTAGTCAGACTCGCTGCATCTGCAAAACACAGCTCTGAGGCTACCAGTTCAGGGCACGGCTGCTGGAACAGAACAAAAAGAGGCTCCACATGGCCCGAGCTAGAGTTCAAATTAATGAAAGGGGGGGTGAGGGACCAATCAACTCCCTTCCTTCCCAACCTAGCCAATAATGTGTACAGCATCTGAAGGGGAGTGGCACCCCTGTGTCCCTTCAGTGTGTGTTCTTCTCCACGGTTCAACTGAAGCTATCCCAGTAGTGACCAGCACCATCAACTCCCTCCCACACATTCTGAGATCTGCAGATCTGGGGAACTAATCTCATTGCCCATTTCACAAGTCATACTTGGTGCTTTCTTTACCCAGATTTGGTGGGATGACTAAGAGAAAACTGAAATCCAGTACAGTAGACTTTCTTAGCACTTAAGTGGGTTTGGAGGTTCTCCATATGACAGGGCTCGTGGCCCTATATCAGTACTTTGCAATTAAGAAAATACTTTAATTGAAGACTTTGATCTTTTAAAATTGTGCTTAAACACACTATGTAATGTGAGAGCTGTTAAAATGGGTAATTGCTATCCATTTTGAAAAACAGTGTGTTTGGGCTCTTTGAAAGAAAAAAATTCAGTGAATCAGTCGCTCTGTCTTAATGTATTTTTAAATAAATATCCAACAAAAGTATATTATTTTAAAATATATTGTTAAAACTATTTTACAATTAATGTATATTGAAATGACCTAACTGATGTAAAACTGCCCTTTTACAACTGTGGATCAGCATTTGAACATCTGTTTTTCAGAAACATATAATCAGTAGTCACCCTTCAGCAGCTCCCCAATTTGGTATGGAGGCATTAGTCAGCCCCTTCAAGACTTAAGTAGAGCCACGTTTTAGAGATCTGCGGTACAGATCTCAATATATCATCTGGCCCTTTGTTTACTGAGAATAAGCCATACCACAAAATGAAGCAATAATTGGAATGAATTAGAAAATCTTCAAGGAAGCACTTTTTTGATTTCTAGAAAGTTTGGCAGAAATATTAATGAATATAAGATGTATGATTTAGATGTTTCTATCTGATGAGTATGAGAAACTGTTATACGCAAGTTTATGTTCCTTAATATCTTCAGAAGCAAGTATCCACTGACTCACTTGCCTTGGTTATCAACTATTGTATCAATGAAACAGTCAAACGAATGAAAATGCCTTCAATAAAATTGTCTAGACTTCCATCTATTGGGCTATTTCTGTTTGTATGGAAAGCAATGAGAAATTTGCATGTGTATTATATTTTCATCTAGTTCTTATAAAAACAACAAAATACTATTTTAGAAAATCATAATTAAGGCACAGTTGAAGAGGTACTCATATTTGCTGTGTATGTACTGGTCTCTGTGTGTTATATATTTTGGTGTGGATGCATATATATAACTTACACCTGATATTGAAAGCTTTTTGAATATCACTAGTCCCATTGAAATCTGTTAGACTACTTACATGAGTGAGGACTACACACACAACAAAGGGTCAGTTTTCAAAGTGAAGAGAGATAAATAGTAGGCCCTCCCCAAGGAAAAACAGTATAGAGAAGGGCAACAAAAATGATTAGGGGCCTGGAATAGCTTCCATATGAGGAGAGATTAAGAAGATTGGGGGACTGTTCAGTTTAGAAAAAGACAACTAAGGGGGGATATGATGGAGGTCTGTAAAATCATGAATGGTGTGGAAAAAGTCAATAAGGAAGTGTTATTTCCTCATCACATAACACAAGAGCCAGCGATCACCCAAAGAAATTAATTCCCAGTTGGTTTAAAACAAACATAAGGCAGTACTTCACACAGTGCAGTCAGCCTGTGGAACTTGTTGCCAGGGGAGGTTGTGAAAGCCAAAAGTATAACTGGGTTAAAAAAAATAATTAGATAAGTTCATGAAGAATTGGTCCATCAATGAACCAAAGTGGTCAGGGACACAACCCCATGTTGTGGACGTTCCTAAATCTCTAACTGCCAGGTGCTGGGACTAGATGATAGGGGATGGATCACTTGATAAATTGCCTTGTTCTGCTCACTCCCTCTGAAGTACCTGGCATTGGCCATGGCTGGAACACAGGATGCTGGACTAGATGGATCATTGGTCTGACCAAGTCTGGCTGTTCTTATGTTCTTATGTTGATTAGTCAGACATCTACTTTGTGGATGCAAAAATGGAATCCAGGTTTTATAAACTTAACTGATTCTGTACACATAGGACCACATTTTTAAAGGGGCTTCAACTCGGCTTCTAATATTGTTACTACAGTTTTGCACCCATAGCTAACTAGGAACACAGAATTGCAGGTGCAATCAGGTATTTACATGTCTAACTACTCTTATTTGCACATATAACTGATTGTAGGCTCAAAAATGTGAGAGTAAATTTATAAGCAATTAAAAACGTTGGACGGTTTAGTGACATTACATTATCTAATGATGGGCACCTTTTATTTTTTACTTTGAGGTTCTTGAAGATCGCCTACAGTACTACACCTTTTCTGCTGCAAGTGAGAAAATTCTCCTTGGATTTTGGTGTGTGGGGAGTTAGCCTGCTAAATAGAAAAACACGTTTTCTGTGCTTTCCTTCAAAATACCTTGTTGGGCATGCTGCAGCTATACCATTTTTACTTCTGTTCTCATTCAGTTTGTTGGCATGAGCATCACAAATTATTATAGTCTAATTATTAGACTAATTATTATAGTCTAATTACTGAATAAACTTCATATCAACATGGTTTCTGTATATTTTGTATTGCTACTATCTCCTCTAAAACTGCATTTGTTTGGTGTAGTCAGTGTGGGGTCAGTAATAATGCATTAAACTTATTTTTTTATGAGGGAGGAGGCAGAGGCAAAATTACGTCAGCAATATTTTTTATTTATGAATACAAAATGAACAGAGGTATCCATGTATTTATCTCAATGAGTTGAGTTATTCTGCTAGGTGTATGATAAATATAGGGGGATTTTGTGAATATGGATAGGTTTTTATGGTTATAACTGCTAATTCTGAACATGTTCTAATTTCTGCCCTGATAAATTATACCATATAATAGCCTCTTAAAACATGTGGTGTATGCTAATTAATGCTATCTCAATATCGGCAGCCTTATATTGAGCTTCAGAATCTGGATAATGCCTCATAATTGAAATAGAAAATCTCATTAAGGTCTCCTGTTGCTGAACTAGGTCACAAATAAAATATACTTTGGCCAGACCAGTGTGTATCTATACTGACAGATAATGAAAGAGTGGCTAAATAATGAGCAAAATATGTGTATTTGAAGAGGAGATATTGAGGGAAGTGGAAACAAAAAAGCTAAAAGATATAGATCTTAGTATAGCTGTGTATTTGAAAAGATGTGAATATTAACAAAAACATGCTTTGGGCATCTGAGTGCTACTGTATCATAAATATTAATTAATAATAACATTTACCAGACAGTAATGGATTTAATAGGATGTAATAACACTGTTTAACCTGAGAGGGAGCTCAGACCTTATTGTACAGGTGCAACATCACTAAGCATAGCACATTATTGTACAATGACATCCAGTAGATTTCTTTGCTGGTCTTGGTTAATCAGTACACTTCTCACAAAATCTATATAAAGAATGGTATTTATTTTGTTATTTACATCATGCTGTGTGGAAAACAGCAAAATGATAGTATTCCTAGGTTTTCCATATATTATATATGTATTATATACATATATACATATACCTATATTAATGCTGCTGTCTGCTGGTTCTTTAACTTTATTTATTTAATTAATTTATTCAATCAAACACTTGTAATTCCTCTTCAACTTCCAAATTCCATGCAAGAAGATCTGGTTTTGGCTTTGTTTGCCTATTATACAGAAAATGGAGATATGCAATTAAAACTTCCTCTAGCACCTATGAACTTGTCCGGGTAAATGTATGCCTTTAAGTACTTCCTTTGTATTACTGCTGGCATCTTTCATATTTGTTGTTCTGTTTGTTTTAATTTGCATTCAAATATTTTAATTAGATATGGGACCAAACCACAAATTTCTTGGTCTCTATTGCATGTGGAGACAAATTTAGCCAAAATTCATTGGTGTTGAGATCTAGGGTTTTGGCTTGGCTCTTTGTAGAGATAAGAGCTAGCCACAAAGTTTGGATTTGGATTTCACCAGAGTTTAAAAGATCAGGGATATCTGGATCTGGAGTGTTGGTTCAGGCCCTTTAATTTTGCTTTGTCTGTATATTGCCAGTGTATGAAATGTATCCCTGCTACTGCAGCATCTTGACCCCACTCTTCTACTCATTGCAGTCTAGTATTGGCGGTAGTGTTTTAGCACAGGAACATGTATTGCATCTAGTGCTGTGTGTTGCGTAGTGTGATTGCCTCTGCTTCTCACTTCATACCTCGCCACCAGCTAGCTTTGGTGAAAGGAAGGCAGAGTGTGTAAGTCCTTCTTGCTGGTATATATTCTCTTCATGGTCAAGACTCTTGCAGTGCCTTCTCATGGCACCAGCAGGAAACTGCCACACCTTGTGGATTCAGGCTAAATATGTGTAAGCAGGGTCTGAATGTCTTGCTGGGCTGGCTGGGGGGAGGGGAACAGACATCAGAGCCAGACTGTATTTGCATGAGCACAGGTGCTCAGTATGATGGGACTGCTTTGCCCAAATGATCCCTTTGACTGGTGTTGAGTTACGAATCACTTTAGTGTTAAATGCAGGCATAACGAAATGTTGTTCCCCTTATTGTATGTATTTGTTCTGATTGAAGGGTCACTATCCTATGAACCGAACTGGCTAAGCAGGGGGCTCAGATGCCAGTGCCCTTAGCCTTGTGATGCTTGATAGGGGATGGGGACAGGTATTCCTGCCTGGAAATGTGGGCTCTGCCTAAGAGCCCCAGGCATGGTTTTACCTCCCGCTCCCACCGTTCAAAGATAGCGCTAATTAAGATTTCATTAGGAGTCCTTTGTTTTGTTAAGTGCTCACTAGAGCTGAAATCATCTGCTGTGGGACGGCGCTCCTGGCCAGCTTCTGTACCAAGATTCACCCATTGGAACTGACAATCCCTGAGAGCTGAAATCACTGAGAGCTGGGTGGAACCTCTAGAGATCAATCCACAGAGTTCATAGTGGAGAAGCAGGTGGTAGCAGAAGGTGATGGGGTGCAGCAGAGTGGCTGGCAGGCTAGCTAGCGAAGCGGCTGGCGGATCAGCTGAGTGGCGAAGGGTGGCTGGCAGGGCAGCTAGTGGACAACTGGTGCAGCGGCCCGTGGAGCAATGGGTGGCCAGTGGGCAAATGGGAGAGCGGCTACAGAGCAGCCAGGAGAGTGGCGGGCGGGTGATAGGCAGCAAGCGACTGGCAGCACAGTTGAAACGTAATCCTGGACAGCGTAGCGAGCAAGGTACCTTCTTTCACCCTCTCCCCAACCAGGGTGGGAGGTAAACTCCACAGCTGCACCTTTAAACTCTGGGACTTCCCTGAATAAGGACACCTGTGAGTGGGGCACATTAAAGGAACTTATTGTTGTTGGACTTAAGAACCTGAGGCAAAAGGAAACTTCCCAACATACTCTGGGGTGGATGTTTTGTTCATGGTTTTATACATGTGAATCCTATTTGTGGTGTGTTCCCAAGTTAATGCCGGGTTACTTGTCCCCTTTTTATTAAAAGTCTCTTTTCTACACTCAGTCTCTGTGTTTGTGAGAGGGGAAGTATTGCCTCTAGAGGTGCTCAAGGGGTGGTGTGTAATTGTCCAGGTTACTGGGTGGGGGCTCAAGCTGGTTTTGGGTTGTATTGTTGAAAGGAACTCCGAGATATTGAACCAGGCCCTTGTTGCTGCCGACTCTGACTGGCAGAAGGGTTACATGTGCAAGAGGTCTCAGAACAGCATGGGCCCCAGAGGTGCTGTGTGTAGGCCCACTAGCACATGGATACGCCCTGGCACTCACCTACCAGGCTTTAGTTATGGGTAAATAGTCACAACCATGGATTAAATGGTGAATGTGCCTATCCTTTGGCACAAAGAAGTACAACTTCTTAAAGTGGTAAATTAGCCCCTAGCTATGGGTTACATTTCAAAGCAAACTACATACTTACCAGAAGTTCCTTCCCCTGCATCAGGCTCACTTGTGCTCAACTGTTGGGACTGCCTGGACTGTAGTGGAATCAAAAATATGTCTTGGCTCACTGCGCAGCTGGATCCCCTGGTTACCTGTCCCCTCCTATTCCTCCTCTTTCTCTCTGTTCATGGCAGGGGTCTCTGACCTGGTCTCCTAGGAAGTATCCACAGTGCTCAAAGGGATGGTGGTGGGGTCTCTGCTGAAAATAGCTTGCAGCTCTTTGTAAAAGTGGCTGGTCTATGGATCTCCACCGGATTGATTGTTGGCCTCCCTGGCTTTCAGGCATGCTTGCTGCAGCTCCTTGGCTTTCATGTGGCACTACTGCTATTCCCTATTGTAGCCCTTCTCCTGCATCCCCTGTGCAATCTGCTCATAGATGTCCACGTTTCTATGGCTGGATTGGAGTTGTACCTGCACAGCCTTTTCTCTCCCCAGGCCCAGGAGCGCCAATACCTCCTGTGTACTCCATGCTCAGGTGAGCATTTATGCTCAACAGTGGAGAGCTCCTAGGTATGCTTGCCAAGCTGGGCAACCAGGAAAAGGAATTTCAAAAATTCGCATGGTTTTAAAGGGGAGTGGTGTCTACCTGTCTTAAAGGGCTTCCTGTTTACCTGACGCGTGGGCAGTGGAATTCACAAGAGTGGCCAGAGCTGTCAGTGTGGGGCATTGTGGGACAGCTCCTGGAGTCCAGTAACAGTTGACATAAGTAACACAATGTCAACACTGTGACTACTTTGACCATGACTTTATGCCACTGGGGGAGATGGCGTTATTGAGTTGGCATAGAGGGGCACTTATGTTGGTGGGAGCCAAATTGAAGTGAAGACACATCCACAGTGAGGTCGATGTAATCTGCCTTGTATTGACTAACCATGTAGTGTAGACCAGGCCAGGGAGTTAATGTGGTTATTGCACAGAATGTGGAACAGCAGATATTATTTTTGCTGCTCACCAAATACAAGAAAAATGCCAGGAACAAAACTGTGACCTCCTATATGGTGTTTGTAGACTTGATAAGGCCTTCAGCTGTCTTAGTCATGAGGGTCTCTGGCAGATGTTGCACGAAATTGGATGCCCACATAAATACATCACTTTGTGTGCTCATTCCATTCTGGCATGCTGGCTAGAGTACTAGAAAATGGGGCGTCATCATAGCATTTCTTTGTCAAGAATGGCTGTGTGCTCGCACCTACACTATTTACCATTCTCTTTCATGCTATTCTGTTAGATTCTTTTAAAAACTGAAACCTGCATATTTACATGCAATTCCACATAGATGGCAGAATCTTCAGTCTCCAGTGTCTTTGTGATCACATTACAATGATCGACTTGCTCTTCATGGAGTTCCTCTTGACTGATGACTTTGCACTTGTAGCACATACCGTTGAAGACATGCAGTTGATCAACGGCTTTTCTAGGTTGGCAAAGTGATTAGGACTCTCTGTCAGCATCAAAATTAAAATTACCCTTAAATCAAACTCTTATAAATTTGCAAGCAGCATTTTTATTATTTGGCTTATCTGTAAATTTCAATCATTATCAATGGAAATGTTGTTTGTTGGTTTGGGTATGTATAGTGAAATCAACATTAACTGACATTTACTAACAAAAATCTAATCCTTCCAAGCCTAAATATATAGTATGGTGAATATTCTTTACTAATGGGAGTAGAGCACATGTGTATCAAAGGAAAATAGATCCCTTAATACTGATACAGCTAGATATGCTCTTTGACCATCGTTAGTCTTAAATTACCCTGTAAAGCAACCCAAACAACTTCCTGTGATAAGAACAAATGATCTTAGAGAAGTATTTATGAACAATAAACACACGACAGGACCAGTTTTACTCCACTAAATTCAGTAGTAAATAAGATATCTACCTGGAGAAAAACCTCAGAAGCATTGTAGATAGCAATGTGGGGTTATTTGCAATAAACATCACAATTATGAGAGGTGTTTGCATATTTTAGCTATATAATTGGAAGGATTATTTTATGATTAAAGCTCTGGACTGGTGTTTTTCAGGAGGCTTGGGTTCATCATCCAGCTCTGCTGTAGACATCCTGTGTGGCTCTGGGCAAATAACTTAATTTCTGTGTGCCTCAGTTTCTCATCTGTAAAATGGAGATTATAGTAGACCTCTGCCTTTCATAATGTTGTCAGGATAGTTTCATAAGTCTCTGTGAGGTATTCAGATTCTGTGGTAATGGGGAGCATACAAGTAGGTACTACGGATAGCCAGAAAATGCACACAAAGCCTCAAGAGTAATCAAACTCAGGATCCTGTGCTTCATAAGATTCCAACACACCTAATCAAACAAGAAGCAGTTCCTAACTCAGCAAAGAGAGAGAAGGTTATATATAGTGCACAGATCCATCACGTGCTAGCAGAAGTCTCTGGCATCCATTCCTGAATTTCCACGCTATTTCACCACAGTAGTGTCCCACTAATATCTTACCAACCAGTTCATAATTCAATGCAACGTGCTGCAACATGATGAGAAGTAACATACCAAAGCATGTTAATACTCCCTTTATGTTAATAATGTCTACTAAATTGGAGTGCAGTCATGCAAATATTTTTTTTTCTATAGGACTACTTGGAGTAGTGAGCAGTACTTCAGGTAGTAGTTATTTGCATGTCAGATCGGTATATATTGCAAGGTCCTGCAAACATTTATACTTGTGGGTAACTTTAATTATGTAAGTAGTCCTATAGTAGGCAGTGGAAATTTACATCACTTCCATGTGTATTTGATTGCAGGAGCAGCAATGAGTACACCAGAGCAGCAGATCACTATTTATTTATCTGCATTGAATTTTAATTCAGTTTAAAATATTTTTCTTAAAATTGATTTGTACACAATTTTATTTTGAATAATAATATAAAATAATGTTGCAACAATGACAAACTAAGGACTAGACTGTTCCATCCTTACTCCTGTTAAATGGTTCCTTTAACCTATAAATAGTCCCATTTAGCTGAATGACAGAGGTCCTCTTACTTAGCTTGAGTAAGAATGGCAATCTCTGGCTTCAATAAAGCATGCGATTCTGAAATGCTGAAACCCTTCCCTGCAACAAATTCCTCATAATGTGTTAACTTTCCATTTAATAGTCAGATTATATTACTCTACAGAGAGAAAAGAAAACGGAACAATGAGTCAGGAACTGACAATATATACCATCTTATATCATAATGCAAATGGGATCTTAACCAAATATCATTTATTGCAATGAATGGAAATGAAATGAGTACTAAAATATTAGTACAGTTCATCCACTATATAAATTAAAGGTATCTAATATTCATAAAGGTCATTTTTTCTAAGGAATTTCAAAAGGGGGAAAAAGCTCTTGGACCTAAAATGGGGAGGAAAACGCGCTATGTTTTTACAAAGGCCCTGATCCTGCCAACACTTTCATAAATGAGTAACGTTTGCACATATGAGTAATTCATTGACGTCAGTGGGAGTCTTCACATGCATGGAGTTATTCATGTGTTGGCAGGATTGCCTAAAGACCTGATCCTGAAAGCACTTACACACGTAATCTTTCTCATGTGGTAGTTCTATTGACTTTAATGGGAGCTTGTGAGTAAATGTTTGCAGGATTCGTTCCTAAATATCAGTGTACAATACAACCTCCTGGGCAGTTGCATGAGGCTTTGTGAATAGCATAAAGCTCTAGGGTCCTGATCCTGCAGATTCTTAAAAACAGTCTTTGTCAATAAGACAAATCCCAAAAGCCAAGCTAAGGGTGCTTATTGAGAAGAAATATAGAGAGATCCATTCTTGACCATTCCATCAGTGGGTGGGGATTGCTTCACTGCACTGACCTTCTGGGATCTGTGGAAGCTCATTGCCATCTGCATTATAGCTCTGTGCTTCATAACATTCCCCCTCCTACTGCTTGGCAGAGTGGCTCCAATGGAGTTGTGTATTATGGCTTTTGCAGTCCGGGACTGCCAGGCTTTCCCCAGTTTAAAGGGGCTCTCCACCAAGCAGAGTGCCCAGCAAAAGGATAATCCAACCTGGGGCTGCATTATCTTTCTGCTTTGTTCTCCACAGGGCTGCTTCTGGTGGTAGATAGAGGATATGATGTCTGTCTTCCCTAGCATGCCCCCTTTCCACTGCTCACTCCTCACATGGATCCTTAGACCTGCCGGGGTCCAAGGGAAGGGGGCAATGGTGCCAGGGAGGTATCTGGGACCCTATTCTATGAGGGAGTGATGTAATCTACACATGGAGGGTCCCTCCATGCACAGTTCAGGGGGATAGTATCAAACACTGAGGAAATACCTCATGATTTGGCTCAACAAAAGCCTCATTAATATTTAGAAGTAATTATTCGGATTGATTGGAATGCACCTATCGTGCTCTAAGTCCATGTATAAATGTGTAAAACAATAATTTAGCTAAAGATAGTTACAAAATGTTTCATTGTCACCACAGGCTCTCCAGGCCACCTGCTCGAGATCCCTGCTTGACACACATCCCTGCCCCACTAGGAAAGCCTGGATGAAATGAGAGACCTTTCAGCATGGCCTATAGCATGCCTCACATCCTGACTCTTGCAGATCACAGTGGGAAGTAATTTGTTGGGGGATTTCTTATATAATAATAAACAAACAATTATGGAACATGTTGTATTTATATAATGCATTTCATCTCAAATGATCTCAAATGTGCCAATTATTGGCATGATTATGGTTTCCTTGCACGACTAAAACATCAACTGAAGTCAATGGGAATTTTGAATGTATTAGAAATGTGGGGCTAAGTAGCATATATGTACAGGACCAGAGTCTGAATAGAGGACCAGAGTCTGATCTGATTTATATCAGTTTAAATGCAGAGTAACTCCACTGAAATTGTTCTGGATTCACACTCGTGTAACTGAGATCAAAATCACACTCCAAGGAATCACTTCTGTGGTGAAAAGTAGGAATTATTCAACACACAGCATCAAGAGCTATGTGAAAGTCAAGAGCTTCTCTTAATAGAGGTCATCTGAACATTTGCCTCAGGTCTAATACACCTTCATCCATAGGTGCTGCAAAAATGGCCGTTGCATAAAAGCCATAATCTGGCCTGAAGTGTTGACACCACTAATGTCTATGTTTTATAAAATCAAATTGCTCTCTTAAAATTTTACAAGTGGCCAAACCGATTTTATTTTTCATCTTAATTTATTTAAGCAAAAGCCACAAAAGCCACTTCTTCCACCTCCTCGACCACCTTGAGCTGAGACTTCGTACTCCAAGTTTAATCCCATATCAATTTTAAGGGTCAACTTAAAAACCTTTGCAAACATGGTTTTATAGTGACAATGCTAACACCTTGAGCTATTCTGCATTATTGTAACCTTTAAACATCAACAATAGTTCTAATCTAGATCTAAATCTAGGTACATTAAAAATTCGTAAGCTTGCAGAAAAAGGAAAGCATTTTTTTCATTTAGTCAGTGTTCCTGTTCTCAGAGAGAGAGAGAGATTTTGAAAGTGTCCATCCTGCTATGAATTTTGTTTTAAACGATTGTCTTCCTACAGAGATAAATGAAAGTATTTTGAGGAATGGCGTTACAGTGGTCTAGCTGGCACTCAGACATCAATCCGGTAGGTACAACCATCCGGAGGAGATAGAGGATTGATAGCAAACTGCAGTATTTCAGTGCGGCTGGCATTACTAGTCCATCTTTAGTGAAGGGCACTATTAATAGCCAGGTAAAAGCATTTGTGTATTAGAAGATGATTCCAGTTACAGTCAAACCATGTCAGGAAGATGTCGGTGTTCTATCTTGTCTTGGTAATAATGATTGCTAATATAGTACTTACAGGATAATAGATGGGAAAGGATGGATTACAAAATTATAAATCAATCAAAGTTTTTGTGATACATTCATGATGTTTTTGAGGCTTGTTAAATCACCAAAGCCCCAAGATTGATTTTTACTTTAGTAATCAATCCTCTACATTTTTTTAACATCCAGACAAGAGTTAACTTTTTAAAAAGATAAATATTTAGAAAAATGCTATGACACTAGAAGGATGATTAATTTCATTCTGATGGCAGAGTTGAAAGGATGTGTATGCTATAACACTGAAGTGTCAAGATTCAAAGGTTGATTAGTAAGGAAGAGTTTGTTTTACACAGAAATAGCTCATCTGCAGCTTCATCAACTGATATTCATCAGGAATTCATCTGCATAAATGCTTATAGCCCAAAAGACAATCTGATAACCACATACTCATAGGATAACATGTTCAGTTTCGTGTTAGTGTAGAAATACTTGCTGCATTATTTGTAATGAGCATTTAGAGGCTGCAGCAGTACACAGGTAACTGTCACATCTAAGGCTCTGAAAATATTTACATAGTCATTATGGTTTCTGAGACAATGAATGACCGATGACCTGCAAAACAGTTCAGATTTTCTAATCAGGTAGGTCCCTAAAGGTCAGAGGCCAAACTAGGACTTTTAAGGGTGAGAAAATAGTTCAGTCTTCTTGTGTGTTCAACTATTGGCCTTTATCTTTCTAAGGAGTTATACTGTGCTCTTCACTGTAGTATTTCACCCTATCAGCAAGGGTCTGACAATTTGTAACAATTGTGGTGGTGGCTTTTGATAAAAGTTTTGTGATGTGGGCACATGCAAACTAGGAAGTGGACTCAGACCACCAAACACATCCCACGAAGTCAGTGCAGTATATTGCCTTACAACATACAGCTTTTTTTTGTATATCTCTATTCATCTTCTAAAAGCAAGTTCTTACATTATTTACAAAATACAGTTTGGTATGCACCACCAACAGGTGTTTTCCAATAAGCCAGGTTGGACTGACAAAGCGATCCATGAGATCAACATGATGGGTCCAGCACCGGCATCCAGCAGAGTCTTTAGAACAGGTAACATGAGGGGACAAGTTCAGGCAGAAATAAACAGCAAGCTGGAATTAGGTGTAATTACAGAGTTCAATTGCCCCTAGGCATCCCCAGTTGTTATCGTTCCCAAAAAGGATGGATCTATAAGATCCTGTGTTGATTGCAGAAAATGTAATGTTATCACGATACCTGATCCGTACCCTATGCCCAGGTCAGATGACATGCTGGACATGTTAGGAAGTGCAAAATTCCTAAGCACTTTAGATCTTACCAAGGGATACTGGCAAATCTTTTTAGATAATGATGCACAGAAAAAAATGTGCCTTCATAGCCAATTCAGGTCTTTATGAATTCAGAATGTTATCATTAAATGCTGGGATCACATTTCAGAGGGTTTGTTAACCAGGTGTTCATGGACTACAAGACTTTGCTTGTGCTTACATAGATGATATTACTGTTTTTAGCAGCACTTGGCAAGACCACAGAAATTGTGGGTATTGTGTTGCAAAGAGTCAAAGATGCAGTTTTGACAGTTAAGATGTCAAAATGCATAATAGAAGCAGCTGAAGCCCATTATTTGGGCCATTAGGTGGGGGCAGGCCAAATTTGTCCTGGCTTCCTAAAGATGGAACCTATTGCCAACTGGCCTATAGCCCTAGCTAAAAAACAAGTACAATCCTTCATAGACTTGGCAAATTATTATAACAGATTTGTAGAGGGTTTTAGTGATATTGTATCAGCTATCACAGACCTCTGTATAAAGAATAAACGAGACACGGTGATCTGGACTGATACTTGTCAAAAGAGGGTTGATAAAGTAAAAAGAGCCTGTCAGAAACATCAGTTCTGGCAAGCCATGATTTTAATAAAGTGATTGAGCTGTCTACAGGTGCATCCAATGCTGGGCTAGGGGTAGTTCTAATGCAAACAAGAAAGAGTAATAAGAAGCACTCCATTACATTCTTAAATAAAAGACTGAGCTTCCCCTGAATGAAACTACTCTGACATAGAGCGAGAGTGCTATGTTATTTTGTGTGGGCAGTCAAACAGCTGAAACATTATCTGCTTTTCAGCAAATGTACAGTGTTAACAGATCACTCTCCATTGGTGCAGTTGCACAGGATCAAAAGTACCAACTTTAGGCTGTTATGCTGGAGCATAGTGCTGAAGGAATATGAAACAAAGATTGTGCACATCAATGTGTGGTAGCAGATACTTTGTTCAGAAAAGAGAGCCCAGTACTGATGCCTTCAGAATAGCCAGTGGCTTGTCCTACTGCAGCTATATCAGAGAGGAGGTGTGACACAGAGATCCTTGGAAACACCTCCCCTGTTCTTTGCAAAAAAACCTCTCACCTCAGACCTGAGTAGGCTGAGAACTCTTGTCCTACTGCAGCTATATCAAGGAGGTGTGACACAGAGACCCTTGGGAAAACATCCCCTGTTCTTTGCAATAACTCTCACCTCAGACCTGACAAACTCACTATACCAAACATGCATTACAGGCTATTTATCCATAAAGAGTATCATGTAAGATATCTACAGAAAGAACCATGACACAGGTCCCCTGGATCTCATCTTTCATGTTGTGGCTGTCAAAAGGATGGAGGCTGTAAAGCATTAGTGGGGAGGTATGCTATGTGTCTGCTTGTAGGTTTCAAGCAGCCCCCATGCTCTATTTCCATAATATTTCCATTATCTGTGCCATGCTGTGAAGGAGAGAATTGTGGTTTAAAGGGGCCAGGTGCCTGTGCTCATGCATAGCGTATGCTTTGTATGCAGCAATGTGCTGGTTGTGAGCCAGTATCAAATACTGTATCATGTCTGAATTGTGAATGATCAGATGTTTCTGTCAGTTATAATATGATGAATAAGATTCATTACGGAAGAAAATTACACCCACATTTTGTGTCTTATGTGCTGCTATATCTCCTTCTGTGTTTTTGATTTAGGGCTCTTTGTTTAAGAGGATTGTAGCTATGTTTTATGCTAGTGTCCCCCTTTCTCCTCTAGATTATCCTTTAAGCTTCTTTTATAGCCCTAATGATCTTTTGTTATTGTCCAATTTACTCCGCCCCAAAAAGGTCCTGCATCTTTTTTTTGGAACTTGTTATGGCTGCTCCTAAATTGGCTAGAGATGTCAGTAGAGAGAGATTAAAAGCTCTCTCTAGCCATAGTGTGAGCTGTGGCTCAAATAATGGCATCTCCTGCCAAGCTGAAAGGAGGGGATGGAGGAGGAGTCTTGAATTAATTACAAACACGCACACACAGATGGCTGCATGTTATGTTACAGCCACACCACCAGCTGGCCTGCTATACTATCCTTTTAATGTTTCTTTTCTTCAATGGATTTAATTTGATCAATGAAAACCTAATGGACTTTTGGATATTCCAAAGCTGCATATCAAAAGGAACTTCCCTTTAATGTTGACAGTATAGATCTGATGTCACCAATACAATGTATATTTTCTTGCAGAGGGGTTCCTAATGTCCATTCATCACATTCAGATTTTATTGGGGAGGGTTCCAGATTCCCTGGTTTTGAAGCATTAAGAATTAATGAAAGGCAGATTGTGCTGCTTAATCAAGGAGGAAAGCTCCATTGCAGCAGTGTTTCCTATCATATGCGTGATATATGCTGGTGCTGCTCCATTTATTTTGTTACTTTGCATAGAGGTTTACAGAGTTTAACCACTGTTAGTGATGAACTTGATTCTTCTACAATGCATTGCGCTCCCCTTCACAAATGCAACAAATGACATGATCACATTTAACTCTGGCTGGGAAAACAGAGGTGTTTCAGATCAGGCACAGAGTAATGCAGGTGGTTGCTGAACCATGGGGTCAGCAATTTTCAAACATTCATGACATTTAAAGGACACCCCCACTCCCTATTACCTTTGCTTTAGGAACAAGACTTTATAATACTAGCTATTCCTATGTCTTGTGGCAAATATTAGCAATGTAACTCTATTTTTTTTACACAGATATGAAAGACAAGAGGTATTTTCTGATGCCCAACATCTGCTCTGTCCAACATATTAATACCCTTTTCAGTTGCTTTTGGTGAACATTTATGTTATTATATTTTTGGTTGCACAAGTGTTTGGGGACTGGGTGTTCATTGTGTCAGCCCCTGTATTTGCATGCAAACACGGGCAGCTGGCACCAACAAGTGTATTTGTTGTTTTCTGCTGTTTGTTATTTGCCATTTGTGATGCATTATTCTCCTCTTTAAAATGATTCACTCTTCTAGCCAAGATGTAGAAACAGCAGTGCCATGTGACTTAGGTGATTGGTCATACATCAAGAATAGAGAATAGTCTAAGTGAACAATTAGCAAACTACCCAAATTTGTTTGCTTAAACTGTTCATTGTTCAACTGTTCATCATTCACAATTATGAATAGTAAATAAATTAGCTAGATACATGACAGTAAAGTAAAAACTACTGTTCAGCTGTAATCCTGCATGCCTGCCCTTTCTAAACAAAGGCCCAGGCTAACCCTGTTACATGTTACGAACATTTTGCTCTCATTGATTTTTAAAGTGGGAGTTGACTCAGCATCTTGCTGGATAGTCCCTGTGTTTGGTTTATCCAGCCATTGTGTATGCTCTTTAGAAGTACCTCAGGCCCTTTTGGTAGAGGGGTGTCGATGCCTATCTGCACACCAATATCCAGACTAACCAGTAGGGCTCGTTGAAATGTTTTCATTGAAATTTTTTTCACTGAAAAATAGCTTTTCAACCTAATTAAAATTTTTGCTGAATGAAAAACTGAATCATTTTTGGTTTTGTTTATTATATTCCACCAACCCTTATCTTTGCCCTTCTTCAGCTTTTGTTTTGTCAGAAAATCCACAATAAATATCAAATGAATGGAAATGTTTTATTTCGTTCAAATTTTTATCAGTAAACATATAGGACTTTTTGACCAACTCTAAAAGCCAGCAAATAGAGGGATTGTGTCTGAATTGCTTTTCACTGCACAAAATTATTAGGAGTTTGCTTCCCAACATGTCAGCACCTAGTCAAAGCAAAAAACTTTCCCCTTTATCTTTCAGTCTTGCACACTGCCTCCTTTAGTACATCACCACATCAAGTTAGCTCACATTACAGTGTTTCAGACCTATCATAAAATGTATGAAATGTAAACCGAACAAAATATAATCCAGTAGATGATCATGTTTAATAATGAAAGTATTTTTAGGCCAGGTAGTGGCCACTTGGCTCTTCAAAATAATCATTCAGCCTACATTTTCAGATAATCCCCAGATGGAGCCATGGATAGCTGGAACCCGAATATGATGTAGGAATTCAGAAAATCCCTACTTTTGAGGTTTAAACAGCTAGGGTCACATTTTGTGAAACAAACCAGCAGCCAGACCAGGGTTGCTCATTCAGCTGCTATGATTCATCCTGGCCAGTCTTTCATGGAGCTGTGAGCACAGGTGTGTAACTGGCATGGTTCAGCCCCCTCCCTAGCACTTGCTTCTGCAGTGGCATGAGGGAGACCCTGATGCATGTCTATCTTGAGGGCACCAAGTTGCAGCCCCTTTTCTGGCTCCTCCAGAACTTTCTCCTTAGGTTCTGGCTGAACTTCTCCCTGCACCTCCTGCGGTATGCACACCCCATCCATGGCCTCACGAAGTTGCAAGACCTCCTCACTGGCGACCTCCTGGCATTGGCCAGGGTGGCCGCCTACCGTACCAGGAGGAGGAAGCTGGACAGGGAGATGCTCTGCAACTATAGGGCCTATTTCCGTTCCTTCCTGAAGTCACGTCTCTGAGCAGAGTTCCTCTGGGCTGTGTCCACCAGCTCCTTGGATGCCTTTGAGAAGCAATGGGCACTGTCCAGGGTTCTCTGCTCGGTGTCACCCTCTGGATCCCTGCTTTTGACCCTGTGACCTCACTCCCATTCCAGTTTTTTCATTTGTTGTCCCCTGAAATTTTTTGATGCTTGGGTCCAGGAGCTTCTCACGTTAGGCTGGGGGAGGGGCCTTTAGCTGTGTGCCTGCCCATCCTCAGTGCTTCAGTAGGTGCTATGACTCACCCCTCCAGCAGATCCTGCAGTGACTTAGTCCTCAGGCATGCCGCAGTGACTCAGTTGCACTGACTCATCCCATAAGCAGACCCTCAGTCCTCAGCTATTCCTGAGCAGGGCCCAGTTTAGCTGTCCCCCAAGCACAGACACTGCCAGAGCTGCAAGTTAGTCTGTGCACCAGAACTACTCACCCAGGAACTCTCCTCATACCTCACAGTTTTACAGGCTGCCTAGGCTTCCAGCCTGCTCTTGATCTGGTTCCTGTTCCTGCCCCCAGCCTTGCCTTGTTCCAGCCCGCTACAGCCTTGTTCATGCCCTGCCCTGACCCTGCTCCAGTCCTGCACCTGACTCCTGACCCCCCAGGCTTCAACCACTGCTCCAACCAGCAGGCCTGCCCTTCTAGAATCCAGAGCCTGATACATTTAGCCTTGGTGTAACTCCAGTGAAATCAGTTGTTCAGGCAGAAGAGGTTTATGCTTAACTTCCAAGAGGGTAACATTTAAGGCCAACTAATTTTTTTTTAAAGTTACTCGTGCAACTGGGAACTAGTTTATGATTGGTTCAGGAACCCCTTTATTTAAGAGTAAATTTTTAAACAGCTGGTGTTGCTTACTTGCTCAAAACCACCAGCAAGCTTTGAAAGCTAGGTCCAGTCAAAGTTCAAGAGTAATAAGAGACCGCAGATTGGAAGTATAGTGCTCATTCCGGAAAGTGGGTAGGAGAGACATCGTGCCAAATCCTGCTTCTCTTCCTTATGCAGATATTCCCATTGAAGTCAATTTTATCCCACTCCATCTAGAATTACGGGTCAGACATGTCTTCACTTTTACTACAAATGGAAATTACAGCATGTTTTGAAGCTAGTATGGACAGAAATAAACTGAAATGTAGGGCATTTTTTTATCCTGAGCTTTAATGTCCTTTCCTTTTAGCCAAAAGCTTCAGCCAGATCTCTCTGTGTTTTGCCCCAACCATTTATCCCACTTCCTTTTGACAGAAGAATAGAAAACAACATTTGCAGTATTCCTAAATTAATTATACTTTTTGAGGCTTTAACTACTGTGACAGATCCACAAAACAGCAACAGAAAATTAATTCCTTTAAAAATATGAAAAAAGGAAGTTGTGTAAGATGGGGTAATTAATCTTGCAATAAAAATAATTGTTTACAGTTAAAATTAATGTAACATGCATTCCTCAGCAGATAATAAATTATGGGTTTTCTCATTAGCATTTGAATTGATTTCCTCTAATTTCTGAGGAACACATGAGCATGTGACTAGATTAAGTTTAATTGGACTACAGCTGCTGCTTGATTGTATGGGGATGGAGTGGGGGTTTTCTGACTGACTGGCCGACTTTGCATTATGTTTCATTGTCTTTTTCTTCCCTTTTAGCTTTTCCTATACATATTACAAGGCATTGTGAGTCTGAAAGATTAGGGAATTAAAATGGAAGGGAATACTGTGACTTGAGAGCAGCACAAGATATAGCTAAAGACATTCAGGAGAGTTATATGGTGTCAAGTGGGTGAGCACCCTGAGGAAAACAATGTCATTCTTGAGACCCAAATTGCAACACTGTATGATGCAGAGGAGAAATACAGTTTCATATATGGGACATTTGGAGAGGTGATCACATTGGGCCAAATTCTGCCTCCTTTGCATTGAATAGTACTCTGCTCCATTAGTGGCTCCATCAATTTCAATGGGGTCAAACTCTGTGTGAGTAAGGGTGGCAGAATCAGGCCTTATTAAAACTAGATTGGTATGGAGTGTAAAGTGTTGAAAAGAGAATGGATGCTAAGAACTGGTAACTTACAGTTAGAAAAGAAAAAGTAAAACATGCCAACTAAAGGCATCTGGCAAACTTAGCAGGGAAGTGGTTGAATATATAACTAACATTGCAAGAACCTGAAGATGATGAAGTAAGTTCAGTGGAGAAGCATGGAGCATATGTTAAGGCTATTAATGAAAATGAAAGGGGTACAAGGTATAAGAAAAGGTAGGTGCTAATGGCGAGATGTGGTGAGAGAGTCAAATTCACACCTGATGTAATTCCATTCAAGTTATACCAGAAATCATCATTTTCAGCCTCAGTACCATCTTCTGTCTCCTGGGTGTCTCACATTGCAATTAGAGATGGAGTGCAGTGTTTATTGCAGATCCGTGTTGAACTTAAGCCAAGTAACAAATGTATATGGAAGTAGAAAGAACATCTTACAAACCGAGTTTAAGTAATTAAAGTTTACTTTAAGAAATAGGCTTTCCAGGATAGCTGACATATAATACTGGATCTACCTAGGTATGCGGAGATTAATCTAGGCTTCTTTTAAAGCAATTGAGATTATAGAGGGTATGTCAAACTATTTTTGAGTAGGAGAAGGTTTGGGACAGGCAAGTATATGAGCATAATTTTTCAAAAGATAACAGAGAAATGGAAAAAAGGAAAACAAAAACAAAAACCAAACCAATCTAAGTAACACATAGTACTGGATTCTGCACCCTTACTCTCATTCAGTAGTAGCCTATTCCACAAGTTGGACCAGTTTCTTCAGTGGGATTTGTCACAGAACAAGGCATTACTTGCTGTGAATCTTTGCAGAATACTGCCCCTATACGAGTTAGTTAGGAAGAACAAGCAAAATGGAGTGCAGAGAAGAAATTAACTTGAGAGGGCAGAATTGGAAATGTTGGGGTTGGAACTGGCTGAATAGTTTGTTCTGTATAATGAATATGTTTGGACAAAATAAACACATTTGCAAAATTACCGGTTATCACTTTTTCAAATTTGCCATTAGTTTTTGAAGCTTGACTGTTAAAAAATGTCTATGACATTTCATAAAATGTTTATCAGAAGAGTTGTGAAAATTCACATAGGAATGATTTTTCCTGCTTGGGGCAAGCCCACTCCCCAGAATGTAATTATCTGTGTTAGAGTTTGGCCAGGAATAACAACCCTGCCCCTAAGAAAAATGCCATGACATCTTAAACTGCTACAAATGGCCAGGACTAAGTTCTTTATATTTGATCTGAAAAATAACAACTCCAGCAGTATCTTGTATGCTAGCACCATGCTGAGACGTTGGCTTAGCACTGATTCAGTGGTAAGACTGCCCCCTTCACTGGGAATAGCACCAATTCCTGCAGCTGGGTTTTTCTTGGGGGTTTCCCTGCTAAATAGTGACCAGACCAGTCCTTCTAGGATCTAACAAGGTTATAAGCAAGGATAACCTGACTCAATAGCAATCTTCAGGTATCTGCACACCTAAATCTTGGGATCAGGTATGTTGAAGGAACATAATCTTTTACATTAAAATAATAAAAAAAAACCCTTAAATTTTCTTTGTAAAAATAACACCAAAAAATCTTTACACATTTTGAAAGTTATGTATTAAGTATGTCGCAGTAATACCTAAGAGTTCTAGTCATGAACCAGGTTCCCATTGTGTTATTTGCTGTATGAACACTGAGCACAAAGGCAACCTGTGCCCCATGAAGCTGACATTCTAAGTGAAGGGTTTTTTAAGAGTTTCCCTGGGCACCATGGATGAAGTGTGCTGTGTGTCCCAGTCAAGAACACACTGAAATGGTAACTAGCAGAAATGACAAGTTGAAACCACCTTGCACTGGGATGGACTTGTGAGGCAAGGTTTGAGGTAAGCAAGAGGTGAGTTTTGCTGTGTTTTCCAGCAGAAGCTGAGCGCTGACACTCCTCCCACCATAAAAATAAAATGTTTCTGACTGTTTCATTTAAGCAAGAAAAATAATGATGTTAAGCTTGAGAGTGAAATAGAGCGTTAAAGAAAGTAATTGGAAGAAAGGAATGAGAACAGTTAACTGCAGGGTCTAATTGGGCTTGTTCTGCATTGTTCACTGCTATACACCTCCCTTGATTTATTCCAGCATGAACGTGCTGCATTGTTACAGATTTTCCTGCAACTTTTTCCTTCCATTTTCAGCACTGGGCAACAGGAGTTCTTTGTGGAAAGTATCAATGTCTCTCATGTGCTTAAGGATTAATTCAGAGGGATGCTATTGGCTACACCAATGCCAGAAAAGCAGTGCAGAGTACTAAACTACCTTCCATAATCAAGGGTTGCTGAGAGCCTCTAGCATCCGGCATACCAGAGTCCACTAAAATTGTTCAGCCCAGCTCTGCTCATATGCCAATTTTCATGCAAATTTCAAGACTTTAACACAGAGGCTGAACTATCTTTTTGCTTCAGCTACGCCCTCCCGATCGAAGTGTACAGTATAATTTGACTGCAGCAAAATGTGCTGCATACCATCTCTAACTGGTTGGGCTGTCAGTACAGGATTTTAGCCTGCTTGGGCCTTTCAATCTTACTATGTGTTATATGCATTAATTCTTTCACCAACTACAAAATGCCTCCCCCCACTTTCTACTTTGTGTTTTAAGAGACCAATAATCCACAACTTTTGTTTTCAGTTTTATCATCAATTGAAATACACACACTTAAATTTTCCTTATAAACAAAATGCTATGCTGTTCTAAAGCTGCCTTTTCACCTCATTACAGCTCAGTGGGGTGGAGAGTGATGTCATGGTTGACCCAGCACCAGCATACCCATAAATGGTACAGCATGTCCCTCCCTTTACTTCCTGTCTAAAGCACTGGGAAGGAGCTTAATATGAAATTCATGCCGTGATGACAGATTTAAAAGTTGCTATGGACTGTAACAGACAGCAACTGCATTTTGTAGACATACATGACACATACCACTCTCTTGTATGCTAATGTGATGACATTCTCAGTTTATAGAGTTGTGTTTCTATCACGTTACTGTTGTCTGTGCACAAAGTTAGGCAGGAGGAAAGAAGGGAAGGGGAAGAGAGAGAAAACACTGAATTTGATATAGAGGTTTACTAGGAGAATATGCCAACTATTAATGAGGGGCTCGACGGGCAGCAAACACTGATTTCTAAACAGAGTGCCCTTCTTTCTGTGCCTTTCAAGGGATCTTGGCTATGTTAAAGCACACAAGGCAGTTGCATTTCATGTGGTGAAATGGGGCCCTTACACTTTTAACACTGAGACTCTGTGAACCAAAATGGTGCTAAAATGTAAATCTGTAAGCCCGAAACTAACATGCCAAGCTTGAGATGCTCCCATTTGGCTGGGTTTTCTAAGCAATTAAGTAAATAGCTGTCATATGGTGTCTCCTGGGCAATGAAACATGCCACTGAGGAGAATTTACAGGAATGGGCCAAGGAGGGTTTTGCCTGCGAGTGAGCTTGCAGTTGCTATCAGTGCTGAAGAAACTTCTCATGAAAATAAGGCTTGATTGTAAATATGAGCATCTGGTTATAACCTTGGCATGTTCCTTCATCCTGCACTGGCTGTCCTCTTTTGCATTTATTTAGTATTGCATCATGCATGACAGAAAAAAGCCACTCAGATTTACTGTTATAAAGCAAAGGTATGCAAATAAATAAGCATTACAAACTAGCATTGCACTAGATAACATGGCAGAATGGCATTGGCCTCCTACTGGAAGACATTTAACATTATCCCTGGAACCCGACCAAATAACTGATTTCATCCACTGTAAAGAACATCCAATAATTTCCCTCAGATATCCCCTCTTGAATTCCTGACCAGGAATTTGATGCATCTGAGGAAGAAATTACCCCAGAAATTCCTTCCAGATTTTACACTGAGCCCTGTGCAAAGTGGAACAGGACTTCGGGAGTTGAGGGTGCTCAGTGCCCTGCAGATGACGTCCTTAGCTCTGTGTGAATATTCATTCACAGCAGACATGATCAATAAAGCTCATAGTTTATGTACCTCAATATTGAGTTTCTGTGCCTTGATTTAAGGACCTCCTAGTGACACAACCTACATCAAACTCAGGGGAGCTAAATTTTCCTGCTCTAAATGAATGAAATGTTACCACTCTGTTCGATATGCAGGATCTTTATCATGTAGAGCCCTCCCCATAAAGTTGGAACTAAATTCCAATTCTACAACCTAAGATAAATCTCTTCATGCAGTGAGGCAATTCTTAGAAAAGAGGCTAGTGATGTTATATCCCGTCCAACTCTGCTCCTAAAATACCAACTAGCAGCAATCAAACCAGTTTCTTAAAATAAAAATTGAACCCATTTGAACCAGGGAAAATTTTCTGAAGTTGCACCAAGCTTTCATACAGATAGCAGAAAACTACAACTATGGGGCCTGATACACCAGCCTCACATCAGTGTCACTTCATTGAAATCAACGGTTATGGCAGTGTAAAATGTGTGTAACAGTGGAGTTTTAGGTCCTTGAACTCCGTGTTTAACATGGGCCCCAAAGTGGGATTGGTATTTTGACCACATTGTCTAACTATCCTCGAACCAGCAAGCACTTGCTCATCCTTCCTGAGAATACTGCCTTTTACAGGCCATGGCCCAAATCCTCAGAGCTTCACACAGGATTACTCAGTCCTTACTCATTAACTACAATTTGGAATTTGCCTGAATAAAAATGGAGCGAGGACCTCAGCATTTGTCTCCATGGTTTGTGAAGAAATGTCACATTATATTTCCCCAATGCTTTCCGTTAATGTGTGTAAGTAGACTTGACATGTGGAAGTGGGGTATTCTGTCACTAATGCCACAACATTGGGGACATCTTTTTAATTCTCCCTTCAGTTCAACATCCGACATCCATATCAATTTATCTTTGTCTCAGTAAGGCCTTATTCAGCTGATCATCTCTCTTGTGTCCTCTGACCTTTCCTGGCTACTGGTTATTCTGCGTATGGAATGATGAGGGGAAACTGCCACAAGGAAAGTCTCTCCTTTCTCCACCAATCCCTTGAGGAACAGACTGGTCACTGCAAAATGTGTGATGATCATCTGTACTGCTTTGTAAGATTCTAGTTTGATTCTGAGTGGGAATAGTGTTTTCAGCACATGCTGTAATTGCAGAGTATGTGAAAAAAGAACCAATTTATGAAAAAGTCATAGAATTCCCCCGGAAGATCTGATGAGGACATTTCCTACATGGTTGCTTCGTAGTTTTCTTCACAGTGGAACACGTCTCTTTTGACACTGGCTGCCTGAATTTTTTGAAGTTATTGATTTAAAAGAAGCAAATATTAAATTGCCAGCAGTTTGCTCGGTTCCATTATTTTATAGTCCATGGAGGACACTATTATTGTTTCAGAATTAAGATATTTTTAAGTGAAGCATGGCTGACATTGTAAAATGGAAGGAATTAGAAACTGTTTAAAGCTAGTGGCCTGTTCTCCAGACCTGGAGCATGGATTAGCAGCATGTAAAAAGGGAAATCACCGGGGATGAAATATTGACCCAACTAGCAGATCCTCATCAACTGAGAGTGTAACAGACTAGAACGTTATTAATCACTACTCCCCATGTGTGCTTTGATTTTTTTTCTAAGCAATATTGTGAATAGGGAAAAGTACTATTCTAAGTATTGTTCCTGTAAAAATGGTTGTGGGTTCTTTGCCGTTTTAGTTATCCTTTATGTGACTATTGTTAAAATAAGAGCTAAATTAGTTGCATCTATCTATGCTTCCAGCCAAGCCTTCCTTGGAGTTCTGAAACTGTAACATATGAATCATCCCATTGGGATTAACTGATGGAATTACTTGTGTAAATAAGGTTTTGCAAAATCAGTCCCCATGTTTATGTTCACAGTAATTAGTGAATCAGTAAAATTTATTTCTAGACCGAAACCATATTGTAGCAAAGAGCTGTGGCCTTCCTCAGAGATTGACAGCGAGGGAGGGCCAGACACCCACTGGTGGGTGGAACCAGGAAAGTCACACCCACCATGCTGAAAGTAGAGGAGTGGGACTGAGACAGGAAGTAGAAAAGGCAGGCCCTGCAGCTCAGTTGGGGGGAGCCACTGAGGAAAACAGGCAAAGCCTGCTGGCTCTGACATCCAGAGGACCTGCTGGGGCTGCCTCTGAGGAATGGCCTGAGTCGCCGACCAACTGGGAACCAGAGGAGCTGCTGGGCCTACCACTTGCAGTGTACCTCGGGGAGATGGAGGACAACCCTGAGGTGTAGGTACCACTACAAAGGGGGGGTGTAGGAAGTAGCCCGGGGTAGTCTTTCGGCTGGAGCCCCAGGCGATTCAGGAGGTATCCAAAATGTCCATGAAATTTTCCCCTTTTGAGTTCCTTTATGGCCGCCAACCTTGACACTTGCTCGACTTCATGTGGGAGATGTGAGAGCAGACCCCATCCCAGACTACAGGGCTACTCCAATACATCCTCCAGCTGCAAGAATGCCTAATAAAGGCCAGAGCTCTCATGAAGGAGAATCTTCAAACTGCCCAAGGGACCTTTTTAATGAAGACTGAAGCAGAATAGGCATTAAACACCTCAGGCTTGTTGGTGTCATCATTAGTAGCTTTCCTTCCCTGCTAAGTAGAAGAGTTACACTTTCCTTTGTCCTTTTCTTGTTCCTAATATATTTAAATAACCTCTTATTCCCTTTTATCTTCCTCATTTTGGGCCTTAGACTTTCTGGTTTTTTCTATACAGTTTTGTGCTATTGTTCTGTACTTCTCCTTAGCAATTTGTTCATGTTTCCACTTTTTGTAGGATTCCTTTTTCATTTCAGACCATTAAAGAGCTCCTGATGGAGTCATATTGGCCTTTACTATTCTTCCTATCTTTCTTTCACATCAGGGTAGTTTGAAAGTATGCTTTTAATATTGTCTCTTTGAGAAACTGCTAGTGCTCCTGAACTTTTTTACCCCTGGGATTTTCTTTGCATGAGACCTTACCTTCCAGTAATCTGGTTTTTTGAAGTTCATTGTCCTTATTCTGCTGCTCTCTTCTTCTTTTCCTTAGCATCATTAAATCTATCATGATCACTTTCACCCAAATTGCCTCCCACCTTCAGATTCAGAAGCAATTCCTCCCTGCTGGTCAGAATCAAGTCGAAAAGGGCTGTCCTCCTGGTTACGACTTTCACTTTGTGAAATAAAAAGCTGTCCCCAATATATTCCAAGAATTTATTGGAAATTTTATGTTTTGCCATATTACTTTTCCAACAGATGTCTGGATAGTTAGTCTTCCATTACTACCAGGTCTTGTGGATATTTCTGTTGTTTGTCTGAGAAATGCCTTGTCCACTTCCTCTTTCTGATTTGATGGTTGATAGTGGATTCCCATAACACTCTTTTGGGGCATCCAGCACCATAAGCCACTGTGTTACCTTTCTGCCTAAGCAAGGACAGCTTTGCTGAGGCTTTAATTGCATGTCAGCTCCCTGCTGCACTAGTTCTATCAGCCTGACCAACAAACTCCCTGAGATTCTGCCAGCCTTAACTTTGCCTTGTAGGTAACATTCTGTGAACCCCAGTTCCCAAGTTCTCCACAGACATCTTTCTATTGTATCTAGTCCCTCTGACTGGACACTCACAGAAATTATTAAATTCTTTGTCTCCAAAGAGGCAGTAAACTCACAGCCTGTTGGCTTACCGAGGACCCACTCCTTAATTTATTACACAGCACTGAGATGGTTTTATAATAAAACAAGAATAAGTGTATTAATAAAGAACATAGACTGAAATGATACTAAGCAGAGATAATAGAAACAGAAATGGTTACCAATAAAACAAAATAAAACATGCTTTCTAGTGTCTAAAATTTATAATCCTGGACTCAGGCAATTTCTCACTTGCAGTCTTTTCTCAGCATCCTCAACCCACATAGCTGAGAGATCCACCTTTCACAGATTCCAAGAGCGCTAGCCTCTTTTGTTCCTTAAATGATGAATAACTAAGTAATTCCTTCTTTTTGTAGTCCAGAAAACATTTGAAATGTATTCTTTTGAAGTGTATCCCCAGATTAAGTTCTTCTCCCCTGCTGTTTGTCTCTTCCTGTTGACTTCTCCTCCCCCCGCTGAGTCGTATGTGAATGTAACTTTCATTGTCTCTGGCATCACTTTGCTCAATTTACATTGGAGACACAGGTAAACAGGCAAAACAACATTCCTTTGTGTAGGACAAACTTATTTATCAAGTCTCCCCCAAAACATGTTTTAGGAACATATTTTCAGCACACAAACATAACTCTTTATATCCATCCATACATCACACAGTGATATTCATGACCAATGTCTCACCAGTTTCTTATGATACCTTATTTGATACACTTTTATAGTGCAGTTATATTGTATACAACCAGTTAATTCAGTTGCTTATTCTTTGGGGTTCAGACCTCCTGCTCTCCCATTGGACCCTGATTGTCACAGTGTTACCATGATATCAACCTTATTTTTTCCCCTTTTATCTTTATTCAGAGACTTTCGACTGGTCGGCCTCTCACCTTCTTTGGACCTCAGAACAAGTGTATATATTCTTCATGTACAATTCAATACCTTCTCCTTTTTTCCCTGACTGTCCTTCCTGAACAAGCTATACCTTTCTATGCCAATATTCAAGTCATGGGACTTATTCCACCAAGGCTCTGTTATGTCAATTAAGTCATAATTTAGTTTATGTACTAATACTTGCAGTTCTTCCTGTTTATTCTGCATGTTTGTTGCATTTGTGTATAGACCTCGAAGATATTGAGCATTTTCCCTCACTGATTTTCCTCTTGTTGCTCCCATGACCATATAGTAATTTTCCAATTCTCCCCCAATATCTAGCCCTGTTTATGTCACCCTTTTTATGCTTACCTGTGGGCTTTTGTCACTGGCCCCTTTTGAACATAGTTTAAAGCCCTCCTCACTGGGTTGGTGAGTTGGTGGATGACTCCATCAATTTAATGCTTTTTGATAACAAGCAGGAAAATTTGTGATTTAAAAAAAACCCCAACAACAACGTGGTTTAAGGATCATTGTTATTGTTTGAATATAAAGGGCCAAATTCAGACTTGTTTTAACTTGGTGCAAATCCATTCCTTCAGTTAAGTTGTACCTGCTTGTACCAGGTCTGAATTTGGCTTGAAGTATTATTGTCACGTTGGTATTAAGATATTCAGCAATGGTGGCTGCACCTCTTTAGAAAAAGGGCCACTGTGCAGTAGTTTAAAGCAAAATATACACACTTGTATATTCAGTACCTGAGTCTGTGTCCATCAATGCACTCTCTACACAGGAGTAAATGCTTCTAGATGCTCACAAAGGCACTGTGCCAGGGAAGAGAAGAGGCATGTCCTGACTCTAACCTCCATATTCCACTTTACATACCATTTAGCTGTAGTGTGCAGCTGGTACCATGGCCCACAGGAGATACTGCAGGCTCTGACATGGAGCAGCACACAATTCACAACACTAGTCCATGACTGGAACTCCTGAAGAAAAAGAAGAGGGAATAGAGAATAGAAGCCAAAATAACCAGTCATGTCTTTCCCACTGCAATAGCCCAGAGGACAGTGATAGTGAGTGATCATAACTCAGTGATCATAACTTAGGCCTTCCCTTAGAGTAGTGCTCTACAAGAGCTTGTATCAATGTTATCTGGGTTCCAGC
This sequence comes from Emydura macquarii macquarii, assembly GCF_026122565.2. Lineage (NCBI taxonomy): Eukaryota > Metazoa > Chordata > Testudines > Chelidae > Emydura > Emydura macquarii. The sequence continues at coordinate 71,834,489 of NW_027131390.1, forward strand.
ACCATCCACTATTGGTGATTTTTTACTGAAGTGCTTTGCAAATTTGGAGTCTGATCCTGTAAACCTTGCTTTTGTGCATAGTCCTTATTCACATAAGTCAAAGACTACTTATCTGAAAAAGGATTTGCAGGTTTAGGCTCTTGTATTGATGTCTCATTCAACAATAATATAGGAAAAATACTCTACTCTACTTTTGCCCATATTTATAAAATGACTCATATTCACTGTACACAATAGATATGTTTAACTGCTGCCAGGCAGTGTCTTTGTCCACTGAATCATAAGTCTGTTTCATCATGAATTCTATTACTTCTCTTTCTTCTGTAATTTCTCCCAGGGCATTTGAATGTTCTCTTAGCCCTTTTCTAGCTAGTACGTTCAGTTCTGAAAGTATGTTAAATTCAAGGGGGAAAAATCCTGAAATGCAATGAATACTGTGTGGAACAAATAACTGTTTTAAAAGCATCACTCTGCCATTAAGAATTTACACACACAAAAAGATATGCTTATAATTCCCATGCTGCCCCTCACACTTGGGAGGAGCTCCCCATAAACTTATGCAAAGCACCCTCATTATCCTCCTTCAAATCCCTCCTTTAACTCTCCTTTGCCATGAGACCTACAAAAAACTTGATAATGGTTAGGCTGCTGATCTGCTGACACCACTGCCTATCATTCTGACCAATATTGTGTCATTGTTTCCCTGTGCTTCTCCATCAGTCCATTTGCATTCATCTTTTGTATCTTGTCTTATACTGTGAGCTCATTGGGGCAGAAACCATGTATTCATTCTGTGCTTATACAAGCGCCTAGCTCATGGAGTACTGGTTCAATGACTGGGGCTCCCAGCCACAGTAAAACAAATAATAATAGCAATATTACTGTGGCTCCCTCCTGCCAGCTGGGGCCAAGGGTTGTCTCCTTCTCTGCCCCTCTGGCTGCAGAGAAGCACCATCTCCTAACCTGGGGGGAGTTTCTCCTCCAGCTACCACAAGCCTTCTGGCAGCTTCCTTCTCCTATACTTCCCCCTTCCCTTTAGGGAAGGCAGGGTTTAAGTACACCTGGACAAGCCCTTCATTGGGTCCAGGTGTCTCTAATTGCCCTGCAATCATGTCTCCTCTGCTTGCAGGTAAAAGGGCTTTTGGCATTCTTGGGCTTACATACTGACCCTGATATGCCCTTTTGAGGCCCCCTGGCCTGACTTTATCACAGTGTGCATTTTGCTGAATGGTCAGGCCCACGAAAAGCAGTGATACCACAAAAGATCCTGAGAAAGTGGGCAACACATTAAGGGTTAAATCTTATATGCCTTATTCATGCACGTGACCATACCTATGTGAAAGGTGAGCAGAATTTTTACTTATATTTAAGTCTGCAATGTTATATGCCAGGATGGAAAATGTCAATGTAATTCTGGACTGTATATGCAGAGATATTTAGTAATGGAGCCGGTGGGTGATAGTTCAGTTTTGCTAAGGCTCAGATGACATCTCATCTAGAATGTTATATTGAGGTCTGGGCTCTTCAGGTCTAAAAGATGTTAACAAATTTGGAGAGGTCAGAGAAGAGTCACTACAATGATTAGGGGTTTACAGGAACTGTAAGGGCCAGATCCTTACTTGTGTCAAATACTAATTTATTCCACCAATCATCCCACTGCAGTGAATGGGGCAGAGTAAACCACTACTCAGTAGGAGACAAGGTGGGTCATAACGTAATACAAACAATGGAAATTAATCATATAGGATGGTAAAAGGGAGTAATGGGATTACATTTAAAAAAATAGGCTGGAAAATCTTCTAGAATAAGATCTAAGAGCTGGTGAGATAGTTTCCAAAGAAAGTGGAGGAAACCCCCTTTATTTAAGATATTTAAAACTAAACAAAGAAGTAGATCTTAAGCAAGTTATGTCTGCCTAAATCTATGTGAAGACTGGGGATAATAACCAATCTATCTGTAGCTTGGGGATAATCCTATTTACCACCCTGTCCAACAGAGTGTTGAGAGGGTTACTTAGGCCTGGTCTACACTGGCGACTTAGGTCGATGTAAAGTCACTTACGTCGACCTACTTACACCCATGTCTACACTGGCACCACTGTTAATTCGAATTAAGGTGCCTGGAAAATTGACTTAATAAGGCCACCTCTGCAAGTGGTGTAGCGCCTAAATCAAATTTGTTAAATTGATTTTGTGTCAGTGTAGACACAATGTCACTTAAATCGAATTTATTGACCTCCAGAATGTATCCCAGAATGCCACATTTTGACCGCTCTGGACAGTTGCGCTGTGCTGCTCAGTGGTCATGCTACCAGGAAAAGTCCCCTCCCCTCAAGCCCCGGGAAGATTTGAATTTTCATTTCCTGTGCTGCCAGCATGGAGAGAGCTTTGTCACTGTTCTCCGCCTGGCTACTGCAAAGCCCAAACGCGCTCCAGCATGGAGTCGACCAGAGGTCTTAGATCTCATCGGGCTGTGGGGTGAGGAGTCCATGCTGGCTCAGCTCAGAGCCAGCAAAAGGAATCTGGACATTTATGGGATGAAATCCCAGGGCATGCTGGAGAAGGGACACAAGAGGGACACTCAGCAGTGCCACCTGAAGATCAAGGAGCTGCGTTAGTGTATCAGAAAGCCAGGGAAGCTAACAGCCATTCTGGCTCCTCGCCCAAAACATGCTGCTTCTATGATCATGCATGCATGCAATTCTCTGTGGCGATCCCACCATGGTGCCGCCCCGCAGCATCGATACCTCTGCTAGGTCACAGTCCATGGACAATGATGAGGACTCCATGGACGAGGAGGAGGCTGAGGAGAGCAGGGTGCAGGAGAGTGGGGTGTCCATTCTGCCAGAAAGTCAGGACATATCCCTGACCCCCGAGCAGTCCAGCAGCACACAGGACAGCACTAATGATCCAGGGAAGGCACATCTGGTGAGTTTTTTTTCTTCTTAGCATTTTTGTCCTTTTACATTGGGTGTGTGTGTGTGTGTGGGGGGGGGGGGAACGAAGGGGATTTCAGGCATTTTGGTGACTGTACTGTGGTGTTAGCCAAGGAACAGTTGATTTATGTGATGAGAAATGCTACGTTTATCATCTCAAGGGACCCTGCATCATGGCGGAACACTGCTGGTACCTCGCTGCATCCAGCAAATCTGTGTTTTAAGCATAGACTCCCCCCCCCCCCCAACCCCATGCTCTCCGCAGTTCCTCTCTGTAAGTGTTTAAAAGACCAGCAGAGTTTCTCCCCCGCTTCTCCCCCACCATCACCACGCTGTCCTCTGATCCTCTATGTAATCGCACAGCGAGCAGACCCCTCTGGGACATCAGGAATGGAATGAGGGTCTGTGTTTTGCCCTGTGCACTGCATGGGGAATATTGTCTACATTGTATCAGTTGTATCGTTTTCTTCACTATGCTAACTGTAGCTACCGTGTGAATTTTTTTTCATTCTGTAAACGCCTTGGCCTTGGCCTCATCCTCAAGAAATGCTGCGGAAAGACTATCACAGATTAGAAAGAGGAAAAAAAAACCAACAAATGACATGTTTGGCGAGCTCATGAACGCCTCAGAAACTGAGCTCAGAGCATGGCGGCTGACCTTGTCCCAGAATATGGACATGGACGGAGAGTGGCAGAGAAATGCAGGAGCATGATCACAGTACACTCAGGAGATGCTGCGAATCATGCGGGACCAGGCAGACATGCTCCGGCGGCTTATGGAGCTTCAGGAGGAGCGGAGGCAGGACAGAGTCCCACTGCAGCCCCTACATAATGCTCCTCAACTGAGGGCTTTGCTGCCCTTCCCCTCCCCCAAGAGGTCTCAGAGGAGATAGTCCAGGCTGCAGTACATGCTTGCCTCCACCCCAGTCGAGATGAGCAGAAAGCAGCGGTGGCCACGCTAACAGCTGGCCAGCAAGCTACCACCCTACCCCTTGAGACAGTGAATGAACACTGCCCTCCTTCCCCCATGACTTGAATGTTAAGAAATAAAGTTTTGCATCATTTCAACATGTTTCTTTGTTAAATCGTATCTTGTTCAGGAAGGATTTGGTGGGCACAGATATCGAAGGCGGGGGCTTCACCAAAGGCAAACAACATACAGGAATAGAAATCAGTCCTGCATCTCATTGCAGAACCTGGTTTTCAAAGCTTCCCTAATGCAAAGTGCTCCACGGTTAGCTCTCAGCATACTGCTGGCATCTGGCTGCTCATAATTGGTGGCCAGTCTTTCTGCCTCCACAACTCAACCTTGGGGGAACCTCTCACACTTCGCTTCACACACGTTATGAAGAACACAGCAAGCAGATATCACAGAAGGGAGGTACTTCTTAATCATGTCCAGCCTAGTGAGGAGACTCCTCCATCTACCCTTTAAACGCCCAAATGCACATTCCACCACCATTCTGCAAGTGCATAGCCTGTTATTAAAACGCTCCTTTTTGCTGACAAGGTGCCTGGTATACGGCTTCATTAGCCAAGGGAGGTAAGCGGGATCCCCCAGGATCACTACTGGCATTTCCACACCCCCGATGTGAGTTTTTTGGTCAGGGAAGAAAGTGCCTGCCTTCATCTTAGAGAACAGCCATGAATTACAAAATACATGAGCGTCATGCACCTTCCCAAACCACCCCACATAGATGTCAGTGAAATGACCCCTGTGATCCACAAGCCCCTGCAGGACCATGGAAAAGTACCCCTTGTGGTTTATGTACTCTGTTGCTAGATGGGCAGGTGCTAAGATAGGGATGTGCATCCCATCAATGCCCCCTCCACAGTTTGGGAACCCAATCATAGCAAACCTCTCCACTATGTCCTGCACATTTCCCAAAGTCACTAGCCTTCGTAGCAGAAGACTAGTGAGGGCCCTGCATATTTGAATCACGGCAGCGCCCACTGTAGACTTACCGACTCCGAATTGATTCCCAACCGAGCGGTAACAGCTGGGGGTTGCCAGCTTCCACAGAGCGATGGCGACTCTCTTCTCCACTGTCATAACTTATCTCAAGCGAGTATTCACGCGCTTCAGGGACAGGGCCAGCTCTGATCACAGTTCGAGGAAAGTTGCCTTTCGCATACGAAAATTTTGTAGCCACTGCTCATCATCCCACAGCTGCATAACGATGCGGTCCCACCAGTCTGCGCTTGTTTCCGTGCACCAGAACTGGCGCTCCATGGACTGCAGATGACTCCTTACAGCCTGCAGCAACCAGGAATTGTGCTCCTCGATGGCTTGTAGCAGGGCAGCCTTGGTGGCATCGGTGTTGTCTGTGCTTCGGCTTCTTGCTCTATTTTGAAAATACTCGCTGATAAGCCACGATGTAGTTGTCACGCTCACAATAACAGTGCAGAGTTGAGATGACTCCATGTCTCTGCTGCAATGGTGATCACGGGGAGTAAGAAAACAGCATGAAAATACTTTTCCTGTTTGTTTGGGGGGGAAGAAGGGTGGGGGAAGCAGCGTTGCATCATGGGACGATGACACTCGTCCCAACAGCCACTGTGGCTAGTTGCACTGTGGGATAGCTACCCACATTGCACTGCTTTGCAATTCGAATGAAGGTTGGTCAGTGTAAACACAGGAAACCTGTGCAAACAGCGTAGTGTAGACACATTGCTGCGATTTCTAAAAATCGGCTACTGAAAGTCGACTTAAAGTAGGTCGACTTCCCTCGGCAGTGTAGACATAGTCTTAGTGGCGAATTGTGAACCTCTCTCACTGAGAAGCAGTTACATCCACAAATAGTCCCATTGAAGCCAAGGCTACCCATGTGTCACTGCGCTCCATTGGGAGCAAATTCACAATTTGGCTCTTAGCTAATTCTTAGCAGTGGTCTGATATAGTTCTCTACATCTTCAGAGGACTATATAAACATTATTGTACTCATTTAAAATTTCCCCTACATTTTTGTTCCTGTCCTTAATTGTTATGTTTAGAATAGACAGAGGCCTGAGCCAAAATTTTGGTCTCAGAACTGAAACACCTTAACTTTGGAATAGTTTATCTGGGGATCCTGATTTCAATTTCATGGCAGTCCCTTCCATCTATGGTCAAATCCAAATCTTAGACTCAAACAGATCTAAATTTGAGGAAGTTTGGATTTGAATTCTATGGTTTAGGACTTTCCTTAATGTTGCTGCATATTCTTAAACAGATGTTGTATTTCACGCAAGTAGTGGGTGAAATGATATATATATATATATATATATATATATATACAGGAATTATCTGTGAGTTAGCAGGAATAACTTGCACAATACGTTGGGGGCCAGGGTTGTTTAGGGGGATATAAACACACACATTTCCCTCCAGCTCCTTTAATTTTAAGGCTTAGTCCCAGAATATTCTTCCAAGCTCCTTTCATGATGCCTTGCTGAATGGCATCTCCACAATTTTTGGAGAGCATCAGAGTATGAATAGATAACTTTTTTCCAATGCCTGTGCTAACGTGCATGGGGTTGTAGGTATGTAGTGCGTATGATAGTTTGACCCATTGGGTCTAATTTTTCTCTTGATTCATTGGTGCAACTCCTTGGGAAGGCAAAGGGAATTGCACCCAGGTATTTGGGTTATTTTATCTTGTTAAATTTGTAAAGTGCTTTGGGATTTTTCTAGACAGAATGCACTATGTAAAATATACAATATTATTATTTAGTATGAATCTTTTCTATATATTGGTAATCCAAAAAGAACAGAGTCTATGCATATCAGATATCATTGCAGTTCATTTTCATGCTGTTATTATTGTTAGTATACTCATAGAAACCATATTATTTGTTCTCTGGCAATGTTGAAAATTAATCTGAGTGATGCATGAGTAGCCTATTAATATTGTAGTGTGTTGATTCTCCCTCTTTGATCATCATAAATTGATAATTTAAAAAAATCAGTCTATTTCAGTCATATTTCATATATAATTTTGCAGTGTACAAGGCTAGTGACTTGATCTATTTTTCCTCATGTTGCTTGTCACTTATTTCTTCTTTAATTTACTCTCTCATCATTGAAGATAGAGATGGAAAATCTGTTAATCCAGTCAAACTTTTCTTATCTCATTGCATAAGGTTTTTGACAGTTTTCTCCTGTGTTTAAACTTTGGAGAGACCTCTGAGGTTTCCTGGAAACTCGGACACTTCAGGATTCACTGCATGTGTCTATGGAGAAAAAGAATTTGGATGAATACAAATAGCTGAAAATCTTGTAGGCAGCCCTTTTCAATACTTTCAGTTAAAAAGTATTTTTAAAATGTTTAAATATGACCTCATAGCTCATTTTATGGCATTCCTGGAATATCGCTACAAATACAATAAATGTTCATTTAATCATGAATACTATGCAAATTGTAATTCGTGGGACAGTGCTATAAAATTATCACAAGTACTAAATGGCTTATTTTATATAGAATACAATATCCTTGAGCTATAGCAGTGATGTTCATCTTAAACTTTAAGAGTTAAGTTTTAAGAGTAAGGATATTTCTCTTATTTCAACATGCACATGACTTCCAGTAGAAGTTAATCACTCTCTCTGTGCACTTAATCCTCCTATTTTATAACATGCTTTATAGATGAAGATAATTATTCTTATGATGCACTTTGCTCTGATTTTGTTAAGCTTATTCTAAAAGCTTGCTACCAATAAATCCCAACAAGAATATCTGCATCTAAATAGTCTTCCTGTGGTAGCACTGCCTAAATATAACAAATGAAGAAGATATGATGCATAGTTTATGCATACTCTTTGTATAGTTGTGAGTGACATTTACCATTTGGCATAAGATATTTACATCTGTTCATGAAAATATGACACTTCGTTGCAGTCTTCTAAAGCTATCCCTGTAGTATACATGAGTATGCTAATTTAAAAACAAAACATAGTGTAGAAAAAGAACATGATAAATGCATATCATCTTATTTTTTATGGCTCTAGTAAATTTCATACCTTAGGCTAGATCAAATACACTTTGAGTTTCTCTTGCAACAATCATTTTGGAAATGAGTCAATCAACAGGCTTTTCCTTACTCATTATTATTTAGCCTAAAGATCTTAGGAATCCGTGTTTATTCCATTATCAATTTATTTTTGAGAAATATCATTGCTTTTACCTAGCAATAAAATTATTATTTCTTTTCATTTTATAACTGTTGTAAAAGTAAATGATCTACCTCTATACACTCTTCTGGTGCAACTACTTTTGTGGCTGGATATTTCATTCTCCATGTGATGCTTTAATTTATAAATTAATATACCAGATGCTTCTTGAAAAGCCTCAGAGAAGAAAAAATGGTTTGTGTTTTTGACTGGAATCCACTGTTCAGCTAGATGTTTTAGTTCTCTTTTTTGCTGAATACTAAATCTTTTTAGCAAGTGGAGTAAACCAGTAAAAATAACCAGGAAGATATATCGTGAATTACACAAAGGGTGCATGGTTTAGACCTTTGCTGGAACACAGGCTGCAGTTTAGCTGTCGAGGCACTATCATTCTCCTCAAAGGTGAAATGATTTAGAGGTCTAGAGAAACTTAATTTTTCTTGATCACCATGTGCAACCTGGAATTTTAATGGCAGCATAATTAATTCTTCTGATGTTAATCATCAGGGCTGGGCTCCACAATTATCAGCCTGGTGCAGCTGGGCCATGGTGCAGACATGAAAAATTAGGAAAATGAATCAGTAATAGGGTGGCAGATTTAATCTGCATCATGAAAACAAAGTTAAAAAGAGGGAGATCGAGAGAATTTCAGCTGAAGCTTTTGTGCCAATGAGTACTGACAGAACTGAAAAATGTTGCCGATGTCCAAAGTGATTGGTAATTACCAAGCCATTGAATTTTTTATTGTCAATTTATCATTGCGCCAGAGGTTAAATTTAACATCTTCTTCTAAAGCCATCACTCTAGGAGGAAGGCAAGCTTTGCATCACATGGCTTAGGAGTCAGTGAAAGGTTAATCAGGTATTCCTTTAGTTTGTGTGTGCTTCCAAATCATTTTTTTATTGTGTCCTTTTATGTTGCATACACACCATGGGGTATTTTCTAATTTATATTACCTGTGCATTTCAGATAAATATTAGATTGCATTCCTCAGCACAGCACTGTCTCCCTTGCTGTGTATTTATACTGTTATATTTTCACACACACAGAGGCATATATTACACACATTTATATATATTTAGAAATTTTATAGGTACAATGAACTTTGGTGTGAAATAAGGAAAGCATTTCACAAATAAGAAAAGTAACACTCTTAAGAAGTGCCTAAAGGCATCTTTAAATATTGATATTACTTGTTTCTTTCAACTTCTAAATAATTTTGTTTGTGGATTATTTGATTTTTACTTTGATCAGAGGCATGACTCTGAAAATAAGATAGCATCAGGTTTGTGAATGGTCCAGTTTAAGGCCAAAGTACCTTTTTTTTTGTAAACTTGTTTGGATTGCAAGATCTTCAACTCTTTAGGGTAGGGTCTGTCTGTATTTTGCACCTTGTACAGTGCCAAGCACATTGTTGACACTTAAATGATAACCACAATGTACAACTGAAGTGCAGATTCACTCTTTGAATCCTTCCCCTCATGAATTCTCAGTAAATGGTATAGTCTTTGTAATGCAAAAGACTGAAAGAAAACAATCCAGCACCTAAAACATCCCGGTCACATGTGACAGAAATAAACATTCAAATATTATAGACCTAACCTGCCTCTGTAAGTGGAAGAATTTTCATTAACATCAGTGGGATTTGTGCCTGTTTAGTCTGGGGCTGAGCGTGGCCTCCAAACTACACAATATAATCCTTGCTATTTGACTACCTTTTAGCACAATATTAAATTCATTTTTGTCCACCTTAATTCAGCCCCGTAATCTTTTATTTTTACATTATATTTATTTTCAAATCCAGGCTGTGATCTGATTAAGGGAATTGTATGCATTTTCTATAAATTAAAAATGGAAATGGCCTTTCCGGGAGTCAGTGGAGGAATCAATGCATGCATTAATTACTGCAATTCATTACCCAAATAAACAGAAAACTCAGCCTTTTACTAGATAGAAATTTAGGGACATAAGATGTTTACAAGAGACAAAGGCTTGTGATCCTGTTCATGTTAATCTGCAGATCAAAGAATATGTGAGTCCATTCCTGGTGGAGGCTCCTCTGGGGATACTGTAGCTGGGATCAATCCCCATATGCAGGCAGTGAATTATTGCTGCTGAATACAAAAGCTGTTCACGTGACATCATTGTCACCTAACCACAGTGACACCCTCTCCCGATAGTGCTTCAGAAGACCTTGCTTTTCTAATACCCCACTTTTCTATAATTAAACTCAAACCATAAAGCAGTACCTGTCCAATGACCTTTGATTGCCCTCATAAACAAAAATATGTTTCAGCTCATAGCAACTATTCAGTCACTTGGAAGAAAAACATGAAAATGTAATCTTTAGCTTCCCAGAGGCTTTTTTGGAATATAAACAGAGGGTTAGAAAATATATAACAAATAAAATTGTACAGAAAAGATTCAGTGATTTATTGAAAAGATTTCATACTCCCTTTCTGAATTAGTATCCTGTCTTTTCCTTAAGAGAGACTAGAAGAGTACTGGAAGAATGTAATTTTTCTAACAGCATTTGGATGCCTTTCTTGATCATATTTTATAGCTTGAGTGTAAATTATCATATGAAAGTTTCTATTCAAAACCTGAACACAGAGTATGATTTAAATTCTGCTACATTTTCATAGCTGCCATTGCTGGTGCTAGCTCAATGTAAGTCTCAGCAACTGAAAGCAGAACACATATTAGCCAATTACTTTTCTCCTATTGGAGCACTCAGCTATTTTAATTGGATTCTGTCCAAAACTGCAACTAATTAAGAATCAATTCAGGACCATTAGCAAGTGGGGCTAGCTAGCCAGTGTTGCATATTTCAAAAGAGTTAGTTTTAATGAGAGGAGTTCCTGGACAGAAGGGGGAGTGGGGGGGAAAAAACCACACACACACACAAAAACCCTGCAAGCAGATTATAGATACCTTCTCCAGCTAAACTAAACAACTAATGGTACATGGAAAGATGCTGAACTTGTAGTCCTCTCTAATCGATCTACTTACTGTTCTTAAGGAACCTAAAAAAAAAAAAAAATGAATGCAGGTATTTACTGTGCATTAGTGGTTCAATAGCTATTTATAAACATTAGCAATTGTTGAATTTTGCAGTCTCTCTTTCTCTTCGTCAGAGAAACATATGCTATCTCTTTTCAGACATATTAACCTTAGAACTGTCAAGCCATTTTCCCTTCTCTAGGCTTTGTACTTCTGCAACATCTGTTTATCTGCACCACATTGCCTGCAGATGGTATTTTTTAATTTGTTAAGAGATTAGACTGCCATATTTCTGACAGCTGTAGTTTTGTTTTACCACAGAGTAAAACTTTGCTAAAAACTCAATGCTTTGGGGTTATAATTTGATTCACTTTTCAACAGTAGCCATGTCTAGATTTTATTTCTTAAGCTCTTAAATTTTCTGAACTCTTAATGAGCTTTGTGCATATGGTTATTTTAAAAGGAAAAAAAGGAACAAAGTATATAGCTGACTGATTTTGAATATTACTGAATTAATATGTGCAGCTATATCAGTACAGTGAAATATTTAACCATTAGAGTGGGTATGCATTAAATCATATGTCTGAACCTGAACGCTTTATCTGATAGTCCTGACTTCAGACTGACCCCTCTCCATGGACTTATGTCAGGAAAAATTACTTGGACTGGGTTTCTTAGTATGATGCAAACCAAACATAACAACAAGTTACTGTAACTGTAAAAAATAAAGATAAAAATATAGAGCTGTTTACATATCCAGCTTGAGAATATTAAAGTACATTGTTCAATGAAGAGCTCAGTTTAATAACTTTAAGTTTGATATACATGTTGGATAGTTTAGAAGGTAAATGTTATAAGGATTCTTCATTATATCAACACCCTGCTTCATTTGGCTGCAGGGGCAAGAATGCACTAGAACGTCTAAGGGCCTTTGCTTTTTAATTGTTCATTCCCCATTTAACAGTATAAACTGTATTCCGAAACAAACACCTTCTGCTAAGGCACAAGCCGTGTTCTGTTGTAATAAAACATCCATATAGATGAGCATGCTGAACAATAACAAATAGGCAAAGAAACTGTGTGGTTTGGGTTTTTGTTCTGTTTTTGTTTTGTAGCAAAGGCTTTCTCAAGCCAAGGCAAAGAGGGGCAGGCACTGTACTCTCCCTTGCTCTGCTCTCCTTTATTCTCATCTACTTTAACTCCTGATTTTGGAGGCCAGGAGATCATATGTCTCACAAGAATTCCTGCAAGGAAGGCAAGGGCAGTTTCAGAAGCTTTAGTCATTTCACCAGGTTTATCTGCTTTCTGTTGAAGAAGGGAGTGTAGTTTGATATTTGCAATGAGTTCATAGTGGGAAGAACCAAAAAAAGGGAGGGGTCAGTATAGTCTGGCAGTACATAGACTGAAACAGTTTGTAGCAAAGTCAAGCATTCAGTGTCATCCTATTTTTAACCTTTTCCAAAAAGGCATTAGCGTGGCATTGGGTGGGATAAAGGACTGGCAGGGACACATACAATTATGGAAACTCTTTTAAAGATTTCCATCTTTCCCCCCAAGTTATGTGGCCAACATTGGAAAGGAATAAGAGTACGGAGTCTTTCCATATCATATGTCAGATCCTCTGGCCCATTTAAAGCACAAAGGGAAAAGCCCACATACTCTGCTCAGCATGGATCTGTGTCGGGGGGAGTTTGGGATGGGGAAGGTGTGGGGGCACATGGCCAGTGGTTCCGTGACAACAGGGATCCACAGACCAAACCCACACCCCATGGGTAAGGGAGACAGCAGCTGTGCCTTGATGTTGCAGTATGGAGCGGCCCTACTGCTACTCCACATAATGGGAAGTGAGAACTCTGGCCACCCTGACCAGTGCTGGGTCACCTGAGCAAGGTGCATGTTCTTAGGCTATGATCAGAGAAGATACTTTGGTCCTATATCAGTTCTTGTTTAGTTGTCAGGAGTATTCTGTGCTGGTCTCATGAGTCGGAGTATGTCACAGAGCTTATCCACCCACTTTAACTTTCTCTCTCCTTATAAGGAGACAGTCTGAGTTTCCAGTGTAGAGGGGGCTGTTCTCAAGTCTGATGGGTTTCTTCTGCTCCCTCACAGTCAGCATGCCCAACATAATGATATTCCAGCAGCAGTACTAGTTCTGCCAAGTCCCAGCCTCCTTTTAGTTGTTTTGTGGTGTCCTTTTGGATTTTGGTCAAGAATTTCCTCTCTTCACAGCTTGGGTTTCCACAGAGGTCGCATGTTTTTCTATTCCATCCAATGTGCCCTTCTGATTGTTCACCTCAACCCCATGAGGAATTAGAAGCTTGTCAATTGTTCTTTTTAAGCAAGGATTTGGATAATTTATTTCATGGTGGCATCTTAAAAGGGGTTGGCAGAAAGACTGATGGGTTGGGGGATATCCTGTACCAAGTATGCAAGATGGTGCCTCCCTGACTGGTGCTTCTGAGACTTTGGGAACTAAAGAAATCTGATTCATCATTTATTTTTGGTTCTGGGCATAGTTCTGCTTCTTTTTTTCCCAAGGAGTTTGCCAGCAGCTTGTTCTCATGGTTGCCAGCAATAATGGAGACTGAAGGCGTCTAAGAAAAGATTGCCTTTGCCTTCATTGTTTATTTCAGGACCTATTGTGAGATACATCTGACCTTCCTGACACGAGGATCTCCCTCCCTGCAGCGGTTAAAGTATATGGGAGTGAGGGGGAGCACAGCTCCTTCCCCACCTCTCCCTGGCTTGGGTAAGCATAAGATGCACTTCCTCACTGCTCCTCCTCTTGCCTGGTTTTCGTGGCGATGAAAGCTCCACCTCTTGTTCTTTATTGTTGGTCTACTTTAAACACTGGTCCAAAGGATATTCTGTGAAGAACTTGCACATTTACAGTTCAGTGCATCTTTCTTCTGTCTCCCCCAGCCACCAAGATTTTTTTTCCTCCAACACCAAAGGAATGAACTTATACCATTTCTTTGCTCTTCCCTGCTTGTTCTCTGCTTCCCACGTCTGCCTTTCCTCACTGGTCCAGGACTTTTAACATAAACTGACAGCACATAGAGTCAAACCTTGTTATAACTTCATTTGGGGTTTGGATGGAAAGCATTATTATGTGTTAGCAAATCTATGGCATCCTAGCAATTTTATCGTTGTTACAGTGCTGTATGCAGTGGCCACTTGGAATTTTATGGTCTCCGTGTGGACACTGCTCCTCCAAAAGCACAGCCCTTTTCATTGGAACTAAGGGAGATGCTACCTGATTAGTTAAAGGAATAGGGCCTATGAAACACAGTTAAGCCATTCAGGTTCTGTCTAATAGAGGGCAGTGATATACATGCAGACTGTGCAAATTGCATTCAGAAATTACAGCCAAACTTGGAAGCGGGGGAGTGGGGTGAAAAAGGAGATAATTATGTTTGCATTAATCTAATATATTTTGACATGATCGTTGTTGATAATACCCTCCTGCTGGCTTTCCCACATTAAATGTTTGATGGTAAAGCAAGGTAACAGAGCATTGGGGAAAAGGAAAAAACAGTGGCGTTATAGTCATGGACAGTGCAAGCAAGCAAAATCATTATTAATTGAACTGAACAATGGCCAGGTCTGCGTGCTAGCTCATGGCTTGCCAGTGCTGGCACTGGATGTTACAACAAGGTGTTACAGTGCTGTATCTCCAAGTGCAATTACCATATAATTAATTCTGCCTTGATTTATACAAGGACATGGCGGGGGAGGGGGAGAACCCATTTTATCTTTCAAATATTTGCCTTCTTGCTCCTGGAGTGAATGAAAAAACATGCATTTAGCCCTTCACCTTTCCAAACAAACCTAGCCTTTCAAAGAGTGCCCAATTTATTCCTTTTTGATAATTGTTTCAAAAGCACTTTGGGGCTTGTATTTATTGGGAAGCAACTGAATAATAGTAATACAGATGTTCAAATGCTTTCCTTGGGAAAAAATAAAATTGTACTGTTGGGATTTTTATATCAGTTGTCAACCTTAGATATGTAATATAGGCACCGTGTGTACATCCAGCAATCTCTCTCTTAAGGACTTCAGATGTAAGGCTGCTTTTGATACAGGGCTACATAGTATTATCTCCCAGCTCCATTATAATACATTAAATAAACAAATGAATTTAGGTCTTATGAAAGATGATGGATTTATAGTCATGGAAATTTACATCCTAGGTGCAAGTTTCTTCAAAATATCCTGCTGACTTACCTCAAATAACTTAAGTTGAGTGGTCATTCCTTTACCAGGAAGTCCTTGGGTACCCTGAATTAGGGGTTTCTGGAATGTGGAGTAGTGACCAATGAGTAGTAGACTGAAGTCATCCATTTCTCATAGGCCAACACACAACTGTCAGATGTTAATGACTTTTGGTCACTACTGATCTGTGGTGGAATTGAACAGGATATACAGAGGTAAAAAACCCCAAGGTATCATAATCCTTCATAACACAAGTCAAAGAGTAAGAGTTCAGACTTAAATGATCATAATGGTCCTTTCTGACCTTTTTAAAAGTCCATTAAGCTCAAAACCTAGTGTAAATTCTCTCCTTAGAACAGACACCTTATTATTGTGCAGAAATCATTTGGCAACAAACCATAGAGGAGGGAACTGACTTGAACCCTAATAACAGGGTTATGGCTATCCAAATTTGCTATAATCAGAATATGACATATGGTAAGGTTCATAGATTCCAATGCCAGAAGGGATCATTGTGATGATCTAGTCTGATCTCCTCTATAAATAGGCCATAGAACTTACCCAAAATAATTCCTAGAGCAGATCTTTTAGGAAAAATCCAATCTTGAACTCAAAATTGTCAGTTATGGAGAATCCATCACAACTCTTGCTTAGTTGTTCCAGTGGTCATTCCAGTGACAGTCCTCAGTGCCAAATTTACAACTTATTTCCAGTCTGAATGTGTCTAGCTTCAACTTCTATTCATTGGATCATGCTATAGTTTTCTCTTAGACTATTACATATTTGTTCCCCATATAGACTGTAATCAATTCACCTGTTAACTCTTTATAAACCAAATAGTTTGAGCTCATTCTTACCTCTCACTGAGCTCATCTCACTTTTATTTGTTCTCATAGTTTTTCTCTTGTCTATTTTAACTTGTCTATTCTTTCTCAAAATTCCCCTGTTCATGCATCCCAGGATCTCATTAGCCCTTTTGGCCAAAGCATCACACCAGAAGCTCATGTACAGCTGATTATCCACCATGACTCCCAAATCTTTTTCAGAGTCATTTATGGCCCAGGATAGAGTCCCCCAGTCCTGTAAGTATGGCCTAAATTCTTTGTTCTTAGGTGTATACATTTACCTGTAGTAAAATACGTATTGTTTGCTTGCGCCCTGTTTACCAAGCGATCCAGATCACTCCGAATCAACGACTGTTCTCTTCATTATCTACCACTCCCCCAATTTGTGTGTCATCTGCAAACTTTATCAGTGAAGATTTTGTTTTCTTCCAGGTCATTGATAAAGATGCTAAATAACATAGGGCCAAAAATCAATCCCTGCAGAACCCCCCAGAAACATTCCTGCTTGATGACGATTCTCCCTTTACAAATTACATTTTGAGACCTGAGAGTTAACCAGTTTCTAATGCAGTTAATATGTGCATGGGATTACATTGTTTTGGTATAAAAATTAAGGACCTGGTTCTGCACTGTGATTCACATGCATGGAGTTAATAGGGCTTTGTGTGGGTTCAATGATCTGCTTGTGCAGATCATAATGCAGGACTGGAGTCTAAAAAATATAAGTACAACCAGCCATCTACACAGTGAGTCTCATCCGAAACTGGGACGGTTCCTATGTTGGATTTTTGTTTGTTTGTGTGAGTTAGGGTCTCACTCTGCAGTCTTCACTGAGGCAAAACTCCCATTGAAATTAGGGATTAGGCAAGGACTGCAGGACTGAGCCCTTAAAAAATGGATCCACTTTTTATAATTTTATTAGAAAACATGTTTGTTCATGATTCTTCATAAAGTGTTCATATATAAAGACATAAACAGGCTAGGCCTCATATCACACTGGTAATGCACAAGTGTTAGTCAAATGAAGGGATGTCAATACAGTAAGGAAATAATTAAACTTTAATAAAAGAAAATAAGGAATAACGTTCCAGTCAGATCTAATCATATTATGTATAGCATAACTTTTAAATTGGAAGTCCATAAAAACCAACCATGCTTCAGCCAGTTTGTCTGGATCTGTCCTGTTCCACATGGCACAACTCCAAGGCAGTTTCAAACTATTTCTGCAATGGGATGGCGCTGAGCCACTTTTTCAAAAGGAGAGAGTAATTCTTCTGGTGGGAAAGTGCACTCAGTGAAGAGCCATGAGGGATTAGATTATCCTCTCTGTCTTTTTCTCTTTTTTGTTCCTTCAAACTTTTTTTTCCCCCTTAAGTAAAATTAATTCAAATGCAGAAAAGCTGCCCTTAGGATAATATTAAGGATCCGATTTAAACTGAAAGAAGGCAGGAAATTCAGAGCAAGGATGACCTTCTGGATTAGATTATTACAATTTTATTAAAGAATGTTACAACAAATAAGACATAAACTGTCATTCTGGTATATGTAATCACCCCCTCCTTAAATCCCTCCCACAAAAGATATTTAAACACCTACCCATTCCTGACAGAAACAAGAAAAGCATGTGAAAGTTAATCTATCTCCTAATCCTGAACTTTGAAATGTATGAAAAGTGCTAGTAATTAATTTGTATACTTCCTTCCATCTTCTACATTCTCATATTGTGTGTGTGTGTGTGTGTGTGTGTGTGTGTGTGTGTGTGTGTGTGTGTGTGTGTGTGTGTGTGTGTGTGTGTGTGTGTGTGTGTGTGTAGTCCATAAATGACCTCCATATGCTATCAGAGAAATCATTCCTAGCTTTCATTATTGCAGCACATATAGACGTTAAGATCACCCAGGGTGAAATTCAGGTCCGACTGAAGTCAATGGCAGAAATACCATTAATTCCAAAGGGGCCAGGATTTCACCTGTGATGTTCAGGCACTCTTGCAATACATAGGGCCTATGAAGGGAGATAGATTCCATCCTATACTCACTCACTCCGCCCAATCTCTAGGGCTGGATTTACATGCCCCAGGCACTACATCTTCAGCACTTCCCCCAGCTGACTTTTGTGTTTTCTGCACAAGGACTGGGGCTGGATGGGCCAGCTCTGTGAGGGGTGGGAGAGAGGGCTTGGGTGACGGGCTCGGCCAGCTTCGGGTGGCGGAAATATACTCACCCCTGGGCTTTGGCTTCTGGCTTGGCCAGGGGGCAGGGCCTCAGGGAGAAGAGGAGGAGCAGGAGGTGGTACCAGAGTTCCAGTGCTTGTGCAGAGCCCCCATTGGCCGTGCGATACCTCTGTTTGTGTGTCTCTAGGCATGTGCCTACTGTGCCTAATTGGAAATCCAGCCCTGCCAATCTCCCATCAGTTTGAGTCAGGGCTGAGCCAAACTGAAGTAGTATAGTAGGTCCCTCTGAATTTCCTTTCATGTGTCAGATTATTTCTTTGGGTGAGGGAGATTCAGATTCTCAAGGGTAGATTTACTGCTTTACAGTAGTCACATGGTTCTCCGTATGGGTGCTCAGGGGCTGGGCTCTCATGCTGCATTATTCTTTAGCATAGCACAGAGTTCTCTCCTCCCTGTAGCTGGTGGGGAGATGATGTGGGCCAAGGCAGTTTGCACCCCTTAAAGGGACTGAGATTGTGACTAGTGCATGGGATGCAGGTGCAGAAAGATTCCATGCACCCTCCTGCCCTTGCCACACCCACACAAGAACCAGTCACAATCTTATCCAAATTCCTTTTGCTCTCTCTATTAGATTTATAGTGACTCTCTCCCCCACACCCTCTGAAGAACATAGACAAATGGTACAAACATAGGAAGGCCAGAATGATAAAGTTTGGATTAGGATCTGGATTTCCCCTAGAGTTAGGTGGTGTTTGTTTCTGACCCATTCCAAAAAACAGGGGTTAAATATCAAAGTTTCAATCTCAATTTGGATCCATACTTCCCTGAAATTCACCCAGTCTGGTCTCCCTGTAAATCTTTCCCTATCAAGATTTTTAAATTAATGAAAATTAAATTTCTTACAAGCATGATCCACGGTTCTCCAGCCCTTTCCTGGGCAAAGCTCTTCTGGAAGTCAATGGGCCAAACCATGTTGTCATTTGATAGTAGTAGAGTTACTTCTGATTTTCACCAATGGAGAAATCCTTGAAGTCTGTGCAGGTACATCAGTGTAAATCTGGAATAAGTGATAGCCAAGTAGAAATCTCCCCTGTGTTAAGGACTGCAAGACCAAAACTCCTGTAGCATGTGGCAAAGTGATTACTAAACGTAGGAACACAATATATTACATTCATTACTTGCTTTTTTTGCTGATTTTTTTTCCCCAGTGAGATGTCTTTTCCTCAAAATTATGAATATTTTTGTCTATGTGTTTATTTTTAAGAAATAGGACATAAGGTGTGAGATATGTCATATTCATTTGTGCCCACAACTGGGTGTGAATTAATACCCCATAATTCATGCAGTGGAGTGTCTCATTATTAGAAAGTGTTTTTTAATATTTATATTGTTAATTAAGTGACGATGAGTCTTAAATTCTGAGCAGTGAATTATGGTGAACTAGTCACTGTTCTGACTTAATCTATTAACCAATCGGGACACACAAATTCCTTTTCCTATTTAATATACTGTATAATAAAGCGTGACTGTTTTCTCATTCTGTCTAGCATGTGGGGTTCCTTGTTCATGACTGACTTTATCAGAAAAAGATCACTAACAATTCATAAGCACTGTTTTCCCTTTGCAGAAGAAACCTTTTCAAGTCTGGGGAGGAACTTTTAACTCTTTCTTTAGAAGATAGGTGGAAATTAGATCATATAAATCTTGGGTCCCTTAGACATCCAGTGGACTGCAGGGCACAAGTGTTCCCTCCTAAACATCTGTTTGATAGTTTTCCTGGGGTGTTTAAATTTTCAATATATTGAGCCCAATCTTGCATTCCTTGTGTGCTCAAATCTTTCAATTATGGCCTCAGTTCAGGAACATATTCATGAAAGAATTTACGCATGTGCTTGAAGTTGAGCAATTGCTTTCCTGAATTAGGGAATAAATCAACAGAAGTCTTGGGTGCATAGGAATTCAGAGTGGATGGTATTTGAAAATATGCTTGCTCAAAGGGTTACATGACATTACTACTATAAAGAATGCCCTTTTCTGACTGTTAATCCTGTAAGCATAACAATACTCTGTATGAAAATGATACAAAGAAATGCACTTTTGCTACAGTCAAAATAAGATATGAAGAGGAAATTTAAAAAAGTAAGGTAAATTGTTCATTTATAAAAATTAATAGCATACACTTGGTGCTATGCAAATCACAGGAATAATCAGCATCTACTCTATGCCTGTTTAAATATGCTTTTCTAATTCCTGAGTTCTTCCCTTCAGTTTCAAGGAGAGATACTTGAATGTAGTGGTTTAAATTTATGGACTATTTGAGCTAGGTAAAATGTAGACCTTCAGAGATTTACCGATAATCCACCTCCATCCTGGCCTCTGAAACCCTCTTGATTACAGAGGCTCTCCTGAGCAGAGATTGCCGGACATGCTGAACTGTATCTTGGTTTTATGCTATGTTTGTTTTTCTTCTCATTTTTGTACTTTTTATGTATTTTATGGTAATGCATTAAACTTTGGCAGTCTGCTTCCCCATTGAGTGTTGCTGTTGTGGGAATGCAGCAAAGGTTGCCTACTGCTGCTTTATTAATAATGAAACATTCACATGAATTCCATGCAAAATTGATTTTTGAACATTATATAAGAATCAACTGAGGCCTTGAAATATAATTGAGAAATCTATTTGTAATTGACTTTGCCTATAAGGACCCACTGTCCCACTATAAACAATTTTACAGTATTTCTCCTCTGTTAAACAGCTATTTTGCACATCTATCTGGCCTCCACAGTATGACATGCCACTGTAAGGTGATGGATAGAAATTTGAAACAGCATGTGGGAACAGTTTCTTTTGCTTCCTTATTCAAGTGGCTCTCTAGCCAGTGAAAATATCATCTTCATCACAGTGCAGGTGAACAGTGTTAATAGCTCATTATCTAACACAGGGTATTAACTGATGAATTGTAATTGAACTACTTGAAGACTAGGAAAGATGCTTCTACATCAATGGAAAAATTTTGCTCCTTCTCTTAAGCTTTTGGAGGGACACTCAAATGCTGAGCAAGGATGTTCTTGTATTTAGGGTCTAGGACAGAGTCAAAAGAACTTGATTTTCCTTCTGTCTGTGTCAGACGTTTTGTCTGACTTGGAATAAGTCATGTAGGGCCTGATTTTCAAAAACATATACTCTATTGTATGTCTAATTTCTACATTCAGATAACAATTATGCATCTCAGTAGCCATGTGCACATGCAAACATGCCAAATTCAGTTGTAATAATGGCAACTGCATGTGTCAATGAGGGACTTTTAGCATGTATGCTTTAAAAAATCAGGCCAACAAGATCTCTGCCTCAATTTCCTTATCAGTAAAACTGGAATAATAAGCAGGCCAAATTCACTGGTGTTTGTAAAGCACGCTGAAATTCTCATTTGGAAGATGCTGTGGAAAGGCATAGTATTTTAAATCAAAATTTTCCTTGCCAGTGTGACTAATCATAGCACATTGGATTACAAAATCTAATCCAGAGTCCACATTGGGCTCTACGTTGTTGATCGTGAATGTTCAGGACTAGTAAGGATTGAGGGGTATTTCTTTCCCAAGTCTGAGTATCTGTTCATTCATGGGTGGTTCTGCTGTTGCTGTTGACTCCACTTATCCCTGATGATGAACCACTCACTAGTGGTCACTCCACACTAAATGACGGAACTCTAAATATCTCATTTCCAGCTAGACCAGTTGGGATTTCAGGATTGACCAAGTGGAGCCCCCATGAGGTTTGTGTTTTCTGATATGTTTCATGAAGTGTAGCCAAATCCCAAAAAGAACCCTGAAAACCTAATTTAAGAGGAACTGTGCACACCAATAGCTGGCTTTCCAAGCTGCTAGGGCTAGTCTTCTGGTTGGTTAGAAAAGGTCTTCCTGACTCTGGTCAACAGCAGAACCTGGCCTTTGCCCAGTTTTCCACCCCTTCCTCTATCACAGATTCATAGATTACCAGGCCATCTAGGATCATCTAGTCTGATCTGTATAACATAAGCCATAGAACTTCCCCAAAATAATTCTGAGAACCGATCTTTTAGAGAAATATCCAGTCTTGGCTAAAATACATGAACACTGTCCTCGTAAACAAGCTCTGTGGTTGCCTCAGGAATTATCTGTGATGGCGAATGGGAAAGTGGTGGTCAATACAATCATGAATGAGAAGTGGAGCTCTCTGTCCATCTGTGAGCCATGCTATAAAACGTTTGGAACAAAATAAACAACTCAAAATCAGGGTCATCCCACAAATCTTAGCCTTTCGTTCAGGGATTGTCTCCCAAACTGTCTGTGCTTCTATCAGTTCCTTCCTTTGATCTGGTCATCCCTTCCAGGAAGGTTGATCTGGCTGGCAGGCAATCTTCATACCAAAGTTACAACCAGGCTTCTCTCCAATCAGAGTTTAAAAAAAAAAAAAAAAAGCTTTGTCCTCCTCCCTGGTCAGCCCTCCTTCCTGGTCAGCCCTCAAATAAGGTAGACCCTCTCCTTTTATCTTGCCTCTCCACAGTGACATTGGCTACATGTGTAGCAGGGCAGGGCCAATTGGGTCCACAAGCTTTCCCTAACCTTTTCATTACCAGTGAGTACCTGTCAGCCTCTTACCCCTCTCTTTGCCATTGTGGGGCCTCTCTGCCCCATCACACATGGCCATGGTCTTCTATCTCACCTCAATGCAGAAAACTCCAGTAAACAGCCCAGCTGTTCAGGATTTGATTATCGGGATTTGCCCCATGTCTACATTTATTTGTACATTTGCCCCATGTCTACATTTATTTGTTTGCATATTTATTCATTGATACTGCATCATATCAAAGAGGAAAAACCCACCCAGGCAAAGTAACATTTAGATCTGCATCATGATTAAAATTCCAGTCATGATTTAAAAGCTGGTGTTTTTTATATATAATCCACAAAATTTCAGCAGTGCTAAGGCTTTAATGTACTGTAGGACACAGATGATAAGGCACAGCATTTAACAGAACTAAATTTTGCATGGCCTAGTTTTGATAGGAGGTTTCAGAATATATCTCCTGCACCATAAATATTGGGCAATTTCAGGAAACATTACCAAAAGCCACAATTAGTATTGTCCGGTTTTTATTTGAATAACCAACATTATGACTCTCGGATAGAAAATGGTACAAAAGGAGTGAGACAGGAAAGGAAAAAGCATGCTATGGACATCTGGACAGAGTCCAGTAAAATTTTTTTTCCCCAGAGGCTGGATTTTTGTTTATAGACTGTTGTGATGCCTAAACCTTAGGAGCCAAATTCCTAAAGGGGCCTCAACCTAGACTCCAGTTTTGAGGGTACATTTAATTGTTATCCTGTCAGCATTTGGACATCTACCACATTGTACCTACAAATCAAGTGCAGTAGCCAGATGATCAAATGCCATCATTTGCATCTGCAAATTTGGAGACAACAAGGAGCCCTACTCTGATTGTTACCAGTCTGCCTATTGTATTATAGCCATGGGAGATATCAGTGTGCGGGAGAGGTCAAAGGGCTTAATGACAGATGCTCCAGAAACCTATCTTGGGTAGAGCTGTTCAAAATATTTTGCATTAAAGCATTTATTTTGTCAGAACAATGGATTTTTCTACTCGAAAAAATAAAACCTGTAATGAAAATTATCAGCACTAACAAAATGTTCTGTTTTTCTCAATATTTTCTGTGACATTATTATTCCAAATTTTAATGACTTAAAAATAATTGCATAGTATTTTTGTTTAGTAAAATCTAAATTTTCAATAAGAAATGTTTTTTTGGCATATAAAAGTGTCAGTAATGATTAAAATTACTTCAATGAAAATGTTGATGAAAAATATTGCAGAAAATTGGTGTGCATGAGAGAGAAAGGAAAATGGGTCCATTTTGAATCCAGTGGAAAGGAAACAACTGTGACATTTCAAAGTATTTCATTTTCCTCTTTTTCAACAAGCTATAATCTAGTATAGATTGAGGGGCAAGAGGAGGAAATGTTAGCAGCATGTAGGAGGAGTTGTGAATCCAGCCAATAGGCTCTACGAATGTTTGAGAACATAGTTGCAATACCAGATCAGACCACTGATCCATCAGTTCCAATATCCTGGCTATACCTGATTCTTCAGATAAAGCCCAAACCTAATAATATACCTAATAAATTGTACAAATGGTTATGTAGGGGGTGCAGTGGTGGACAATGGCAAGTGGAAGGATGTTCCTTCCTAACCTCTTTGATCATCTTTTGTTCCAAAGCACAAAAACAAAAAATAAAAGTATTTACCCTTTTTGAAGTGCATCCACAATATTTGACTATAACCATCCATAGAAGCAAAATTCATAACTTTTATTATTCCTCAACCTTCATATATTCTTGCAGTATTGCCAACTCTTGCTTTTCTTAAAGCCTCAGATCTTGCAGTCATGTGATTATTGAGGCATTCATTTAAAAAAAACCCCCAAAACATATGTAGCCTTCTTGAGTGTGGAGAAAAGCTTGAAAATATGAACCCTAAAGGCTGAAAACCAGAAGACAAATTAAAGACCCCCAAACTTATTATTTTAAAAAGTTCATGATTTCTAAGCCTATCTCAAGATTTCTTGAGGCCTGTCTAACACATGATTTTTGAATGCTTGGGGTTGGCAGTATTACTTTGTTATTAACAGTAAACTCAGAAATATATCAAATTACTAAATTTGGTTTAGTTTCTTTTGAATACATTTGTGAGATTATAGGCCAGAAAAATATAATATACTAATAGTTAAAATAAAAGCGTGTTTTATTCTTAGGTAAAGTATACTGCTATAACAGAAATATACAACAGATGGTGGACTGTATTTTCCCACTGTATTATACATGTAATTTCTGTAACCTCTCTGCATAAGTGTAAGGACTCTTAGGTTTAATCATAGATAAAAGTAGAAAGAGACAGGTTAAAATTTTTTGGAAATATGTATAAGTGCATGCATCTCCTTTTTGGATTTAATATATTATTTTTATTATTGATTATTTAGTGCTTATGGAAATGGATTGATTGATCTAGAGACTAAGGGCCTGATTCCACTTCCCTGGAAACATTCCGGTTGAGCTCAATGGGTGTTTGATTAGAACATAATCAAATTAGTTGCAGAACTGGGACAGCAGGACCCACCACAGGAGGCATCTGTCTATGTCCTTGCCATTGTGCCCGTAATCTGATTTGGGAGGAAGGCTGGTCTTGTGGTTAGTTTACAAGACTGGGACACTATAGTAGACGTGGACACAGCATGGTTTTCTAATTCCATGAAAACTTTTGAAATTTTGAAAAAATTTCCTATTCCACATTGGGCCAATACCAAGATCCTTTGGGGCATTTTGTCAAAAAATGAGATAAAGAGAGAGACTGTGATCCTGGCTAATAGCCTGGTGGTTAAGGCAGTTACCTGGTATGTGAAAGACCCAGATTCAAAGCCCTGATCTGCTTTATTTGGAACAGGGACATGAACCTAGGTCTTTTACATCTGAAGTGTGTGCTCTAATCAGTGGGCTATAGAGTCAGTCTCTCTCTCTCTCTCTGTTCCAGTGAATATTTAATTATTTATGCAATTATTATTATGTCTCCAACAGCAGAGACTGGGAGAGACTCTCTTCTTGGAGCACTGGGGAAGTTCCAGGGAAGAAAGCTAATATTGTGCCAATATTTAAAAGGGTAAATGGGATGACCCAGGTAATTATGGGCCTGTCAGCCTGACATCAATCCCGGGCAAGATAATGGAATGGCTGATATGGGACTTGATTAATAAAGAATTAAAGGAGGGTAATGTAATTAATGCAAATCAGCATGGGTTTATGGCAAATAGATCCTGTCAAACTAACTTGATTTTTTTTTTTGGTGAGATTAGAAGTTTGGTTGATAGAGGTACTAGTGGTAATGTAATAGAAGGCATTTGACTTGTTACCACATGACATTTTGATGAAACACAAGAAAGATGTAATATTAACCTGGCACACATTAAATGGATTAAAAATTGGCTAACTGAGTGATCTCTAAATGTAATTGTAAAGGGGGAATCGACATCAAGTGGGTGTGTTTCTAGTGGGATCCCACAGGGATCAGTTCTTGCCCTATGCTATCTAACATTTTTATCAATGACATTGAAGAAAACATAAAGTTATCAGTGATAAAGTTTGCAAATGATACAAAGTGGGGGAGTGGTAAGTAGTAAAGATGGAAGGTCACTGATTCAGAGTGATCAGGATCACTTGGTAAACTAGCTGCAAGCAAACAATATGGATTTTAATATGGCTAAATGTAAATATAGGAACAAAGAATGTAGGCCATGTATTGGGGACTCTTTCCTGGGAAGCAGTAACTCTGAAAAAGATTTGAGGGTCATAGTGGATAATCAGCTGAACATGAACTCCCACTGTGATGCTGTGGTCAAAAGAGCTAATGAGATCCTGGGATGCATAAATGGGAATCTTGAGTAAGAGTAGAGAGGTTATTTTACCTCTATATTTGGCAATGGTGTGACCACTGCTGGAATTCTTTTTCCAGTTCTGGTGTCCTCATTCAAGAAGGATATTTATAAATTAGAGTGAATTCAGAGAAGAGCCACAAGAATGATTAAAGGAGTAGAAAACATGCTTTATAGTGATAGACTCAAGGAGCTCAATCTTAACAAAGAGTTAAGAGTTTACAGGTGACTTGATTACTTTCTATAAGTATCTACATGGGGAACACATATTAATAATGGGCACTTTAATCTGGCAGAGAAAGGTATAACACATTCCAATGGCTGGAAGCTGAAGCTGAAGCTATACAAATTCAGACTGGAAATAAGGCATACATTTTTAATGGTGAGATTAATTAACCATTGGAATAATTTACCAACTGTCGTGGTGGATTCTTTATCACTGACACTTTTTAAATCAAGATTGGGTGTTTTTCTAAAAGAGATACTCCAGGAAATATTTTGGGGAAGTTCTATGGCCAGTGTCATATAGGAGGTCAGACTAGGTTATCACAAAGTTTCCTTCTGGTCTCTGAATCTATGAACCCCAGAATACCCGATGGGACTGATGATCATCAGAGTGTTCACTTGGTATATAGGAAGTATGGGTTCAGGTCCCTGCTCCTATTAAAGCAGAGCAGGGATCTGAGTCTGGGTATCCCACATGCCAGGTGAATGCCCTAATCACCAGTCTATTGGCTATTCTGGTGTGTGTTTGTGAGAGAGAAAAAGAGATGAACCCTCCTACCCTCACCTGCCCAAAATTCCATCTCAGACCAGAGAAACCTTTACTGAAGAGAATTTAATCAGAACTGATATGTTCCTATGCAAAAAGCTCTGTTGAAAAATTCCCTACCAGCTCTACTCGAGAGGTCGGGTTGAGTTCCCAGCTCTATCACAGTCTCCCTTTGTGTCCTTGGACAAGTCAATAACCTCTCTGTGCCTGAGTTCCTCATTTGTAAAATGGGGATAATAATCATTTGTCTGCCTTGTCTATTTGGAGCGTAAGTCCTTGGGGCCAGAAATTGTCTTACTTGGTGCATAGACAGTGCCCAGCCCCGATCTCGGTTGGTACCTCTAAGCCCTTCTGTAATACAAACAATTAGTAACAACACTGCTATTTGGGGTGTGATGATTGTTCATTCTTGTCTATTTTAGTCCTTGGCTTCTCTACCAAGGTACTTTTTATGATGTGGATACTTGTCTATTAGGAATAGAACTGAGGCCTGACTGGGAAAATATTACAAGAAATATTCAAGCTCTAGGACTGGCTACAGAATATGAAAGCTACATAGAACTAAGCTTGAAGTTAAGGAATATTGTTGATTGACTTTCCTTCCATTGCTGAATACAGTAGCTGCCGTAGAGGAACTCCAACAAGAAATGCTGCCAAGTGCTACTGATGTTATGGTACATGACTTGAATCCACCCTGTTATATAAGAACTTTCCAATGATGAACCACATGCTCTGTCCTTACTACTGGAGTAAAAGAAATATGTAACATGACTTGCTTTATGCATATTTTTAACTTTTATATAATGAAAGAAATAATTTGGCAAAGATGAGCAGATCTGTTTCTGTTCCCTATAATATCTGATGAGCAAGAAGTTCTGTAATACTTGAGTAATCTCATAAACAAACAAAAATACTTTATTGTGGACTCAAGTATTTAGGGAAATTTTAAGTGAGCATTAGTACGAAAAACCACAGATGTTGGCTCTTTATCTATTGTCTGAGAACAGATTTACTCAACTATCCAACATTAAAAATCCGTAAATTTGTGGCAAACACAATGCATTTTGAATATCAAACATAATGAATCTTGAATATCTGAAAAAACAAACAGATGAACCATCTGGAAACAAGCGACAGATCTGAAATAACTGTGCCAGTGGCACAATCCAAGCATAATCCCTGGCATAATTTATACAGAACAACTATATCATGAGCTGAAAACTATAAATTTAGAAGGTTGTCTGAGTTCAATAATGACTGCATATTATTACTCCACTTGCTGGGTAAATATTGACAAACGAGTGTCACATGCTGTAGAAATGTATCTACATCCTGCATTTAACCTTAAGGGGAAGATTTTTCTGACTAGTAAACTCCTGTGTTCTGAATTTTGCCTTCTATTTCTTTTTTCCCCAGTTAAAATGATGATTGTACTAGTTTTTAGCACTGTTACGGTGTGGATCAGTTTATTGTTCTAAAATTATTTTGATGACAATTGATAATGTACACAAATGCTTAATATTCCGTAAAATAGGAGGATTTGATAAGTGGAACAAAATTTGAACATTGCCATTAAGCGTACCTTAATGTTGCTATACACCATTAGACATTCACACATAATTCATTGGCTGTTCCCTGTCTGCTATCACCTGAAAAGGTTTCTCATAGAATCCTAGCGCAAACTGTTCATGATGGAAACTACTGTGTTTGCCCATTAGTTTTACTATTATATCACTAATTCTAATGAGTTTCAGCAGAGTGCATTTTCCCATAGGTCCAGAGTGTTTTGGCAGCCATCAGTTTCATTGGTAGTAATCATGTACATGTACAGTAATCATGTAATCTAATACAAATTAGAGCTCGTATTCTTTACATTGCTGGCAGAGGTAAGACAACTCAACAAACAATACATTATGAAGAACATTTGCTGGCTATTTTAAATGGTGAATATATTACAAATTTGGATAGGAACTAGGTTGCAATATATCTTAAAGTGACTGATTTAAACCCAGACCTAATGTATCTTGCAGGTTAGCAATAATTTGACTTGCTGAGTGGATGGGATTTATGAGAATAAGGCATTGCACTAGGCAAATAAAAACATCCTCCTTCAATAATAAAGGTGTAGGCAGTGTCCACATTACCTAGTAAAGCACTGACTTTAAATCCCTCTTGCACAGAGCCATGTTGCACAATGTAGCATGGGAGAGCTGTACCCTGTAAGTGGCCGTTTTCAGAAAATCATATTTTTCTTGCATCTGACTTTTAGGTTAGATATCCTCCTATCTTCTTTAGAGTATCACATGCTCTTCTCTCCTTTAGCCTTTCTTATTCTCTTTCATATCTCACCTTTTTTGTCCCCCTCCACTTGTCTTTCATTCTCAGTACCAACTTTTTATTCTTTCAAATGTTCCAAGTTACATTATTATCTCAAAAGGTTTTTGTCACGTCTCCCAAAATTCTTTTGTGCTATTATGTGATTTGGTCTGCATTATTTTAATGCTGTTCTTTACTATTTGGATTATTGTAATGGGGAGAAACCTAAATATGATATAGGCGCCTTTGTGCTGTGCAGTGTACATATGCATAGTAAGAGACAGTTCGTGCCTTGAAATGCTTACAATCTAATGGACAAGAGAGACAAAGATTGTGAGGGGGGGGAAAAAAAAGAGGTGAAATGACAAGGTCACCTAGAATGTCAGTGGGAGAGCTGGGAATAGACCCTGTGTCTCTGGATTCTTACTCCAATGAGCTATCATCCTTCACTGCTCCTTCCTCTGAAAAGAAACTGGTCCTGTCTCTCATAAGGATGAATCTAAATTTTGCAGCAATTTCAACTTTGTGAAACATTCTTCTAGAAAGCTACAAGACTGGTTCATTGAAAAGCATTTATTGGCATTAGAAATGAACCCAAACCAAACCACCGGTTCTGAGTATCCCAAAACTTTGATGGGTTTGAAATGCACCTCTCACTAGCAGATTCTTTCTCTCTCTGATAGGAGTTTGAGAACATGTTAAACTAATAAAGATAAAATAAACCATTTAAATCAATGAAAATGGATTGTATCATGGGTACAAATAACATAAAGGTTTCCCTTTGCTTTAGTGGAAGCTGTGTACCCAGAACTAAAATGTAGCGTGATACAGTATGTTTGTATTTATTTTTAACCCTTTTTGTCAATCAGTTTTGAAACTCCATGCTAATATAATGCTTGGATAAAGTAAAATTAGATCATGAAGATCCAAAATACAGAACAAGATGAAAAGACTTACAGTCATCATGGTGCACAGAGCCCACAACTGGGGTAAAGGGCAGGAAAAAAAAAAAAAGACCATAAGAAACAAAGTAGTAGCAAAATATTGCCTTTTTCTATGAATTATACAAGATTACAGTACATACTGATGGCACTCAGATAATAATAAAAACAAATGATCTTTGAAATCCACTTCAGATGACCTTTTTTACACAGTGCTGTCTAAGATTATGTATTTAATTTGTGAAGCATTTTTAAGACCTGAGAGTGCCACTGTTCAACAGTCAATATCTATGGAAATGCCTTCCTGAATTTTAATGACCTGGAGGCCTGTTCCCCTTTTCTTATTTTTTTTCATACATAGGATTGTTTCTCTTGAGACCTTGGGTTTTGCTCTTTCCTAATGTAGGGAAGTCCTCTTTTGAGATGGTGCTTTAAGCACCAAACTCTTTTCACTTGATCATATTCAAAAAACTTTCTGAACCACAAGAACAACCCAAAGCTTTATGCAACACTTCCCCACTTCTGATGGAGAATTTTGCTTATGACAAACTGAGTTTTGTTTGTTGGAGGGCCTGATCCTGGACACACTGAATCCCATGAGTATGTTTACCTCTATGAGTTCTACGAGATTACTCATGAGAGTGAAATTCCTCTCATGTGTAAGTGTTTGCAGGATGTCTTTCTGAATGAGATGCTCCATTTCTCCCACAAGTTACTTGGCTAGATATAGGAATATTGGGTTGCAATTCTGTAGCCAGTGTTACGCAGCACGTGAGACTAGCTGACCACAATGCTCCCTTCTGCCCTTAAAATATGTGGAACAGGAATTAAGATATGTTAAGCAGACCACTGTGAGGAACATGTGAATATGCTTTTTCATATAATTTCATTTTAATTTCATGTCCTTGCTCACAATCACAGTAAACAATTTAAGCATCTTGAAACACTCAAAAAAACTCATTAACTGCATCTAACCCCTTGTCCACCTCTAACCAGGCTGAGAATTTAGAAAAAAAGCTTTCCACTAGCAGGGTGGGATTTAATTTAGTTTCTAATATAATCTGAAACAAAGTCTGCATATTGCCTCGGGGAGTCCCTAATGCCACAGAACCTAGGTGTCCTTAGATCTAGCATTTTTCTCCAGGGTTTCTTGTTACCTTGTAAAGAAAAATTAAAATACCCAGAATGCCCAATGACTTTCAATTTTAAATTTATTACAGTTTCTATTTATAGAGTGAGGGCCTGAGTCTCCTGTCCTTTACACCAGTTTTATACTGGTATGACTTCAGTGACTCCAGTGGCATTCCTCCAGATTTATACTGTTTTAAGTGGGAGGAGAATCATTTCTTAATGTTCTCTGGGCAGGAATAAACAGAATCTTCTGTTAGATAAAGCTTCCTTTTTAGTTTATATTTGTAATTTTTAGCAGAAACATACTTCACCAAATACATATGTTTAATTAAGTAAATATGTCTGCAGTGTTCTTTTACAGTTTTAATGTGTCCTAAGCATTTAATTGTAAAGTGTTGGGAATTTTTTGAGACTCTGGTACTCACAGGTAGCAAAGATAACAGTTTATGAGCTTGTTATCTATTACCAAGGGCTGAGTCCTAGTTCCCAGCATGAGACCTGAATAAACTGGCTTTGTACAGAAATTTCCCTCCTCAGTTCTCTGAAAAATCATCATAAAAGCAAACCTTTAAGACAAGATTTTGAAAATGATAGTGTTACTTCTGCTCAGAAGTCAATGAACAATTATATACCAAATTTGACAATTACATGACAGTTACAACCATGAAAGAGTGCTTGCTGTAGATCTTATTTGTCCTTTCTGGGCCAAAGTTTAGGAATAAACTCCAAACCTAACTTCCTAATGTTGCCGCTGAGGGAGAAATGTCATAGAGATGCTGGTAGAAAGTGTTGCCTTGTGGCAGACAAAGGACAATGAGCAAACACAGAAGCACCAGCCTCCCTATCTCTTACTATTTCTAGTTTTTTAAATGGCTGTTACTCTAAATTGTGATTCAGGGATGAGAGGCATAGAACTGATGATGTTACTAAGACTGAACAGATAAAAGTCCAGCTCTGTTCCACAGCTGGTTTTAACCGTGGAGGAAATGCTCTTTAATGATGATAAAACCCCAGAAGAATGGCAGTCCTCCTTGCGTGGTTACTCAAGCAAAGAGCATGTCTTGCCTCAACTCTAGCTCCTGTCAGTTATTAAAATTTGCCTCTTTCTAACATGTATATAGAATTTATTTTCAGGGCATGACCACTTGTTACTAACTGATGAGAAAGCTTTAACACTGAGAATGTGAAATGAGTGGCATGCAGACTGTTCAATGTATCCATTTGATACTGCTTCTGCTGCTACACAGGCTGATATAAGTAGGTTTTGACACTGATATGATGAGTGGTGTGTAATGTCAGCTCAAGATTAGTTGCTAAAGTGGAGTGGGAAAGACCCATTCTGAAGAGGAATCTCACTTAACAGCCTGATTATTCAGATTGCTATGATTGACTGACTAAAAGGCAAGTCCTGCCATAAATGAAATTATTCTAAAACCAGTGAAAGAAAAGATTGACTATTTTCCTTGATTTCTCTTCTCCCAAGTCTGTCAAGTATATTTTGGTAAAAGGAATAACTATGGCTTTGATTATAGGAGGAAATGAAGTATGACAAAGGTAGGGCGTGGGTGCAGGGAGGAGGGTTAAATTTCTGTCAGTATTAAGACATGGTAACTGTGTTGAAGAATGGTGGGTAGATAAGCCCATACAGTTTGTTTTGTTTTATTGTAGTTCATCCCAATATATGCATGTTATGTCTTATGTTGCCAGAGAGTTCCTTAAATCATGACACTATGATGCAATGGTCAGAAACATAAACTATGAACCTTATTGATCATATCCACACAACACTGAAAGTTCTGTCCCAGCATTTGCTGGGCTCATTAGGAAACCTGAGAAAGATTCTCTGGGATCAATCTCTTATTTGATTGTCCTACCGTCCTGGGAAAAAATCTGAAGAGACACTAAAAAGACCTAAAAAATATCATTAATGTAGCCCTTATTTCTATTTCGAGATGACTAGCAACAGTCCCCTGACATCTCCTAGACTGGTTTCAAAAACTAGCAACTTTTTTCTTGCTTCCTTTATTTTCCATTTTATTTATTTTTCTATTTTAAAGAATGAACCTGTTGCAAGCTAGGGCACTTATAAAAAAATTGGAAGACCACATCTGAACATTGGTCAATGGACACAATATCAATGAAAACAGTAAAAACTCCCTAACCACAAAAACGTCTCTGGCAACCCTATGCACTTTATCTAACCCATCAGGAAAAGCCTGAGTAAATAGGCCTTGCAAGATTGCCTGAAAGTCAACCAACTCAAGCGCTTTTGCACTGGTGTTGGGGGAAACATTCTTCTGAGAACACCTTGCTTTGAGCCTAATCTAAGGACTGTGTGCTCAAGCTGTTCTCAGCTGTTATGTTGCCCCATAGAGTGGTGATCCCAAACTAGAAAAGGTTTTATGGAGCAAAAGCAGACTTTTGATTTGTACTAGAAAACATCTGGAAGCCAATGTACTTTATCAAGCACAGGTGTAATATGCTCCATGCATAAATCTTTGCTAAGTAAGTGAGAAGCCGCATTCTGCACTAGCTGAACTTTCCAAAGGATCTTCAGGAATAATTATACATATATCTCATTGCTGTCTTCCAATCTAAGGGTGACAAAGTATGGATTCCTTGGATGAGGTCTGCATCTGTCAAGAAGGGTCTCAGTATCACTGACCAAGCATATATTAAAAAAGGCACTTGTGACTGCTGCTCTCTAGATCCAGATGCAGGAGATGACCCAAACGAGCTCCTACTCTACTAAAAAGCAGGCATACCTCCTCAACAGAAAGGGTGCTTAGACATCTCTAACCTCTCTCTTTCGGTTGCATTTTCCAGCCATCCAGCATCATATCTGCCTCATCCGAAGTCAAAGTCAACTAGCTTTCATCCAAGCCTCAATCTTGTCTGGCTGCAGGTAGAACACTGCACTGCTTGAATCCAGTAAAAAAGAGAGACAGAGAAGGTTGTCATCAGCGTCCTGATGGCATCACAGGCCAAATAGTTTCATTGTCTCCCCAGAGACTGAACAGGATGGATGACTAAACAGAATCGCATATTACCCCAAAAGAGTAAGTCTTCTGGGCAAATAAGCTGTTCATTGTCTCCTCAACATTACATTCCCTGTAGTTTTTCATTTAGTTCTTGCTAAGTTTTATCCTTCCATTCCACAAATAAAGAGAATTTACTCATCTCCAGGTGGATGAGTCTCTAATTCTGTGAATCTTTTCCCACCTAATATCATTATTGATGGTTGGATCCTATTTTCCCACTGAGCTTCTGGATGAATGACATGGTTAACTCCAATTACCTCTTTGTAGGAGTTACATAAATCCCCATAGGCCTCCTCTCTGGGAAAATAGAGAGCAATATACTGCAAATTTTGCCCTTTGATGTCTGTGTGTGACCCAAATGACTTCAGTGATACTGCATGGTAGGACACTAATTTCCCTAAAGTTTCATTATTATTATTTTTATTTATTTATTTATTATTTCGTCACAAATTCCTAATGATCATTAATGTTTTTGTCATCAACACTGCACAAATTATGCTTTCTCTATTTTATCAAAGGAAAATTAATGAGATGATAGTCGGGATTTTCCTGATTCTTTATTAAATGAGTTTGCAGAGATGCAGAGGTTGTGTGAAAGAGATACAAAACAGCTCCTACAAAACCCATCCACTTTCTGTGTGCCCCTTTCTAGAATGATTCTACTTTATAATGGTTTTTTTGCTTCACTGCTGATAGGTTCCTCTCCTAGTTCTATCATACAGCTGTGGTTAGCAGTTCTGTATCTTATTGTTCACTATAAGGAATTGCTCAGTGTTATCCTTCACTCCTGTACTGTCTGCTCTTCTGTAAGAATCACCTTATCTGCTGGG
The DNA here is from genome assembly GCF_026122565.2 of Emydura macquarii macquarii. Lineage (NCBI taxonomy): Eukaryota > Metazoa > Chordata > Testudines > Chelidae > Emydura > Emydura macquarii. The sequence continues at coordinate 71,870,315 of NW_027131390.1, forward strand.
CCAATGAAACCATTAATGGAAACTCTGTAGTATACCATCAGAGCTTCACTTCTTGATCAATAGTTATTTACTTCTGAGAGGTAGAGCTTGGCTAATATAGCTAAATTTTATTGATAGATAACATAACAATGAAAAATAAAGTTTAAAATAGAAGATGAATGAATTCAGCACTTTCTTCAGGCATGAATATTATTATTTGAACAATTTTAATAGCTAGTGGAATGTTGAAAAGACAGACAACAAAAGCATTGAATAATTGTCCTAGGACTATAATCAGACTTCCATTATTGACCTCTGCTAATATTCTACTGTAACTATCTGCTAAATTGGTTCCTTGGAGCTTCAAATATACAGTGATGTTATGAGTTCCTATCGTAAATTGCCACATAGAAAAGTAGCAAGTCTCTGAAATAGCGTTGGCCCTAGTTTGATCAATACTCAATTCTAAGCAGTGCAATAGGCAACTGTTGCCATAGAAACATTGATGTCACAGAGGTTGAACAGTGGCTGTTACAACAAATCATTTCCTTTGAACAGTTGTAATTGACTATATGTATAGTTTGCTGTCACCTGAGACTATTTACATCAAGCCAGTAACAGAACCACATTATTTATTCTAGGAGTAAGAGGGTTAGCTCTTCTTTTTGTGACCTTACAAATACCTAGGAGGATATTGCCATGGTAACCAGAGATATAATAGGATGAACATTAAGGTAGCTACATAATGCAGCAGCATTCTTTTGGAACATGAGAGGTAGTTTTAATAAAGTTTATCTAGCCATCACATAACATAAAGGTTACATTAAATAACCCTCTACTACCAATTCTCAGTTCCAGCAATGTCACAAGTTGGCACAGACAAAAGCAAGGATGTTCAAGACTTACAGCAGAATTTGAATGTTACAATGGGCACTGATTTGAGCCCCTGCAAAAACCTGGTGCTACATAGTTAAGAGATGAGTTTCAGGATGGAGAGCCTGGATCCGACCTCTCATCCTCTGGTACTAATTGCACTCACATGTGAATCTAAGGGTAGAATTGGGCTCAGAATTTCAGCCTTAATTTTAAAGGTCCCTTTTCAGCTACTTTAGGGGAGATTTTTAAGGGCACTAATGACACTTAGGTGCCTAACTACCACTTGAAAATCTCCCTCTGTATGTAAAATCTTAAAGTTACATATGTTCAGGATTTAAGGTAAAATGAGCTCCTTTAGTACTTACCTCCATTGCACCCACTGAAGTGCTTTTTTCTATTACCATTCCACTGAAGCTACTAGGATAGAACACACCTGGTGTATTCAGCAATTCAGTAGAGGGGCATAACTGGAATGTAGAGTACTTGCAGTATCCAGCATCAGTCAAACAGTTAAACAAAGCAAAATTCTATAGTGCCCGATTTAGAAACTCTCTAAATGCAAATCATTGGCTTTGCCATGAAAATATATATTTTTTGATGACTAGTATTTGGTGTGATGTCCGTAATTACAAAACAGCTGCTGTACTCTGTTTAAATATAAATTTAGTAACCCATCAATCAAATGAACTGTTAAGATATATAGAGTACATAGGTAAAAAAGATAACTCTGAATGTACAAGTTATTAAATTTCAAAAATAAACAATTTGCCCATGGGTGGGCATGTGTGTATATATATGCAAAGAGACACATTTCATTATTATATTGTAGAAATGCAGAATAAATGTGACATTTACTTGTTCTGAACAAATATATATGTGAAATACATGATGGTGTTTCGTGGTTTTAATGTGGTTTTAATGGCCCTGTATTACTTACCTATGGTGAAGCCATGACTCATCTGTGCAAGTGATCCCAAACTAGTTCCAATGAAACCTTTATACCTCACCATATCATCATGTATTTTGCATATGCCACAAAATGTGTGTGGTATACTTTTTTTTAATACAATGCATTGTTGACCTGTGGAACATGCAACCACAAGATGTCACTGATGCCGAGGGTTTGGTAGGATTAAAAAATAAAGGATTAGTCATTTATATGGATAGGAAACACTAGGATATGCAAATACATCAGGGCAAAACCCGACTACTATCTATCTGGAGTTAGGAAGAAACTCCCCCTTTAGATAAATTATTCATGATAGCCTATTACAGGATTTCTTGGAACTTTCTCTGAAGTTTCCACTACTATCTATTGTTGGGGACAAGATACAGGCAGACTATTTGCCTGGTCTGGTTTGGCAGTTCTTAAATTACTATTGTGCACAAAATTCTTAATCATAGAAATTGCCTGGTTTTTAAGGTGTTCTAGTTTTAACATTTTTTGCTCTTATAGCACACTTCCTTTGTGTGAATATATTTCTGAGGGCAACATGGAATCACAGCCATAAAATATACAGTATATAAAACTAACAGGAAATGAAGTATGAGCTGACAATTTGATTTAGGAGCAATAAAATTAGTTTACAACTAAGCACTAAGAATGAGATGTTCTTTCCTTCCTTCAGACTCAAACTCAGTGTTCTTTTTAAAAAAGGCCAGATAATCTTTCTGGGGCAAAGTGAAGCATCTAAGGTGTTATATCATTTTTGTGATCCTGTCTCACAGATGACTGAAAAAAAAAACATGGCCATGTCCATACATATTTTTCAGTTAAAGCAGATTTCAACATTCATAGACTGTAAGAATGGAAGAGCTGGCTATGACTCGGTTCTCATTTCAATTCTGGGTAACTGAGTCAGCTGTGATTGTTGGTTTTGATTCTGACTTTGGTTTGATTGTGATTCTGTATTGCTGGGGCTGTGGTGGAGGTGACGTGCTTCTTCTTTAGACTCATCCTTTTCAAATATTTTCTGATTGACTTTGATTAGTTTAGAGGACTTTTTAGTAAGAATGAGTGAATAGTCTGATGATTGGATTTAGATGACAGTCATGTTTGGCCATCCTGTTGTTGAGAAATATTTCTGTGAATATTTTGATTCTGAAAAACTTAGAAAGATAAGGCTGAAATATGAACTATAAAGGGTGTGGGTTGAGGGCAGATGCAGCAGAAGAGTAAGTATATAAGGGAACTATACTTTTCAAAATTATGGGTATCCTTCTGAGAGAGTCTCTACAGTAGCGACAATGAAAAGCAGTTTGTCTTGTGTAAGCACAGCGCAGTCTTGTTGAGGCCGACCACTACAGTAGTGAATATAAACGGCTAGAAAATGGAGAGCAGGGTATGGAGGACAGTTGAGCAGCAGGAAGCTATAGAAGCTTGAGCTATACAGCTATACAGTTGAGCTATAGAAGCAGCATCACAGCTTAGGTACAGAGGACAACTGAGAACCTCTTCCTCCTTTATTTATTTTATTGTATGTGTCCATAATTCAGTGGCAGATGCAATGCTGAGGTGAGGGTGGAAAGAAGAGGCATTTGCATATTAGATGTGCACTCTGTAAGTGAATTCGTTACCACTTTGTCATTCCTGGTGCTCGCACCCCTGGTCATTGTCAGTTTCTGAGGCTCCTTCCCTACAGCAGATTGTCCACACACAGAGTCCCACTCTTTATTTACTATTGCTTTATTCTCAGTGGATACTTTCATTGCAGCAACTACTTTTTTAATGGCCGCTCCATTCATAATTGCAATAGTGTTGCATTTAATATAGTTTTTTTTCCCTTTGAGACAACACATGTACTCCCTAATCAGGCAAAACTCTTGTGGAAGTCAGGGGGAATGTTGCATGGGAGAGGGCTGAGTAGAAAATGAGTAAGGAATTCAGGTTTTGGCTCTTCATAACTTATGTCCAGGATCTTCTCCCTTGACCCATCCCTTTCATTCCGCTCCCTTGTCTTTCAGTTCATCTTATCCTCTCTGAACTAAATTAGTCCATCCCACAGATCAGGGAACTACTGTGAAATTCACAGAATATCACATTGTTCACTCTGCTATTATGGTATATCCTTGCCCCCTACTTTTTGTCTACCTTTCCTATTTCAGTTGTAAGCTGTTTGGAGCAGGACTGTCGGCTACTCTGCATAGGCAGTGCTTCACACAATGAGGTCCCAATATAGGCTGGTCTTTAGGCACTACTATAATAAAACATGATTAAAAATCAATCCCTCTATTAGTGAAAGTGTAGGACTTAAGCTTGTGGGAACATTTTAGGCAGTGGATAATACTAAGAACAAGGGGACAGTTCTGTCTTTTAGGTGTTGTCAGTTAATGTTGTCTGAGGTTGACAGTTTGTGGGGGTTTTTTGCTACTCCATAACTTTTTGAAACTTCTCCAAATTTTGAAAAGTTTCAGAGTAGAAGATTTACAGAGTTTAATTTTTCCTTTGACATTTTCAAAAGTCAGAAAAATAAAAATGGAAAAATAAAAATGCTAAAAAAAAGCAAATCAGACATAATTTGTTCTACTACATACTTAGACTGTGTAAACTCAAAGCTCTCACCAACAGAAGTTGGTCCAATAAAAGATATTACCTCACCCACCTTGTCTCTCTAATATCCTGGGGCCAACATAGTAACAACAACACTACATAGTTACGGTAGCACAGATTACATAGACCATATGCTAGTAAGACATGGGCTAAATTCATCCCTGTTGTAACTCTATTGTCTTCATTGCTGCTGGATCTTAGGCCAATCTCACACTGGTTTTATCTCAGTGTAACTTCACTGAATTCAATGCAGTTACTCTTCATGTACACTGCTGTGAGATGAGAATCATGTGCATTGGCTTCAAAGAAGTTTTGTCATAGATAAATTTGGCTTATTCCCTTTTTCTAGTGCTGCTGTTACATTTAATTTATTTGTTTCAAATGCACCCACTCAGAACTCTGTGAGTACTATACTCACTATGATTATTGCAACACAATAATTGGGTTTTTTGTTGTTGTTGTTTTTTTAAAAAAAAAAGACTAGCTAGGAATGGTTTCAGGCAAATGTCAGAAGGATCAGGTTCCTCTATTCAGACTCTCATTTCAACTTATTCATCTCCTGAGGAGCAGCCAAATATAAAGGATTATTTCATATTGCTGCTCAAAAAATTCAGAAATTCATAGAAGTGTTTCAAAATTTCTTTTTCTTTTTCTTTTTCTTTTTTTTAATTTCAAAACATTTTGAGTACTGGTTAAAAATCAGCAACTCTTTTGATAAAACTTTTGCAAATTTTCCTTGAAAAAATGTAAGTTTGAAAATTTACTACCAGCTGTAACGATTTCCTTTCGTAGGCCTGTGATGATGGAACAAATTCATATTCTATCTATCTAGAGTACCTTCTATGGCTCCCATAACTGTAGTATCTAAGCACCTCAGAACCTTTTATGTATTGATCCTCAAAACACCCCATGAGGAAGGGAAGTACTTTCATCCTTGTTTTACAGACGGAGAACTGAGGCACACAGAACCTAACTCAGAGTAAGCCTAAACCAAGGTCATGCAGGAAGCTACATTAGAGTAGGCAGTTGAAATTGGATCTCCTGAGTCCCAGGTTAGCCCCCTAACCAGTGGACCATCCTTTCCTTATTAAGGCATATTACAACATTCCTCACACTCTTATAAATCCCCTTTTCTGCTGCAGAGTTTTGATAAACATTTCCTTGACATCTAAGTTCTGACAGAGTTCAGTCAGAGAACTTATATATGGTGTGGACGAATATGAGTACATTTTATATAGAGAGGCATGAGGCATATTTATTGGCACTATCCATTTCATGAGAAACCCTTTTCTTCCAACATTAAGTATAAAATGTTATTGTCAACAGATGATAAATGCATCTTTATATTCAAATTCCTTTTACGCATTTAATATCATTAACATTCATAATGTGTTTTTGGTTGAAGCATGTAAATCGCTGAATGCACTACCCCTTTATCAGAGCTATATAACAGGCTCTATGACTATACTAAATGAATCTTTCTTTCCCCAAAATAGGAAATACTGACCTCAGAACAGTATGAGTTATGGATTTCTTTTCATGGCAATACATGATTGACTTTACCCAAGGCATAGGAAGAAAATGCAGCTGAAATTGTAATGAACAAAATGCACTCCATTTGTCCTTCATGCAGACAAATGTGGAATTCCTATAATATTATATATTGCATCCATACCAATATCAATATAAGATTATTAGTAGATAATAATATTAGAGTTCATCATGATTAATGTAATTAACAAGCACACAGAAAGCAATAAAGATTTGTCAGTGTTACTGGAAATGCTTTTAGATGCCATTATGGTCTTTACCATTGTGTATCTCATATGAAGACTGCTTTTTCTTTCAGTCGGAAGCTTTCTTCCCCCACAAAAAAGGAAAAGTGGGCTGACTGGTTTGTCCGACATGATGCACTTCTGTGCTGGAATGCTTGTGCAAAGGAAGAAATTTGCTATCTGTTGAGAAAGTGGCAGGACACAATATAAGCCTTCCTGATGAGGCTGCCTCCTGCTATTAAATAAAAGTAAATAAGAATGATAACAATAAATATTATAATGAATAATACTCTGCATTTATAACCACCTTTTATTACCAAAAGGCAAACTTGGCCTAATCATTGACAAAGTATGATGGGCCACATTTATCCCATTAACTTTGGTGTATCTCCATCCATTTGGCCCAGTACATTTAAAAAATAAGTCTGGGCTGAGGTTAGTTGCAAGGTCACCAGTTAATCAAATAGCCTACATGATGAAGAGAAGAAATCCAAAGTATTAGAGCGATGGTCAAAAAAGGTCTACTTTGAGGCAGAAACATGCAGAGCTATGTTAAGGGAATTAAATTAAAGGAATTTCTTACAGTGTTTTAGAGATGGGTCCAACTCATGAAGTCCAGATATAGCACAATGTCTAGATCTGAGCTTTCCTCAAATTCAGGACATGGTGTTGAATTCTGGTTTTTCAGTTCAAGCCCATTATAGAGATGGAAGTTCAACTCTAGGTGTGAACTTACTCAAAACGGTTCTTGTTTGATTTGACTTTATTGTTAAGGGAATGATCTATATTCTATAGCATTGGTGACAGGGGGGAGCCCCCTCCCAGGAGCAGAGAGAGAAAAGTAGAGGGCTTCTTATAAAAAGCAGTGACATAGTAGGGCTCTGTAGCAAGTAGTGGATCTGTTAAGGGATTTAGTGCCATTGTCATTTCACTAGGTTGGGCCCTATAGCACTGTTGATGAGCTATACTTATATGAGAACCATTCCTCCTAAGTAGATTTAATTGCTGATTGCTCCCCATCCACCAAAAGAGTGCCATTACAGATGATGCTCCTCTCCTGACCACTCAACCTCTCTGACATTTAAAAGGATCCATTAGCTTAGAGGTGGGCTAGATTCCACAAAAGGGACAGCTTTGGAAAGGAGACATGAAAGCTTAAAAAAAAAAAAAAAGTTAACCTTCTGCCTGGCACAGGCAGTCGTGCTTTCCATGTGCTAAAGTCTGTGACTTTGTTTTGGTGCTGTGGAGTCATTTAGAAAGAAGGCCATGTCATTGGTTTAGCCTGTGCTGTTATAAGAAATGGTGTGTCTTTGGGAGCACATTTGGGACTTCCTGTGCCACAGATTCAGTGAGAAGGAAACTATATGACAATAAACACAGGGTGTGTGTGTGTATGTATATATATATATATATATATGCAGACATGAATTCAGTTCTTCCTGGAAATAGTATGAGATGCGTTTCTCAGCAGTGGAGAAAATGAAGGATACATAATAATACATAACACATAGATAATTACAGAGCACACTTCCCTTTTCTTAGAGTCAGAGATGTTAATTAAAGAATGAAATTTATTACTACCTGCTCTATTATCTCCAGTCACCTTTACAGAGTTTGGGACTACATTCTGCTCTTCGTAATGGAGCTCTGTGAGCACAATCGTAGCTGCTTAGCAAAGGTTCTCTGCATCATTCTTCCAATGAAGTGTGGACATAGACAGAATACTGCAGGAGAGCCTAGGGGCAGCGCTCTCAGCAGGTGCTCCATATGGCTGGTGCAAAAAGAGGTGTGTGTTACTCCTCTCCCTAGCAGCCACTTCCTGGTATAGACGTCCATGGGAGGTTCAGACCACACCCCAAAACTACCTGTTATGGTCAAGAGGTGCCACTTGGCATCCCTGCAGTGCTACATTTTGCTTGGTTCCTGGTCAGATAGTCTGATGGTGGGGCAAGGCTCTTCAACCAATCTCCCAGCATATCTGCACAAGACAAGGCAGAATTTAACTCTTAACGAGAAGGGATTTCTGGCTGGTTATATCTGCTCCAACATATAGTGTATTACAGCCATATGAGGGAATACTATACATACTGAATACTAGACTGACTCCAATCACATAGAAGTGCTTTGTCTCTTGGATACTGCATTTTTCCTATTTATCACAGTCACAGAGATATTCGTGGTATAGAGATTTGTGCTAATTCACGCTGAAAATGTCCAGCTTTCTGTACCACTCAAAATGTATGCACATTTCATAGAGGAGAAAAGATAAATAGGATGAGCAGAGTGGTGAACTCTGGTACCTGAACCTAAGCTTTATGGGTAATTTTTAAGGGACTTGCTTTGCAGGAGGTAGATTTCTTACACCTGCATTCTGTTCCCCTATATTTTTTTCTTCTCTTCCTCACTGTACATTTTTATGTTTCAGCACCTGAAAAAGTTCCAAACAGCTGGCTAGATAGGTCAAAAAATAGGAACATGGATGCAAACATAAAACAGGTAAAAGGTCAAGGTAAAGGATCTTGAGTAATGTAAGGAGCAATTTGGAATGAAATTGAACAGGGAGTACTTCTCTTCAGTGATAGGGATGGGGCAGGACAGGGCTGGGGATTGGTGCATAATTAACATTTAGCCAGGGTCACTGTGATTCTCTGAAAGTGTCCTTCTGAGCAATCATTTGACATTTATAGTGATGTGTGTTGGAGAGGGATTGTGAAGCAGCTGGGGATGGACAACTGAACTAAGCTTGAACTTCAGAAGACAAGTTTAGTCTGAATAATGTGAAGCATGAAAGTAAAGGCAGCTTTATTTTTTCCCACTCAGTACCTTCTCCTGCTCTAAAACATCACGTAGCCTTGTTCCTTTGAGCTCAGAAGAGCAGTCTTTTAAAATGTATTTTACCATTCAGAATGTAAAAAAGGAAGCCTCAGAGCTTTCTGTTACCCTGCTTCTTAGTTAAAGATCACACCTTGCGATACCCTATTCTGGTTAGCATCTCTTGTTCCTTTCTCTTGCTGCTAGCTGTGATAGGACAGACTTGCACCCAGTATCCCCTGAAGAGGGAAGGTGATGTCTAAATTCTACATTTGCTGCCAGTTCTTTCTTTTTAGCCTGTGCCACAGAGTCCTGGGTCTACATTAGTTTAAATAAATTAGTCTCTTAGTCTATTCTCAACTTGGTCATTTTGTGCCTGCATTTTTGTGGGTTCAGTTCCTGGCTCTGCTACAGACTTACTGTGGGACTTTGGGCAAACTGCTTAATTACTCCATGCATAATAATTCTGTCTTGTCTATTTAGACTGTAAGCGGTTTGGGCAAAGTCTGTTTCCTACTACATATATGTACAGCACGTAGTACAATAGGGCCTTGTTGTTCACGGGCACTTGAGGGCTACTATAATACAATTAAATACTAACAACAAAGCCTGATCTTGCAAGATGCTGAGCCTCTCTTGAGAGAGGATGAGCAGCAAACTTAACTCCCACTGGGTTCAGTGCCCCGCACCTCACAGGATAGGGTGACAGCTGATAACATTATAGCACAGAAGTTCTCAAACTATGGTCTGGTGGTTCATGGAAAGCCGGCTGTTCACACAGTGTTGGCTTTTTCTCTTTATTTCCAGCTGTTGAACTGAATTAAAGAGCCATAAATACTTTGCTAACACTACTTTTCCATGTAAGCAATTGCTGGGTGGTAGCCACAGAGCTGTGCTATCATTGTGAATGGAATAGGGTGGTAGGCTGCACATTTTGTGAATGGGAACGGAGACGACCCACACTACAACCTTTCTATTAAAATAAGGGCCAGTCTATGAAAACATTTGAGATCCCCTGCACTAGCAAATTGGGAAAAATAAGCGCTTAGCCATGGACAGGGCTTGGGGTATTTCTGCATCAGTTGCACTTATATAACATCATAAGCTTATGCAAACACCTAATTTTAAAATCCCTTTAGTCTCTGAAGTTGCCATACTTATTCAAACTATCTGCTCAGCTTTGACAATAGTGTGTCCTCCACAGTTGTCTTTAACTGGTAAATAGTTCTCGTCTGAAAATTCATCTTATAATTTATGCCTGACCCTTCTAAAGCCACATCAGACTTAGAGACTGCACTGTCCAACAGAGCTTCAACCTTCGCTCCTGTCCTCCTACTTTCATAAAGAGCTTCTTGACAAAACTCACCCCATATTAGTACACAGTATTTTCTTGTTGTCCTCTGTACACAAGTATAGATAAGTAACTGCTATTATGACCTCAGTGCTTTCTCAAAAAATGACATTTGAACTAACGGGGAGGGCACAGCAAGGTCACAGGCAATATGCATCTACAGGAGCTTTAAGAAAGAAATGAATCAGATTTATGGATGAAATTATAGTTTGCCTTGTCATGAGAACACATATCTTAAAAAGGTTTCTGCTTTGGAAAAATAAAATAAAAACCATAAGCAACCACTTAAAGAGGCTGCATAAATAATTTGCCATTTGTGAGCAATATATGCAAAACGATAGGACTGCAAGGACTCAGTTCCGTGGAAAGCTTCTAACCATTTAAACTGCCATGCTAGTGTTTATTACCTGAATCACCTCCGGGAGTCTGATAAACACCTGTGATCTGCTGGCAATTCAGGAAAGGAAGCAGCACTCCGCATGACCTGCTTTCTTCTTTCAAGTCGTTATGGTGTAATAAACAGTGTACACTGATTTTGAACATGCAAAAAATATATTGAGGCAAGTAAAGGTTACTGCTGTCATCTTGATGCCCAACAAACAAAGCTAATAGCAGGAAGTACACAGTTTAACACCTCAATATGTTGTACTTAAAGATGGAAGGAAAGACTAAAAGACAATAGGAACCAGTGGCACTTGGAAGGCAATTCAGTCATTTGGTTTAAAAATGAGGGTAAATTGTGCATGTTTTGAAGAGCAAAACCATGGCAGCTATCTTGTTTAAACTATAAATGTTTTAAGCTACTTCATGACCAGTAGAGCAATAATTTCCTGGAAAGCAATATTTAAATGTATCCATCATCATTTAGATGTTAGATACACTGTTAAATATTATTGATCATTTGCAATTGTGTGCATCCATTTGTACATATATTACATTAAAAAAAAAGTAATGGTAGAATGTAAAGTGTTTGGGATGAAGTGCAAAAATACTACTGGAGTTTCCAATTACTAGAGATTTTTTTAATTAAGAAAGTCACAAGCAAATTATAGACATCCAGTTGATAGCATAGCAATTTTACAGGGTTGCACTCATGAATATGGTAATTTTTATTTTATGCCCTCTTGAGATGTCTTGTTAAAAACATTTTATTGGTGATCCTAAAATTCAGTAAATTTGAAGCCCTTGGCACTCTGAAGATAGTTAAAGTTTTTCAAAAAATGTCAGCAATAAATATTTGGCAAATATAAAAAATATGCACATTTTCCCCAAGTGGGGGATATTTTTGTTGCAGTTCTAATAGTCAAGTGATGACACTGCAGTTCAGAATGTAAGTGCATATTGATATTTTCTTCCAGAAACTGCATGTGTTGTTTAGAGAGTGCTTCTCTCACAGAGTTATTTTTATGCAGACACCTGGAAGTGGTTATATTCTTGCTCTGGTTTGCAAACTTGTTTTGGACAATCAGGTGTATGTATGAGCAAGTGGTCTTTATTTGGAGCAATTAAAATTCTAACATTCTCCTCTCTTGACATGCAATTACCAGGGCTCTGCTGTTCCCACTAATTGCTCTTGCTGGGGACATTGGTAAGAAGCCAATGATTTTGATGGGTAGTGGATTATCATTTTTACTCTGCTACCTGAGAAAAAAATCATTTGCAAAATCCCATGTGTAATTAGCAAGACTCATGATTAATTGTCCTGCAAAATTAGCTTCACTGTTGCTTTTATTTTACTGCTTCAAATATTAATTAATGTTAACTCCTTTCCTTCAGTTCCAGCTTTTGAATATTCAACGTGGCTTTGAAAAATTAGTCAGGGCTTCTACTTGCATTAGCATGCTAGAGCTTTGATTTCCGAATAAGTATTCTGATTTAAAAGATCACACTTGGGTCATAAATAATTTTTATAGGAGGACAAACAAAGCATCAAAGCATCATGGGAAGGCATTCATGCACTAACTGAAAGTAAATTGATAGTAATGATTCATTCCCCCCAGTGCTTTTGGGGAAACATCAGCAAATATGCAAACCACTGCATTGTGGAGCAAAACAATTCTTTAATGACAGGCAATCAGTGTATATTTCCTAATCAGTAATAATATGAAAGAGAGGAGTTAATGCTGGAGTAATACCTTTTTAATACAAAACCATCCTCTAAACTTTGATTAGTTGCAGTGAGTACTCCTTGTGTTTCTTTGAATTATAGATTGTTATGTTTGATGGTGCAAGATAGAAAATGCCACGTATCTGTAGTTTGATATCATCTGTCTTGGTGCTCTCTAAATTATTATGTTTAAACTAATTCTTATCATAGGGTCAGAGAACCATGAGAGAGGTCTAGTCCAGGCTACTCCTGAAGAACAAAAAGAGGTTATGATGGACTCTAATAACTAATTAAAACATGTCCCCTCCAAATCTGACAAGAGCCCATTTTCCTGGCTTCCAGTTTGAAGAGGTGACTGTCTAATTGTGGCAACGCCAAGTGGCACCACTCCTCTTAATAGTGGGACCATAATCTCCCAAAATGTGCTCCTTCCCTGCCAAAGTGGAGTGTGTGTTTCTTTATCTGATCACCTGTCACAAACTGTTCCCCTAGGCAATGTAAGAAAAGCCTGCTCTTAAGTCAACTGTGAATTTCTCCATGACCCATGACAATAACACTGCTTGGTTCCAAATCTCTTTCCAGATTCAATATTGTTTTCATAGAACAGTCACTTTTAAGAGTTGATTGTCAATAAGCAATTATTGTTCAGTTCCATTTTTGGGGGGTGGCTTTATGGGATTGTTAGTTGGAAGTGGTGTGAGTTTGTGATTACTTTCATCTCATCATCTCATGGTCTCAGCTATACCTTTGTCCCACAATCCCAGGCTGAACGCTGGCAGCAGCCGGGTTATGGTAGCTGCTGCAGCAGCATTTTGAACAACATACCTGGCCCTATTATCACCAGAGTGAGTAGCATGTGTTTGGGAAATTCCATCCCTCTCATCTCTCCTTTCCCATTAAGCTAAGTAGTTCTTATGGAGCTTTTGCTATGCAGCACAAAACCACAGCATACTGTAGCTACATTTTGTAGAATTATGATTTGATTTACTTCAGACTTGTATAATTGGCATCAGAACCTGGGCTAGTGTGTCTATAAAATTACATCCTTATATATTAGATCCAGTATATATTATGGGAACATTATTCATTGGTATGTTTCCTTTACCTAGGACAATCAAGGGAATCTCCTTGTCCACATTTGAAAACTGCATTCAAGAATCTTTGCCCAAAACTAGAACTGGTGGGAATTTTCTGGTGAAAAAATCTTTTGTCAGAGAATCTGGGTTCATTGAGACCAAAATTGTTTATAAGAAAGGGTCAATTTCACCAAATCTCCTGATTTTACAATTTTTTTAAAAAGTTTTCAAATTGTTGGAACATCCTATTTTGACATTTTCAAAACACAAAATTTTGGTTTTGGTTTGAAGCAACTTTTTGTATAGAAATTTTAGTTATTTTGTACTAAAAACAAAAGAAAATTAAAAGGTGGAAATAAGAACAAAATCATCAAAACAAATTGTTTCAATTGACCCAATCCAATTTTGGGGGTGGAATAAAATATTATGAGATGTTGACATTTCATCCCAATTCAGGATAGAAAATTCTTTCAAAATCTTGAAAATTATTGTGGGACAGGAAGACTCTTTCCTGCAAAACTCTACCAAATACCTATCTACAAGCTGTACACTGCTGTGAATTGTGTTACATGAGTAAGTAAACTCTTACCTTGCCATGCTGAACGTTTCTGTAGGCATGTATGTTTCTGTATGTTTGTTTTAGTGAGTGCATGTTGTGTAGCCATTTTCCCAGCACTGCTAGAGAAGTTCCATGAGAAAAAATATCAGCTCTAATTTAAGAATTGGACTGCTACCTAGGAGTAGTGCTGGTCACATGGCCCAGCAGCTCGATAGTTTTTCTAAGATATTTCCAACAATGAGATGTAAAATTGTCTTGTCTAGTTGTGGTCATTAAAGAGCCCACTTATCTTTTCCAAAAGATGTTAATCCCTAAACCCTTGCCAAAATCCAGCCTGAATAATTACATTCTGCCGATCAAATATCCCAGTGTATTTTCTGACAAGTTACTTTTTGCTTCCCTCTACAAAAAATCATGTCATGCTTCTAGTGCAGAGTTTCTGTAGTGTCTCATCATGTAGGTAGCTGAGTAAGATAGAAACTCAAGCCACAAATTCTGATCTGAATCCAAACTTTCCAAAAAGTTTGGGGGTGTATCTGGATGCTTTGGTTTTAAATTGAAGACTCTCTGGGCCTCCTCCTGTAATCCTTACTCAGACACACTCCAACTGTACTATTTTTGCCTGAGTAAACAAGGAGATGAAACAAAACCTTTCCTCTTTAACAAATGATAAAATTTGGGAGTTTTCAAAATGAATATCATTCCTGACATACAAATATTTTTTTCTGCCAGGTTGCTTGCAGCAGCATCTGAGATATTAATCTTTAATTCCTGGAGACTCCAGGATAATCCTGGAGGGTTTGCCACCCTGCAGCATCACCTCTTAGGGGTGTGTGTTGTGCACTCCATTTTCCATTTGACCATTCTTCTGACAGGTCCATGGGAGGTGGGCCATGGTCTTGTCTTCTGACTAACCCTCCCTGTATCTTTTGAGTTGGTTAGCATTATAGGCAGTGCTAGCAGGAAATGCAACTGGACCCTGAGCAGGGACTATAAAGCGGGGAAGGAAAATGTTTCTTACATGCTCCCCAACCTTTCATACTTTTACAAGGGTCAAGCACAGTTGAGTCCTTTATGTTGGCCTCTGGCAAGAGGTTGGAATACCTTGAATGTTAGCTATGGCACTATTTGATATTTTGCTGATAAGTAGTGGATGATAAATAAATTAATTCAAATTTAAATTGATTCTATTAAAAATGTTGACATATTTACCATCCTGTTAAAGTACTATAAGCCAGTCATTAGCATGGAGAGATCAAGAAGAAAATAACTTTAAGGTGACACTGACTGGAATACAGGAACCATAACAGTGCTTCATAAATAACATTTCTTCTATTATGTTAATTTTTAAGAATAGCCTCAGAGTTAAGTATAATGTTTGATCACTGTATCCATTTATGCTAGTATATTACTAGTCTGTTTAGTCAATCTAGAAATATGTTCTTTGTGTCTGTGTTTGCCAAAGTGAACAGAAATCAATGAAAATAGCAAAAGTGCTGAAGTCGTTTCAATAAGTGACGTGCTCGTTAATTTACATTTCACACTTTGACATTGTTAAGGTCTAATCGTAGAAAATAAGGTCTTATGCTGACTACTGAAAATATACCAATACCTCTATGGTTCCTGCTGCTTTATTTTCACAATGGCTTTGTCATTAATAAGAAAGACTTCTGACAACAGCAGTTTGGACAGATTTTAACGATATGGCAAATCACTCTTTCTCAGAAGACTTGAGTCCTTTCATACGAATGACATGAGCTAAAGGAGAGATTTTGCAGAGAGTATTGAGCTGTTGTGATTACACTGAAAGAACTTTGGTTGGGCATTTTTAGAAACATCAAAAAGCTTTTCCTGCTGTTTTCAAACATCTACAAATATGCATGAAGCCTGTTGGCAATTTAAAATGGGAAGATATACAGAGAGCTGGAGGTGGTTACACAGGAAATTAAAAAAGCCTTGTGTCATCAGAGTGAAATAAATGTGCCATTGTATGGGAAAGTAATTGCAGGGGTGTGTCAGTTCTGTTGATGTCAAGCAGGTGTCCATATATTAGAATAAACATTTGTAATTAATCGTTAGCATTAATAAGGAAGAGTTTTAAATATGCTAATTTGTCTCTTTCTTTCTTTTGCTGAAGCCTTTTCATCTTAGGATGTCTTTCCAATTGTAGAAATAGTTTGGAAACAACACTGTCCTTTCACTTAGTTTTAATATGTACAGTGGTTACTATAGCTACTAGCTCAGATTTGCCCATAGTATACCAAATTATGCTGGTGTTAATATTGATGGGGAGAGTCCACCAGGGGATTAGGTGTGGTTATGAAAAGCAGCTGCAACCTTGCTTATACATGGGAAGCTGTTAGGGTTATGTGGAGCCTCAAAAAGGGTGACATCATTTCATGCGTAGCTAAATCCTTACTCGGGCAAAACTCCGTTTGTAACTGGTACTTCATTTGCTTTCCCTTCATTTTCCTGTCTTCCTGCATCTGTATCAAAAGTGCCTTTTTCATGTCACTTAGAATTCTGAGCTCTTTGGTCCTGTCTACACTAAGGAAACTTCTGAAAAATTTCCATCACTGCTAACATAATTTTTTCTCCACCAACATTAGATGACCTAGCAAATAGGCCGTTGACGGTCACCACTTTGTAAGCACGACGGCAATTAGCTTTGCTTAGAGCACTGAACAAAAGCCAGTGGCCTGCCTGTACTTTATAGGAGATCCTCTGTTGCTAGCCCCAATGGAGGTGAACTGGTGTTAGCAATGATGAGAAATCTTTGAAAAACTTCCCTAAGCTAGACAGGGCCTGTGTGGGAATCAGGATCTGAGGTTCAAATGTTAACATCCTACTGTATTTGACAACATCTTTACAGCATAGCTATTCTTTACTATTCCAATCTCTTGCTCACCAGAGTGTGAGATTAGTGGTAATGGCAAGAGCTAGGCATAGTGTGAGCAGGTGGCATGCATCTCACACAGTTCTGCCAATGTACCTAAATCCTGATACTTGGACTATTCCCACTATTCCAGTCATGGGTATCCCCTGGTCAAAAGTTGAGAACCATATGAAGTTACGTGGTGTTTACTGACATGGCCAAACAGCTTTACTTAAAAATGGCCAGATCTTTCACTCAGTGCACAGTATGAGTCTGGAGTAACTAACCTGAAATCAATATTTATGCTAATCTGAGGTCAGAATTTAGCTCAAAATTAGGGCCATAAAACTAATTTTATTCTGCCAATATATGTTTTTATACTGGGCTAATATTTTTTGGCTTAATAATTTTAGCTTGGTCTTTTCAATGACAAAATTCCAATAACAATTAGGCTTCTGTATCATGAAATTTGAATTTAAAATTGGGGCTAAAACTGTCAGACCTTTTAGCAAAATGTGAGTATCCTTCAATGAGCTCTCCAATCTTTCTTAACAGAGCTGGGAGTTGCACCCTTTTTAAACTCCTTATTTTACAAAGTCGCTTAATTACATTCTGTCATGAAATGTTGGAAAAATTAAGTTCTCTCAGTGGCACAGATTCTTCTTTCTAATACAAGATTTCACCTAGAAAGCTAACTTTATCACTCTGTACATGGTCATTCAAAGAAACAATTGAAGAGGTTGTATACCAAAGTGCTGACTTCTTTTAGCAGGCTATTGGTCTGCCATAATTTTGACTAGGACTGTAGACAATAAGAACCTCTTGGAGACAGACCTTAGACAGATTTTTCTTTGAGGAATAAGTATCTATTTCATACTGTACTGTTCCGCTTTGTAATTCTCATGCTACTGTAAGTTTTCCACATACATCTTCTAAACATTACCTCTTTCCCTATGAAGCCCTTATAAGGACCTGTCTCTCTACTCTCTTTCTTCAGAATCTCTCAATAGGCAAGAGCAATGGGATGCATACCAGAAAATCCAGACACACATCCATCATCTTATGTTAAAGGTACAGCTTTAACCTATTGTAAACCCTTCATCAGATAATATATCTCCCTGGAAAACAAGAAGAATCACTTAGCTCTACCTTTCTGATTCAACTTGCTGGATTATTAAACTTTCAAGGATACATTTTCAAATGTGCTCTCCTAAACTCCACCCATAAAATTTGCATGCACATTCCTTTGTATACTCAAAACCTGCATGTTTTTTTCACAAGGAACACAAATGCATGGAATTACCCATTTTGCATGCATGATTGTAGACTATCAGTGGAGTTATTCTGGATTCAAACTGGTATAGTGAATAAACCCCTTGGTGTGCAAAGATTTTTATAGGCATGGTTTTGGAGGCCACTTTTGAGAATCTGGCCCTGGTTATCATCTATCCTTCTGCTTCAATTTACTTAATTTTACCTGTTCTTTGAAAGATATTTCAAAGGAGTTTACTACTTGTTTCACTTTTGGGCTTCAGTTTCTCTTCTTTGTTTTCTCCTTCCTAACATTCCTATTATTTTTTCTTTCAGAGAAAAATGATGAAATAGAAGTTCTCTTTCTACTGTGGCTAGGTCCATCTATGTCTAAGATCTATGTCCATCTACATCTGGTGTATAGACTTTAACTGCTCTCTTTTAGTCCCTAAAGAAACCAGAAAACCTTAAATTTCCAGATTTGCAGCCGTAATCTCAGTGTACAGAACAATAATACAAGAGTTGCAATGTTACATATAAACTTGTAATTTTTGGCTGTGATATCTCACCCACAGTAGAAAGTTTAGCAATTCTATTCATTGTGATATCATACTAATGGATTCTTAGTCACTCACTGAAAACATTACTGTGATGTGGCTGCTGCTGCCAGTGGCACCAGTTAGGAGGAGCTGGAGTCAGGGAAGGCTCTTCCTTTCCTAGCCTTTTGCACTTACTCAAAGTTCCATAGGATGTAGAGCTGCGGGGTCCCTGGCCTGACCACTTTTAAGCAGTGGTCCCATACTAAATCAGTACAGCTGCTGCTCGAGTAGTCCAGAGCGCTCCAGCTTCGTGATTGGAATGCCACTGAAATTTGTTATCTCCCATGCTACCGGATGGAATTATAGTCTCCTATTTCAATTTTTATAAATGTCTCTAATTAATTGTAGAATGAATGTACAGTGTATTTCATTTTCTATCTAATCTAATCTAATCAATAATATACTGTATTGGGATATTAGATAGGTAGCTAAGAGCTCTGAGGCTATATTCACCCATCAAGGAGCTCTGACAACATTGGGGTAGCCAGGTTAGTAATGTCAGTGCATTTGGCACTTTGTGGGCATAGATTTTACAGATGTGATTTTGAGAATTTGGCCCTGGACATCTTGAACCCTCCTGTTTTAGTTTAGGTAATTTTGCCTCAGGTTACCTTTTGCTAAAATAATGGGGATAATAGTACTTTCTGCCCATAGGTTGTTGTGAAATACAATTAATGATTGCAAAGTGCTTTGAGATCCTTACTGTGTATGATCTATCTATTGAAATATAGTGAATATTGGATAGCTTCACTATGGTTCCCCAAGGTAAACTACTTTGAGCGTTCCTCCATGCCACATATACTCCTGTTTATTATTATAGAATCTTAGCTACTCTTCTAGCTATCGTGGACATTTTTTTCACTTGTGTGAAACCTTCTCCGTTTGTTGGTGTAATAATAATGTATCCTAACATGGGAGAAGGATGCCCTAAATGGTGAAACTAGCTAAGGGCATAGACCAGTACTTGAAATCCATAGTCTGTGGCCCAAGGAAGCCACAGAGCTGTCAGAATGAGTTCTTCCAGTCCACACACATACACCCTGTTGCATTCTGCTAATGGATTAGTGGGAGCTCTTGCATTTCATACAGGACTTATTCTGCTAGAGATGGAAACTGGTTGGTAACTTGTTCTCACAGAAGTTAAAGCTCTGCGACTCATAGAATACAGTGATGGAGGTCATATAAACATGAGGATAGAGGATATGCATAAATACCTAAATTAATTTTTATCTAATTATCATTTGGGTATTACCCTTCCATTTTACATAATGAAGAACTACAGGCTACTAAACAGCATACTTTGCAAAGTGAACTTTATAGCATAAGGGCCCAGATTTTTAATGGTATTTAGACATTGCAGCACTCAATGCCTAACTAATCTAGGAGCCTAAATCCCCTTTGAAAATGAGAGTTAGGCTCCTCAAATCACAGAGATGTTGCAATCCTGAGCACTGCAATGCGTAAATACTATTAAAATTCTGGACCTAAGTCATCGTCTCTGGCTTATGCCAAGGAATTCTTAGTAATATAACGGATGCTGGAAACCAGTTTCAAATAATGTAATTGGAGAAAGATTGCTCCTTGATATCCAGCAATATTGCCAGGAAGCCAGATTATATTTAGGATTTAGTTTTAGACCACTTTTTTCTTTTTTAACCTTTGGATATATGCAAAATGAATTGAATTCCTGACCCGTCAGTAGTGAACTGCACACGATTCTCTTCTTTTACATTCATCTTGAGATATTTAGTGAGTGGTGTGCAATATATGTGTTGAAAAGAAAACGTGCCAGAAAAAAACAGTGTATTTGGGACAGCATACTTTCATGTTGCCAGGTTTAACACCATTAACTCACCATAGAAAAAAAATCTCTGCAGTGAATGTTAAATGAATTTTGTTTAGTGCTTATGTGGCTGTACTTTCCCAGAAATATTCAAATTAAAGTCAGTGAGAAAAATGTAGTTTGACTTGATATAATGAAACAAAACATTTGATGGATGCAAACCAGCTGAAAGTGCCAGGCCTGTAGAATTTGATAAAGAACTGATTGTTATTTCTTCTGTATCAGAATTCCAAGTAGTTTAGCTGATCCACTTTTTAGTCAGGTCTCAGTATAGTACCACCGTGATTCCTAAGGGCTTGTCTACACTTACCTCGGAGATTCAGCAGCAGTCGACCGGAGTTTCGCAAACTACGCAAAAAAACTTGCGTAACTCCCATCGACTTCTGTGCTTCTGTTCTGCTCGCCGTCTTCACTGCACTGCACCGACGGGAACCATGTTCCCGTCGATGCAGCGCTATGCCACTTGAGAAGATGGTTTTAATATGTGATTTCTGGATCAACTGAGCGGGTCTTCACTGACTGCTTAGTTGATCCAGATAAGTTGATCTGACAGCAGCGAATTTGCTGCTGTCAGTGAAGACATAGCCTCTCTGGTTTTGGATTTCATACTTCTCTGAATTTTGTTTTCCATTTTGAAGTGTTGTAGATGCAGCCTAAATGATGAAGACCTTGGCTACACTGGAGTCAGCTTCCTGCACCTGTCCTGGCTAATTTCTGAGCTCTGGCCTATTAGAAATTCAATAATCAGAAGAGTAGACTGTTGCATTTTGAAGGGGCACATAGAAGGTGTATACTCCTCCCCAATTCAACTCTTCTTAACAAACGAACAAGCAAACAAACAACTCCACAAAACCATACAACACAACACACACTGTAAGACAAGATTTAAAATCATGATCCTACATCCACATTTAGATGCTTTGCACTTTTGAAACGCAGGCCATCGATTTAGGCACCTAATGTGGATTTAGAACTTTAACTTCAGGCATCTATTTATTAAATCTTACCGTAAGACTTTTTCCTTTACGTTTCAACTGTATTTTTGTCACCTTTGGCCCCATCCCCCTTTAAGCACCTTAAAGGGAGGCCAGGTTATAATTTAAATGTGATGTTGATTATTTATTTCCTGGGTCTGGCAGGATGTACTTTGATGAGAGTTTGAGATTTGGTTCTTTCCCTGATCTCTACCTTATAACTGAGGATTGATATAGTCATTTTGGTAATAGTCACCAAATGAATCCCTAATGAAGTTCAGGTAGTTTACTATAACCTGTGAAGTCCTTGATGCTTTTGACTCTTTCACTCTTATTTAGAAAACACCCCTCTAATTTTGTGAATCCTCAATACTTGCAATCAACCAAGCCACTAGAGCTGGTAGCCAGCCTCCTACAAAGGGAGCCTCAACTGTCACATGTACTCCCCAGAGTGATCTGCCAGGGCTCAGATTTGAGAAGCTTCAGAGCATGCTGCCTGGCTCTTTCTCGGCTTTTTTCTGGGGTGGGGGTGATGTTCAGTGGCGATTTGGAGTAGATAGCCAGGGAGCCCTGTGTTGGCACTGAGAAATTCTGTAAATGTTTAATTGCAGTTTTCCAATTTTGTGAATGTGCTTCCTGAGTGCTTGTGTTTAAACATATCAAAATGAATACAGTGTTTATTTTGCAGATGAGTTTTTTCATGATGTATTTATCAATAGAATGTGTTCTGGGTTTATTTAAAAAAAAAAAAAAAGATAATGATACTTCACCTTTGACTAGGAATAGGCCTCTCAGTTGGTAGCCCAAGATAAGCCAGTTTCACCAGTTGTCACTAGAACACACGTTCTGTGCACTGGGAATAACCGTGCCCATGTTTGCATTAAATATACACACTTCTTTTAGCTCGTCTTACAGCGAAAAAAAAACCCAACCACTTTGGGAAGAGTACACTGGTTTGGTAATGTATTTAAGAGTATCCGTGTAGGGTCCAATCCTGCAGTACTTGAAATCGCTGGGAATATTGCCTGAATAATGATTGCAGGCCTCATATAACACAATTATGAATAGTTATGGAGGTAGAGGATAAGGTAGAGAAATTTGGGATGTTTTATAATCCTGTGAATGACATTACAAGGATATAGCCCTAATTCTGCATGTGTTATGCGCCCCAATCTGCCCTATAATAGGGGATCAGGCCCTCCCTCTATTTGTCTTTGATATCATAGGCTCTGGGTATCCAGTTGAATGAAAACACAAAATAAATCTATAAAAAACCCTATTGCAACTGTAATAATGTCAGTATTTAATAGTAACATGCTAACCGCTTTTGTGGTTTACATAATGGGGATAAATCCTTCTACTCCACTGTAAACTTGATTTAGTATATTTTAATTGGGTATTTTCCCCTCCTTTTAACAAGAAGATAAACTCACAGATGGAAATTCTTTTAAGCTGTAAATACCACTAATGCTGTCATGTCACAGAAGTTCAAATAAAGCCAGTGGGATGTTAACAACTGCTGAAGTGCATTCCTTCCCTACCTAGTCAGCTCAGATGAAACTGCCTGCTATCAGTTTGTTTGGGCAGACAGTGTTTGAACCTTGCTTGTAGATATAAACTAAATAGAGCTCCTATCACTTAGTCAGAATGCACTAAATGACAAATTTGTCTACACATTTGACCTGAAAAGTGGAGGCTTAACCTTACATGGCAGCCTCTGAAGTTTCATGCATCTGCTTTATCTCTGTAAACATTCTCCAACCTTACCCCATCTTATTCCTTGTAGACAAGGCCCCTGGGACTCTGTGATTGTAGAATTGTTCTCTGTATTTTCTTCTTTATTATTCTTTTATTTCTTTGCTGTTTTCCCCTCTGTGTAATTGTGGATGAAAGAGATGGGATGCCATTTCCTCTGCTTCACTTGGATTTGCTCTGCTGTCTTCTAGAGTGCAAGATCTTTATTTATTTCATTCTCAATTTTTAAGAAGCACTGGGCAGAGTTAATAAATGACTTTTTGCCACACTTTGGTATTTACCTTTATTATGTTTTTGTGGTATTCCCTATCCTGAGGATGAGAAATACAACAGCTAATGTAACTACTTCAGGTGGTAAATTAATCAGTAATGTCTAAAGTAAATGTGAAGTAGCAAAAATAATTTTGAGAATATTTTCATAGTCAGGTTCCTTTGATTCTCCAGATTCTGAATTTGTATTCTCAGGTCAGCACGTAAATGCATAACATGACAAAGGAGGGCCAAATGCAGGAGATGGATGTCCTATTAAGAAGCTCCGCCCATAAAAATAGCAATTAACAATAGTGCCTCTGTCTCAATTATCCACTAGAGGATTGCTGGAAAGGAGGTGTGCAGCATGGAGAGAGGAGAAGCAGTGATTTCTGGAGTTCATGTATCAAACCTCTAACCTTGAGAGACCCCTCAAAAGGATGAGAGGACGTTTAAGCCTCTAGATCATTCAGTCTTTATCCCACTGGGTCTGCCAAGAAGGATGCCAATTATAGTGGTGCCTCGGTGATATAGTCAGCATGTGGAAATTTGTCCAGGAACAATTCTTCCAAGAAGCTGGGATCAGGTGTTAAGAGCAGAGTGAGCTAAATCTGTGTTTCACATATGGAGTATTACTTACCCTTGTTTTGTTCAGCAAACCTTGTTAATCCTTGGGTTAAATAGGAGGCAGGGGATGGGATGAGTGTGGCTTTACTGTGTATAGCTTACTTGTGCAACTTTAGTTCTTTCTCAGAAGTGAGAGAGAAGCCTCTTTCTAAGTTCAATCAAGAAATTGGAATGTGATTACCCATCCACCTTTTTTTTATCATTAGGAGGACCCTTCTCTGTCTCTCTCCCTCCCTCTCTCTGTCTTGTTTTTTCTTTTTCCTAGTTCTATTTTAGACCTGTCTGAACTTTGTACAACTTTTTACAAACGTTCTTCGTAGATTAAAAATAAAAAGATTGCAAGGTCAAAGGCTGAAGAATAAATGGAACTTGGTTGGAAAAAGCATGAGTGGATTCTAGACCTGGATCCCTTTCTGACGCTCTCCTGTGGTTCCACCTCTCTCTCTTGTGGGTAGAATGTTAGTTCCAGTCCTTTCCACAACTGTTTGCTCAAATTTACAGAAACAGCAAATAGAGTTTAAGCCAGACGCTATAGTTCAGTAATGGCAGATCTTTCCCCGTTGATTTCAGTGTATCAGACATTTAATGTCCAGGTACAGACAAGTTGATTAAACATTTCATACGTCTATTGATTCAGGGCTAGATCCTCGGCAATGCTATAGCTTAACCAACTTTATTCCCCTATCGTAGCAACTCTACACCAACCTCTGCCACAGAAAGCATGATGCATAGATTCATAGATTCCAGGGCCAAAAGGATCATCTAGTCCAGTAGTTCTCAACCAGGGGTACATGTACTCCTGGGGGTACACAGAGATCTTCCCAGGGATGCATCAACTCATTTAGATGTTTGCCTAGTTTTACAACAGGCTAGATAAAAAGCACTAGCAAAATCAGTACAAACTAAAATTTCATACAGTCATTAACTTGTTTATACTGTTCTATATATGTAAGTACAATATTTATATTCCAATTGATTATTTTATAATTATATTGTAAAAATGAGAAAGTAAGCAATTTTTCAGTAATAGTGTACTCTGACTCTTTTTATGTATGATTTGGTAAGCAAGTAGTTTTTAAGTGTGATGAAGGTTGGGGTACACAAGACAAATCAGACTCCTGAAAGGGACACAGAAGTCTGATCCATACCTCCTGTATAACACAGGATATAGAATTTCCCCAAAATAATTCTTAGAGCATATCTTTTGGAAAAATATCCAATCTCGATTTAAAAATTGTCAGTGATGAAGAATCCACCATGACCCTTGGGAAACTGTTCCAATGGGTAATTACCCTCATTGTAAAAAATGTGTGCCTTATTTCCAGTCTGAATTCGTCTAGCTTCAACTTTCAGCCATTGGATCATGTTATATCTTTGTATGCTAGATTGAAGAGCCCATTATTAAATATTTGTTCCCCGTGTAGGTACTTACAGATTATAATCTACCTGAGGACCAAATGGTTGGAAGTTGAAGCTGGACAAATGATTGGGGAAAAGGCCCCATGTAGGAGGGTGCAATTTACAGCAGCCTTGATGCAATGGGGATTTGATGGGCCCCCAGCCAGCCTCAGGAATAGGGATCCACAATGGTAACATAAAGCTACCTTTGGCCTTTCCCGTCGGCCCCCTCAACCTTCTCAGTCCTGTGCTGAACACAGCTTGGCCATGTATAAGTATCCAGACCTGAATTTGTTCAGCAATTTAAAAAAAAAAAAAAAAAAAAAAAGAGAGGTAGATGAAGGAGAAAAAGAAGAATAAAAGTGCTCCAACTTTTAGGCTATCTATTTCCCCATGTATATTTATTCTGATTCAGATAATTTTGTATACAGGATATTAATGTCGCTAGATTGGTGCAAAAGATGGATTTGTTATGGCCATATCCATGACACACTAGCAAGTTTGGGCTTGTGTAACAATATAATAATGGTTTAAGAGCAATCCTGGAGAGCGTTGATTGCCCTCTGTAAGGCTCTGAGTGCTTTACATTCCTATTAAATTCAAAGCAATTGAGGCATTTGCACCACATCACAGGATCAGGTCCTTAGTACTTTTTTTCCAGCTTAACCATTCACTCCAATGACTTTCAATAAAGTGATGGGGAAAAGGAGGAGGATTACATTAGCAATCCCCCTCCGTCTCTCCCTCCTAGCAATCACAAGCCTCTGCCTGAGAAACAAAGCCTCACAACTTTATCTAGAGAGGATCAAACATTTTCTGCTGTTGTTCCCATGCAGTGTTAATTGTTGTTAATTTCCAACACATCATTAATTATTTGCTATTGAAGATGTGAGAGGGAAATGCCTTTCACCCGTGAAGAATGGACACATTCCACAAGAATGGACCATTAATAATTACAAAAAAAATGTTTACTTTTTAAGTTGAAGTGAGTTTGAGCTTTTGGCGTGAAAGTCGCTTTTTTTTGCAAGAAATGCCTGATGCTGCATCAGAATGTCACTTCATGGACTGAGCCAGGCCTTATGCTACAGAACAGCAGTTCTCAACCAGTGGTATGTGTACCACTGGTGGTACTTATGAGAAGGCTGGGTGGTACGTGAGCCATACCGCGCCGCCGAATCCGCTGCCAGAAGTGCCCTCCCACCCGCCCTTGCCAAACCTTGCCGCCGAAAATTGGCAAACGGCGGACGGGTTTTGGCGGCGGGCATTGTTTCCTCCGTGTAAGCCGCCGCAAGTCTCTCCCTGCCACCACAAAACCCCGCCGCAAGTCCCCCCCCTTTTTTCCTGAGTGGTACTCGGGTCGGGTACAGTCAGGTCAAGTGATACTTGACCTGACTGCACCTGGCCTGAGTGGTACTCGGGGAAAAAAAGGTTGAGAACCACTGCTACAGAACATATAATGCTGATGGGACAGTGATGCATTAGGAGATGGGGTAATTCAGAAAAAACTGTGGATAGTAATTACTCTCTGCCCCCACCTCAACTCTCAAAATTACCTTGTGCCGCTACCCCAACTCTTAACTAATCTGCTCCAAATCAAGTTCATTTTCTTTCAGTACTTTTAAATGACATTTCAATTTGTGTAAAAAAATATGTTACCTCTGGGATTTATAAACTTTATCTTGGAATTTGCAAAACATCTTGGGCCACTTATTTGTATTACAGTAGCGCCCAAGAGGCCACAGCTCAGATTGCAGCGTTACAGTACTAGGCACTGCTATTGTAAGGCGCAGCCCTGCCCAAAGATCTTCCAGTCTAAATAAACAAGACAGACAAAGGAAGCATTGTTATCCCCTGAAAGATAGAGTGGCTTGTCCTAGATCATACTAGAAAACGGTGGCAGAGGCAGGAATTGAACCAAGGTTTCCTCCCTTTCTTGCATCCTTTCTTGCCAATCTTAAATTCAGAGGGCCCCATGCAAAGCTTAAGAACTAGTATAATGTTCTGCAGGGTAGAGGAAGAGAAATCCTATGCCAATACGGCTCTGTAGCTGCTGCTGCAGGCTCCCTCATACTGCAGTAACTCTAGTTCTCCACTCTATGTTGAATGGAGTTCTCCACATGGTGGATTTTAATAATGTTGATGGATCTCATAGATAGTGGCCCAAACTAAAAGGGGCTTTCTCTTCTTTCAACTTCACAGTGTTAAATAACAAAGCAGATAACATGACCGTACTTCTTACTCTTTACAAAGTTATGTAGCAACATTCTAGAAAACAGTCATCAGTTCATAGATTTTTAAGGTCAGATGGGACCATTAAATCATCTAGCCTGGCCTCCCATATCACACAGGCCACAGAATTCCACCTCGTTACCCATGGTTTGATCCCAATAACTTGGGTCTGACTAAAGAATTTCTTCCAGAAAGGCATCCAGTCCTGATCTGAAGACACTTCCCTTGGTAGGTTGTTCCAATGGTTAATCACCCTCACTGCTAAAAAATTTTCATTTCTAATTTGAGTCTTTAATTCACAAGCACTCAGCCATCATCCTGAGCATGAATGTATATTTAAATCACAGCTTGAGTTACTAGAGGGCACTGCACTCCCTTAGACCTTTATCTGTCTTGGATTTACTTTGGCATCAAAAAAGCCCTCCCAGTAAATACTTTCATTAGATGCCAGAACCATGTTTGCTGTAGAGAAGCTGAAGTGTAATAATGTGTCTGTCTTAAGACATCCCAAGATAAGAAATGCATGGTTAAGGCTAAAGCTTTATTCTTAATTCACTCTTTTATTAAGAGCGTTGTTTGGATTGGGAGTTTGGCAAGGTTAGAAAGCATGACCACTACAGATAAGGGGCTATGAACTCTGCCCTGAAAACTGACAGACTAGTGGAGTTGAGCAGTCAGTTACACAAGAGACAGCTAAAGCTCTTTTAGGCATAATCCAGGCTGAATGTATTCTTAATCATTTCCCATAAATCGTCCCTAAAATCAGAATTGCAATCCAAAAGGAAATGTGGTTCTAAAAAGTTGTCATAATGACCAATGTCTGTACAAGATACTGTAAAAAAATAACGAGTAAAGAATGAACACTAT
Organism: Emydura macquarii macquarii; assembly: GCF_026122565.2. NCBI lineage: Eukaryota > Metazoa > Chordata > Testudines > Chelidae > Emydura > Emydura macquarii. The sequence goes on from NW_027131390.1 coordinate 71,899,066, forward strand.
GAAGCTCTTGTAACCTCTCCTGTGTCCATATATAAGATTGATATATTATTTGTATATACTAACAATCCATATGTGTGTGTGTGTATGTACGTATGTATATGTATGGAAATAGAAGTCATGTAGGGATGTAGGAGTTTTAATTTAATAAACCAACAATCCAACACAACCACCACACCAACCAGCTATGGCTGAGTAGATGGTGTACAGAGAGAGAGACATTCTGGTAAGACTGCTCATTGTTAGGGATGTTCCTGAATTTGTTCAATGGAGTGTAACAGAATGAGTGTATCGTGGTAGGCATAGCTGACCCATGTCCTTAGTGAATTAATGGTCCCAGATTTTTCCCCAAAGTTTTAGGAAATCTTCCAATTCTATACGTGTTCTTTTCTGAGGTTAGAAGATACTGCTGGTGCATTCAGCTGCAGTGGGCAAAGATTCCTGAGACCAATGGTGCATGATACAGCTTCTCCTCAGAAAAAACATTTAAAAAAAAAAGGCAATATGCACCTAAAATAGATATAATTATTTGTTGGCCAAGCTACACCTGCAAAATTGGAGCATGCCAGTCTCATATTTGTACATTCAAATAGGCACTAGCATGTGGAAATCAACTCATTACATGGGCATTTGCCTAAAATTTTGAAGAAGCCACTTAGATAACCTTCTTTGAAAATGTAGCTCTATAGGTCTAATTTGGGAAAATAGCCAGTGTGTTGTGAAAGTAGGTTTTCATGATGACCAGTATTGTCTCTGTGATACCACATGCCTGTCTGTATCCACCTGGTGTGTTATGGTTAGGCCTGATCTACACTAGAAAATTAGGTCAGTTTAACTATGTCGGTCAGGGATGTGAAAAATCCACAATCCTGAGCAGTGCAGTTAAGCTGAGCCAAGTTCCTGCGTAGACAGCACTGGGTCAACGGAAAAATTCTTCCAGTGCCCTAGTTATCGCCTCTTGGGGAGGTGGATTGCCTATGCTAATTGGAGAATCCGTCCTGTTGGTGTAGGCAGTGTCTACACCGAATCACTACAGCAGTACCACTGTAGCATTGTAAGTATAGACAATCCCTTAGATTGTAAGATCATTGGGCAGGAATCCTCTTTTTGTTCTGGAAACCATGCCTAGCACAATGGGCCCCGGTCCATGAGTGAGACTCCTAGGCAGTACTGCAATACAAATAATGAATTATAATAATAATTCATGTCCTCAGGCCATTGTAAATGCGCTGGGGACTGAACTAGCCTCTGGCTTCCTGTAGGCTTGGGGGACAAAAAGATGGGTTAACTCCCCCCCCCCCCCTCCCCCAATCTCCTACCAGAGCTTTGGTGCACATGAAAATTTAGTTCTTAGTCTGCAACTTGCCTTCATTTTGACTTCTTGAGCCTGGGATGGACATCTGATGTCCCTGTCTGTCAGCTAATGACCAAGTTTGTGCCTTTCTTGAGTTTTCTGGGCTACTTCAGGGTCAGATTTTTCAAAAATTGGCATCTAATTTTGCATGTACACATTTGTGCATGTGCTCATGACTGAGGTTGCACTTGTAAACAGACATGTTTGTGTGCCAGTACAGTAATCATGTACCTAATGAGTACCTGTACACATACAAATGCAGTACTGTGTGCATTAATGGGTATACATGCAAATTGTGTGTGTGCAGAGGAAGAGGCTGGGTTAAGGCTGTCTGAAAATTTAGCCTTTCATGTTCTATGAGCATTTTTATTTGTTTGGGTGTGAATAGTTTCAGTCCCATAGGAGATAGTAAAACGCATTGTTTAATTATCAGCATAACATTTTCAAATTCATTAGTTGTTGGCAAAAGCTTATTTCTTACTAAATAAAATCTGGAATCTTGCAACCAGACTATTTATCTCTCTTTAGGGACTGGGGGTTAATATCTGATAGCTCATAACATCTTTATTATAATGCATTTATAATGATTTACTGAAATGATTGTATAGCTAAGTATCTAATGTCAAAGCCTAGATCTGGCATGGAATAAAATGTCATATCTTTGGGTAGCTCTAGGGAAAATAAGGCCTCAACCAGTACTTTCCCTGTAATTCTGCAGACTGTAATAAGGATAGGGGTAATTGCATTAATGTCAATTAAGCTATTAATAATGCCCATCTTGTCATTCCTAAATATAGCAGTCACTCACACATATATTACTGTTGCCTATAAAGACTATATATAAATGAGATCATGGTTTAACTATGCTTTGAAATCTGGCCAGGAGCCAGTCTCCTATCTCTTGTATAATGCAATACTATTATTTTTGGGGAAAAAATTACCTCCGCTACTTAAATAATATAATGTACTATTTGTGTGGTGCTGAATGCCCCATCCTAAATGCCAACTCCTGGCTCATTTTCACGCTCCCTGTGTGCCAGAAGGCGTGCTTTTTGTCATTTTCCATCTCATCCCTGAGGATGCCTTGTGATGGCTGACAATGAGGATCTTTAAAAGCAATGCAGCCAGCATCCCTCCACCCCAAATCAAATGTCATCTCTATTCATTAGTTCAAGCTTCCTGTGTGACAGTAGCACCACTAGATGTGGGCTCTCACTGCTAAGCTGCTGCTACTGATCCCGTTACATTGGCTGTCTCTGTGACGTGAAATTGTATGTTAATGATATTGAGCTTGTTAATTTGTCTTTAGTAAACTTATAGCTAGACAGTTTAAAGACAGAAACCTGCTTTAATGCAAATGGACACATAATCCCCATAAACCACACACAGATATAAATTTAAAACAATTGCTGGAAACTGACACAGTCGTTTAATAAGACAGAGGGCTAGTTGGTGGATTGTGTCGTGCTCTGGAGATTGTGCCTGAATGCCCAGCATCATCTGTTATAGTATACAGCAAAGGAGCAATTAGCAAATATCCAAAACTCAATGAGTTTCCGAAGAGGTTCACTGTAAAAGTTGGGCTGTCCCTCAGGGAACGGGGATGGGGGGAAAGGAATGACAGAAATACAGGGAGAACCTTTCCGTGTTAGATCATGATAAATGACAGGCCCTGGCCGGTCCCCACAGGAGGACAGAGAGAAGCACCATTGTAATCCTACTTCCAGCAGCAGGTGAAGGAGGGAACAGAGGATGTGTGTGTAGGGGGGAGAAGAGATGGGGGAATTGAGCATGAGACCTGAATTGCTTGTGAATACCAGTTATAGTCTAATGCTGTTCAGTACCACATCATCCTCCAGAGAGCCCTGAATAAGGTTATTATAGGTGAAGTCATTTTTGTAATAAAGTTGGCTGTAGCTCTAGGTCATAAATCATGGACTCTACTACTAAAAATTATCAGACATTCCTCTCTTACCTCACATTCTCTTTCCATTAAATACTTTGATTTGGCTGCAAATTTCCATTGAAGCTAAAGGGGAAAAGTTAGTAGGAATAAGCAATTCCTTTAGTCCTATAAAGAAAAACATATTTGCTGCCTTGGATTATTTTCTGAATAGTGGCTGTATGGATTCTCCCTCCAAAAAGAAAACACAAGTCCAATTCACCTATTAGCTTTTGCCCCTTGTTTTAATTAATACTTTACCACAAGGGTTTAATACTTCTACAACTGGTATATAAATTAGGCTTTAGCTGGGCTGTCCTCTGCAACTTCAAATACGGTGAGTTAAATAGTATAGAGTCAAATCTCATTTTTACTCAACTTTTACTCATTTCTTTGCTCAGAAGTGAGGATTTGTCCCTAAATAAGTGAAGTGTTAAAACTGCTAAATGTCAAAACTGGCAGGAAAAAAAATTGGCATCTCTCTCAAGTCTATTGGTTATTTTGGGAACAGTTCAGTAAAATAATATCTCCTCGTCCTTCTTCAAGGCTATCGACTTTGTGAAGTTAGGATATGAGGAAGAAAATGAAAACTACACTGATTGCTTAATTCCTTTCATAGTTTCTCCTTTTAAATAAAGGGCCAATGCAGAATGAGAAAATGAATGTTATCATATGAAGTGCATTTTGAATGCAATCAAGCAGAAAGGAGTTCCTAGCCCCTGTGGCAGTTATAAGAGGGGAGACTGTGATCAGTATAGCTCAGTGGCTGCAAAGCAGAAAATGAAGATTGTAAAAATGTCACATAAAGAAAAAATGCACAGTGGATTCGTTTTGCGATGCTCATAATTCAGTAATGCCTTTAAGTAGCTAGAAGAAATATAATAAATGTTTTTCCACAACATTGATCATACTGTATCAGAGGAAATATTAGTGTGCAGGGAGCCATGATTATGCTGGTAGTAATTCTCAGTGCAGAAAACTACTAGAAGATGGGACCCTTTATGGGCTGAACTTTTATTGGCTGCAGTTATTTACCTTTAAGAATACGCCTAATACATTGGTCCTATAGCTAAATATTGTTCTGAAAACTCAAACAAGCAAGTGTCAGTAAATCAGAAACCCTGCCACCATTTAATAGAATTTATATTTTTCCTACGGATGCTCTGGTATGTTCTGGGATACAAAAAACAGCCAATTGACCATGTAAAAACGATAGAAAGCTTGTAAAACAAATTCTCCTGCTGTACTGTAAGGTCTGGATTTGGTCAGACAGGTTTATTGTGTATGATTCCATCAAAATATCTTCTGGAAGCATAAAATATCCCTAAAAAATTAATGGATTATTAGATTACCCAATATAACAAAATACATGGTTATCTGAAGGTTGTAAGAAAATATACACAGGCCGCTATGGGCTTGTTATATGTCATGCTGAAGAAATCTTCATAAGTTACAAGAACATGCCAGCAATTTGGAATTTTATGAGAAAAATGTGAGTATTGATTCCTTGCTTTGGTGTTGTAGGAGCTAGTAGCTCTGACAAGGCAGAAGGATTCAACCCAAGGGGGAGGGAGTGTCTTGCGTCACTCAACAACAATCTCTCTAGCTGGTTATGGAGCTGCATGGAGAGGCTCCAAAGGGGACCCCATCCAGCCTAGCTCAGTTTCAAGGATGGCAGCCACATTATGTGACTTCAAGTCGGGGGGAGAGGAGTCTGAAGTGAGAAAAGTGGAAGAGTTTCAGGGCTCCTTCAGGAATACAGAAGCCTCCCTCCCCTACTCCTCGAGAAAAAAAGAGAGCACTGCAGTTATGGTAACTTATTGTGAATAATATTGAAAGTGTTGAGCTCTGTCCTCCTCTCCCTACACACGTGCAGCTCCTCTTGGTGGGAATGGGATTAATTTACTAGCATGTAGGAATAGTGATCTCTGTATCCTTCAGTTCTTGCTCATGCAGAGCCCTAAATGGAGTGATTGGAGATTTTGTGTGCCAAAAAGTGCGGAATTCAATTCTAGTCTCTATTTTTGGAGTCTCTAACGTAATGGTTTTGTGTATCCTACGCCCAGAAAAACATACACACTATTGTCATGGAGACCCCAATTTCGGAAAGTGTTTAAGCATGTGTAGAATTTTAAACACACGCCTAGTCCCATTCACTTCAATGTGATTAGTCTCATGCTTAAAATTATGCATGTGCTTAAGTGCTTTGCTGAATGGAAACCTAAATCACAAGACTTCCTGTGATGTTCACATTGTTTAGGTATTACAGAGCATGCAAAGTGCAGCGTTAGCCTCTGAACATTTCGGATTGGACTGGTTTCCTCAGCACAAGTTTATGAGAGAGCCTGATATGGTTGTTTCTCTCAGATCATATCAGCCCTGAAGAAGGCAAACTAACAGCAGTGGCACTTAAACTGGTATAATTCCATATTGTGCAATCACAGTGTGTAGCTGTATAATTACAAGCATCTTCTACTGAGATCTCAGTGGAACTCTAGAGAAACCTTGATTCCAGTTGGCCAAACTCTCCAAGGGTAGGAGGAAACATTTCCTTGGGGGAAGTAAGGGAGTGGGGAGAATGTCTTTTGCAGAGGTTTTTGCACCTTCCTCCAAAGTATCCAGTGCTGGTCACCATTGGTAACTGGATACTGGGCTAGATGGACTGCTGCTCTGATCCAGTAAGGCAATTCCCATGTACCTTTCTTTTAAAATAAAATCTAGTGGAGCCACTTTGGGGAGGGAAGGGGAAGATCTTGCAGATGAAACGCTATCAGACTGAAAACACTTCCTAAAAGCTGAGCTGAAACGTTTCTTTCCTTTCATACATTAAAATGTCCTTTTCATGTCCTGAAAGATAGGGCAGTAACCTTTTTTGTCAGTCCCTCTCACGACTCTAGTGTGGGGTAGCTGTTTGTGCAGAGGGCTACGGGTCAGGACTACTTGACCTATTCCTTGGCTGTGTTGCTAATTCACCGTATGACTTGGTCAAGTCACTTAACCTTTTCTGTGCTTCACTTTATCCATATTTAAAGTATGTATAATGATATTTACATGTCTCACACGGCTGTTGGGTGCAACTTAATTAATTAAAGAACTTTGATTGTTGATTTTGATCCCACCAAAATTGCCCTTCATGCCTGGGAAGTAATCTGGGTGCAATTTTATAGCATACGTTCTTTTCTTACGCCTTTTGTAAAGCAATAGTGTGTACTTAAGGATCTTTATAAATAAGATATGGAAATAATAGTAACTTATTTCTATATAGTACTCTAGAAAGCATGTGTCTGTGTAATCAGATATCTGTGTGTGTGTGTGTGTGTGTGTCTGTGTATGTATATTGTACAATAATAAGGGCTTTCAAATCGTATAATCAAAACCACTATATTAGAGCAAAGTGTTGTTGTTGTTATCATCTGAAAAGGCCTCATTGACATAGAAGACAAGGAAGGGGTGGGACTTTAGTGTCCTGAACTGGAAGACTTAATTTCAATTAGTGTCCAGTTTAGTCACAGAGGCTCCAGTTTTAGCTGAGAGGTCAAATTTCAGATGGTGGGAGCCCTGGATTATTTCTATGAGTATATGCAATTCTGAATTTTGTGAAAGTATTATATACCAAGAGTGTCATTCTTCTCTCCATATGGCAGATCACTTCCCCCATCCCACATGTACACAGGGGAACATAAAGCCTGATTTGTAATGTTAAAATGTGGTAGAAAAAGTGGATACAGGATTTTGCAGCAGCTCAGTAATATTCTTGCACTGATGCACTTTAGTAAACATTTGGTCTGAATCCAGGTTCAGCCTTTAAAAAGAGCATATTTATTTGATTTATGTATTCTAAATTGTAATGTCTGCAGTATTCCTAAGGAATGTACACATGTGAGAAATCCGAGCAGCCACTAGATGGCACTGTTGCATGTATCTGGCAGTAAAAAACTTACCTCTTAAAGACCACAATTTGGAAATGACCATTTGGGGGTATTAAGCATAGTTGTCCTGTGTGTAGTTACTAAAACAAACAGTGCCACAATGATACATTCTTCTAGCAAGAGGGAAAGTTTAAAACTTGTGTCTCTTGCATACGTTGGTAAAAATAGAAATATATGTCTTTAATGCTATGTTACACCTTTGTAGCTGTCCTGTCACCATTTCTAAAAGCAAAGCATTAAGACACTGATTTTAAATATTTTCCCCGACTTAAACTGGAAATCTTGCAAAAATCTAATATTTTAATTACTCTGTACACTTTTGTCCATACAAATGAACACAGAAGAAAGAGACTCAAGAACAATGAATGGTTAGCTAGGCCAATTAAAAAGTGTTTGAATTTTGCTAGATATACGGATGTTAATTAATTGGCAAAACTATGAATGCATCCAAAATCTCCTTTTATTTAACTTTGTTAAATCATAAAAACTATTTGCATTTAATATAATTGAGTTCTCCCAGAGAGTGGAACAAATGTATGGTCTATTGCTTGAAGAATAGTGCAAAGAATGCAGGACCTGGTCTTTGTCTACTCTATGTGTTTTGCTATTACAGGGAGGAACAGGAATGTGCTTGATGCCCATATAAAATAGAAAAATAACTGTTTACTGTTCTCTATATTTAGAAATTACCATTCATTTCATATCAGTCATTTTTCAAGCTAGGCTCTCTCTTTGTTCTGAACCCCTCAATCCTCTGCCCCATTTTTAACTTCCTTGCATGTTTATCAGTACAGGGATGTTAGAACTGCTGTTCATAAAGAATTATTACTGGACTAGATTTTAGCTATGAGATTACTCTCTGTTTTTATAAATTATCACAGAACTATGTTGCCTGCAATCTATGGGATGCTTTGATCCAAATTTTTAGTCATTGTTTCCACATTTAGGGGCTGGAATGAACATCAAAGAAATGGGTGTACTGAATTTACTGAATGCCAGAGCAGTACAATAACATGCAAAGGATATAAGGAAATCCCAAAGGCAAAATGTGCTGCCAAATCTTGCATATAATAGAAGCACTAAAGTGACAGTCTATCTTTGACAAATGCATAATGATATCAATGCCAAGGGAAGGAACTAGCATACTGAAAGGTGAATAAAAGAGTTGGGAACAATTCACTGCATTTACACATTTCCTCAGTGTGTTTTCACACAACAAGGAAGACAGATGACACAAATGCATTAGGTAATCATTGGAGAGGACCACAAACCTGCCAAGGTTTTTATATCAACCTGGCTCTTCCTTTGGCTCAAACTGCACAGTTAAAAACAAAATATAGTTAGAAATAATTCCTCTTCAGGAAGAATAAAAAATTTAGCCACAAGGAAAGTAAAAATGGTTAATTCTTTCTTTCTCAAAAAGTTCAAATTTAATGCCCATATGATACTTGTAATAAACTGTTCTTCCTTCCTGGACTGATGCATTCCAAAATGTTTCAAATAGTTTGCAAACGAAAGTTTAGGGCTCCACATATATATGCCAGCCTTTCCACAGCTATGGACTAACAGGATAATTTAAATGCTATAATCATTAGAAATACAGGACAGAAACTCTACAATCAGGTTCTCCTATGAAAATCTGAAATCCACATATTAAAGCCAGGTTACAAGACCTTTCACTCAAATTTGGCCCAGCCTGTCCTCCATTATTTTGGGGGCCATCTCAAGTGCGGGGTCCAGTGTCCTTTTGCCTCCACTGTCTGGGTGGCCGTAGAGAATGGGGACAATGGGGAAACATTGGCTACTCAATCCAGAGAGAGTAAGGGAGCTCTACACTGCTTTTCACAGAGAAAAAGGAGCTGTACTCTTCCTCACTTCACCCTTGACTTTCCTGTATTTTAATTCCTTGTGTTCCCATAAAGAAAATAGGCAATTTCTTGAGAGGTGGCATAATGAGCTGAGAAGAGACAGAGCTTTACTATTGCTTCATAGCAAAGATATTTCTACAATGTAAGATTGCCAGCTATTATTAAAAAAATTTTCTGGTGTTAGATATAGTCTTGTTTATCAGAACTTTTCAAGTAGTGATCTAGGTAGGCTAGTATATATTTTACTTGTCCTTTTGTTTCATGACTTCTCTCTACTTAGATAATTGGACAATAAAATTTGCTTTTATTTGAGACAATCTGAGTTGTCTTGTCAACTGAGGAAAATCATTGACAGGTTTCTTGGAGAAAAATTTACCTTTTACATGGGAGAAAATGGAAAGAGAAGTAAGTGCTTGTAGTCAAGGCTTTCAGCATGATAGAAATTGCAATCACTCTTCCCTCATCAGGACCACAGATGGGTTAGTGGTGGCCAGAGGGGGCAAGGAGAGAACAAAATGCCCTGAAAGTTTCAAGGTTTGGTTGCAGCTACTTTTTTGGAAGTCTCTGCAAAAAGGATTAAATGGGGATCCTGGATGATCCACTCAGCTCTTTAGGTTTGGGTTGCAGTGTATTGATAGGTCACTGTAGGAGAAACTTGCACAGCTGGTGTCTGTGTTGTATTTGTATTTTAGCTGAAAAGATGATGTCATTCTTTAGAGCTCAGGCTGGCATTTTTCAAAAGAAAAAAATTCACACATAAAATTCAAGACATCTGCTCTCTCCCCCCCCCCCCCCAAAAAAATCGGATTAGTGTACAGGCATTTCTTTGTGTCACTTTCAGAAATACATGCATGTGTGGGATGACAACAGACAACTAAGTATAAGGTGTGTGCAATGCATTCTTACTATCACCAGCTCAATTCTTCCAGTTGATCAGGGTGGGAATGCAAGTGTAGAGAAGAAACTAATAACATTCTAACCCCATCTCATGTTGTTCTGCTCTGAGCAGGGTCAGGTGACGTGGTGTTTAAAATGTCATTGCTCACCTGAAGCCCTATTGACGATTGTGTTCCCACTAGAGCTGGACAACGTTTTTTGGAAACATACTTTAGTGACTGAAGAATGAAATTTCAGGGTGACCAAATCTATTCACAAATTTGGGTTGAAAATTTGGTAAATAATTTCAGCAGAACAAAAAATGAAAGGAAAAAATTCAAAAAGGTTTAAACCGTTTATTTCAACATTTTTTAAACAAAATGATTTGACTTTTCATTTTAACATGATGTTTTGTTTTGAAATTGAGCTAGATTTAAAAAAAAAATGGGTAAAGAATGCCAGAAACTTGAATGTAACAAAACGAAAAAAAAAAAAAAAAAAAAAAATTTGGCCTGTGGGCGTGGTGTGAGCTGTTCCGTCTCAGAGCCAAACGTCAGATCAATCTGGGCCCAGGCCAGGTTAAAACCACAAAGTCAGATTCCGCTACCACACTGACAGTATGAGGCGAGAAGCGGGGTTGTGCTGGGCAGTCTTTCATAGTGTCCACAACGGTTTTAAACTGGAGACACTGGGGGATCAAGGTTGGGAGCCAAAGCCAGGTTGAGAGCCAGGAGTCTGGGATCAAAGAGAGTCGCAGCAAGGTGCGGTGAGTGCAATCTAACTCAAAAGAACACCAGAGGCTGTGTTGTTCAGACAACTCTCAGAAATGACTTGCTGGTTTATGGACTAGTAAATTAGAATCAGGGGTGGGAGGCAGAAGTCTGGGATCAAGGCGAGTTGCAGCAAGAAGTGGTGGGTGTGAGGTCTCAGGCAGAAGCACACCAGAGGTCTGTGTTACTTGGATAACTCCCAGAAATGGCTTTTTGATTTAGATGGGGAGTGCCAGGGAGTCATGGAGGCCTATTGCTCATGGCTTTTGGGGCAGGACTTCCTGCAGGCCTTACCTCTCATTTCCATTTGATGACGATTCTGCTTGGACCCACAGCAGTGCTCATCTCATGTCCTGCAGCCCCTGGTTCCAGACCTGTGGCTTCTTACATGAATTATATTTTTTTGGTTCAGCCACCAAACTAAAAATCAATTATTTGCAGAGCTCTAATTCCCACTGTTCCTATGAGATTTGGAGATGTTCCTATGAGATTTAACAGATGTTAACCATGGTGGGAAATTTTATAGAGAATAGATTAGTGTAGTCACAGCCTACATAGATGTGCAATTGGTGATTCAATAGAGCAAACTGCTAGTACATTGTGGTTTTTTAAATTTCTCAGCTTAGTTAAAGAGGCTTCTTCTATATGTCTGAAAACACAATACCTAGGCATTGCTGTTCCCTTGCATCTTTCAAAATAATTTCCATTTTTCAACAGAAGGCAAGCATGTCCTCTAACATGTATCCTTTTAGTTCATTTATTCCACAATCTGCTAAAGTTCATTAGCATATAATACTGTGATTTAGCTCATGAAAAAAGACTTGCCTGAATAAATAATTTTTTAAAATTATACTTAGTGCATCCAGGGTCCCAGGTAAATTAGGTGATTTGGCTTCTTCATGATTTTAGAACTTATTAGTGAAGTAACTAAATGTCCAGGAACGTAAAAAAAATGTACAAATGGGTGTTCAGTTGACTGTGTGTAGTAAGATTTTCTAGCATGAAAAACACAGTATTTATGAGTTAATTTAATCAGAGAAGAAAAATATTGAGTAGGTGACTGAGCAAAAATGATGACTGTGTATTATATTTTTGCCATGCAGCTGAACAAACACATTCAATGACAGACCTTGGCAAGAGCTGCAAAGATGTTCTCGACAATGGCATGAATAAATATTAGGTGCTGCGTACAATTCATTGCATTCCAGGTCTTGAGCAAAACCAGGTGAGCTTTGGCTGGAAAATGTGGAAGAAACAATGTAAGCATGTTGGGATAATGTAAACATCTACAATTCTCTCCCCAGCTGCTTTGCTGCAACATTTTCATTTGCATCAGCAACAACTTTGTCATTTTTTATCTGCTATACTTTTCATTGCACTTCTAGGAATCAATTAAAATCCCAGCTGCTTTGGAGTTCATGGCAGGCACTTCAACAATATAGCCTAAATAAAGGACTTTTATACCTGCTAAACAGAATTTGCCAATCAGATTTCATTCCTACAACTGCAACCAGTTTACAAGCATATGAAGAAAAGTAAGTTGCATGCTAGGTCCATTCAGAAACAGGGAGGATGCTTCCTAATGATTTAAAATTGAGTTTATCCCAGAAGAGCTCATTTATCTTCTCCAGCGGGAGGAAGAGGACGTGCCAGGTAGGAGAGTTGTGATAAACAGCTGGTTACAGGGTAATACACAGGCAGTGTCTCCATTAAAAGAATTTGTGAGAAAACATGGAGGAAAAGCTAATTTTGCTGGTCATTGTTACTCCAGGGCTGGGTTATGGTAATACGGTCTGAGTAGGGATGACAGAACTGCAGCTAGTCCAAGTATAACCATCTGTCTGCTAAATAGAAAAGATAGACAAGAACACTTCATGCCAGGACTCTGCCCATTATATTGACTCCTCAGTGAGTATGAAATTCAGTTCAAGGTCTGAGTCCTCATCTTCAAACCCTCTGGGAGTTTGGCACCTAAATACCTGTATGGACCTTGGCCTAACTGTTGAAAGAACATTTTCTCCTCCCATTCCATCCCAGGAACCAGCAGGGATGATGTAGCTGGTGGCAGTTTTTAGGCAAAGTTGGAGAAAAGGTGAAGGATCCCAGGCTCTTCTACAACAGATAATGATGAACTTACATCTTTCCTACTTTAGAACACAATTCAAGACACATCTGTTTGCACAAGATTTGTTTGTGGGGGTGACAGATAAGGGCTGTAGTTGAGAAGAACCTGGCATAGCTAGGGGGAGAAAGATAGTCTTATGCCACTTTCGTGGCTCTCCATGCTGGGGGTGGGGTCAGTCCGTAGTATAACTCAGAGCAGCCTCATGGCTGCTCCAATTATACTTGATAGCCCAAAAGGGATGTTTCAGCAGCTGGGGATTGGTGGGGTGTAGGGATGCCTTGGCCATACTCCCTTCTCCCCTGCCTAAACTCCTGTGCTGGAGTTTAAAAGAGGGTGCATAGGACTGCTTTCTCTGTACTGGAGGAATACATGCTTTTTGCTACAAGAGTGGCACAAAGCAACTAGAATAAGTCTGAGGATCTGGCTGTGTGAGTGTAACCTTCCTTCTCATCCCCCCTGCCTATTTCCCCATTAGAAATAAATCCCACTAAGGGAGGAATAGCATATATAGTCTTTACATGATGTCACTGCAGCTTACATTTTTCTGTTTAGCGCTTAGATATTAAGGTGACTGGCAGATTAAAAGCAAGCTAAAAATAGGTCATGCTGCCTTTGGCGAGACACTGAACTTGGGGCAAATCAGTGCTTTTGAATGTGTGCCTTTTGGGGCTTCCTTCTGAGTTTGTAAGTGTGATTGATCTTTCTTATAATGAGCAATATGTCTGTTATATGGTTTCTGTTCCTTAGTATCCTTGTCTGTGATAATCAATATTAAACAAGTTGGATAGCACTTCTCAGACTCAAGATGCTCCTGTCTGCTGACTTATTTCCCCTCATCACTCAGTAGCATACTGCATCAGAAAGCTGAGCAACATTAGAAGAGATTGTACTGAACATGAATTGGGCAAAGATCTGTGAGATGAGGTAGTCTTCCATCAAGGGCAGTAGCACCTAGTGGTCAGGCTACTCCTCCACTTAGCACAGCCTTCTGAGAGTTTGAAAGGCCCAAGAGGAAGATGTATAGAGACCTAAAAGAGGCAGAGATAGTGAGGAAGCAGCCCTGGGAATGAATAGTGCTTAAAGAGGAAATCCTGTTACTGTACCTTCAAGGGGTAGGTCCAAGAGCATTGTAGTGGGGGTGTTGCAAGGTGCCCCTCTCACTCAACCAATTAGGAAGGTGTTGGGAGAAGGGGAATAGCATAAAGGTGGTCTACTCCCTCACACCAGGGCAGCCACTGATAGGAAAAGGCTGGCCTGCTGAACTCTGCAGATTGAAAGGCTAATTGAGAAGGGTATTCAGCTGAATGGAGCTTGAAGCTGATTAACCTAAGGCCTGAGACACAAACTTCAGCTTCAGAAAAAGGGCTGAGGGGGAACTCCTGCTTGAAGAATAAGACCGACCGACTGACTGACGGCAAGAGACCTGAGAAAACTGCTAGCAATACAGCCCAACTGCTGCAGGGAAGAGCTGAGGCTGGCTTTTAGGAAATGCCTCTGTAGCTGACCCCAGAAGAAGCCATGAGGAACCACAAAGTTGAAGTGAGTGCACCAGAGTCTGCAGATCTTGTGAAGATGCTGATGAATCAGCTAAAGATAGGAGCAGCTCAGGGAAAATGGAGGAAGGAAGGTCCTTAGCTACCTAAACAAGCTTCCTGGCCTGGAACCCAAAAGAGCAGGTGAGGCTAAGTTCCCCTATGTCTGCCCCAGACCAACAGAGGAAACAGAGGTGTCAAGAACAAAAGAAGCCAAGAACAGCAAGTGCCAAAAAGAGGCTGGGAGATGGACTTGAAAGACGTGACATTTTGAGTTTCCTCTTTCCTGGACTTTTCTGTTAACCCCCGGAAGGGGAATGGACTGAGTAGTGACCTGGCCAGAGAGCTAGGCCATGCCCAGCAAGAGGCCATTGTGTCACCAGAACAACTAAAGGGGCAGCTAGGCGGAGAGAACCCCAACAACACTGCGCCTGAACTCTAAGAGGCACTCAGAGGTGAGAGGTGCGATTACAACCTGATTCTACCATTCCTACTCAAGCTTGGTTGTACCTTTCGTCATCAGCATCCACAATAAAAGAAGATGTTCAGAACAGCTCCGCTCCCATTTAGGCATTGAAATAAGTGGACACATTTCCAAGAGTGCTCTCAGCACATTGAGATCTGACCTCTTTTTTTAAAAAAACTGGCCGTAAGTTTCACAATGAAAGCTGTAGAGTGCTAAACTCTTTTGAAGACTTGGCCCTTACTTGGATGTTTAAATGGGAGCTGAGCTCTCCTGAGACTCCAGTTGCAGTTATAGGTGCTGAACACGTGAAAATCTAGCCCTGAACTCTTTGAACATCTGCCCTCTAATATTTGGTAACATAACTGATTTTCATTAGTTTTGTTTGTTAGATTAATTCTACTTACCCCTCAAGCTTGTCATTATCAATCAGCTGCTTACTTATTGTCATCACTGTTGAAATGGGCCATCGGAGGGACTTGAATGTTGTATTAGTCTTTTGGACCAGCTCAGGAAGGGTGTTCCCAGCATAAAATAAATGGTGTTGTCAATATTTTTCACAGGTGCGTGTCTGACATGTAGGGAGATGGATCTTGCCTTAGATGATGCTTTCCCCAAGATGGTGAGTTATTTTACCCATACCATCCTTCTACACTTATACAGTATTAACTTTGTTAATCAGCTCTATAAATGTCTCGCTGTTCTATTAAAATGTTGAATATAAATATTTTTTAAATATGACCCCACTATCTCCCCTTTATCCTTATGTGGGTGTATCCCAGACTTTGCCCTAGAGTTCTCTGTGCATATTCTCTCCACTTGGCCTAGCTCAATAGTATCTGCTCAGACTCCTCCTAGATGATATCGGTGATTGCACCTAAAATAGAACCCAGCTGTAGTGTGAGCAATCTGCTATATGCCTGAACTACAGAAACTATACATGCAGGCAGATTCTTCTCCTGATTTTACGCAAGCATTGATGTTCCTTGTCTAAACCATCCCCCATTTACTGACGGTCATGTTATGGCTCAGCTAGACTGGATATTATGCTGGGGGGCATTTGTATGCATCTTTTCACTCCATGCCATTTTTTACATGTTAAGTGATGATCTGGAATGGCAAGTAGAAAGAAATAGCTAATATTGTTAGTGGGGCCGGGTGAGGCCAATCTTACAGTATCACAAAGAAATAGGGTGGAAGGTTAGTATCTCTCGTGGAAACCATAAATCCTCCCACTTTGTTATAAACACACACCATGTCTTTCTGTTTCGCTCCTGTTCCTCCTCCACCTCTTTTACAGAAAATTTAACAAATTTTTTTTAAACTTGATTTTAATTGAGGACATGCATAATATGCCCTATTTATTGTACAGAAATTGCGGTTCACATTGTAAAGAGTTATGTTCTTATTTTGATTGCATTCATGCGTCCCTTGGCTTGTATTTTAAAAAGTTCAGAAACAAAACTTTAACATTCTTAAGAAGAAAAGAAAACAGGAAGGGGAAGGGAAAGAACAAAAAGCCAGCGGTTTTGCGTGTTACTAGGATTGGTCTCTCATTTCTGGGCTAAAAGTGAAACTATTTCTGAACTTTTTATTGATGGCACCCAGAGATCATTCATTTTCATGCTGTTTTCAGTGCATATTCCTCAGTGACTGTTTTGTCTGGCATCATTGTTACCCAAAGGCCTGTGTGAGATTTAGGTACCATAAAAAGTCAAGTATACAAAACTGTGGGTGTTTATCCTGAACCCTGTTGGGAACTGGCATTAGAAAACAAGCTGATAATCACTCTCCTAGGTGATATTGAGCTAGGTCAAATATCTATAGTTAGTGTTTTAATAGAAGAGCAAGACATTGTAGAGCTGAGTGACTGTGGATCAGCCATCTCCAGATATCACTGATCATGGACTTTGTGGATAACTTGCATCTATGCTGGAGCGTTCGTTGCAGGATCTCAAGGTGTTTTGGTCAGGAATGTTTTATCTATTTGAACTATGATTCAGATACTAGCATGGCACCATTTTCAGGGGTGTACTCTGTCCCTGCTGTGCATTCACAACTTCCATTGATATTAATGCAAGTTCTGCTGACAAAATATGGGGTTCAGAGTAGATCACTCAGGGTGAAATTCCCATCCCTTGCTGCTCCCACATAGAACCTGAGTAAGTGGACCTTGTGAACAGGGGAAGGTGCAGGGTTAATGTGGTGCCCTCAAGAAAGTGGTAGGGCAGTTCCACAGTCTTTCTACAATACAGCTGCTAAACCTATACTCCCCCCCTTGCAATCCACTGTCTCTCAGATCCATTATTTAGCCTATAGTGTCTACATGGTTTTGTTTCTCGTATATCATTACTGACAGCAATTAAACAAAGTTAGTAGGAAAGACAACATGTGTCTTTCCTAAGGATGTTACTAGAGCTGGCTGAAGGAAAAATGTTCGAATGATGGGGAAAATCTTCTAAAACAATTAGGGAATATTATTAAACCAGCTTTAGTTATTACCTCTGATGTACATGATATCAAATCTCAGTATGGAATAAGAATCAGGTTTTGGGAAGTTGGAGAGAGATCATGGAAGTAAGTTCTTGGGTTAGTTGCAATGGCGTTTATTTAATATTATAATATTAAATATGTTAAATAATACATTAAATATTGTTCTATAGTATATCTTGCTTCCTTTTATTACTCTATTTACTAAAATCTAAGCCTAACATTAAAAAAATAATCCCACAGTAGAGACACATTCTTGGCTCTGCAAACTTTTTTTTTCTTCAGTGGAGGTAAAGAAATTCAAGAACTGAGGTCAATGGGACCCTTTGTACAAAAACAAGGGCAACTTTTGGCCCTTCTTATGCTTCTGCCTTTAACCTGCAGATTTTATGATGAACTTTTTTGAGTAAATTATTGTACGGAATCAAATTTGGAGTGTTAAACCAATTATACCCTACAATTAATCTTGGCACATTTACAAAACTCCAAACACATTTCTTTTGTACAACTACTGAGGAATGTTACATAGAATTAAGCACCAAGTAATGACTTAATTTGTGGTTAGCTAATAATACACAGATGATCACACTGCTGGAAAGTCTATCTCTTGGGACAGTAACATAGAGACAGGCAAATGAGAATTTGAAACAGACAGGCTGTGAGCTATACAAATAAGAGGGAAAAGTCAGATGTACACAAATCAGCATTTCTGCTTACTTTACTACACAAACCTCATGGAAGGATTTTATTAGGAGAAGCCATTCTGCATGACCTTTTGTGTTTCTTAGATTACTTGAAAGTTATTTTTGACTTCTTGCCCAGAGCAGAGATTTTTTTACAAAAACTGAAAAAGGCCCTAGCTTAATAAGTTCCCACAATGACCTAGACTCCCACACCATAGTATGAACTACTGCATTTCACTAAGATACTGTAAAAATTTCTTGGCAACTAATGATAAACAGGCATGCCTTATAAGGAAGCTTTTCTTCCTTTCTTTTTTCTCCGATCCTTACTTTCTTTAAAAAAAAAAAAAAAAAAAAAAAAAAATTCCAGACTTAATCTGCAGTGGAATCAAGCACTGTCACCATGCAGAAATAAAAATGGTTAATAACCTATAATTTGGGTTATGATGCACGAGAACTAGATTGTGCCTTTAGGCTCAGCCAAGATGGAGTAAAAGGGAGGTAGGTAACTGCTCCACCTCAAAACAGCAATAGGAAGGAATTCTGATTCACAAGCTCTGCCTTCTCCTGGCTCCTTACCACCCACTTGTTCACAGGGGAGAACATTTGGAGAGTTGGACTGCTTTCTACACTACATCCAGGTTGTCTGATACTACTACACATCACTGTAGTAAAGAACTCTAAGGATATGTCTACTTGGAGCTGTGAGTGAGAATCCCAGTTCAAGGAAACATACTCACTCTAGCTCTCATTGTGATGCACACTAAAAATAGTAGCTCAGCTGTGGTAGCTTGGGCGTGGCCAGTAGTTGGAGGGCCTAGCTGTCCTGAGTACAAACCCATCCACACCTTGTGAATACATATGTAGTATTGGCTCAAGCTAGTCATCCATGCGAACACTACTATTTTTAGAGCTAGTGTGGGTATGTCTCCCTGAGCTGGGAATCACACACCAGCTCCAAGTGTAGACATACACTTGATGATATACCTAGAACCAGGATCCAAGTAGGCCAAGCAAGAGGGTGGGAGGAGAAGCAATATGCCCCCTTATTCCTTTGCTTGATTGAGTAAGGGCTTGTCTACACTGGTGCTTATGCCGGCAAAACTTTTGTCGCTCAAGGGTGTGGAAAACCCCCCCTGACTAAGTGACATAAATTTTGCCGGCATAAACGCTAGTGCAGTCACATTATGTCTTGAGCTCTCCTCCTGACACAATAAAACTATCTACACGAGGGGCAGTAGCTATGTCGGTGAGAGAGCTCTCACACCAACATAGGGCTGTCTACACTAGTGCTTATGCTGGCAAAACTTATGTCACTCAGTGAGGTGGTTTTTTTCCACACCCCTGAGTGACAAAAGTTTTGTGGGCATAAGCACCAATGTAGACATGCTCTTAGACAAGGGCACAAATTACCCTTTAGTGACTGATGGAATTATCTTAATTAGATTTTATGGACATGAGTAAAGGTTTTTCAACCATCTATTATGTCTGTTGTTATGCCAGAAGGTCTTAATGGCTGCCATCAAATGGGTCTTTGATCTGTAAACAATCATAGACTTAGTTAAAGCTGATGGGTATGCTAAGCACTTTTCTTTCAGGCTAAACGGAAGGAACAACTAAGCTTATTTATGTAGTAAGATAGCTGGAAACTAGAGAAGCCACCACTCAAGGCAATAGGCTGCACAGCAAAGCCTAATCAGAAGCTAAGCCATGAGGGCTGAAGGCTTCTCTGTTTGCAGATGCAAGAGTTAGGGGATGGCTTGATAAGCTCTCTGAGCATGGCAGAAAACCAGCAGACAGGAGAGACTCAGTCATGAGCACGACCCCAAGAGGGAGCAGAGCTCTTTGGGGCACAGAACTAACTCAAGAGGAAGACTTGTAAACTGCCTCTTGCTATTGGTTTCTATGATGGTCAGGAAAACAGGACTTTATGTACATTCCTTGTAAATAAGCAGACTCGCACCAAAAATACCTGATTTATATAGTTCATTTCTCCTTCTAATGGAAACAATGTTGAAAGCACCAATATATTGGTTAATCAGTTGGGCCGAAGGCAAAACACAATAAAGAAGGAAGAATAAAATATTCCTAGACCAATCCCTAGGGTAGTCAAAACTCTTGGATATTTTTTGACGATTCAGATGTGTTAGATAAACTTAGACTTTTCAAGTGAGCTCAGCAGGAGTTCAAAAGTTTGACTAAAATTCCAATGGTATTGGCTTTGTGCACCACTCAGGAGAGATTAGACATAAGAGCAGATAAGGCAGAGAGAGAACTTTTAGTGTTCTAAAACCAGCCACAACATACATCTCATATGTAGACCACTCACTTGTGACCATCTTAGCTTTTGAGGGTTTTTCTCCTACCCTTAACAGACTTCCCTTAACATGATCTTTTAAAAAAAAATTTGTAATGACTGTTGGGAAAAAATATGGGTTTAAAAGACCCTGAATAAATAACTATTCCTGTACCACTGTTTTGCAATATTTGGAAAATGTGAACATATTAATAGTAGATGGACTGGATAACATGCATTTAGAACTTCAAGGATGTTAATTACTTAATTTAAGGGCCAAATCCTGAGGTCCATAGTGGGAATTTGGCCCGAGCAAAAAGTGAGTTAAAAACTGAGTGTGACTGCCCATTTGTTTAAGATCATAATGATTTTTTTTCTAATTTGGTTTTGCCAACTAGTTTATTTAAAAAAAAAAAATTGGTGTTTTTTTTTGGTGATGTGAAAAAGCCATTTGGCTCATGAAGGCTCATTCACTTTATTAATATACATGTACCATCCAGAATCTCATTGTTCTTGTTGGTGCATTAAGATAGTATCTTATTTTGTGGTAATACACAACTGTGATTTTCAGTATGTAAAAGGCTTTTTACTGTCACTGTTTTCCTTTGAATTTCTAGTTAGTGGGGTTGAGCAGATGTAAGAGCAGAAGCTGGTTCTTTACACCTTCGATTGTTATTACAAGAATTATTTGACAAAGTATAGGGATTGGCTAAATCCTGCAAGGTTGTTCATCTTAGAATGTGCCACCACGAAGCCGCCCATTGGATGGTGCCTTTAGAGGAGATGCATATTACAGTGCCTGAGCTGAGTTAACACAGTGGAGGTGTGAGGGCAGGAATTATCCCCACTCATTCCATGGAATGGCTTCAGAGTCACTCCAGAATAGCTGAATGCAGGATGTTTATTCAGACCCCCACTCCCATGTGGGGCTGGGACTCAGGAGCCACACAATGGGAGATCATTTGTTCCTGTTCTCTCCTTTCCATGTAATTACTGGAACTTTTCTCCTTTCCATGTAACTTTACTGTGTAGAAAGTATCATAAAGAGGATGTACAACCTGTTGATAATTCTATCCGATCAACTTCCTATACACCTTTCACAGTGAAACCTCACCATTCTGAGGCACATGGACCTTAGTGCAGAATTCTATAATTTCATTCTATCTTGCCCAGATTTGCCTTCTACTGTTCAAAGTACTTATTCAGCATTTCTATTTGATGTTTTTAAACCATGTTTACAACACTATCTATGCACTACACAACTTTTTCAGTCTTATGGCCCCTTTTCAGTTCATTCTTGTTTGTTGATATTTTTGCCACCACTAAATGCTTTTGTCAATAATACGTTAGATTTTCCATACATCAGTTCTTCAGCTAGTCAAAGCACCCTGTCTTACTAGTTCTTAATATTTTTTTTCACTCATGAGCCAATTTTTTTTTTTTTTTTTTTGCCTGCATCCAAAGTTCAAAACTAGAGCTGTGCTGAGAGGTGGGGTTTAGATCCAAATTCAAGTTAGGGTTTGGGTTTCAGGGTTGAATCAGGGTTAGGGTTGGTTTTGGAATTGATAGTGTAAGTGGAATTTTGATGATATGTAGGGCTTGTGCTGTTTTTTCTCTGTGGGGTGAATTGCACTCACAATTATTAGATGCACTGTCATTACTTGCCTTTTCTATAACCTCAAAACTTGAGTCTGTTCTGCCCTAAATATAACCTGGCAATATGTATCTTCTTATTACTATACTTAGCAAACTGTACATAACTAATCCAAAAAATCAATCTTGCTAGTACATTTCTATGAAACCTCCAGCTTCAACCTGGAAGTCTTATTTATAGTCAGATTCCCACTACCAGAACTTTCTAATAGATATGTGCGGGTTTTTTTAACAACATGGAATTTAGAAATCTGATCTTTTTTTAAAAAAAGCATTACAAACAAAAATGGCCAGTGTCCTCTTAATTTCCTTATATCATGCTGTTATAAGCTACAACAAGATAATCATGCATTGCAAGTAATACATCAGTTATTTCCAAAGCAATAGGTACATTGTGCATCCAAATATATAAGGCTATTTCTAATTATCTGTGTACCATTTAAAGTCCAGGATAATTCACTGTCCACATGTCTACTTCACCTCTACTAGGTAGTTTTAAAAACTGCTCCCACTAATACCCAGGATTCTGAAGCATTCAGGTACGATGAGTGAAGTACATAAAAGCTGACTTAGTAGGACATGCAGAGCTTTTGAAAAACTGATGGTTGAAAGGTGCTGGTTGGCAGTACTAAATAAACACTGAATATTGCCTAGCTACACTGGCATATTTAGTGACTTGTTGTCACTTGTATTTTATAACCCTTTTGTAGCCTTGAAAATTTGCTTAGTTTGTACCTTGGAATAAAAGCTTGTGGCAGGATTTTTTTTTATTATTATTACAAGAGTACTCCAAACCCACAGTTCTCCCACACCAAAAAGTGGTAAATTAGCATTCTGCAACTCAAATGGTTTTTGTGTTGAAAGATATGATTTTGTTGTGTATTGCTCCAAAACATAGACTGAAGCCCCTGGAGTATTGTGTGTAAGAATAAATTATCTTTCACAGAGTCATTTCTTTTAGGAAAGTCATTTTGCCAATTGCTAATTTATTTCAGTTTCACAATATTTTTTTCAGAGTACTGGGTGCGCTAATTTAAAACCCTGAGCGCGAAACCTTCTAATGTGGGGAAGAAGAGTTGAAACAGAGTTGTCTTGAGACTGTTTCAAGGGAGGAGCCTGAGAACTCTGTCTAAACTTTGAACTCAAGGCTTTCTTGCCTGAGCTCTGCAAGTGACACACATTTGAGAGCTATAAGCTGCAGTTTTGCTTTTGTCATTAATATCTCCCTTCAAGGGGGTATATAGCTGTCAATAAAATTAGAGTGGAAATTAGGTATCCATTGTCTGCATCTATGCGCTGCTTTTCCAACATGGAAGTAACTCATTGCAAGATTCCCAGCTGCCCAAAAACTGGGACTGTGAATTTTAGAGCTTGTCTACATGGAGAAATTTACCCACATGACTATACTGAAGTCTCTTTAGAAACTGTATAAGCTAAACTAGAAAACAGTCCTCTGTCCAGAATAAGAGTGACCACATAAGGAATTATACCAGTCTGATTATACTGCTGTGTGCATGCTAGTAAACTTCCCCAGGTAGACAATCTGAGTCATACTAACTCTATTAAATTGCAGTTTGAGTATTATTAATAGTATCTGGAATCACCGATATTAGAGATGGAAATGATCAGTTAGGTTATCTTGTCAAATCTCTGGGGGCAGTGCAGGATTGTATCCCCACCATATATTGTTAGTGCTTTGTCCGTTATAACTTTAAATGTCTCAAGGAATGGGCTTTCACCATTTCCTTTGAGATATTATTCCACAGCCCATAGATCTTAGTGTAAGGAAGATTCCACTTATACGGTGCCTACATTTTCCTTTAAGTTTGTGGCACTTTTAACCATCTTGGGCAATTAACAAAAATAGACTGAATATTATGGAAGGGGAACTAAAACAAATGTTCTCCTATTTTTAAATATATATCTATGTGTACCCTCTTAATGATAGGGTTAATTAATTTTATTCATCAGATGTTTTTTATTGAAGCTGAGCAAGTAATTTTCAGAAAACAAGTTGAGCTTCCCTTGTAAATAAAAGAGGAAAACATACCTGTGACTGGCATAGATTTCAACTAATTTCACGTCTGCTTTAAATGAATTTTTGTGCTAGTTTACAAACAAAGACCTTGAAATGAAATAGAGAGGGGGGAGCTGACATTAAAAACATACTGGCTTCCTCCCAAACAGGGAGTGCTGACAAGTATAGTCATATTACTAAAGTCACATCAGCAACATGATATACTAAATAAAAACATGATCGTCTGCAGCAAGAGCAGTTTGTATTTTGTTCATGAAAACACTGTTACATCAATCTGTCCAGAAAATGGGATGCATCAGAAAACAATGTTAAGAAGGCTTTTAAAACACATCATTGAGATTACAGCACCTTTAAAAATAAACAGCTCTGAATACCAACACAGGTAAAATGTCACTGTGAAACCAAGATCTGAAATTCAACGGCATGCTTTATAGCTTTCCAGTGTGTGATAAAATCTGTTCACCAGATGTACTATCTGTCTCCTGTGTAGCATACTTGAGCATCATGTAGGCCTGAGGCCCATTTATTTCATGTAATTGCCTTCGCTGTGCACACCTCAGGGCACCCTAATTCTCCATTTTATTTCAGGCACTGTTCAGGGTACCATCTGGTAGAGTTAAGCTCATCTCATTTTACTGCAGTACTGCAGTGGCTATATTCAGCCCTATAGCATTTTTTTCAATGGAGAGATCTCTTACTGCCAGCTATTTATTGTTGCCTGAAACAAAGTAGTCTTTAACTATACACATGCAGAGTTCACATGTATATCAGTATCACCTGAAAACAGGTCACCAGTTTCTACTTCACACATTAAAATAAATAGTGAATTGCTAATATTCAGGTACAGCTCCATACTGGAATGGCATTTTCTTTTGTTAACTTGTAGAGCAGTAGTTCTAAATTCTTCTCTTGCTACTTCTATTACTGATTTCTTTAGTATCTCATTTTTATTAAAATGAGCACGAAATATTGTATCACCCTGAAAAAGGTACCTCACTGAAATGGCTTAATATTTAAAGGAAGCAATATACCTCTCAACTGTACCTCATTACTAGGTTCATTGCTATTTTAGACCCAAATTTATTCCATCCTTCACATGCCTGGCGTTATCTTATTGTTTATCATTGTAAATTATTGACATAAAAATGATTGAACTTGAAAGTGAGATCAGGGAAAACTTCATCCATTTCCAGCATCTTCCTTCTCCTCAGCTATTTTTTATGATCTTCCTTTCCTTTTGGGTCTTGGTCATGTATTTTTAGTGGCCTCACTCTTCCTCCCCCCCCCCCCCCTGCAATGTAACTTCCCTTTTTGTGCCTGTAATTTTGAGCCCATGCTTACTGCCACTTAGATGTCTGTCTACCCTATTATGTCTGTAGATTAGGTGGTTAGTCTAATTGCTTCCAATTTTCATGTGCTAATAGGGATGCTGGGCTTTCAAACTCGGACTCCAAAAGGGTGTGTCACACCTTCAGACCATATGGATTTGAAACTTAGGTCCAGCAGAATTCAAAGAGCCAGATTCTGTCTTGACATAAATCCCATTGACTTCAGCACTGCTGCAAGGTGTGTAAGGCAGCACAGAATTTGTCCCACAGCAGCAGTTTTTTCTCTCGTAGGGGAGAGATGCCCTCTCTCGAAAAGTTGCTATGAAACGGTTGATACATCATATCCCAGTTCCAACTTTGGACAAATCTTATTGAAGCCTTAAGTAAGGACCCCAGAGCTTGGTTCAGTGTTTCTTAGATGTGTAACCTGCTTTTCTTGCATGAAAATCAGCCATTACCCTTCAGGGTCCAATCCTGCATTTCTTGTGTACCCTAAAACTTTCACTGAGGCAAGTGAGATTGTTAACTATGCAAGCATGCAGGACCAGGCCTGTGGTCTTGAGAGAAATAGATCCTATTTCTCTTGTCACATCAACAGGCTTGGAAAAAAATGAGCTACTCTTCTCCCACTAGCCTCTTTTTAACAAAACGTTTAAATCACACTTTCATTGCATTCCCTTTCACCTCAACTTTCTCCCCAGGCAAGGTCAGGGCAAGATCATGGCAATCTGATGTAGGAATGCTGTAACATGGCCCCCTGTGGCTCTACCTCCATTTCAAGTGGCAGCAGCATAGGGCTGCCTCCTCTCTCTGACCAAGTTTCAGCAGCAAGAGGATCCCCGTTTCCTCCGAGAAGCAGGGATGTCATCATGGGCACCTCAAGTTCTTAACCTAGCAACTGGGACATCTGCTTGAGTGGGTAGGCTAGACCCATTGCACTTCTTCATACACACAGAGTGGATTTGGCAGAACACCCAGAACAGTGGGTCCTGGAGCTAACACCCAATTAAGATGAATGCATACCTCTCTCATCTATTGTTCCAGTATCAGGCTGATACTACTGCTTTGATCACACTCATTTCATGTTTTCAAACTTTTCTTTGCAACCATGAAGACTAGAAACTTACTTAAAAAAAATCTGATGTAATCACATGACTCCAGGAGTTGTGGCCCTAGGTACCATCCTGCAGTGTCTCTGCCTTAATTTAGCCCTTGTCAAAGTGAGGGATGTGGGGCTACTTTTCTGGTCTGTGAAAGTACTGATACCCAAACAGGGAAAGAGTTGTATGTGATAAAGTGAGTTCACCTGCTACTTTGGTGCTTGAATTGGTTATCTCTCTGTATTATCTGCAGCAATTGACAAGAAGAAGATTCCAGAATCATTCAGAGTACAATCTGTTATGGCTGGGGTAACCAGCACAAATAAACAGATCCTAGACCCAATCCTTTCTAAAAATGAATCTTTCTCCCTTCTCCTCCCTTGTTACAATTAATGATTGGTAGCAGTCAGAAGATGGCATTTCACAGCTGCATCTGAGAATATTGTCTTCTAGGTAAATTATAACATCATAATTCCACTTTCAAAAAATATATTTTGTTGTATGAATTCTGTATGTTTTGCATTCACAGACAATGACAAATGTAGGTAGATGCACCTGGATGTAACTGTTTGCCCTGATATAAAACAGGATTGAATGAAAAGAATAATTCCAACTGTTATTAATTGTTCTAAGGAGAGTTTATTTTACTGTTTTTAAACTCAGCAGAAATCAGAAGTGCTGGATTAAGATCAGACAAACTGACGAATTCTTAGCAACCATAAAAAATGCCATTGACTGATGTATTGTAAATCACTGGAAGTGTCCAATGACCAAATAAATTCATATTTATTTTCCTGGCAATTTCCCCCTTTGAGATTGCTTGAGAGCTATTCTATAAAAATGTTAATGTTGATCTCAATCTGAAGGATAATTCACCCCCCCCCCCCATCGCATCCCCCACATTCTGTCAAACATAGCTTCCTAATAATTACACTTGCGTCCTTGTGCTATGAGCAACGTGAATGAACAAAGCAACCACAGGCCTTTGAGGATTAGGCGCTTGGAAATTTTTGACATATAATTCAATGCTGAGGCTTTTTGGATACCAAATATACCAAGAAAATATTCCTTAGATAAAGGAAAAAAGATCCAGTGAGGCTTCAATCTGCAATTGATAGCATGGATATAGCATGGCACCAGGCACTATCACTTCAAGGATTGGAGCCTTAACTATAATTAAGGCTGTCTGTTTTCCTCCCCATGAGACAGACTAAGACCTTAGCTTATTTCATTGATCAAAAAGGCAAGTCATAATTTAGTTTAAAGGGGGGGGAGGAGGAGGAAAAGTCATGACATGCAATTGTTAAGTTTCTTTTCCATTAGTAAAGTCCTAATTAATTGTCATTAATTTGTAGAAACACACACTTCAGAAATCCATCTGTGTAAATAAATTCTCTGGAAGAGTCTTGCATAGTCTTGTGTGGAGACCAGGGTAAAAAATATCTTTTTAAAGGGGGAATAAAAGGTAAAACTAACTATTTTCCTCCACAAAAATCATGGCTATGACAGCCATGTAGTCTTATGAGTTACAACTACCTAGTCAGTAGTTGTACTGCATACAGTTGCAGTGATATAGAAGTGACACTGAAACAGTTTTCCCTGTTTCTGCCATTGTATAGTGAGGAAAATATGGTTTCCATCGTACAGCCTTTCAGAGGAATTTCCATTGCAGCAACTGTTTTCCATTGCAACAACACATGTTTTCTTTAAGCCGTGAAGGTGGCTTCCTAGCATGATTGACTCTTACCCTGAGAAACAAGATGGGTGAAGTAATATCTTGTATCAGACCTACTTCTGTTGCTGAAAGAGACACCACTCTTCTTCAGATCACCCTGAACTCATTCTTGGTCAGGTCCCATTGAATTAGAAGGGAGCTTTGCATGCATATGGCAGGCAGCATTTGGCCCCTGGTGTCTTTTATGGTAAGATCTGTTGGCATTTCCTATTTATTTCAGGCTCTGGTCTGGATCTTGGAACACAAGGCCTCTGCCTGGAAATACTGTTCTTCTTAAATATAACAGGTGTTCAAATTACTGACACAAACTCTTTGGCTGTCGTATTTGATAGAATATTCCTGTAATAAAACAATTGGTTCATTTTTCCTTGAAATGAAACTTACAGAATTTCAGTCTATAAGATGGGCTAGGACCTTTTCCCAGTTATACACAAAATCCATAATAATCAATCCCACATCTGAGGTTGTGAAGTTTAAAATCAACCATTGTGTACTGTAGTAGATGAGCAGTAACTATTTTTCATAAGGATTTTTACTGAACATTTGGGATTATGATTTCATATTATGCATGTACATTTTATGAATCCATAACACAGAAATGTGTACTATTGTTAATACACATTTGCTGCCTATCGTGTAAAGGCACCAAAATAGCGCTCTTGGTGTCTGCTGTCAATGTGTATTATGAATATTAATCAAAACATGGCTAGACATATTCTGTATTATGGAGCAATGATAAAAAAGCATACTGTTGCTAATATGCACTGACAGCATCCACCCTAATGGCTCAAAGGAGTTATTCCAGTGCAAATGCATGTTAAGAATAAAGAAAAGTTGTCTAAGTCATAACAGGATTGCAGGCAATACTGCAGTTGGGTCAGTATTTCACTCGGAATGAAGGGTGAAAACTCAAAGTGAGATGCACCCAAATCTCAGTTCTACATGCCATTCATCTCTTCATTTCATATTGGATAGCCTTTCTACATGAAGAATTTGTCAAGGCAATTTGCTCCAGCATCAAGGCCAGTAAAGTAATAGGCCTTGAAATGGCCATTGCTGTACATACTCCAATAGGGGGCTCCCAAAAAGCCACTGCAGATTCAACAACTTAGCACCCACAACAGAGTGCTGAAGGGCACTTTCAAAAGTGTCCTAAATAAGTAAGTTGTATAACATGTAGCTGTGGCCATATTGCCAGTCCTAGTATATGAGAGAAACAAGGTGGGTGAGAGAATATCTTTTACTGGACCAACTTCTGTTGGTGAGAGAGAGACAAGCTCTTGAGCCACACGTAGATTTGTGACTCGAAAGCTTGTCTCTCTCTCACCAACAGAAGTTGGTCCAATAAAAGATATTCTCTCACCCACCTTGTCTCTCTAAATGAATAAGATCACATGTAACTAAAAAGGCTACTTACAGTACCCTACCTAAAATCTAACCTATAGCCACCACTGAATGATATTTAGTATAAAAAAACCATAAGATCTCAATTTTTTCTTCTTTAATATTATGTAAAAACAAGTAAATCACTATATATCCTACCTTCAGTCTGATATATGTCCACAAAAATTATGAATGCAGCTGTTAAAAAATAACATGCAATTAGAGGGTATGCTCCTACTTCCATTGACTTTCATGTACTTCAGACCTATATGCTGAATGTCTCTTTCCTCTTTTTAGGTAGTCCATGAAGCTGTTCCAGCTGGTTTCACTCTGCTGTGATGCTCTGGAATGCATCTTTCTCTGATATCACTGCTCTCAGGGTAGCACAGCTGGAGCCAGCCACGTAACTATGCCATATAATTAAAAAAAATGCTACTCATTCTAACTCTGTGTGCTGGCTCCATACTCAAATGTTTTATTGGTATGTGTGATACCACAGAATAATACCTTCTGAGGTTTCTCCATAGATCTGGCCTGGTGCAGCTTTGTGGGAAACAGAGAGAAATGGACAAATAGGTCTCTTGTTGTTTGCACAATCAAGTATTTAGCTAGGTTAGTGAGGAGGGCATTTTTCTGGAGTAAATGAAATTATTTTATTTAATTTCAGGTCAGATTAATATCTGAAACCTCTTATCCTAAATGAGATGATATTGTATCTGCCGTAGGTGTTCAAAGGAATCATGCCCATATAAACTTCAGTCCCATAAGTCTTAATTTTGGATTACTTATATGAATGTGTTGAAGATGGACTCTGAATATTACTATTTCACTATCATTCTATAAGTCTTAGTTGGAGCTGTATTATGGTACTTTTAGTTTAACAATCTCTCTGCTGGTAAAGATAGGAAAAATTAGCAGAAGAGAATGGATCAATACAAATGCCTGAAAGGCAAGATCTCTAGAAAAATGAGTTTTGCTCAAACACGCTTTTTTAATTTTGAAAATTCATGCAAGTATCCATTAAAGAAGAATCCATTTCTTGTATAGTGTTACAGGCATGGCATCCAAGACTGAAGAGGTGTAAACAGTCAAAATTATGAGATTTTTTAAATGAAAATTGCATATCTATAAAGCCTTTTTTTCTACTGCAGAAAACATTTGTATAGGTAATTTCAGCAAACATTTGGAGAATTGGAAGTGCTTTTCTACCCATATGGTTCTTTATGAAGAGGCAATTTTTATCTGTGCTCCACTCAATTGAATATTTATAAGCCTGCCTGGCCTCAAAGGTACCTGCTAAAAAATACAATTGCCCCAGAATGGTTAAAGTAAGATTTATTCAGTTACCCTTTAAGTACTTTGCAAGTTATTTCCATTTTCTTCCTATAATTTTGCCCCCAGTAAAATTCTATATTTTTCTAATATGCTTTATTTTAATTGGTCAGTTCTCCTTTAGTTGTATAAATAAGCAGTCTTATAAGTTTGAGACTGTAAATCAGTCATCCATTAAAAAACTCTATTTCCTCATACTGCAAGTTTGATTCATTTAGAAGAGAAAAAACGTTGGCATGGAACAGAATTATGCCATGTCATGGACACACTAACATTTGGATCAAAATTTTACATTGTGTCAGCCAGTAAACAGTATAAATGGTTCAGATTTGCAATAAATAATTGTCTATTAATACTCTGGCATGGTGTAGCAAATTAAAGTCTCACTCCAGTGAGCCCAGATGTAGGTAAGAGCTAGGGCCTAAAGCAAAGCAACTGCCATACAGCATTGAATAGTCAGAGAGCATCATGAAGCATTGTTCTCGTTGCTAGAAAGAAAGTAATGTCTACAAATTTAAAAAGCAATATAGAAACATGAGAGGAGATACATGGTGGGTGAAACGAAGTCCATGCATTCCAGGGTTAGGACCATTATGTTTTAAGTGCTCTGGCAATGGAAAACATTGAGATACAATTAAGAAAGCGCATTCTTATTCATAAAATGGTGTGCTGTTTCTAGAGCTGAACCAATAATTTATTCCATGAAGCTAGCCGCCTTTCTCTTTACAAATTGTCTGCAAGTACCTCGTGATTTGTTTTCAAATGTATTCATTAATTGAAACCCTCTGCCAAATTACTTCTGTGACTTTTTTCATCCGTAGATTGTGAGCAGATCATCTTGAGTATTCGATATCTGAAATTCACAATTCAAGATGCATTGGTTAGTTTTTCTTGGACACTTAGGCCATGTGGAACTTCTATTACCTTATCCTATGATTTACATTCCTTGAATCAGGGATCTGGTGAAACTACTTGTATATAGAAGTCCAACATTCAGTTTCTTAGCATGTGGCCATTTCCTTGACCATTCCTGCAGGTAAACATGCTTGCTGGTTCAGGGTGGACATGAACATGAACACAAACTGAAGTGTGAATACGGGCAAATCAAATTCATCTAAAAATTCAAATGAATAGAAGTGTTTCTATTACATACCCAGCTCTAGCTGATACACTGTAGGACAGTTGTATCTTAAAATCCAGAGTGGTGTTCCCAGTGTACTCTGTTTGTTGTTAGAATCCACTCAAAACAGTTTCTTTGTCTTCTGTTACTGAATCAATACATACTATGGTAATTCAGTCTAGTCTTTCTCTACTCTATAATGAGAAGGCCTTAGCCAAATAGGGTGCTGTCTGTTACATTAACTAGAGAGTAGAATCTCCTTTTTCATTTCTTTCCCACATATTGTTTAAACATGAAGATACAGTATACAATTTTTCTACAGTGCATGCTTGGGTGGCCAGAGAACCTCTTATCTACCGAGGCATTTAAGTAGGCTTCTGTGAAAAATGTATAGGGTCCTCAAAAATATATAGGGCCTGCACTTTGTAGGCAGGATAGCCATTTAGGGTCAAATTGAGGATGGCCCATCTGCAAGTGCACAATGGGGAAGAAGGTGAAAAGAATTTCCCCTACTGCTTTGTACTTTAAAGGCCGCAATTCTCAGGAGAACTCAGATACTGATCCATATTGCTGTCTCCATTGACTCCTGGAGCGGGAGCGGGAAGTTGGGACATATGCTACATCCCATAGAGAGAGAGAGGTAGTTAGCTGTGTGTGCTTGTTCAGTGTGAAGCTCCAAGGGAGAATTCTGCAATATGTCTCCCAGTGCTGCTCCTGCTCCAAACATCAGTGGCTACTAATAAATTAAAAATTATCCATCTACTAAAACTCCGATCATTCCTCAACATTCGTACCTCATGTGCTTATCAATGATTGCGCCATTTGTGCAGCATGAATAGTCGCATAGTTACTGTGAAATAATGCACGTTATTACATGGCTAACTACACCGTCACTTCACTGGAAGCAATGGTACTTACAGAGTAAGGTGTGTTAATGTTGTTTGATAACTGTAACTTGCTCAGATCACCTGCCCAAATCAGAGTCCCTCTAATTTCTTTTCCCCCTTGTAACAATTAAAATGAAAGGGAAGCCTGTTGGGAGTGCAGATCCATATATCCCATAACCCCTTCAGAGCAATAGAGTACTCTGTGTCTTTTATACCACTGGAAAATTGCTTTCTGTGATGGATGTTAAATTGCCCATAAAATGCAGGTAAACTTTCATCTTTAGCTGGCTGATTCAAATCTAGCCCAGGACTGTGCCATCTGAACGGCCTTACTAGCTGATAGCTGTTTAGTGGCCTACATGAAATGAGCTTTGCTCTTGGTCCACTGGCTCTGTTACTTTTTTATGACACCTCAACAAGGGAGGCCAGGGATTGAATCAGTATGGCTAGTGAACCAGCTCCAATGTCACCCTTAGAGGTGATCACTCCAAGTCAGGATTGAGGCACAACGTACTGGTTATAAAGGGAAGTCCAAACTGTTGCTGTCCATGCTATATTTGTTCAATGAACAATAGAAGGTTGTCATCCCTGGAGACTTAATGTGACACTTTTCATGAACTTCACTTCTACCATTTTTGTGAGTTTGTACTTAATATATGAAAGAGTCCCTTAATGACAGCTCTCCAACTCTGGCATTTTAGCATAAAATAATTAACTGGATGATACACAACCAAACTTCACCAATTCGCCAGAAGATTGCAGAGTGTTATTTAGATAAGCCTTTTCATAAGGCAAAATATGTTTTCCTTGGTCTCCAATTGATCACGCTGCAGCCCCAGCATTACAAAGGCACCCCGACACCATGCATAAAATATGATCAGCATGTAGGAATTTTCAGTTAATTGTAAAAACCAACAATGGGAAGTTTTAGGTGAACCTAATAGACTAATTAAAAATATAAATAAAATGGGCCCTGACTGAGCTTTTGACAGACCACTAAAAACACAAAATTGAGTCAAGTAGAACAGTAGATTTAATATAACGGAGTTGAATAAAATAGTGAGGTCTGAATTTACACTGTTTTTGTATCTATTGATCTTCTTAACTCTCTTTCCTGGAAGTGTTGAATAAAGTGCAATGCTCAAAATTTCAAGTCCCGTGTAATTAAGTGAAAGATCATCTGCAACTTCCTCTTGTTTTTAAATCATTATCTAATTGAGTTGTGGTATCACCACTTAATTACATCTTCATTGGTCATTTTTAACCATGAATGGTGGAGGTGTGTCGTCTTTGTTTTTCAAGTAACCGGTAGCTGCAGGACCCAGGTCTA
This sequence comes from Emydura macquarii macquarii, assembly GCF_026122565.2. Classification (NCBI taxonomy): domain Eukaryota; kingdom Metazoa; phylum Chordata; order Testudines; family Chelidae; genus Emydura; species Emydura macquarii. The sequence goes on from NW_027131390.1 coordinate 71,933,297, forward strand.
GTAAACATTTGTTTTCTAGTAGCAGTGTCATATGATTTGCTCCAATAGCTCACTTTGTGAATGTCTTTACTGTTGGCATTGGTGGCACCTGTAGACATACTGGGCCTGATTTCTCTTACTTTGACTTCAGTAGAGTTCCTCCTGATTAGTTATGCATAAGAGGAGAATCAAGCCTGTTTCTGAGGCTATCTTTTGGGATAAAATTCTGCCCTCATTCAGGCATGCAAAACTCCAATTCACATCGTCCGAAGACTGGATTAGAGGACTATCTTGAACATACCTTTCCTGCCTAGACACCTTTGCATCCATAACTCAGTTTAGAGTGAGGAATTGTCTCCCTGTTACGACTGGAGAACAGCCTGGTGTGCCATTGTGTTTTCAGCAATGTTCGCCTCCCCAAGTGATTTGACAATCAGGAGGAGACCACAAGTCCTCTAATTAAACAAACAAAAAAGGTGAATTTTCCACTGATTGTTGACCAGACCAGGAAACTTTCAAGAGGTTGGTTTTTTCCAGTGTGTAGTCTGGGGAGCTCGCCTCAGCTCAGCTTCAGCATTTGATTTTCAATGAAATCATCTTGCTTTATATCCGGTTCCTATTTTGGTTGACTTAGGACCCCCATACATCAGGCCTCATACTAAATTCAGGAACAGTGGTGAACATAGTTTCAACTAATTTGGTTTCTAACACAATTTTGGCAGCCAGTGACAGGGTTAAAAAGATGTTTAAACAAAACTCCAACGTGTTCTAGCCTAGGTACACAGCTAGACACTGCAAGCTTATGTGTCAGTGCTTGCAACAGGAAACAGAAGCTGTCCCCCTCTTAGATACCTTCACACAGGACAATCAGAATCTTGATGCTGAGCATAAGGGATTGGGGAGGGGGAGGGACTATAAGTGCCATCAGGAGTGCTTGACACCCCAAAGGGGACATAGCAAGGGAAAGAGCACGGCCTCTCCTGTACCCACTGGTTAGTGTCTGGAGTCCATTACTGCTGGGAGTGTGCATGTTTAAAAGGTGAGGCAGTTGCTGCCTCAGGCTGTCACTCCCAGCAATCTGAAAGCATTCTGCCTGCCTCTCTCTTTAATAGGAATCATATCTACAGCATTTGCCACTGGTGTTGTGTGTCTCAGCACATTTCCCTACGCCTAGGCATAGATGGTCTTTAACAGCCACGTTCCAGCATTTGGATTAGAACAGTTTTTTGCTCTGTCTATACTGAGCAGCTGACTCGTGTTAGACAATGCTTTAACTGGAGAAGTGTTTAATTGAACTGAGAAACCATATTTAAGTTCAGTTATTGGTCTAGTGCGGGTGGGGCCTGAAAAATTAGGTCAAACAAGTAGCGCAAGTTCACCCTGGATCCTCCTAGTGCCCAGCTATTTTCTGCTGCCATTAGATCCCATGGATCTCTGCGCCATAGTGCTGAAGTTTTATCAGTCATTCTGTTGTTTTATAGTGTTTTAGTAATCCTGTATTATAGAAAATTGCATTCTTACATCATTGCAATAACATGCTGCTGCTTACGTCCTCTAGAATGACAACAAGACCTTTATCTTTTGTTGTGCAAAAATACCAGTTCGCTGTAGGAATTGCCAAGTTATGTATGGCTAAAACATGCCATTCAAAATGTTATCCCTCGCTAAAATGAAAACTTCCTTTTTAAAAAGATCACAGGGAAAATCTTAACCTTCTGAACATAATAATACCAATACGTTAATGTTTATATACTGCCTGAAAACTTTTCTCCCAGTCATTCCTCTTCCTGATAATGTTTGCTTGAAACTTGTGCCAAACTCTAGAAAGACCTTATTTTTCTTAAATATTTTTAAATCTACTCACAAGGGGGAATGCTCATAAAATTCAGCGTCAGCCACAATCTGGACTATGGCCTGCCAAGCTCCACAGAAATAAATCATCAAGTCATTTTGGCATCCTGTGGGCCAGAAAGACTATCTTCCAAGGTAGATTTAAAGCAACATTGTTCTGGAAGGTATGTCCTCTGTGAAAGAGATTGAGCAGTGGATTGGAAGGCTGTATTTTTTACTCTTTCTTACTTGAATTTCTGCAAATAATCACCCTACGTAATTCATGGTGTGTGGGGAGTGGAGGGGGGAAAAGACTGTTAATTATAAAATCACAGATTCCAGGACTTGTCATGAGATTCCCAGGCCAGCAGGAACATGAGGTGCACTGCAGTGACCCCTCTAGCTAACTGAGGAATGGCAACGGTCGACCCAAAGGAGTTCTGTTCATCTCACTCCTACGAAAGGAAGGTTTCCTTGTGGGAAGGGTGTCAAATATAAACCAGAGCGACCTATCTTTGCCATCCAAAAAGACAAGTCCCAGACTGATGAAGACCGCAATCTTTCACTGGTTTATCAAGAGACCCTGGGCTAGATTCCTCACTGATTTCAGTAAATAGCATTGGAGCTGTGGCCTAATTACAGGCACAGGAAACCTGGCTTATTGTAGTTCAACTGTGTGAAATTATCAAACAGTAACAAAAGCAACTCAGAGGAAACTTGCTTAGTGCCAGGTTTTGCTAGAACCCATAACGTATGCAGACACTATTACCTATTTCACTATCTTTACTGATGAGCCAAGTTGGGCTTGTGCTCTGAAACTTGGACCCGGATCCAAAATCAAATTTCAAATATCTCAGAGTTTTTGGTGGTTCAGAGGCAGGATTTTGACTGGCCCATTAGAAACATGGCAACCATTTACAAAATTTGGATCTCTTTTTTTTCAACTCCTCTCAAAGCTGGAATTTTAGCTCTCCTTTACTTATACAAAGCATCCAGTTAAATATTTTAGAGCTCAACAGCCTCCAAATAATTTTAAACCAGGGTTGCTTGACTCTGCTGACTATGTATCAGGTGAGAGCAGCAGGGTCTAACACTACTGAGACATGACCGTAGATATAGGTGTCAGATAGTTCTTTCTTGAGTCTCTTTAATTAAATCTCTGTATTTTTGTAGTAATGGCAAGATGCGGCTGATTTCAGCATTGCTTGGTTGTTAGAGTATTTATACATGTATTTCCCTCATTTCTGAACTGCAAAGAGGTACTGAGAAATATGTGCCAGGCAGTTAGAGGTTAAGGATCATTTGCATACATTAGCAAGTTTTGCAAATGAATTCATCTAGTGAAAAGTAAGACACGGGACACTGCATTTTAATAATTGACATTCCACATGAAATGCAATGTTCTTGAGGAGGAAATTGAGCTCCAGGTTGCTATTAGACCCAGTGGAGCAGCAAGAGCTGGAAAGAAATGCCATCTCACATTATGAGTGTTACTGCTTCTGCATAACAACTATCTTCCACTGTGATGGACTTCTTTTAATAAAATTACTACTAGGCATTTTACATAGAGAGGGAATCAGGAGAAATCCCATCATCAACCATACTGGACAGGAAACTAAAATGAAAGAGGTCTTTATGATGTGGTCTCAACATCCAGCCAGGAATTCATTATGCTCTGCTTCTAAAACAACCTTTCATTTTTCCATTTATTTGGCAGCAAAAATCCCTTTTCTTTATAGTTTTACTAAACACTTACACGATTACTTCAAAGTATGACGGGCTGAGTGGAAATTATAAATTATCTAATTTTTTTTGTTCCCTGTCACAACATAGGTTAAATTACAAAATAAAGATAAGTGATCCACTTAACTGCCTCCTGCTGTTCTGATCAGTTTAAGAATACTTTGTAACAAATATTGGTCTTGATACAAAAGTAATGACTTCCATAAGGTGCTAGTCAGCCATTCAAAGTCACAGTACTTATATTGTGTGCCATAAGTACAAATTATGCTCTGAAAGAGCTGGAAACAAATCTACCCTTAATATTTCCTGGCGTAATTTAAAATTAGCTTAAAGTGAATTAAATCATTTATTCAATGATATACTTTCCTAGGTTCATGTAGAGTAAGTATATCGTATCAATTAAATCTCAATGAACTGCGGCAGCCAATAAAATTTTCCCCATTGACTTGTAATATTCCAAGATATTGATATGAGAGTTATTGTCATTAATTTGAATATAAATCTGAAATCCTGTATGGAGAGTGCTCTGATAAACTTCCTTCACTGGAAAAATAAACTGATTAACTACCATTAGCTGTACACCAATGTTACCATTTTGTTGTCATTTCCCACTGTGTATATTTTTACGCTGATACCCTTTTACTTTTGTATGTGTAATTGTAGTTACCCCATTTCTGCCACTGTATTTTCTCCATATTTGCAGGTAATCTGCTAGGCAGTTAAGAGTGCTGGGGTGAGATAATCTTACTAAGATTCTGTCCCTCCAGAGCTTGGAATACTTTGAAACTAGACTGTAGAAAGTACTAGGAAATATGCTGCAGGGAATAATGCTTTACTGGTAGCAGGATTGACAAGTTCATCTAAAAGATCTTTTCTGGCTCTAATTTCTAGGATTCTATGACCTCAAAGAATTCTTGGTAGTTTTTTAAAAAATTTTGAATATATGTTTTCTTTCCTTCAACAAAAACAAACCTTCAACCTTGTTAATGATATTTATTATAAAAATAATTAAGACTTTTAAACTTTGGAATACAGATATTGAGATTCCTAACTGAAATGAGTTTTCACTGCATTCGTAACTCAGCAGTGTTATGGGTCTCTTTATACTCAAAAATGCCACACATATTTAGACACAGATGACTGTCCATGCTGAAGAGTGAATCAGTTCAGAGTATAATCCTGACTCCCCCATTGAATTCAATGGAAAACGCTCTCTGACTTTGTTGCGGGGCATTCTTTATGATCAGTGTGAAGTTACCAGTGAGACAAGGTATGCCCAATTTGCAGATCAGTAAGGTTTAATGTGTAAGGATTTCTTAGATAGTTAGTTTAATACAAAGCCAAAAATTAATTACAACATATCATACTCACTAGACCCAAAGAGTTGTATTTTCACTCAAGAGGCTGCATACAGGAACGGCTTGCTTCAGGAACCCTTCCAACAGATCGGGCTGACCGCATCTCCTGCGGAATTAGGCAGCGCCCCCTTGCCAGAGTGGTGGCTTTTTATAGTTTTCTGTACACAGTGACCTTTCATTCACTTATCTTGTATGATGTTCTGATATCCTTCACCTTCTCTATACGTCATGGTTAATACTAACTACATATTTATATTCTCACCATGATAATTGGAGCAAAACTTCTGGTAGTGGGCAAGGCTGTGGGAAAGAACGCACCTTAATGTAAAATGTTTAAATTCTTGTCCTTGTTCATCTTTATGTATATGCAACTATAAACTAACAAACTATTTGCTGTGTTGTACAAAACTCACACTATTTACTATCTGCTGTGGTGTGCAGAAACTGAGATACCACAAGTTACTCAACACTCTATTGGTCTCTGCCCATTGTAAAAAGCAGTCAGGCTGCTGAAGCTAGGCCTCAAACAGCAGTCAGGCACCTTACCAGTGGTCAGGCAATGTGGTCAAGCAACTCAGGCCAAGCTAGGCCTCCAACAACTTCAGTGGGGTCAGGATTTCAACCATAGAGTGAATTCTGTAGTTCTCAACTTAATAAGTATTTTCTAAGTCTTTGGATACATAGATGCATTATGGAGAAGTTCCTTCAGGACTGTTTAGCAGCCTGTGGATAAATAAAACTTCCATTTTTAACTCTTCATGAACCCAAACAACTCCTTCCCCCCAAATATTAATAGGAATGTTCATACAATTGTTTTCTAAGAAAAGGAAAAACAAAGGAGCTCTCAGATTTTTCACTGTAGAATAATTTAATATCTTTTTCCTCATAAAGTAGCACTGTACCTTATTTCAGTTTAGCCCTACAACGTATCACGTGCAAAGAGAAACAGAAAAGCGGCCTAATCAATGCCCATAGCTCCATGGAATGAAATTTTACCCTTAAGAATGTAGTAGCAGTATAAAGAGCCTTTTCACCAGTGTATTGCTGATGGATCTGAGCTGCTTTTCATGTATGGATGCTACAGACTCCTTATATTTCTACGTTCTAATAACAGTGAACAGCATAAATTATCTCTAATTCTTGATTCTGCAAGGAAGCAGCCATCTGGTCTAATACCACTGTGACAGTGATATAGGACTGAACACTCTGTGCTTGGTCTGCTGCACAGAAAAGGACAATAGGACATATTTTAAAATGTCAGGATACATCAGAACCATATTCAGGAAAGTTTGCATTTATGAAAATTGATTGTATTGGAGATGTATCATGATGCAGATCTAATCATGGCTGCTGGTATGGCGAATTAAATTAAGAGCTGATTTGAATTTTTCTAATTAAAGCTGTTATTCCTTCTCTCATCTTGCTTTCTCTTTCTGTAAATAAGGTAGTTTTATGTAAACAATTTTCCAGAAAGTTTTGTGGGACAAAATTAAAGCATTAGCAGAGAGGCCTGGGTTCAATGGTCACATACATGAAGTGAGTTTGATTGCATCCTTGCTGTATTCAGTGGACGCCTGTTCATATCCCAAACTGATCACTGATATTTGCATAATGCTTCGTATTTGAACTAGAAAGCTTGGTAACAAGCATATCACAGGTACTGCAAGTTAGCAGTGAGGTGTATAAACAGAGTGGCTTGGAGAGCCTGCATGGTGTACGGCATGCTCTTTCTGGCACTAGACAAATGCCTCAATCATTGATTTTTCAAAAGTCTGTCACACACAAGAAAGAGAAATGCAGCCTATTTTGGGAGTAAATATTGTTTAGAGATGAACAAATATGAATAAAACCAAAAGTCTTTCTAGTGTGGCTTGTCATTGACAAATTAATTTCAGCTTTACTTAGTAGTTAAATATTTTTAAATCAAGAAGTAAACTTCTGAAAACTTAAGTGGTCAAAATTAATGTTATACTTTATAGCCTTAACATAGAGTGTATAGGTTTAATTTCACTGGTGGCCTACCAAGATTTCAGAAACTTACATTTAATTTAAAAATAAACTTTAAAATACTACTTTGCACAGCATGTACCAGCAGATAAACTGTGGAGGTCAAAGAGTTAAATATTGTAGCAGCATTTTAAAAGGGCTGCATAATTTTATGACCACTAATAACGTCTATATAGCTTTACATGCTAGAATGGGGCAATCAAATTGCATCCTTCAGGATGATGATTACCGTAGAGATGTGAAGCAATTCTCCCACCTCTTTCCACCATATTGAACATTGCGTAATTGGCCAGCTGTTTTTCTTTGAAGCATCAAATGCAGGCAACTGGCAGAGACAGAACACCAGTCTTGATGCATAGTTGGTCTGATCTGGTATGGTAAACTATATAGATGAGATATGGTTGGGGTTTTTGAGCTTTCAAACTTGTTCTGCCTATAAGTATGCCAGAGCTATGAATGAAAGGAAGTGGTGCTTCTGGGACTAGATATAATAGTTCCTGATGATCAGATTGCCCAGTGCTATGACTTCACTTAATGAAGCATAATATCTAGAAGCATTACTTCCTGGACTTTGTTCAGAATGGTGCCACATGCCAGTCTTTCTGGGTAAGTTGTGTAGTACCTGATCCACCTTTGGATTTCTTCCAGATTCTGGCATCATAGCCAATTCATCTTCCCAGTACCATAACACCCATCGTTCCTAGAATGATGCTTTCATTGATTCACTCCATCTGAGAAAGACACAAATCGAATCATTCAGTGAGGGTAAACAAGATATTCTACAAACAAAGGTAGTTTTCAGCAAAGGTGAGTTTAGCATAGCATCTAATCCAGGGCCGTTTTAAGACCTTCGTAGGCCCTAGGCACCTTTATAGGCCCCTCGACCGAAATAACTAATTTGATTTTAAGCTATTAATAAAGTTTTTTTTAAATAAAAAATTATATATAAAATTTCTTTTCGTAGGCCCTGAAAGTTTCGTAGGCCCTAGGCACTGTGCCTATTGTGCCTAATGGATAATACGGCCCTGATCTAATGGCTTGGCCAGAAGGGAAATCCTTACTAGAGCTTCTGCCTAAGGACTGCTGGAGTCCTTTGAATCACAGTTGTGGTCATGTATACAATGCAAACAAAGTGAGTAGATGGAAGGCTCTGATAATTAAGGGCTAGATCATCTATTTCTTGTGCACACCAAAATCCTGAGCAAAGAAGCTGGACCATGACTCTATCTTGCAGAGTTTCATATCTTACATAAAGATAGTGGGTGTTTGTTTGTGAGGAATGCAAGGATCCAGCCCAATGCCTATGCTTTGTGTTTGGCCACTAGTTAGTAGCTACAAGATATCAAAATGCTTATTCAACCCAGAGGTTTTCCAGTCTTGAAGAGCACCTAATATTTTTGTCAGCAGTTTGGCTTACCCCTACTTGAAATTTTATATCAGAGCTTGAGGGAAAATATAAAGAGTGATGGGTGATAAATATAATACAGCTTCTTCAGGTATTTGAGATGCCCTGTTAGCTCACTGATCGATCACTTGAATAGCTAGTGGAAAAGCAGGAGTTTTAAACAATTATTTCTCCATATTTCCTTCTGTTGCATATCTGATTCTTTCCTGTTCCACCATTTAATTTTGTAGCTTGGTAAATAAAAGTGTAGCTAGGAAGCCTCTGAATGTATTTTTTTCGCCTCTATATTCCATAGAAGTGACTACAAAGAATAGCAAAAAATCAGTTTGATTTAACTATTTGTTTCACCATTTTTTGGGAACCAAAGGAGAATCTATTTAAATTTCTTTAGATTCATGGAAAAATGAACTTGTCACCTTTCTTTCTCTGACATAGGGAGTAGCAGAAGTAGTAGCTTCCCAAGATTTTCACATAGTTGCAGCAAATTTTATATTGTAGAACATTGCTATTCTGGAAGCTGTAACTAGATGGAAATTAACAAACATACCTGGCCATATTTATGTGTCCCTTTTGCAGCTCCACTAATGTTAAACTTCTGTAGGTGAATGAGGTTATAGCAGGGATAAATTCAACCCACTGTACTGAATTAAGACTAAGAACTCTCCCTATGTATTATTAAAACAGGGATATTGACTGCAAATTTGCTTGACAGTTAAGGTGATTCACTCTGAAGTTTTGACCTCTTCTCCTTTCTTATATTTTAAACAAATCTCAGTTTTCTCTTGCTTGTGCTTCTGCAACCTGAGATGTTTAAGTCATGGAGGAGAGGGGGGAAGCAGGCACTGATTAATGAAAATAAAAAGAACATAAGAACAGCCATGCTGAGTCAGACCAATGGTCCATCTAGCCCAGCATCCTGTCTTCTGACAGTGGCCAATACTCAGGTACTTCAGAGGGAATGAATAGAACAGGTAATCATCAAGTGATCGATCCCGTTGGTCATTCGCAGCCTCTGGCAAACAGCAACCTTTGCCTATCCTGGCTAATTGCCATTGATGGACCCAATCTCCATGAATTTATCTAGTGCTTTTTTGAACCCCGTTATAGTCTTGACCTTCACAACATCCTCTGGTAAGGAGTTCCACAGGTTGACTGTGTGTTGTGTGAAGAAATACTTCCTTTTGTTCGTTTTAAAGCTGCTACCTATTAATTTCATTTGGTGACCCCTAGGTCTTGTGTTATGAGAAGGAGTAAATAACACTTCTTTTTTTAATTTCTCCACACCAGTCACGATTTTATAGACCCCATCATATCTCTCCTTAGTCTTCTCTTTTCCAAGCTGAAAAGTTCCAGTCTTACTAATATCTCCTCATATGGAAGCTTTTCCATACCCCTAATCACTTTAGTTGCCCTTTTCTGTACCTTTTCCAATTCTAGTATATCTTTTTTGAGATGCGGCGACCAGATCTGCACGCAGTATTCAAGATGAAAAAAAGATTGGCTCTACAATAACACCTTGGGCTGTGATCTTGTCAGGACTCTTCAATAAGGCAGAGTCATCCCTGGTCAGTACTTCTATGGGAGACCTCCAAGGAAAACCCAGGATAGTACAGTAGGTAGCTTTCTTCTCTGTGCACCAGTTCTGAGCCAGCGCCCCAGCACAGTGTTATGGGGAAAGCTGTATGCTGTTGAAAGAACTGAGTTTTTGGGATGAGATGTAAACCCAATGTCTTGGCTATTTGAATAGAAGAATATCCATTCAGATCATCATCCAGAACTTTAATATATTGGTTAGCAGGACTCAGGAAAGTATAAAGAAGTAAAAGCTTAAAACAAATTCACTGCTATGAGATTGTCATCCAGCCTACAAGAGGGTAGCCTTATCTGTCATTGTGCTTGATTTAGCTGAGCATGCCCACTATGGGCAACACCTATGTATTGGTGAAGACTGGAATGGTTAAAACAACTGACCTGGTTTAGAGGGGAAGCAAAGGGAGCTATAAAACATTTTATATAACAAATGGGAGAAAGGGGAAGTTGGTACTAATGATTATAAATCAGAAAATAGGAATTATAGAAAATTGATAAGGGAAGTAAAGGGACACAAGGAGAAATCTATGTCCAGCAGAGTTAAGGATAATAAGGAGTTTGTGTAGTAGGAACAAAAATATTTCTAACATTGATATTGATCCATTAATAGATAGAAATGGTAAACTTATCAATAATACAGAAAATGATATATGGTAACAGACTTTCCATTTCACTAGTAGTTGCTGTTCAACATCTTCCTGGGATATTAATGTTAGAAATTTTTAAATCAGCAGGTCCTGATAACTTGCATCCAAGAGTTTTAAAAGAGCTGGCTGAGGAGCTTGCTAGATTGCTTAATGTTTGCTTGTTTTGTTGTTGTTGTTTTGTTTTTTTCAACAAGTCTTGGAACACTGGCGAAGTACCAGAAGACTGGAAGAAAGCGAACATTATGACAATATTTTAAAAAGATCAATATGATGACCTGGGTAATTATAGGCCTGTCAGTCTGACATCGATCCTGGGCAGGATAATGGAGCAGCTGATACAGGATTCAAATAATAAAGAATTAAAAGAGGGTAATATGATTAATGCCAATCAACATGGATTTATGGAAAACAGATGGTGTCCAACTTGATATCTTATTCTTATGATGAGATTACAAGTTTGGTTGATAAAGGTAATAGTGTTGATATAAAATGCTTTGCCTTCTATAAGGTACAGCATTTGATTTGATACTGCATGACATCTTGATTTTAAAAATTTAGAAAGATATAAAATTAACATGGCATAGCAAATAGATTAAAAACTGGCTAACTGATAGGATTCAAAGTCCAAGTAATTGTAAAGGGGAAAATCATCATAATTAAAAAGGTGTATTTCTAGTAGGGTCCCCCACGGATAAGTCCTTGGCCTTACACTATTTAACATTTTGTTTTCTTCCAGATCATTAATAAATCATCACTGAAAGTTTGCAGATAACCCAAAAATTGGGGGAGTGGTAAATAACGAATAGGACAGTCATTGATCCAGAGCAATCTGAAACACTTGGTAAGCTGGATGCAAGCAAACTATGCGTTTTAATAAGGGGAAATGTATACATCTAGGAACATGGAATGTAGGCCATACTTACAAGATGGGGGCTCTTTCCTGGGAAGCAGTGGTTCCAAAAATGATTTAGGAGTCGTGGTAGATAATCAGCTGAACATGAGCTCCCAGTGTGATGCTGTGGCTCAAGGAGCTAATACAATCCTTCGATGTATAAACAGAGGAATCTTGAGTAGGAGTAGAGCGTTTATCTTACCTCTGTATTTGGCACTGGTCTGACTGTTGCTGGCACACTGGCCAGTTCTGGTGTCCACAACTCAAGAAGGATGTTGATAAAATGAAGGGGGTTTGGAGACGAGCCATGAGAATGATCAAAGGATGAGAAAACAGAAGAAGAGACAGATCCAAGGAGCTCAATCTATTTAGCTGAAGAGACTGTTAAGAGGTGACGGAATTAGTCTATATGTATCTTCATTGGAAACCTATTTAATAATGGGCTCTTCAATCAAGCAGAGAAATGTATAACATGATCCAAGCCTGGAAGATAAATTCAAACAGGAAATAAGGTGTACATTTTTAACAGTAAGTGTAACTAACCAATGGAATAATTTTCCAAGGGTCATGGTGGGTTGTCCAACATTGAAAACTTTTAAATCCAGATTGACTATTTTCCTAAAATATGTTCTAGGAATTATTTGGGGGGAAATTCTGTGGCCTGTGGTATACAGGAGGTTAGACTAGATTATCACAATTGCCCCCTTCTTGCTTGGAAATATATTAATCTGGATATATTGCCAGTTATGTTTGTATGTGCATGTGCACACATGAATGGGTACTAGTGAGAAGAAGACTACCAAAGCCTTGAATCTTCACTGTGTATGAACAGTGCTGAACAGCTTGTTTTCTAAATCCTGATTAGGTTCTCTGGAGGCTGAGCAAAAGAATTCCAAAGAAAGTGTCAGAGTACAAACAACAGAAAATTCACTAAGTATACATTCAAAACTAATTTTAAAGTATGATATATAACTTTAACCTGGTCTATGTTTCTTGATTTAAACATCAGGCATCAATTGATTCAAATTGCTTTGTATCATGAAAGGCAGTCTGAGATTCCTTAGACTAGCAAGAGAACTTCACCACTTACGCAGCTTGATTATTCACTCCAATTCTATGCATTCTCTGATTTTTAAAATAATACTGTTTTGAGAGGAGGAAAAGTAAATAAAAGGACAAGTTGCAGTATATTTGCTGATAAAATCTGCAACACTGGAGATATTTCCTGTACCATAATGAGCTATGTGAAACACAATGAAATTTACTGGATGTAAGAGGAAAGTAAAACATTATGAAACATGTAATGCTGGAAATATAGATAGCAGAAAAAAACAGAAGCCATATGGCTTTATGTTACATTATATCACCTTACTTTAAGAGGCTGAAAAATATTTTTTCTGGATTAGTGATATAAATAATACAATTTTTTTGTTTCACTCAGTGCACTGTTAGCAAACATTTTCCTTTCAATCAATCACTCAAGCAGTCAAAATCTTTAACCACATAAAAGTCTATCGAGAACAAGTTTTATTTACAATGGTGACCTAGCCAAGAAGGCGCAGAAACTGCAATATGTATCATTACTTATAGACGTACAAGCACTGTTGTATATTACTAGAAAGCTCCCAAACATATCACCATACATAAATCAATTATATAAAATACCACAAACATCAAATAAAACAATAAAATAGAAAAGGTCATAACACCACCAGACATGTCATGAATAACTGCTACAAGCATCAGCCAGTGATAGATCCAGACTATGAATAAAAAGACCAAGAGATATATAAGTTGTTCCCGCTAGATCTTTTTGTGCTGTGTTCAAAAAAGTGCCACAACCTTTGATGTTGTCTCTGACCTTCATTACCTTGGTCTGTATTTCATCATAAGACATTAATTTTACAGCTTTGTATTTATCAAAACTGGGTCTTGCACACTTTGTATAAATGTTCATTTTTAACAGCTACATGTTGCTTTACAATTCATACATTTTCAGACTATATTTATGAAGATTAATAATACTTGGCAAGCAGTAACACTGTCTGAGCTGTTGATGAACCATTTATCCAAGGGAATTGGTCAAGGAACATTGTTGGTGACACTTTTTTAGATAATTCAAAGTAACTGATTTAAGAACACTGACAGTTTGAAATAATATTGAGCCAAATCTGGTGAGGTTGAAATCAATGGGAGTGGTAGGTGCTCATGACTTCTAAGAATTTGGTTCAGTGTTTGTAATTTATGTGTATGTCTTATGTTTTATATCTATCTACACACACGCGCGCGCGCGTGCACACACATATACTTGTCTTAAGTTATATTTCCCGTTTTTCTATATATATATAACAAAGTCTGTCTTTAGAGAGCTGATGTAATCAGTATGTTTGAGCTATCTTCAAAGATGAAAAGAGCATGGCAAATGCAATTTTAAATACAGGACCAGGGCTTTCTTAGTATATATTGTATTTATGTGTATGTCCTGTTCCCCGGTGCCCATACCAAATACCCACAAGCTTCAAAGGCCCTACTGTCCACTGCCTTGCACCTTGTGAACTCATTTACATCTGTGTCCAGTTAGGGTGAAGTGGATATAAAACTCTGCCATTCTGATTTGGTAGCATCTTACACTTGCTTTGCTCAGGCATAAATGACAACATTAAATCAAGACAGAGAATTGGGTGCTGAGACTAAATTGTTTCGTATCTTGGAGTTTTTCAAAATTAGAAAGCTGCATCTGAAATTCAGAATGCAGCATGCATAAAAAGATCCATTATGTGTTTAGCACTTTCATTGCACAGCATGAAGATCATGTAAACATGCACCAGATGCCAATCAAACATATGTGTCAGTAAATCAGATAGCATGTTGCATCACTAGGTTGTAGCAATAAGATCTGACATAATTCACAGCTCAGATCTTTCTAATGAAAATTTCAGATATTTAGATTTCAATAATGTGCAATTCCAGTTCTCTTACCCTGGACAAAGTGGTTTGCTAAGCTGGCAACTGCAGCCTGCTTGAAATAGGATTCATTATTTAAAAAAATAAACTAAAAACCTTTGCACCAAAAACATGTTGATTGGAAGGGTAAATGTGGCAGAAAATATTAGTGCAGATAAATTCCACCTCATTCAGCTCCAAATATGGCCATGTTTTTCAAACTGAAATTCAGAAAAGCAGAATCATCCAGATGCTGAATTCACATTTCCAAGCTTTAGACTGATTTTTTGGGGTAAAAAGCTTAGAATGCTAAGCATTTTGGACAAAACAGTTTTTTGCTTCATTGATGACATGCATTTAGAAGCAAATGCTGCCCATTTTAAAAAAACCCAACCCCCCCCTCAGTTTTCAAAAATAGATCCTGCTAGCATACAGAAACTGAGCAATCTGTTTTGCAACATGACATCCAGTATGATTAAGAAATGTAATACATACTAAGAAAGTCATAGATAATTTACACCATGCATTAAAGTGTTTTGCATGAGAATATAGTATGATGCAGACAGCAAAAGAATTATGTCTTTCATTAAAAGGTTTGAAACTCAGTGTGGTATGATATAACTATAGCAGTTTTTCTGTCTCAGTGAAGGCTTTTTATTTTAAACACTGCCTTTGAAAACCAAGGGATGCAGAGGCAATGGCACTACTTCAGCGATATGTTTTAACTTAATATCATCTCTTGGTAATTACACACTGTCAGTTTACCTGATGTCCTGGGGTTATGGTTGAACAGCTGTGTTGTCACTGTTCTTCATCTTGGTGCATCTGATGCAAGCTGTAAAATAAGAGGGCATTTTTTCATTATTTAAAGTAACAACAACAACAAAAAATCCTTGTTCAAAGCTTAGTTGAAGCTGTGCATCAAGACTGATCTACATTCAGATCAGGATTAAAAGAGAACCGATTACATGGAAGAAATATATATTTTCTACAGATCTCTTATTTGCTAATCAGGATGTGTATTTGTTGCGTAATTTAAAAAGCAACAAGGGCAACTTACAAGGATACAATTTGGCTGGCCTTTGAAGAAATGCAGATTTATTTTCTATGAAACTTAAGATGGAGGGAGGGGAAATATAGCATGAGTTACCTGAGAAGGTGGCTCACATATCTGGGGAGATCCTGGCTCTTCTTCTACCTACTTTGTACTGCTTGAGTGGTACAAAGCAGATGAAAAGTTGGTTTACTTGCATAGGATAATCCCCATGTAATGTACCACATGCGTAATCAGATCTATATCCCTGCCCCATCTTTGTTGAGCTGTGCAGGGGGGAATAGGCTGCACAGAGGTAGTCTAAGGGATAGAATCCAGAAAGTGTTTGGCTTGATGAGTCAATCATGGCCCGAGGTTATGTTAGTATGCTCAGAAATGCTTGTGAGGTGGGTTTGACGGGGAGCCACAAACCCAGCCTACGTGGACAAGGTTCAGAAGGAAGTGAATTGGGAAGTAACCAGGATATTCCTGGAGATGAGGTTGGGTGGTACAGTATAGGGACATCTGTTGCAATTGGCCTGAATTTTTGAGGGAGAATGGCGTATTTTGTCAGTTGGAAGTGCTAACCTAGTTGGAGATGCTGCTAGACAGTGTGGTTGGTGGGTGGGCAGGGGTGCAATCAAGCTAGTTGCTGGTACCCCCTGTGGCTGGCTTCCAATGCAGTTAAGAAAAATATTTCCGAGAGGTAAAAGACCTGGGATTTTGGTGATGAACCTTGGGCTCATGGGATAGGGTGACTCTTCATGGCCTTCACAGGCCAAGTCCCCACCCTTCTGCATCCTCGATCCACCTCAGAGAGGTGTGTGTGTGGCAGGACTTGGAGTGAGCTGAATCCTGAGGGGGCAGGCTGAGAAGAGCTTGCCCTTAGTTACAAGTTATATGGTAGGAGCCCTGTAACACTGGCACTGGAGTCACATAAATGTCTGGCATAGGAGAGTATGGGAGGGAGGCTGAGACTGGTTGGGTAAGGAGACAGGCTGGGAACTGGTGAGGGAAATGGGAGGGAGGGCTGGGAGCCAGTTGGCTGGTGGGAGACAGTGGGACTGGGTAAGGAGCTGTGGAGAGGGGAAGAGACTGGGGGTGGCTGGATGAAGACTGGGACTAAGGACCAGTGGTGGGGAATGGGAACAGGGGAGGGGAAACAGACCTGAGAAGGACCTGGAGTTCAGTGGGAGAACTGGGGCTAGCTGGATAATGACACAGAGCTGAGAAGCCAGAAGGGGAGACTGGGCCAAGGAAATGGGGGTGGAGATGTGGGGGACTGAGACTGGATGAGGAGCCTGGGTAGGAAGACTAAGACTGGGAGCCAATGAGGTGAAAGAGGAATAGACAGATCTGACAAGGAATTAGGCGGGGTAACTGGGAATGGCTGGGTAAAAAGACTTAGATTGGGTGTGGAAAGGTGGAGAGACTGGTACTTGGACAGCAAACCTGGAGGGGAAACTAGGCCTGGCTGGAAAAGGAGACTGGGATGAGAAGCCTGACAAGTGGTTACAGGTACTAGGTAGGCAAAGAGAGTGGGACTGAGACAGGAACAAGTTGGAGGGGATGGGGCAGAAGGAGGTCTAACTTGGTGTGAAATGGGCAGACAAATTAGTGCCCACTACAGGACATCCACTCCAGGACCTGTAAAGGAACCCAACATTCCTTACTCTCACATTCCTCTGCTTTCAGTAAATATATGTGAAACCCTCTGGCAAAGTGTGTGTCTCATCTCCATCTAATGCTGGTCCACATGGAGGATAACAACCTACTATTGCTATCATTTACTCTGTGTGCTAAAGCGGCAGAGACCTGTGTGATGGATCTAAAAGTTCTAATCCTGCTATTGAACCATGTGGGTGTCAATATGATGCCACATGATGGAATTCTGTTTTTTCAGTTTGTGTTTCTAAAAACCTAGGAAATTAAACATACACAAACTACATTGAAAAGACATTATTATTAAGATTGCAAAGTCAAGCACTCAAAAGTTAGAAAATACCAGAATTAAAGTTATCTGCAACCTTAATTCAGTACCCTTGAGCATATGCATTATTATGCTGTCTTTAATTATATGATCACATGCTATTTCCCCCACAGGTCCCCTGTCTCATTCAGTGCACAGGATGGAAGGTGTTCAGTTAATGAACATCTATTCAATATTTTATCATTAATGCACAGACAACCTATATTCTGGCATTTTCTAACTTTTGAGTATGTGGCTTTGCAACCTTAATGTAGCTTTCTGGTATATTGTTATCATAGAAGATCAGGGCTGGAAGGGACCTCAGGAGGTCATCTAATCCAACCCCCTGCTCAAAGCAGGACCAACCCCAACTAAATCATCCAAGCCAGAGCATCCCAGTCAAGCTGCACCTTAAAAACCTCTAAGGATGGAGATTCCACCACCTCCCTAGGTAACCCATTCCAGTGCTTCACCACCCTCCTAGTGACAAAGTTTTTCCTAATATCCAACCTAGACCTCCCCCACTGCAACTTGAGACCATTGCTCCTAGTTCTATCATCTACGACCACTGAGAGCAGCCTAGCTCAATCATCCCTGGAACTCCCTTTCAGGTAGTTAAAGGCTCTATTTAATCCCCCCTCATTCTTCTCTTCTGCAGACTAAACAAGCCCAGTTCCCTCTGCCTCTCCTCATAAGTCATTTGCTCCAGTTCCCTAATCATTTTTGTTACCCTCCGCTGGACTCTTTCCAATTTGTCCATATCCTTTCTGTAGTGGGGGACCCAAAACTGGACACAATACTCCAAATGAGGCCTCACCAGTGCCGAATAGAGGGGAATAATCACTTCCCTTGATCTGCTGGCAATGTTCCTACTAATGCAGCCCAATATGCCATTAGCTTTCTTGGCAATAAGGGCACACTGTTGACTCATATCCAGATTCTTGTCCACTGTAACCCCCAGGTCCTTTTCTGCCTAGCCAGTCATTCCCCAGTCTGTAGCAGTGCATGGGATTCTTCCATCCTAAGTGCAGGACTCTGTTATATATATTTGTTTTGACCTGGAGAATCCAACTTTATTTCTTATAATTAAGGCCCACTAGCTATTTCTTTTGACAGATAATATCAGGGAAATACTAGTATTTCACTTAATCTAGGTAGGTAACCAGGAGCATTCTATGCTTCTATTGATGTTTGTTTTTATCCATAACTAATTATGAATAATTATCAATAAAAATTTATGGAATGTTGCTTCTTCTGTGTTGTGAAGTTATATAAATCATTCAGCTGGAAGGAAAAGATGCCCTGGAGATATTCAGCATATTGAATTTTTCAGAGGAAAATTATGTGTCAGTGTTTGCTGTTTGATTCAATGATTGCCATAGCAAATGAAACCATTTTAGAAAAATAATTTACATAGATTATCACTTTTGTTTACTTTTCTCCACATCAGGGAGTCTTAAATTTGTGACAAGGAAATTTCTCTATACTTCGATTACACATATTTAGGTTTCAAGCTTTAGATGAGTATATAACATCTTGGTCTCTGTCTTCTGCCTAGTTGAATTATGAAGATTCAAGGTACTGAGATTTACTACTTGGATTGGAGGCAGCCTTAGGGAGTGCTGTTGCCCTGAGATGTGAGATTCCTCTGACTTGTCAGGACATGTGCCTTTCCCCTTCTGAGACCTATAAACTTCTCTCTATTGGAGGGGGAAGGTAGGAGGGAAATAGAGAAGGGATGTTCATTTCTGCACATAGCTTCCTCTACTAGTTACCCACTACTGGGGATTTTTCCATCAGAAGTGATGATGCTGGCCTCTTTATCTGATATAATACTGTATCTCTCAAACTCTTGTATAAGTGGTGAATGATGGACTGTCAGTCCCACTGCTGGAACAAATATATACCCAGTGACATCTGCCTGCTGACTTGAAAAAACAAAACAAAAATGAAGTGCCACTTAAATTTCACAACAATGGGATTAAGGGTTTCTGTGTATCGCCATTGATACTATCCTGCACTCATCCATTGCCTTGCTTTCTAAAGAAACCACTTCACATCATCTGACAAATCGCATACAGTTTTCCCTTTTTTGGTCCCAGTTAATAGAAATGATATATTATGTATTACTAATCCATAACAAAGGGAGATGAATACATAATGCTCCATCAAAATAAGATCAAATTTCTAAATTTCACTAATGAAATCAGAAAATCAAAATGATGGTTGTAAATTTGTTTAACTGGCTCTGCCATCATAGTTTTTTATCCCACACGTAAGACCTGTTACTGAGAGGTGCTGATACTTGAAACTTTCACTGAGCTCAATAGGAATTGTAGGTATTTAGCATGCTGCAAAACCTCATGTGTTTCAGTACAAAGTTTGACGCAGAACACTATGCAGTGCCCTATTTCCTGCTGACTTAAGTCAGAGACAGGAACCTGTTGCTGAGACTGGGACAAGGAACAGAGCCAGGCTAGATTATAGCAGCACCAATAATGTGTTTACTTTAGAATTTATTTGTTGCTATTAGTTAATTAATAAATTGTTCTAAAAACTGGCCTCAGTCACCACTGAAATGCTATGCCCAGAATTAAGCCAATTAGAGCAAAATAGTCCACTGTTCTAAGGTTCCTTAGTAACAAGTAACAATGGAAGGGTGGCCGTCAGTCTCTACATTTCCTTGTTTGTAATCCACTTTGTTAGATCTTCAACTTTATTTTAATTTAGCTTTTACTGTTAAATACTCCTGTTCAGCTGGTACAGATATGTCACTGTCACCTTGGTGGTATGAAGGTGCCTTGCTAATAGCTTGTCTCTGTATCTCCTCTTAATTGTTATCAAGTTTCTACACGGTAAGAAATAATAATTTACGCAGGTTATCACTTCGGTTTACTTTTTTCCACATCAGGGAGTCTTAAATTTGTGACAAGGAAATTTCTCTATACTTGGATTACCCGTATTTAGGTTTCAGGCCTTAGATGAGTATATAACATCTTGCTCTCTGTCTTCTGCTTGGTTGAATTATGAAGATTCAAGGTATTGAGGTTTACTACTTGGAGTGGCGGCAACCTTAGGGAGGTTTCTAGTTTGCCTTGTGTCTATAATTAACATGTTTATTTGAGCAGACATGCAAATTGGACAGTATAGTATCATAAAAGACATTAGTTATACTGAGATCCCCAGATTTCACTTATCTTGTGTCATATAAATAGAAGAATTGGGTTTTGTTTTTTAAACTGATGAATATGATATATATATATAATATATATATGAATATGATATATATGTCTTAGGCAGTTAGAGAGAGCACTGATGGACACAGTAAAGGAAGCCCTGTTCTTTTCACCATTTAGAATACAGTTGAAAATGATCTGCAGTCTATTCCAATGGCACGATAGGAGAAATAAAGGTTCCTATTTCTGATAGTTGGTAATGTCCCATAGATCCTGAGTTTTGCTCTGAGGGCCTTGCAGGATTTGGCCCCTAATGTAATCAGCTAGTTTGAAAAACAAAGCAGAAAAGACTGATGTAATAGTTCTATCATTCAGCTCAGTATATTGTACATTCATGTTGATGTGAAGGAAGGCTGCCCTGCAGTGACTTACAGCTCCATTGACTTCCTGTCACAGGGTGGTTGGCCCCAGTAAATGAAATCGGTACAGCTCCCCTGTAACAGTGCATGTCCATCTATGTGGCCAATTTTAAGGGTGGTGCAGCACCTATGGCCTATAAAAGGGCAGGGAGAGACCAGTGAGGATAAGTTCTGGTTAGAGTAGAGTAGGTCAGGTCTCTGGGGAAAGCTGCAGCCTATCCCTGGGAAGAGGGAGGAATTGGATGACGTATATTGGGACCTGAGAAGGCAGTAGGGAGGCAAGAGGAATTTTCTGGCTGACATCCCTGAGCCTGGGCCAGAGGGCCAAAGACAGGAGGAACAACAACAGAGAAAATGGCTTCCTGGTTCTAAGCTAGAGAGCTGGAGCCAAGGGATGGAGAGGGTTGAAGGCAGGGGAGCAGCGGAGGCGCTTACCTGCTGACATCACCATGGCCAGAGAGCTAGACCCAGAGGAAATGTGAGAGCCGGGGGAGTAAGGGATGCTTTCCTGGCAGCGATGTTCCCGGCAGACAGGCTGCAGACAGGCTGCGGGGGAAGAGGGGGTTGCACTGCAGTTGGAAGGGCTGAGGTGATACAAGGTACAAGGACAGGAGAGGGCTGTGCTGGCATGGTGAGGGACATCGGGGCTGTCTGTTGCATGTATTTGGACTCTGCTGGGGGAAATCTGCACAATGGTTGTGGAACTTCTGTTATGATTTATGTGCACAGGAGTTTTGTAGTAAATAAACCCCATGAGGGCTGTCCTTATATATGGGAAGACTATGTGGATTAATTCTGGCAACTCCGCCACAGGCATGTCTGTCATGCTGCGGGTGGGTGCTCCAGATGGGGTGGCCCAGTGACACTTCCAAATATCCTGCTATAATTTGGCCTGATATTTACCAGTGGGTTCTATAGTTAAGCATGTGCATGTAAGTTGCTGTATCTTGCTATGTCAGTGATAGATGGATTATTTCTATTTGCTGGGGAAGAAGCCTGAATTTGAAATAGCAAAAAAACCCAACTTTCTTTTCCTGGTCAGCCTAAATGAAACTGTTAAAACTGGGATTTCTTTCTCCACAATGAACGTCCTCATTTTGAGGCTAACCACAATTCTGAAGTACGTTCTACCATCATCTGCCTGAGTGGAATTTCCACTGGTGTCCATGGAGGATTAGCACAGTGAATTGATTGAAGGCAGTTGCGGCCTCATCCAAAGCCCATTCAAGTCAATGGAATAACTTCTACTGACCTCAGCGGACATTGGATTGGGCCCTACAAGGCTCAAAAAGATCATTATAGAGAGTTGCTGCATAATTGTGGTCCAAAAGCATTAAAGGCAAAATTCTTCTCAGTGATCTGCATTGATATCTGCTTACCCATGCTGCAGCTCAGTCAATTTTGTGTTCAGAACTCTCAATGACTATCAATGGTATATGAAATGAGTCCATGACTTGCAAACAGAAATACACACTGAGAATATGTTACTCTAGGTGCCTTTTCTTTGCAGTTGAGGTTGAGGAAACATGTCTTAGTAAATCCAGAGTTTTTCTTCACAGAACTCTTTTGTTTTGGAAAACATAACATTTAACTGTACTTTCCTTTTTAAAGTTTTCCTTGTCTTGGCACATGCATATACAATATTACAAATATATCCACTTGGAAAAAGTTAGCCATGGGCTTGCTCCAGTACTAGAATAACAGAAATGTAGGGATTGGAAGGGACCTCGAGGTCATCTAGTCCATCCCACCGCCTGCTGAGGCAGGATTAAATATATCTTAAATATTCATTAAAGCCATTGGGAATCTTTCCATTGATGTCAATAGTCATCCAACTAGGCAGTAAAGTCATAAAAGGAGGTGGTGGTCTGATTAACTGTATTTCTTCAGAAACACGGTGTATTAATTGTCTAACAGCTTGTTTTAATTTTTATTTATCATGCTATTTGGGCCACTTCATTGATATTTCTAGTACCATCCAGTCTTAAATTGCGAGTGTACCATAGTGACACAAATTCATTACATAAGCTCTTAACATGGGCATAGTTTGGAAGAGGGCAGGGGGCCCCCAAATGCAATCCTTGGGCAGGCATAAAATTTGCCTCCCCTGCCCCTCAACAGCTCCATTGACCTGATTGGAGCTTGCCCCCGCCCCACATAGAGAACTCAAATTACGCCTATGCGTACAAAAGCAAAACTCCCACTGAGTTTAGTAGGAGCTTTGTCTTAGCACTGCAAGACCAGGCTCACAGTTTCTGAAAAATTCAACCTACAATTACAGTAACTATAAAGTAGCTCCACGTTAAGTATATCAAAACTTACGTAAGTACTGCTTCATTGCCTACTGATAACTGTGCACTTAACTCAGATCACTTGTGTAACATACAAGAAATAAGGAACTTTGGAAAAACCTATATTCCAGGTGTTAAAATTTGGCCCCTTTGACTTTGATGGAAAAACTCCTGGGTATTTAGTCTCTGTGTGGTAAAATCTTTTGAGTTCTTTTGCAGTGAAAACTCCCCTTCTCTTTAATAGAATCTACATACATGAAAAGTTCAGCAAGACCAGGCCCTTAAAGTCTTGCTGTTCCTGAAAAGATTAGTATCTATGGGCTCAATATTCCAAATTCTAGCTTGTCTATATTCTAATTTGTCAGCATATAAGACCTTTATACAAAACATGTTGAGTGACCTTTTCAAATCTGAAGTGGAATGTTAGGTTTTCTAAATTGATTTTTCCACTCTACCCTTTACTTCATGTGTTTCAATACACAGGTATAAATTCCCTCATAAATTAAAGAACTGGAGGCATTTCTAATGTTTTGTAAAGTCCAAGACAGTGCCACGTTTGCCTGTTTTATTGTAATGTACTTAATTCATTTAAAATATAATTACTGTTGAAATTTCACTTTCTTCACATACATAAAAGGGAAAACCCCGTCTATTTTATGTGATTGTCATCCTTCCAGTGATATTAAAGAATTGAGTGTAGCTATATGCCCACACACAAATATGACGTTACCCAAACAGTATGCTGGCCTTAGAATCCATCCTTACTAGTGAAATTATAGAAGCTTGGATGGCCAACAGTATCCAAAGAAGATAATTGCAACTTTATCAGGCTGTGCTCAAGTAAGTGCTGTCACTGCCTGAATCTGGTGATAAATTGCATTGATCATGTAGGTTACAGAACCCCTATCAGTATCAAAGAAAAGACATTATGTTTTGACAGTGGTGCCTCCTTTGTCAGCTTCTGGAAGTGTTGTACTGCACTACTTTGAATGGCTCATTTAATAAATGTTTGTAAATTAAACAAAGCAGAAAATTATTACCATTAATGTAAAATATTTGGAACATTTTAGAATACTTAATTTTAAAGAGCAATTCCAACTAGGTAATACTTCTTAACTACAACCATGCCAATATTATCAATCTTAGTTTGTGGAAAGGCTTTTACTAAGTACACCAATCATACAAGAGGGTCACACTAAGTATTATGTGATCAGTTACTGTGATTTAGGCAGAACACTGAAGGGAAGAGTCTAGGGGTAAAATCCAGGCCTTGAAGTCAATTTCAGTTTTCCATGTTTGTTTGTTTATTAGGGACCTATTCCTTCCTAACTTTGGGTTCATTTGCATTGTTGTGCTTATGCAAGGAGTTCTAGATTAAGACCACAATGCTAATATTTAATCTGATAGTATATTATTAATCCTGCCACACAGCACTAGAACTCAGGACACAGCTATGTGTGGTTAAAATATAATGTGATGCTATAACCGTAGGCCTGGCATGCCATAAGACTAAGGAACTTGCCTCATTTCTTAGTGGGCATAACTGGGAAGGTGAACGGAAAGTTAAGTATTAAATAGGGGCTTGACAAACAGATGCTGGAGTCATGATGTCTGTGCTAGCTAAGATAAGCAGCAACACCTGGATGCTATATGCTATGGACAAGATGAACTCAGAATGTAAAGATCAGGTTCCACATGAACACCCCATGGACAGAATATGCTGTACAGGCATTGAAAAGCCACCCCAAAAATGTGTGATGTAATGCAGTGGCTCTCAATCTTAAACTACTGTAGCCCTTTGAGGAATCTGATTTGTTGTGTGTACCCCAAGTTTCACCTCACTAAACTACTTGCTTACAAAATCAGACATAAAAATACAAGTGTGTCACAGCACACTATCAATCACTGGAAAATTGCTTCCTTTCTCATTTTTACCATATAATTGTAAAATAAATCAACTGGAATATAAATATTGTATTTACATTTGTGTATAGTATATGGAGCCGTATAAACAAGTCATTGTCTGTATGACATTTTAGTTTGTACTGACTTCGCTAGTGCTATTTATGTAGCCTGTTTTCAAACTAGGCAAATATCTAGATGAATTGATCATGCCCCCCAGATGACCTCTGCGTACTTCTAGGGATATGCGTATCCCTGATTGAGAACCATTGGTGTAATGTACAGCAAATGCAGTGTAATGTGTAAATGTAAGAAAAGGAAGAAGTGGTCTGTGTAATTTTGGATGTCTGGTACGTCCTGTACCTAACTCCTACGCTTGAGTCTTATCAACTCAGCATAGCTTTGGTGTACGTCAAATAAAGGAATCTGAGTGTTATAGATCCCAGAGAACTGGATGAAGTGTTCTCCCAGAACTGGACAAGGAATTCTGGATATGCCTAATGGAAAAGGTTTCGGAGGGAATCCCAACAACAACTTTATTAATTTTAAACAACAAATTGGAATTAAAAGGCAAGTTATATCAACCCTCCACTATTCAGCAGGTAACTGTCAAGGTCATATTCTGTATACCTGACCCCACACCCACTATGAGAGGGCCCCTTAAGCCATATATAGAAGAAAAGGTATCCAGTCACCTCTGTCCTTAATAAAGGGATGTGTTCCTGCAACCACATTCCCTGGCTATGCCTTTCTCATGTGAGGGTTACAGTTACAGATGAGGGGAGTGTCAATCCCCATTCAGCTTTGAGACTCATAGATGCTTTGCATAATATACCACACACAAAGCTTCCTGATCTTATTTGGGTCATCGGCTTGCTTGGCAGGCATTGGAAAGGCCACAATGCACAGTGGGCAACTGCAAAAGTTGAGACGTAAATGTGCATAACACAAGAAACCATGATTTCTGGTTGCTGATACTAAGCTGCAAAAGCGCACACTGCAATCTGGCAGCATGGGGAAAATGCCTTCCTAACCTCAGATTGAATCATTGAATTCAACCCCTGAGAATCACAGGGTGGAGAGAACAGTGGATGCTGGACTAGGAGAACAAAGAAATCCCTGAAGTGATGAGAAGTCCACTTGTATGGCAGCTGGATTCCTCAATAGCCAATCAAAGGCTTCTGGGCATTCACATAGCTCCTCCTCCTCCACCATAAGGTGCACACGAATGTAAAGCACAGGGGAAGAACCGCCAAGTCTTCCCCATCCTTAACCAAAGCTTCCCTTATGTCTGGCTGGCCAGCTCACACTTCCACCCCTAGGAGCAAGGTGATTGGTATTTGTTGCCTTCTATAGTTCAGAATAACATTTTTGCCAAGATCTCAGTTTTGTATTCTCATTTTAAACTATAAAATGTATATTTCCCTGGTTTTCATTTTCATTTCTTGGAAGATTGGAATTTATCTCTCTTTATACTTCTCATCGCCATGGTATCTGAGCACCTTATTAATCATTAGGATGCCATATATTAACTGTACTGTTTTGGCTTGTGCTCTTCCTATTCACAGGCTGTGGGTTTGCTACTCTTGAATTGAACTTTAATGGGAGCAGGATCATGCTCTTTATTGCTTCCTTTATTCTTTTATGACTTTTTCCAGGGCAGTAAGTCTCCATGATAGTTTCCACATTCATATCTGTTTTTCCCCATACAGTTTTTGTATGTAGGAGTATAAAGGTATACTTACCAAAATGTTGGAAAAGAAAGTCCAGCTTTACAGATGGAAAATATTTAAGGTGAGCATGTGGCTAGTGTGAGTATTGTCATTAAAATAACTGGCTTTCCCATCCAGTGCTCCGTTTTGACAAGTACAGAAGAGACTGATATGCATCTAAAACTTCTCTTCCTTCTTAAAACAGAAAACCACATCTTGATTTCCTTCCACTTATGCCTATTCAACAATGGATTATTTTGGAGTGGTCAGTTTTGTGTGTTGAAAAGTGTTTCAATGTAGCTTTTTCTCTCTGTGTTTCTTAGCTGTTTCTTAACTAATTCTACTCTGACTTTTAAAGAAGGAGTTAGGGACCACATCAACTATCTTCAGTAATGTTTGGAATTGAAAATAAACTGTCCCACAGGGTGTGCCTGCTAACAAATTTCCATGAATTGACATCAAACTGGTTAATTTCCCTATAATAAGTGTTGACTGATTCAAGGACTTGACTCAACTGACTAAGACTTTCCTTACAATGCTCACATATAGACTACCTGTTTGGAACACAGAGTGTAATATTTAAGGTCTTGCCAAATTTCAAAGATGCTGAGAGTTAGAACAATGTTTTTAATCTTTAGCTCTTTTGGCTACTAATTATGTGGCAGAGGTATAAACTGGGCTTTGCAAATCATTATTTCCATTAGAAAGGTGTTGGAAGCAATTCCATTGAGGATTTCCCTCCTATTTATGCAGCTGTTATTCCCATGGGAGGAGGCCATTGCAATCCTGGCTGAAGCATGGGCTTCTGTTCTGTTTCCACAGCACTTGGAAGAAAAACAAAATAGGACTAATGAAAAACACACACGGGAAATGCTTTATTATTTCATCATCCTCACCTACTGAGATCTGGCACCACTCTGTGTTTAGGAAGAACTTCTCCCGCCCTCTCTCTCTCGCTCAGGGTATGGTTATATAAGGCTGACACTCTGTCATTTCCTGTCAGATCATTTCAGAAGAATTTGCTTTTATTTCCTCCCAGCCTCATCCTGGCCTCAGTATTGGCCACATGCCCCAACACCCATGCTGTGTTTGCTTAACCACATGGAGTGCTGAACAGGCTATGTGAGAAATTCTGGGGCACTACACACCCACATTAGTGAGACATTGCAAAATTTACCCTTATATTCTGCATTTACATTTCTGTAAGGAAAACACCAAGGGTCCAAAACAAACTTATCCAGAGTTTAGACAGACTGAATTGGTGGATTTTAACTTATTCACAAAATTCTGACAAAAAGGCCTTTCAACCACAATCAGACTTTGTTGGATTTTAGGCATATAAACAAACCCACTCAGGAAATGCATCTTTTTCTTGGTAGTTATAGCTAGTCAAACTTGGATAATATGTGTTTAATTTATCTATTCATCTTGAATTCAAACTGCATTACTGGCCAATTAATATGAACATTTAAAATCCAAACAAAATTATTTATTTAAATGGATAGAATATGCATATATTTTAAATTGCGTAGAAATATTTAAAACACTCAACACATGTTTGAAAATAAAGCAACCAGCAATGGGACATTTCTACTTGATATGTGAGGTTTTTCAGTGCTTAAAGTGGTCACAGTTGGGTGCCTTAAAAAATAGACTTAAGTTACTAATAATCTTCATACTAAGATTTATGGTAAGGGAGAAAAAAAATAAGTAAATTATCTGACTAAGGAGTCATTTCTTCCTTCCCTGGCAGTACAGGGTGTGTTTAAATGCTGCTAGGAGAAGTCTAATTAAAATAATTTCTGTCAGAAGGCTAAGAGATATGTAGCTCCAGCCTCAGTTCAATGGTCTTGAGCTGGAATGACAAATCTTTCCTTAATTGGTACTTAATATGGTTGTGTGGGATTGGTAGTTCTCTGGGATAAAAAGATAGGAAATGGAAATCTCTTGCTGAGATCGCAAACACTGGAAATTAGATTAGATTAATAAATACTTCCCTCTGAAGGAGCTAAATCAGCAACCATGGGCATCGGTTATGAAACAATAGGAAATTAACTTATTTTATGAGACCTTTTAAGTGGCAGTTAAACACAAACACCTATGTCAAAATAAGGTTAAACAGCTATCATCGATGGACAAAGAGACACTAATGGCTGCCATTCCATTTGTAACTCATGTTGTTCATCCAGCCTGTTGTGAGGGTTGCTATTGACTGGAGCCCTGTAGACTTCCTAAAGGATCTGTGGCCCAAGTTGAAACCTGATATCAATGGAATAACTAATGGAATGGAATCAAATTTTTCATTTTTAGATTCATTTCCTTTATTACTTTTATTAAAATGTATTGAAATGTGATACAAGAAAATAGCATACAACATTTCCATTGGCACAGTATAGGCCTTTCAAATATAATCCGATATCAACAGAACTTTTAGGATTTGTCAGTTGTTAGTTGTAAATATTTAAAAATGGAAGTTATTAGAAAAAGCCTTGATTGTCAAGTTAAAAACATACCGTAACTTCCTATAGTATCAGAGGCATGTCTCTGTGTCTGCATGTTTGCTAGCAATTTAACATTACAACATCATTGTACATATAGAGCAATGGTTCCCAACCTGAGATGCAGGACCACCTGGGGATGTGCCAAAGATTACAGGGGGTCTGTGAGGCTTCAGTAATATTGAGGTAATTTAGCCCCCCAAGTTCCATGTCAGCTGAAGTGAAAAAGCAGCCCCCCTCCCTGCAGCCCCAAGCCTTCTAGGTGCCCAGTCAGGGCAGAGGATCAGCCCCTCCGCAAACCCCATGTTGGCTGGAGTGGACGAGCAGTCCCCCAAGACACCGAGTGCCCAGCTGGATCAAAGCAGCCCTGTCCTGGCAGGGCCCCTGGAGTAGCCCCCACCAGCCACTTCCATTACCCTCAGTCCATGAGGGACGGGAAGAGTCGGGGCAACACACAATGTGCAGTGGCAGCTGCTCCAGGGAAGGGTTAATTTTTTCCTTAGGCAAGAGTAATTTATCATTATTATTATGTGTTGTTTATGGCCGGGTCAGAGGGAGTGGGGGGAGAGGGGCATGTGTTTTACCTAGTGTTAACTAGTGGGGCTTTCATTCAAAAAGGTTGGGAGCCAGTGATATAGAGGACTAGATTCTGCCATCTTTAATCACATTGAGTAGTACTTATCAATAAATATTGGAACAACAGACTCTCTCATACCACTGTTAGTCATTCTCATTTAGGCAAGCTATATACATGTAGCACTTTTGATCTTTCTTCATATTTCAGTCTTTCTGGGTTCTCCTAGTAATTAAGGCCAATCAAAAAATATTGAGTATGTTCAGTGAAAATTTTCAAACAAAAGGAACATGTTTTGTTTTGGAATTGAACAATTCAATTACATAATGGACTGAATGCAAGTATACCATGTTATTACTGGATAAAGTTGAGTAAATAATTTACAACAAATACTGTTTTTGATATATTTAGCCTCTTTTTCTGCTCATGGACAATCCCTGTGATTGATTCGAATGTATTCAACAACTCTTTTTATCTCAATGAGGAGATCATGAACAATTTTGCTGAGAGTACTCACTACTTGATAGTCAAAATCTGAGCTAAATTGCTCACTTGTTGTAGGAATAAAATTGTAATTGTAACCCTGTAGCTTAATTCATAGCGTTTAATTGTAATTGTAACCCTGTAGATTAATTCATAGCTTTTAATTCATACCCTTATTTGTGTCAACCTCTATATGGTTATTATTGAAATCATGTAACATTTGAACTTCTCTCAGTCATACTCCATATTGTGAATGTAAAACCCCATTTTGACCTATGTACTCCATCTTGTGTAAAAACCCCATTTTGACCCTATGTACTCCATCTTGTGTCAAACCCTTTCTAAACCTTTAGATGAATAAGATAGTTATCTGAACAAGGTATGAATAGAGGGTGTATGTGTGTGTGAGTCAGACCCAAACTGCCAGCTTGTCCTGATGAAGTTGTCCTGGTGAAGTGTGAAGTCCATCCTAGGCTGAAGAGTGTGAACATAGCCCCAAAAAGCAAAGAAGGATCCACCCCAGAAAAACTTAATCAAACTTAATCAAAGACATCAAAGAACAAGCTGAAAGTCACGTCTGCTATTGTACCAGCAATCAAGGGTCACAGAGAAGCGACGTGACACAGCAGAACTGAAAAACCTATAAAAGACTGGGTGAGATTTCAAGGCTTTGGGGGAAAAACAGCGTTCTACATATCATCTAAAGAAGAGCGTCGGTGCGCGCCCGACAAGGACCCTGCTCTCCTCGTGCCCAGCTTCCCTGGCCAGGTAGCTGCCACGAGCCACGAACTCCAGCAACGGACCCTAGCTACGATCTCAAGCCACGACCAGGACTGGTAGCTATATATATCTATAGAACGCTTTCTGGTGTGTTTGGGCGCGTGTATGTGTGTGTGTGTGTGTGTGTGTAGGTTTAAGTTAGTTATTATTTTAGTTTTTGTCAATAAATGCGGCATACTGCCTTTTCCCCTTGAAAAAGTCCCGAGTGCTTAATTTTGCACAACATTGTGATTTGGCAGATAAGTCATATCAGTCTCTCGCCATGTTGGTATTTATACCCCAATCATCTTGGTCATAGAGAAGCATCTTAAAATAAAACAAAATAGGTGGTTTATTGCCAGACAGTTCTCTCAATCCTCTGTTCCTGAAATATAGTGTCTAATCCCTGATTGGATGAATTGGCAAGGAGGAGGGAGGAGGAATTGATTACCGGAGCAGAGAGGAGCCTAAAGGGATTTGTGTTCCTCACAACTTCTCCCTGTACTTGGCAGTTGGCACAGCTTGGCACTGGCCATGAGAAAGTGCAAAGAAAAAGAAGTGTTTGAGTCAGGGAAGCCGTTGCCTAATTAGTCCTCCTTAAGGCACAACTACACTTAAAATGCTGCATTGGCACTGCTGCACCAATGCACCTGTGTTGCTGTAACACTTTAATGAAGATGCTCTATGCCGATGGGCGAGAGCTCTCCCTTCGACTTAGTTAATCCACCTCCCTGAAAGGCAGAAATTATGTCAACGGGAGAAGCTCTCCCGCTGACGTAGCACTGCCTCTACAGGGGGTTAGCTCAGTATAACTATGTTGCTCAAGGGTGTGGATGTTTCATGCCCTGGAGCGATGTAGTTATACCGATATAGATCTGTAGTGTAGACCAAACCTCAGATAGGTATTTGAAACACTACATGGCTAAAGCTGAATATCAGAATTTGTTTTTATTGCTAAGTGTTGATAGTGTGCTAAGTGCCAGAAAAGATAGAGTTCCTGCACTGAGAAGCTTCCAAACAACTATGATCTAACTTTTTTCTGGAGTTCAGTCCACAGTGCCTATTAGCAGCCAAATTCTGATGCAATCCTAGCATCTAGTGATGTACTGTACATATTTTTCTTTGAGGAAAGTGATTGGTGGTATTGTTTGTTAAGCATTACAGATCCATTATACCAAGCCACGTGTACATAAATTGCAACGCCACATGTCATTTAGAAAACAGTTGTGCACTCTGTCTAGTTGAAGCTTGATGTTCCTATCCTTTAAACTGATGTAAATCAGGACTAACTTCACTGAAATCAATGTTATTACACCAGTGAAAGATAGAATCTGGCCTTGTAAGTTTAAAGGAAGTTAAATTATGTATATTTGGTAAAGTGACATTACTTTATAATTCAACTTTAATGCACACAAAATAAGATCCGTTTGTTTACTTTCAAATAGAAGAATGCTATGGGTACAGTAAACTTACTTTGCTTCAACAGATTTGTACAGGGGCTTGTTTTAATTAATTCTGGCTTGAACTCAACTTAAAATACTGTTTTTTCTTTTTTTGTCTTCCTGTTCATAACTATTCCTCTGCAGTGTGAATATGCCACAGCCTATGCTTGATGTCTTCATCACAATGGAATGCTTTTAAACTTAATGAAGAGTTGCAATAAATCAGTACATTTCATTCTGCTTTCTATCATGAACACATACAAGCTTTCTTTGGTATTAATCGCCTCAGAGATTCTCAGAAATCAGTAGGACAAGCTAGAAGTAATTGTTGTTAACTTGTAAAAGGAGAGTTCTGGCATCATACCTGATAGTTATCTTGTCTTCATCTGAAATAACATTTTGATATTGCCCAATTATTAATTCCTTGACATTAGAAGTAAAACAGCATGGCTAGATTATGGCATTTAGCGCAGCCCTGTTTTAGGATGATAAAGCACAGGGGACTGCTCATGGTAAATAAAATTAAGCATGTTCATAAGTCTTTGCAGGATTGGGTCTTTAGATTGTAAGCTATCTGGGGCAGAGACCATGTGTAACTTTGTTCAACACCTAGCATAATGCATCCTGATTGAGGGCTCTGGGTACTCCTTTTATAATATTCTAATCATAATCCTAAATCTCATGAGAACAGGCTCTATCAAGATTTTTGCTATTTCTTAGTTCCAGACAAGCTGATTTGAGGATAGATTTTTTTAGGATAGATTTTATTCTAGGTATTTTGGTATTTCCCCATCTGGTCTCAGTGAACACACAGAACAGGAAACACAGATGGGACTGAACCACAACCCCTGCTTCATCCCCATGAACCTGAGAAAATTTGGATCCATATCTGAACTTCCTATCAGGATCCTGCTCTATAAAGGGCAAAACCAGAACTCCAGGGCTCTGCTCCACCCATCTGACCTTTTGACTCCACAGGTCCTATTGAGGGGAGGGAATCTTCCCCCAAATTATATCCACTTGTGACACCAAAATAAGACAGGACTCCCAACAGATAGAGCGGTGATCACAGATCTGCACTTTCTTATATGCTTTGATAGCACTGAAATAGTCAACAGTGATGACATTTAAATGATCATCATTGAGCATCTGAGTTAAACACTCCATTGTGATGAAATGAGTGACTCACTACCCTCAAACTTCTTGTTTCAAGCTCTCTGCGGATGAAACATCACTGCATTGGTTTACACTTGTTTAATATTTTGAAGGTTTTCTCCACAAGTATAAGGGCTACAGACTTACTTTTATTTTTAAATGACAACTGAGGTTCTGGAGAACAATACAACAGCCTCAGAAAAGTCCCTGGTTACCAACCCAGCATGATTTACTTAGCCCCATTTTTCTCTTGTGGCTTCCGCATTCACGAGTGATGCAGTCGTCCCAAACTCATGCCAATAAAACCTGTAAAACTCAAAAATGAAACCTTTTTAAAGTCAGCATTTATTATTTAGTAGCTGTTGGATCCCAAACAAATATTTTGAAAAAATTATCAGATTTGTGTTACTGATAGTTATGTTACTTAGCAAAAGAGAATACATTACCTTAAAGATGAATGCCATCTACATTGTACAACAGATTGTAATTTAAAGTGCAGAGTACTTGAATATAAAGAAGTACTAGTAAGAAACTTAATTAGATCTTTGGAACACCCATCGACTAATCAACCCTTTGCACATGTACAATGAAATACCTAGGCTAAAAGGTTTCCAATTGTCTCTGCTATTAATGTATGACAGCTATGCTTTATGCTTTGCCTTAGGCTAAACTCTTTTTCTGTTGACTACATTTAAGGCATATAGCCAATTCTTAAGTTCATTTTGGGGTTATGAGGTTTACATTTTATAGGTGCTAATGTATAGATACAACAGTTAGCTGGATGTTTTATAATCGGAGTCTGACTCACCTTTTGTGGGTACTGAACCAGATCAGCTCTATTGGTTTATTGCCCAGTACTCTTCAAACTGAATTACTTAGGTTGCTTGTTCATAAAAGAAAAAGATAAAAGGAAAAACAGTCTGCTAGCTTTGTGTAAATTCACCATCAATTGATGTTGAAATACAGAGTTTTGCCACTGGTTGCTGTTTGTTTTTTGTGATGATAACTGTGCAACTAACGGCTGGCTCTACTGAACAATTGCATTGTTGTTGCACTTAAATTGCTCCTAGAGGCCCATTTTAGTCTGATAGAAAATTATATATGAATCAATTAAACTGTTTTAATGTATAGGCATTTTACTACAGCTAATAACTTCAGAGTTGTTCTCTGTTGCCTATTTTTAAAAATGTGTATACACAGCACATGAGGAACATGCAATGGTTTAATTACTTTTTATTTCCAGTTTTTACTAAAACTGTAGATCTCAGATGCACTGGACCAAATTCTGCTCTAAATTATCTGTGTGTAACACCACAGTATTCCTTATGAGGGACCCCTGTAAGCAGAATGTGGACCCCTGTGGGTTTTTTTTAAATGTCATTTAAAATAGAGCCCTATTGAAAAGTTAAAATTTGTTAAGTAATCCTGCAGGATATACAGTCCAATTTCAAAAGGCTTTTTGGAAGGATGCGGATAAGTAGCAATATCTTTCAAATTTGTCATGTATAGACGCTCTTTTAGCCAGGCACGGAACAAGACAGAGCTAGGAAAGAAACTGACGATTTGTCAAAACTAACCTTGTTTGAAATATATGCAATACAAACTTCAAGAATTCTTTGTGTTATAGAGGAGAATAAGTGATGAACTGAAAAGGTTACTTCTTATTGCAGACATCATTTAAACCTATCTTCTTTTTATAGAGCCATAGGTGTACCTAGCATTTTTACTGGCATATAAAAAGACAAGGTACTTACCCTCATAAGTTTACAATCTATATACTTGTACTTAAGTGCTTTGATGGATTGGGGCCTTAATCAGACCAAACTCACAGTAAAAATGAAACAGAAAATTGTGGGCTGGTTGAGAGAGCCGTAAAGGGGAAGTGAACCCTGCTCAGGGGGAAGCACTCCCTGCTCATATCAGCTGGCACTTCACAAATCTTATAGAAAGATAAGGTCTCTACTCCAAGAAGCTTACATGCACAATTTGACAGACAGTTCACTTGAGACACATTAGATACCAGATAATCAAAATATGGATCAAAGCAGCCAAGACATTTCTTTTCAAACAAGCTTTTGCAGATAAACAGTGCCAGGTTTCATAGAAGAAATTTGATTTTTAGGTTCCTGGGATGAATTTGAATGAGGGGATAGGATGATTTTTCAGTAAAGGTGGAAATGTATCCACTTCCAAGCATAAAGTGAAGTATGAAAAGAGGCATGAAAATGAGAGGGATAAGGATACTAAGGAGTCTTTTTATTTTTTTTTTAAAGCACATTTAATCCCCTTTCAAACCACAAGACAGAACTAACATGAGTGCCAGCGCTAAGGATGGCACTCCTACATTCATTGGGCAGATCACTGCAGTCCATTGCAAAGAGAAAGCAGTCTTTCGGGGGCAAACTGGCAGGTAAAATCTGGAAGTCTATTACTTTTGCTTCCACTCAAAACTGAAATTTGTTTGGTCACAAAATAAATTTCAACCACAGCCTCCAGGCAGCGAATTCCTTTTCAGTGAACAGTCCCCCTCAGACAAAGCTCTGCTTGCACAAAGGTTCAAATAAAGTGACTACAAAAAGTGTGCATCTATTACTAATGTAATCCAATCCTATCTTAATTTGCTGAAATGCACACGACTCACCCATTTGGTATAATAAAACATACTAGCCCTCCCCCAGGCTGGGGTCAAGTAAGGTATCCAAATCTAAAAGCATGAATATGTCCTTTTAAGCCCAAACATTTATAGCAGGCTTATCAGTTTCCTGCTAAAATCATTATTGTAACAGGGATAAATATAACACTAACATTTTGGGAAATTATCAATTTCACTAATATTTTGGGATAATCACGAAATCAAAGCGGAGATCATTTTCATCTGAATTGCAACTAACATCCTAGGAAAGGCTTAGAGGCCACTCTAAGTGTTCCTCAGGACCAGCCCAACGTGCAACCAGTTTTGTATTCCACAAGCCAGTCACAAAACATCTGATCCTGAAGATCTAGCCCCATGTGCTTCCAAAAGTGACTGAGCGGCTCCCCAATTTCCATTGTACCCACAAGGAAACAATCACAAATAGTGCATAACAGATTTTCAGGTGACTCACCACAAGTCACGCTCAGAAAAGTGTTAACCCTAACAAAAGCAGCCCATTACCCAAGAAATCTCCATCAATACCGTTAGCAAAATAAAGGGCTCTGTTACAAATGATCTTCAACAGAGCAAAGCCGTGCAGCGAATGAAAAGTAGTGAAAAAGCAGACTGAGACCTTGCATGGTGCTGGCAAAGGGCACTGAAGCGGTGTGATGTGTAAAGTGCTCAAATGTGCTGCGCTCTGACTGGCACACTGTTTAGACCCTGTTGGCACACTCTAAAACAGCGTTTCTCAATTAAATTTCCCCGCAGAACCCTTTAGGCTCCGCGTGAAAATTACACTCATACTCGATACCCTCTGCCGAAAAATCTGGGACATCTTCCTTTTTTCGGCGGCGCGGCGAACAGCTGCTCTCAGCGGCGTGGAGAACAGCTGCTCTCGGCGGCGCGATGTCACTTTCTCACGGAACCCTAACAGTGTTCCCGGTTCCGCGGAACACCAGTTGAGAAACATTGCTCTAAAAGGTACCTATTTGGGAACAGAAGTATGTTAGCACAAAGTAGGTACATTTTAGTTCACACTTCTGCATGGGGCAGTCAGAGTGCAGCATGTTAGAGCTCTTTACAAATCATACCCATCTGCCAGGCTTTGCTGTCCCATGCAGACAAGCCCTTATAATAGCACTTTTTGCCCCCAGAGTGGTATAACCACAAGCCCTAATTAAACTAAATGCAGAGTTGAATTAAATATATTGTACTGAATTATGCTCCAGGTCAATGAAATTATTAACTGATTGATCTTCAGAGTAGGACAGGTGATGAATCAACCTAAAGTCATCTAGTGCTTTTTTTCTCCTTAGTATGTTTTGTATTATACAAAGAGGATAAATGAAGCATCAACTAAGTCAGTGACCCACAACCATACAAAAGTGCCCCTCTAGTGATATCTTAATAGTACACACTTGAGGAGCGTCCCAAACTGATTCTAGGTTCTTTTTTCATATAGGGTCTTCTTGGTAAATGGTAAGGTATGGGAGAAAATAATTAGAATTTAAATTCAAATAACCCGCAAGGTTTTGGTGGATGACCTCAAACCAAGTTGGTGAAGGAGAGGAGACATGGTGTGGTATGCACTCTGGAGCGCCACATACTACAAAAAAGGGAAGACTCAGCAGACAATAATTGATGCAGGAGCTTGTTCAGTGGTATCAATTCTTCTACTCTCTAGAAGGTAAACCTTACCCAAAAAAAAAAAAAGTCATACATCCTGAAACACAGTAGGAGAGATAAAGGAGAACTCAGCCTTACTGTGACATGTACCCATTGCTTTTTATATTGGTCATAATTACTATGTTTCTTCAATCAGGGAAAGGTGAAATAAAAGATATATGTGCGCCCAATGTAGATATCGCGTGCATGCTGTTGCTTGATTTACTGGTTGTGCATTAATTAGAATTCCCAGTTAGCATTCTGTGGTTTGGCAGGGTCCTGTCTCGTGATTGGACCCAGAATTATTAGAGTTCTCACTCTGATGAGGACCCTGGTGTGCACAGGAGAAACACTCACACTTAGAAAGGCCTTCTGACCTTATAATATTTTTATTAGCACAGTTAGCAAAATCACAAACACTCCAATGCAGCAAAGAAGCTGGAGATAATACAGAATGGTCAAGATGTCCAGGGTCTGAGCATCCATATACTCACACCATCCATTGCAGAGACTTAGAACAGTGAGACAGGTGATCCACAAGTGGTCCTGTCCCTGGCATGCCAACAAGATTCCAACATCTTAGGCTGTGGTTAGCTCTTTTATAGGGTTAGATGGCATCCATGAATATTCATAGGATGTTAGACCTCCTCTGTCCATATCTAAACTTCCTTACCTTAACAATATTGGGGTGCTCTTCTGTCATAGGTTATTATATTATTTACCTCGAGCTTGTTAGCATATAAGTCAATTATTGTGGTTGAACATGTGCTGATGTTCCTATTCTAAAATATCCAAAGCTAGCATCAGTTAGTATCTTGTGGTTACCTATCAGCAGTTTAGTCATACTTGTTTATTACAACATTATGTCTTATGATTTAGAGTTAGTCCTAGTTAGCTACTAATGTTAAGGCTTCTCAGGCCTTATGCTTCAATTTGGCTAAGCTGTCTCACAGACTGGGGACCTGTAGGCCGCTTGCATTATTACCTTGATTTATACCAATTATACCTAGCAAATACCTATAGATTATAATGCCTGCCTGAAACAGTGGAAAACAGTTAACAAACAGGCCAGCTTTGCAAAATTGCTACTTCTGTAATGCTTCCAGGGACAACATCTGTATGCATTATCTGGCTCATAATATAATTAGTATAAACTAAAGTCACCTGGGGGAAACTTTAAATTGTGCTCTCGAAGTTTTCAAAAACATTCCAGTGCTTTCAATCATAAATAGGCATCTTTTGATCATTTACTGCCCTACCTGCTTGTTCTGTGAGATCCTGTCAGATTTCAAAAGCTAAACAGAGGTGGGCTTGATCACTAGTTAGTTGGAAGAAATGTGTGTATAGTATGTAGGTGCTCCAGGAAATGGCATGTAGTAGGTGGCACCCTTCCATATGAGTTGGCACAAAACCCGTGCCCCAGTATGGTGTTAAGGAATGTTCTGCTATGCTGCAGGAGATGCCATCATCTATATGGAATTTAAGACCAAAGTCCTTACCACTTTTGGTCATTAATGAACACAGGTAAAATCTTCTGAAGTGCTAACTGATTTGTGCTAATTTTCTGAAGTGCTAACTGATAAGTTCCTAACTGATTTAGGAGCCTGTCTTATTTTCAAAAATGACTTCCTCCTATAATGAGACAGGTTTCTAAAGGGACACATTTTAAAAGGTATTTAGGCACCTAAAGAAGCAGATAGGCACACCAAGTGGGATTTTCAAATGGGAGCTAAGTATTTAAGTCCCTATTGAAAATTCCACTAGGAGTCTATTTACATCTTTAGGCACCTACGTAACTTTAAAAATTTAGCCCCAACTGCGTAGATCACTTTTCAAATTGGGACTCAGACTCCTAAATCACTGAATTACCTTTTGAAAAATTTATCCCACATGTCAGTTTTCATAAAGCTATGTTTTTTAAATTAGTACCGGGTGAATATTACAAAAAGAATTAATAAATTGTCAATGGAATTCTTAAATAAATGTGCTTGATTATGCTCACAAGCTTTTTGTGTTTGCTTTCCACAGACATTCTAGTTGGCAGGGAATGGTCTCTAAAATAGAAAATTGTAGGCTGTTATTACAGAATATTCATACTAAAACCTGATCGTCATAATACCACTTTTCCAGTGAGAGACAGACAGAAACCAATGTTGTGAACAGTGTGTTCAACAATAGTAAGTGTTTTAATTTAAGCTTGGGCTTTGGGATTCTTCAGGATGGAAGTTGTAATATAAATACAAAATATTATTAGGTATGTATCCCTTTTATTCTAATTCTCTAATTCTCCACTTTTAGGCAGTAAAACTCACCTTTCATATATCACTTGTATATGGTGTAATTTAGCAATTGCACTATAAACAAAATGGCGGAGGCACATAGCACTATTTGTCTAGGTAACGTACATGAAAATTGACCTGTGGTAAGGAAGATTAATAAATTCAGTCCTGTTCCTCAATGTGTATATATAAACTGTTTCTTGGTGAATAGGGCTCTCAATAACATTTAGTTAAATGAGACTGATTACATTAGATTGTACAGATTCAATTAAATCATCTGTTATTCTGAAAGTCAGAGTATGGCGGCAAACCCCCTCTATTCATTAAAAATGTGTGAAACTGATCTTTGGTGTATCTGCCTTCCATTATTGCACTATCGTATTCTATCAGGGCATGTTGAGTTGTGCCACATTGTATTGGTTTGGATTCCATCAAATTCTGGCTCCCAGTATTAAAATAGGAAAATCTGGCTGTTCAGCTGTATTTTCTCTGTTTTTAATTAGGGCTTCTAAACAGTCCCCTACGCATTGTTTCAGATTAAGAATGCTGAGAGAGAGCTTCCTGATGCTCCTAGATATCATTTTCCTTTGCATCTGCAGGCTGATATTTAAGGAGAAGACTTGTGTAACTTCTTTTCACAGCCATCTAATAACTTATCATATTAAACAGAGCACCTGCTAGTATCCAGATGGCCTTTATGCAGAATTTATCCTGTGTCTATAAGAATTAACAAACATAAGCTAGTTGTAAATGGTATTGTTATAGCTTGTGAATTCAGAAATAGGCTCCTTAGCCACTCTACCATTCCATCTTTATACTGTAATTGTGAGATTGTCATTCACCCAAAGTGCCAGTATGGGAGAATAAAGGAATATATACTCGCCGTTCATTCCCCTAGGTGGGTTACCTGATAATGGATGGTGGTGTGGGTATATAACAGCCTCTGAAGGGCTATTGGGGTTGGAAGTGGATAGACCAATAGTTTCACCCCCATAGCAAAATGGCCAGCAGCAGATTACTTCCCTCCCAAAACAAGGGGACCAATTTATGAATTACAATCTGGTTCTTGGTCTGCTCCTGCGGCAGCACAAATATTTACACCCTTTACTCTGGGCTCTTTGCAAAGCTACAATTTAGGCCTTTGTTTTCCAAAGATATTCAGACAAAGGAAAAATGACTTTCTGGCCCATCAAAAATCATTCCTGATATTTAGGAAATTACTTCTGAGTAAGTCCACCCCTTCAAGTAGCATAGCGCTGAGAACAGTGAGAACAGCGCACAGAAAGGAAGCAGAGCAGTCGACGTCAGTTACGCAAACTACTCTGTGTAGTTTGCGTAACTCCTGTCAACTGTGCCGAATCGCGTGGTAAGTGTGAACCAGCCCTCTGTGAAGAAGATGTCATTGTTTTTAGTTGCTCAGTGTTTTTCTAATTGTTTTTTTTCTAAGAGAATAATAAACTCTTGTCGCATTTTAACCATGGATGAATCCTCCACTCTACATTTATTTTTCCCGGTAGTAGTCATAACCATCTCAAGTTATTTTACTTGAGGATTTCAGTACCATTCTGCAAACAAAGAACTAATTAGTTCTTTGCTTTGAGGGTAATAGTTAAATCTGTATTATCATTTAAAACCTTACTGGCTTTGTGGATTGCCACACAGACTTAGCTTTAAGATGCACGCTGAATCAGTCTCTGAGAAATATGTAGGCTAAAATCTGTCTTAGTAAGCAAATTTTTAATGGAGTCGATTAAAAATATGATCAAAGGAGAAATCATATTTGTTTGTTTTTGTTCTTCTTAAGACAATAACTGAAATTTACAAATTAATTTATATTTCTAGGGATTAGTTCACTCACAGTGTTTTGAAATCAAAAGATCACATTATTTGGAGTATGAATAAATTATAGATCTAATTTTTTAAAGCGGTTCTCTAAGGTAATTTCTCAGTAAGGTAAAATGTTGCATATTCTTTAGAATCCTGA
Organism: Emydura macquarii macquarii; assembly: GCF_026122565.2. Lineage (NCBI taxonomy): Eukaryota > Metazoa > Chordata > Testudines > Chelidae > Emydura > Emydura macquarii. Next base: position 71,975,667 of record NW_027131390.1, read on the forward strand.
TGTATATCAACTCTTATGGTCTTTTCATATAACGTGAAATGCTGCAATCATTCTGCGGTGTCAAAAACTGTTTGGGCTGCAAGACAGATGGGACTTTCAAAATGAAATGTACCTATGACAGTTTGCTACTATATATATAAAACGTCTCATTTAGTCTCATCTGTGATTTTCCAAGAGGAAAATGTTACCAGAAGTAATTTATCTCAGTCCTACAGGTTCGGATCATTGAATGACCATCTCCAGACAGGTCTAGCAATTGCTTTTCTATTTTTTTTTAATCAAATTTATGCCTTTTTGTTGATTTAACATTAACACATTCATGCTATTTATGATACTAAAATTACTGATATTTTGACAATCTCATTATAGAATATTGAAACAAACCTATGTAAACAAAACCTTAGAAAAATAGAAGTTATTCAACTTAAGCTTTCAGGCCCCAGTTCAACAAGTTACTATGAATGTGCGTAACATAAGCATTTAGCCCAGGAGTCAGGAAAGCAACTCTATGAAGCATAACATTAAAGTCCAGGCTGGTGCTTGTGGTGAAGTGCTCTGCTGGACTGGGACTTACCCCCTTGCTAGTTATACTTATTATACCTGCCTTTGGTTACACAAGTGACAACGTGCCAGTTGATGTAATTGACTGCTCTAACATCACTTACTTTAGTTGGGAAGCACAAGTGAAGGGCCAAATTTGTTCCATAAACTCTAAAACACAGCAAAAGTTAGTGGTACCCAACATTACTTTAATACTCTGACATTTGGATATGTTCCATTATTGTTTGCTGCTGCCAGTAGCCTGGTCACTGTAGGCATCATCATCTTGTAAAAATTTTTAAAGCACACAAGTGATTTAGATGCCTGTAAGTGGGTCACAAAGGTATTTAGGTACCTAACTCCCATCAAAATCATGGCAATTAGGCACCTAAATACCTTTGTGAAAATACCAACTCTAAGTCTTATTTTCAAAAGTGATTTAGGCATTTAGGAACTTAAATCCCACTGATTTAGGATCTTAAACCTCACTGGGATTAAGCTAATTCAGAATAAATTACTTTTAGCCAAGAATAAATGAATTTACGGGAGACTTAATCAGGAACAGCTATTCTGCTTTAAATTCACACTCTCTTAATCTGAATTAACTTCCCCAAGTAGGCAGATCCCAAGGGGTATGTCTGCAGCCCAGGGACTGTACCAGCATAATTATGTCACTGTAGCTATGCTGGCATAGCCCTGTAGTGTAGGTGCAGCAGGGGTTTTTCTTTCGGTATAGGGACACCATCTCCCTGAGCAATGGCAGCTAGGTCGATGGAAGGATTCTTCCATTGACCTAACTGCACTTACATGAGGGGTTAGATTGGCACAGCTACATCACACAGGAGGTTGGATTTTTCACATCCCTGACCAATGTAGCTATGCCAACCTAAAATATAAGTGTAGCTCAGGCTTTATTCTTTCTGTATAGCCCCTTCTGTAAAATGTGTTTGACAGTACTTCCCTAACTCACAGAGATGAAGTGCTCAGATACTATGGTGATGGGGTCATATAAGTACCAATAGCACGTAGGTAAGTCACTTGGGGTCTTTTGAAAATTGTGCCCCAAGTTAGTCTCCAAGCAGGGTAGTTTCCCCTTACCCTCTGAGTTTACTGATAGATTATTGTGGAAAGGGTTCATGGAAGGAATGCATTTTGAGAATGAAGAGAAAATTATTGTTGGTGCATACAAAAAAGGAGATTGTTCCAAGCTAGGGTATACCAAGTAATTACTAGAGCTTGTCAGAGAAACTTTGATGGAACCATATTCCATCTGAATAAGCAATTATTTTGAAATCTAAATGGTTCACAAAACTGGGTCAATTTCACCAGAATTTCATTTAGGAAGAAAACCAGAAAAAAGTTACAACTATGCCAACTGTGATAGGGTCAGACTAGATGGCTACCGAAATGTGCTAGAAAGCCAATATATCAGCCCCAGGCTCAGCAAGTCCCTTTTCCCCTGGTACTGAGCGGGGGTTACTCCAGGTTAATTAACACACCTGGAACCAATCAAGGCCCTGCCCAGGATTTGTTAAAAGCCTCCCCTCCAGAGAAACGGTGTGGCTGGAGTTATAGGAGTGAGGTGAGCTATGCTACGCTACCAGATGCTGTCAGAAACCAAGAGGGTTTAGGAGAAGGAGCAGAATGTTGCCAGAAGAGAGCCGTGCAGGTACAAGGACTGTGGGAGGGAAATCCCTGCCCAAAGAGGGCAAAGAACCTTTCCCAGGCCTGGAGGCCTGAGAGAAAAGACCCTGCCAGAAGGGAAAGATAGAACTGCACATTTGGTTTGGCACTACCATGCCCAGTGGGGCTGTTAGAGGTCAAGAGCCTCCTCTGGCCAGGAGGCCAGGAAGGGCCCCTGTCTGAGCAGGGTCCAGACATTAAGTCAAGGGGCACAGGGAAGTTAAGCCAGGGAAACTAACCACTTTCCTGAAGCCACAGCATGAGGCTGCTACTTGTAGGGTCCCTGGGTGGGGCCTGGAGTCAAGGGTGGGACCGGCCCCCCCAACTCCCTACCAACCTTTCACTGGAGGGGCAAGAGCCCCAGTGAAGAGGCAAGGGCATCTGAAAACCAGATCCAGGACTGGGACCCAGCAGGGAGTGGCCATCTTAGAGAGGCTGTATTACCCTCCCCACACAACTAGAGGGTGGAAGAACACTAAGGGGTGAAGCAGTTCCTTGACCTACCACAAGAAAGAAGTGCTGGACCCACCGAGGTAGAGGAAGAGCTTTGTCACACAACACATCCCACTTTGACACCTTTGGAATGAAACATTTCCATTTTTCAGTTTGAAATGACTATTTGCTTTGAAAAAGCTTAAATTTTGTATCATATTATCTATTATAATATAATACAAAATAGAAGTAAAAATCAAAAACATTGAATTTTGAAATGAAACATTTGAATTTTGATGAAATAAAACATTTTGATCAACCCCAAACTTTTTTTCTTCAGAATTTGCCTTCCTAGAGAATTTTGAAATTTTCAATTTTTGTTCCAGTCTGGAATGAAGCCAAATTTTGAAATTTCATAAAGCTTACACTGCCATCCTCTGCACAGTTCTAAATAATTACAAGAATTACTTTGCAGATAATTAACTATTGAATGGTTACTTCATTGTGAGATGTCATTATATATGTGTAACTAAACAGAACTGATATATTTTTTTTTTTACATAAAGAAAAAATATTTTTCTTTGACTATTGAGATATTTATGGATGTCTAATTTCAACCTATAACAAGGGCATGTCAGAAGGGAGTAGAAGTAGAAACAGGTCGTTCTGTCTCAAGTAGAATCTCTCCAGATCAAAGAGGGAAGTCACTACATTTGGATTTCAGAAAAATAATTCACTTGTAGTGAATTGGATCTTGACTTACCAATGGAGTAAATGTTGTTGTATCCTTGTGAGGCAGCACACTTTGAATCCAGACTCTTGTTCAACAACTTCAGCAGTCACCCAAACAGTTAATCCTTCTCACTCGTTATCATTGAAGGAATTTTACAAGCTGCAACAGTGGAAAAGGACGTTTACCTGGCTAAGAGGAAAACTTATTTTTTCCTTTTACTATTTTTTGTAACAGAAAAAAATGTTCAGTAATGAGAACTAAATTATGCCACATAAATACTGAGGCCGCTCTTTTGTTTCTAGCTAAGTTGACGTTGTTTTATCACAGGGTTTAATTCTTCGTTCAGGGTGCTGATGTAGGAATAAAATTGTAACCCTGTAGATTCATTCATAGCTTTGTTCATTCATACCCTTATTTGTGTTAACCTCTATATGGTATTATTATTAAAATTGTTCCCAAGAATGTATAATCATCATCTCACAATTTTGTCTGTAACATTTGAACTCCTCTCAGCCATAATCCATATTGTAAATGTAAAACCCCATTTTGACCAAATGTACTCCATCTTGTACAAAACTCTTTCTAAACCTTTAGATGAATAGGTAACTTTATTTGAACGAGGTGTGAATGGAGGGTGTATGTATGTGTGAACCAGACCCAAACTGCCAGCTTGTCCTGATGAAGTGTGGAGTCCACCCTAACGGCGGAAGAGTGCGAACACATCCCTAAAAAGCAAAAGAAGAATCCATCCCAGAAAACAAAAGGAAAACTTAATCAAGACACCAAGAACGAGCTGAAAGTCACGTCTGCTATTGTCCAGTCACAGAGAAGCGACATGACACAGCCAAAGTAAAAAACCTATAAAAGACTGGGTGAGATTGCAAGGCTTTGGGGAAGAACAACATTCTGCACATCATCAAAGAAGAGCGTCGATGTGCGCTCGACAAAGACCCTGCTCTCCTCGTGCCCAGCTTCCCTGGCCAGGTAGCTGCCACGAGCCACGAACTCCAGCAACGGACTCAAGCCACGATCAGGACTGGTAGCTATATAACTACAGCACGTTTTCTGGTGTGTTTGGGCGCGCGTGTGTGTGTATGCATAGGCTTAAGATAGTTATTAATTTAGTTTCTGATAATAAATGCGGCATGCTGCCTTTTCCCCTTGAAACAGTCCCGAGTGCTTCATTTTGCACAACACTGATGCTATTAAGAACCTTTTTTATATGGGACTTCTACTGCAGAATGTGAGGACAGCCTTGTAAAGAACACGGCTGCAGTGACTCTTCCTTAAGCATCCCAGACATATGAGTCTTTTAAAAAAACCCTGTAATTATAATATACTGACTTAACACCACATCCCCTTTATTGTCAATTTTATGGGAATTTTTGCAGTGAACTTTTATGAATAAAGTAGATTTTGGTGCCTGGGGTTTATGTGTACATTTTGAATGAATTTAATCCTTCTATAAAATAATACATTTTTGGGTTTTATTCAATTATATTTTACCTCATGTTCTCTCTCTCTCTCTCTCTCTCTCTCTCTCATGTGCACATGCACTTTCCCTTTTATTTTGTATTATATTTTTCTGAATGCTAATGAGTGGAATTGGTTTATAAGGATTTTCCCCTATATATATTCTTTCTTGTGTACAGCTCAGCTCTACATGCCAATACTTGCCTTTAATATTTTAGCTATAGTAAACCAATAAGCAGTGAATAAAAATCATTAAACTAGCATTTCCTGTTCATGAAACAAGAAAAGGGGATGCCTGAAAAAGTGTCTTTTTCTATTACAAAAGAGCCTTGATCCTGAAAACATATCAGAAGGGAAAAAGAAAACTGCCACCAAAGAACTAATTAAGAAACATGTCCTGTTCCCTATCTCCCCCTGCCAGACTCAATCTCTTATTCTGATGGAGACACTGCAGTTTCAATTACAGAGTGAAGACAAGGATGCTAACAGTACAGATACAGCATGCAGAGGAGGATGTATAGGAGGAGAGTCAGGTGTTCAGAGCTCTACTCCAGGTCTGTCAGTAACTTACTCACACAAAACTCCCACTCAGAGCAGTTGGAGTTTTGCATAAGTACATTCTAGGGAGCAGGTCTATATCATGAATCAAATCACAGGGCAAAAATAATTTACTAATGCCAGTTACATGAGGGGAAAGAAATAGGAGGTTCCCAAATAGAAATGCTGGGGACTGTAAGTTTCCTAGTGATTTTTTCAGACCAATAGCAGGAAGAGCAACAATGCTTCATTAATTTCTCTTTATTTATATAAAGATTTCTAAATAGCACCCATCACCTCAGCACATGGGCATTTTACGACAGGGAAAACAAACTCAAAATTGGCAAAAATTAAAATATTCTGATACCCAACTGGTATTGGTGAATTCATGGGCTAAACAAAGGCCTGGCCATACAAATAAATGGACTGCTTCATGGACACAACCCTTCATTTATGCTATATTCCTCTAGCTGCATGTCATGCTCTTTGCCTTTGAGACCCATGCCACACACACTGTGCAAATGTCTCACTACTCCCAGTGTAGTTAGTTACAAGCCAGACTCACATACATACAGAGGTCATGGAGTCAATAGAATTCACATTTCTTTCTGGCCACATGTCCTTTCTTTCTTGGCCTGGAAAAAGTAATTAGCTCCCACACACAGAGGATGGAGTTCTTCATTTCCTTTAAGAGGAAAGGGTTATGCATCCTTTTTCTGCTGGGTGAACATCAGCAAATGAAAGTCATTAGTAGGTTCAGTGGATTTATTTCACAGAGGGTTTGGTGAGCTCTTGTTTTTTTGAGGGAAGGCAATTCAGTTCACATGACTCTGCATCTCAAATTTTGGGTCTGAAGGAGCCTGAAGAGCTCAGAGAAAAACTGAAGATGACAAGTTTTGCCTAGTTAGAGGTAGAAACCATACTAAGGTCCTGATTCTGTACAGGAAGGGAGAACCCTCTAGTCACATGAGTAGTTCTGTTGAACTCAATGGGAGAACCCACACGCATATATGTTTGCAGGACTGTGAACAAAGAGGATTAATTTTGCATGGCTTCTAGACAAAGCCTTAATCCAGCCCCATTTCTTCCCTTTCCCAAGATGCTCTATCTGGTCCTAACAGATCAGAGCTCTTGTTCTGCTGTCTCCTCAACTCCTCCAACCCACTCTACCACAAAACACAGAAAGATTGGAGGTAGTTAGATACGAGGTTCCTGTTTGGCCCCATCCCTAGTTGTTATCACCAGTCTTATCTGATAGCTCCAGAACTATGCTAAGAAAATTTCAGTGGCAAATATTGCTTATATGACAACACTAGACATCAAATGCAGGCTATTCATTAAAAGAGCTGAATGATTAATGGGGTCCAAACTGAAAAACCTGAAAAAAATTCCAGTTCAATTTGAATTGAAACAAAAAATTTTCAAAATTTTTCATCACATTGAAAAAGGAAAAAATTTCATTTTGAATAGACCAAAACATTTTGAATTGCTTTGAAACAAACAAACAAACAAAAACGTTTTTCGTTTTGATTTGGTCATTTTATTTTTCATCTCCTCCCTTTTTTTTAAACTTGGCTGCAACTGAAATGCCAGCTTGAAAAGTCAAAACAAAACATTTTGACTTTTTCTAAAGAAAACATTTTGGAAAAAAAAGTTTCAATGTGTTTGAAAAAAATTTTAACCCCCAAAATGCAATTTGTCCAAAAAAAAAAAAAAAAAAGTCATCCAACTGTATTAATTAACCATCCCAACAAGCTTCCCTTTCTACTTTTATTGTGTGAAAATAATTGTGAGTACGTGCACTTTATAATACAGACACCCGCGCACACACACACACTGAATGGACATTTCTTACTTGTTTGTTAAGAAAACGATGTGAGACTCTTTCCAATACCAGGCATGATGGGTAAAATTGGGGCCCCAATTAAGTCAGCAGAGACGTTCCCAATTACTTCAATGGGACCAGGATTTCGTTCTATGAATCTGTGTTCCTGTCCTCTCTGAGTCTCTGACTAGTCATGTTCTTTCTTTTTCCTGACTCATTCCTTCACCAGAGTGGTGTTAAATACATAATTAAGACACATTCTCAGCAACAAATCATTGAAGGGTCTCCTTTATTCAAACTTCTAACACAAGAGAACTGGAACCCAAAGAATCAAATTATGATAGAAATGATTTTGAGTAGCTCTAGCACCATTATCTAACTCCTTCAATGAATTGGATAATTAAATGGAATCACGTTTAGTGATCAAAAGACCAAGGCCCTGAAATCCCATATTACTGACCTGACTACATTTTCAATGTGCGCTTATGGGGGAGGGGTTGGAATAGGGCCAGGGTATTTGTGGCATTAGGCGGTGCATGAGGTTGTGCAGATCACTGGGATGAACTTAGGAGAAGCCAGGGTTGCAATAATTTCTTCTCTACCTTCTCTACCTGAGGGACTTGTTTGCTGGAGAGCGTAGACTCTTATTGGCAGGTCTTCTCCTCTATAGAAATAGCTGAACTATGGGCTTCTCATATACCAGCCAGATATGAGACCAACCCTGGGAACTGCTGCTTGGCTGGTAACCCTTTATGCTGCAGAGGAGAAGGGCTACTGCACTGCTCCTGCTATGGTCATCAAACAGGACCTGCTCCCATGAAAACAAAGAGTGTTTTGCCATTGATGTCACTTGGATCTGGAGCATGCCTTTAGGCACAGTAATTTTACTGTTGGAAAGTCTAGGGCCCAATTCCTTATCTCCCATTGATTTCAATGGAAGTAGCGGGCACTCAACAACTTGTAAGAACCAATGGGCCCAAGTTAATGGCAGTGTCCCTTCATTCAGTTTAACATTTTATGGAAGATCTAATGTCCTACAGATTACACAGATGCCATTATAGAATAGTATAGATGCTATTGTTTAAGTAATGGCAGAGTACTCAGAATTGAGTTTGTCATGCATTTTCTATGGCAAATTAACCTTTTTACTAATCTAGCTTCCTTCTTTTTCTATGATGTTTTTTGCAGTACACTGCTAGTTTAGTTCAATATTTTTTGGCTTCCTATGAATCTGCCTGATGAGTACCTCTGCTAGATATTTGCTGGATTGCATTGCGTGAAAAACATGCCAGAATATTTGAATGAACAAAGTAAACGTCCACTGTGAATTCCAGTATGAAGGGAAGCAGGAGCAGAAGCTTTCAAGTTATAAATATAGTGGTTTAGTTCATTTGTTTTTAAAACTTTTTTCCCCATTTCTTGCACTTTGCTCCAACATTTTATCTTGCTATAGACTGCATAGTTTGCAAAAAGTCTGCCTGGGACAGGAAAACACAGATAATATACACTAGTATAATGAGAATCATTAAGCTGATATTATTTCAGCTCAAAATGTAATCAGGTTTCCTTGAGTTGGAAATGTTTAGTACATTCATATGTATCATACCATAAAGTAGAACCATATACCAAAATATCATCTATTTGTAATGCTTGAAATTGATGAGCCTGTTACCATAGTAAAATAAAATAGCTTAATCCTCAACCATGGCAGGACAGTTGGGGGGAAACATAACCCTAAGCCAACTTTCTGTTCCCTTGATCCTGCCTCAGCTTGTGGCCAAAATGGCTCTCTGTGGAAATGGAGCAGCCTAAGGACTGCTCTAAATTACCTGGACAGCAGCAGGCCGTGTAGAACTGTTGTATTAGCCAATGCCTGCTGCCTATCACCTCTGCTGCAACTCATTACTTCTCCCCACTTCCTCCTAAGTGGAGACGTAGAACTGCTGGCAAAGCAAGATCCTCGACTGCCCCTTTGGGACAGCTTTCTGGACTGCCCAATGACAAAAAGAAAAGAGTTATGGTCTGATTCTGCCATTTTCACTCATAATAAGTAGCACCTTACTTCACAAGCAGTTCCATTGATTTCAATAGGGCTACTTGTGGAGTAAGATACTAATGGCAAAATCTGGCCCTTAGATACTTCAGCTTTTAATAGTGTTATACAACTATTTCTTAATACTATGTTCTGCCATATATGCATTTTAAGAGGCAGAGTGTGAGTCCTACCTGGAAAATATGCTCCACAAATCTGCCATGTTCAGAAGTATACACATCAAAAGATAACTTTTTTATCTCCAATTTATTCGGAAAAAAAAAACACTCTGGGGATTTTATTTCAAGAGATGAAAAATGGACCAGGAGTCAGTGGTGTACAGCTACTATTTATCTGTTTTACAGCTATCAGTTTGAGTGCTAGAATAATACTGGAGAAACTAGATGCTTTCTTGAACATGATGTAACACACTGTATTAATATAAAGTGAAAGTAAGTTAAAAGCAGAAAGCTAAGTCTTAGATGCCAGACATTTTATTTTATGGACAGTAACTCTGTTTTCTACTGACAGTCTATAAATATCCTTTCTTTAGTTTTGCTGGACTATTAACTAAACTATCTTTTAAAAAAATTCAAATTGGTCTAGAAACAATGAGCAAAATTCAGAATTTTTCCCTGACAGAAAATCAAAGATATTAACAGCCTGTTTCCTTGATAGAAATAGTTAATTTTACCACTGCTGTCTGTTTAACATGGATTATGATGACAGAAGCTGATCATTTTTCTAAGCAAAATGGGAAGTGCAAACAGGCACCTCTGCCTCTGTTACAGACACATCTGCAAAGCTTGGGAAGAAGTCTTCAGATGTGTTTGATCAAATTTCAAAACAGTAATAACAGGCTAAAGAAACATAGTTGATGGGTTATTGCAGTGAAGTGAGAGAGAGAGGACAGTCATTAGAAGTCATGTGCATCCTGCCCTGTTATGGCTTTTGGAATAATCAGCGATCATTTGAAGTTCAGCATGTGACACTAGTTACATTTTGACATCTTCTTTCCAGTACTTGTTATGTGCAAAAGTCTTTCATAAGAAGCAATATGTAAAGACTTTAACTAAACTAACAGCAGCAAGCAAAATGGGAATTTTATTACATTTGAAAATTTCTCCTTTGTGATAGAAACTCTAGACTGCACACATGCTGCCTTCAGGACACCAACTGAGAATAAAGCTGCTTTCAGAAGCGGTAAGTGATTTCATTCTATTAATGTCCAGGTGATTTGTGATGCCCATTATAGCATCACTAATGTGACGGCAAACATTTCCTGGGCATACCATGTTTCCAATGTTCTGCAGAACTTAGTCAGCTCAAGTGCTTGTGCAATGCCTGATTGGAAAAGACAGCCCAAGCTATTAATTCTTTTAATCAGTCAAAACTACCGGTAATTCTGAAGCAAAAAGGTATCTTTTAAGTTCAAAACATGGTGAAATAAACACAGTGTTAAAGAAAAGGAGACCTACGTAAAACTACACCCTATACAGGTGTAGAAAAGTCAATAGAAACTATCACAGAACATATGTCTATTCTGTTCTATATAGGGTCTTCCACTGTGCTCATCACCGTAGCATTTGAACGCTTTCCATTAGTGGAATAACTAACTAACATCTGTCACATGTTTGCTCTCTCATCCTCTTCCTGGGGGAGAGGTATATGTAGTGGTGTGTTTTGTTCCGGAATATTTTAAAATATATGTATATACACAGAGAAGTCAAGGTCAAAGAAATGTGCCTTGCACTTACAGCAGAAGGAGGTATGTTATGTGGCACATTGCTGGAGAACTCCTGGCAGCTCAAGAAACACAGCTATAAATCTAGAAAAATGTGTAATTGTCGCTCCCACCCACAGCACACTGAGTGTTCCACAATTTTACTTGTTTCCTATTTATCTTCCCAGGGAAGTCATCTTAAATTTTACATAAATGAAGTTGATTGAAACACAGGGGTAAATGACCAGGGCTCCCCTCTGTTCTGGCAAATGGAGGGAATACAGAATGTGCCCCCCAATCTGGGAGCCTTTGGAAAACCCTGTGTGCTAACACCATGTGGCAGAGAGTGTGTTGCTGTCAAAGGACACGTCAGGGTTGGCAAAACTGGAGAGCAGCCACTCTGCGTGGCATGATCTCCTCAAACACCAACACAGTAAAGCAGTATTGACTTTCCTCAAAGGGCCAGGGCAGGGGCCAGGGCAAAGTGCAATGTTAAATATTCAGCCTCAGGGATGAAAGGCAAACGTGTCATGGCCCCCCCCCGCCTATGCCCATGGATACACAGGGTTAATGTTGGAGTTCCTAGCAATTTCTTCAGCTGAAGGGGAGAAGGACGCAGCACATTCTGCCCCCTCTACCAGGCCACAAGCCCTCTTTTCTGAAGAGAACATGTAGTGAAAGCTCAGTGTGGGGGGGGTCATCTTGTCCAGTTTCCTGAGGCCAAGATCCCATTCACACAGAGATTACTGTAGGAGCATATGATACGGTTGCAGGTGAAACTCAGGTACTGTAATGCATTGAATTAGAGGTTCTGCTCCATAGTGAAAACATATGGGAAATGATAATAGCATTTAAAAGGCCCAAGCAGGCTACTGGACCATCCTGCCTGTTTTCTTTTTCTTTCTTCCTTCCATGGCCATCTACCCATTTGTTCATGGCACAAAATCACCACTTCTAATGAATAGAAAACAAGGTTTTGTTCTGTTTTGTCTTTTTGTAATGTTAGCAAAATTATCTATTGATGATCCAAAATAATTAACTAAATTAATGAGATTTTAGAATGAAGATAATATATCACTTTATACACTGTATCAAGATTTGGATCCCATATAAAACAAGACAAATAAATCTAAAAAAAATACAGTAAAATCAATATTGATTATTAGGAGTAAAAGTGCTATAATTGAGGCTGTAAAACCTTTTAAGATCCAAGGGAAAAATTTCCAGTAAAACTACAATAAATTACTCCTAAATAACTAGAATATTTGCATGGAATTTAGTGTCATTATATCAGACTCTCTTTAATAAAAAATAGTATATGACTAATTCTGCCATGAAGGCTATTATAGGGATAAGTATTAGTTTAGTTTTATTTTGGCAAGTTACCTTTTTAACTAATATTTCATTACATTCTACAGAAATCTGCTGTTAAAATCTCTTATATGCTTTTAAGATAGCAAATCTCATTACCTCTTGTTTTTTCTGGCCCTTAGAACTTTGCAAATGTGACGTAGTACTTTTCTTATTACACGACAACGAGAGCGAGCCCTTTTAATTTATGGAGGGCCCCAATTTTTATAATCTGATATTGGTATGAACTGTAAATCTTTTTAATGGCAGATAGAATAAATGGAAATCTAACATGGCATTTTTTATCATCACCTGTTCAATAGCCCCAATCTAGATTTTTAGTGTATTGTACGTAGGCATTAAGCAAAGAAATAAAGTCAAAATGTCTTGTGAAACTTGGCCTTCCTTTGATTCAACATGTAGGGTCTGATTCACCGCTGTGTGTCTCCAGTTTTATGTGAATGTATCTCGGAAGACATGGCAAGTAAACCCTTCAGTTGTGAATGTGTGTCAGCTATTTGTTGATCAGGTTCATAATCTAGGGATCCAGTTGGTTTCTTAACTGCAACTAGATGATCTGTTAGTAGCAATCAATGACCTGGTCAGTTTTTTATCATTTACACATGGCCAAATCATTGTGACTGTCATTGCCCAAAGATAAGCTACTACAATGAACTCTATATGGGGCCAGGCTGTAAAACCATCCAGAAACAAGCTGATACAGAATGCAATGGCCTGTTTGGTAGGAGAAGTTTCCCACAACAAACATTTCCAAACTGCTCCACCATCTTCACTGGCTTCTTGTGGGTTTCTGTGTGAAGTTTAAGGCTTTAGGTTTGACCTAGAAAGCCCTAAATAGTTTAGGACCTACTTAGCTGAGAAACTGCCTCTCTTCCTGTGCAATGCTGCTGCATTGAGAGCAGCAGCGATACCTGAGCTGAAACCCACTGGTATAAATTAGAAGGGGCTGTTGGCTGGGTGAGATCTGGAGTGGCCTCACAGCTTTGGAATTAACTCCCACCCTTGATCAAAAGTAGCCTGAATCTGATGACCTTTGTGGTACAATACAAAGATCGTCTTTTTTGCTAGCCTTTTGAAAATGGGGAGATTGCCAGGCTGGGGAATTAAGCTGTAAAGTTTCCTGGCTTGCTGTTGGTGGGTTATCCTGATTTATACTGCTGCTCTTAGGGTATTATCTGTGATGTATTTTTAAGTTCTATCAAGTGTGCTTAGAGTATATAGCTAGTATCTTTCCTAGCATTTCTATTAATCTAAATACATCCATATTGACTTCATGGTGGTTTAGTACAGTGTTGATCTTCAGATTGTACTAAGGTTCAGCTGGGCAGACATGGAGGGGCATGGGTGGGAGGAATCTTCCCCTCCAGGATCAGGAGCAGCTACAAAGCTGGTCCACGGAGGTTGCTTCAACCTTCTGGCTGAAGTAGCCCCCTGTATATCTTATGTACCCCTGTTGTCGGCAGAGGGCTGGAGGATCCATGCCATGATGAGTCTTGTGGCCCAGTCTGGCCTCACTCTAATGACTCCTACTGCACAAGGAGCACACACTGAAGGTGGCCTTCCTCAACTCCTGCCCCTCTTTGCCTAGCCAAGGAATCTCATCCCTTGTAGTTGGCGGCTTAATTTAAATAACAGGCCCAAATTCTGAGAGATGCTGAGCATCTGCATCACCAGCAGAAGTCAATGGGGTACGCAGGTGTTCACTGGACTCAGGAAAACCAAATATTTTAACCTGATCTCATACTTATCATTACATATGTGCCCAATTCTGCATGCGGGTGGTTTTAACCCAGAAGTGTGGGAGTACAAGGTATTGATGCAGGAGTCTATGTGCAAGCATGAATTTCTTAGGATTTGGTTCTTGTGGTTTTGCATCACTTCGTTTCATTTTAAGTTTGGGGTTCATTTGAGCCTAACGTGGCGAAGACAAAACTCAGGATGAAACTGGCGGGTTTTATTAAATTAATTGGTGGTTGAGACAGCCTTCTGCTCTGCAGCTCCTGCCATCTGGAACAGCCTTTCTTTATCTCTCTACCTCATTGACTCTCAATCTGACTTCAAATCTCAACTGAAAACATCTCTCTTCTCCTGTGCATACACTCTGTATTTTATCTCTTCTGCCTCTTATTTCTTATTTAACTCTAAAGTGTTTTGGCATAAAGTTGTAAGAGATACTACACAAAATAAAGTGGCATTGTATTGTTATTTTAATCTAAGGTGCATTAGGACAGACAGTGGTATTTATATTTAACTTTGATTTTTTGAGAATATTAACAGATTTAAGTTATCCTGATGTTTGTCAATCTTGTCATTTCATCTGGATATTTTAACTGTTAGTTTGATGGATTTATATCTAGGGATGTTTTTGTTACAAATATTTTCACTCCTCAGTCTCAGGCACTCCAAATAGTAATGTCTTTGGTTTTGTTTTGTTTTAAATGAAAGTGAATCTTGCGTAAGTGTCCTAATTGCTGGCTATGACTGGCACTTGATGTAGAATTTTAAAACACCAAACAAACAAACTAAAACAGAGTTGAAAACCAGTATTAAAGCTGTGCCTTGTGATAAATCAACAATCCCACTCTAACTCAATATCTGTTAGTGTCAATTAAAAAGTACTTGCTAAACTGTAGCAAACTTTATCATTCAAAATTTTGTAAAAAACAAAAATCCAGAATTGAGAACCATCAACTTATTTAAAGTCCCCTGTCCATATAGACCCAAATCCTGAACCCTAGCCTGCATCCCAAGCAGCTGGGCTGTGAGCTGAGGTTTATTGCATGGGCAGATGAGGGAAATGTATGAAGCAGTAATAGCTTCCACAGCTTCTGTGCTGCTTCTTTTTGGCAAGACCACTGTTTGATGGCCCTGTGTAGAGGAGGATCCACCATCTCTTATATTTTCCCAACCAACATCTGCCCCATCCTTATATGACAATACACAGAGACACCCTGCAAAATTGGCTCCATAGCATGCAGGCAGTGCTCATCCCCTGTGTAGGTTCCACAACTCCTGCCCACCTGATGCAGTGGAACTGAGCCATTCTGCTTCATCTGGGGACCATCAGCACTGTGGAAAGAAGGACAGGATTTACTCCATTACACTGGTCTCACTGAGGCCAAGGACAAAACTCTCCATGGCTTCAGTGGGACTGAGATGTAAACTATAGGACAATGTGCAGCACCTTCCCTGACTCCTAAAACAACAACAACTTCTGGGAAGACCCTCTTTGAAAATGATAGGCTATCAGCTAATTATATCTAGACTATGGACAGTTGCAGAGACATTTCTCCTTACAGCTCAATAAACAAGTGTTTGTGCCTAACCTATGAATGTGTTTCTAGAAGCTGGGACTGTCCCAAGCAGTTCAGGACATGTGGTAGAGTAATGTGCAGTGATCTGAAATCAGTGATCATAAACCATCTTGAAAAGAAAAAAAAATGTGCAGTTTACTGCCAGAGATTACTGAGAGTAAAAATCTGTTTTAAATCAACTGGAGCCATTTCAGTTCCTTAAACTAGCTGCAGGTTAGTCTTGAAGAAAGGACTGTTTTTACACCAAAACTAATAGGTTTAATCCTCTATAAAGGGAAAGTATCATAAGTGAAACCCAGTCTCATTTACGTACATTCTCCACATTTCCAATGGCACTTGAGAACTATGCCTTTTATAGTGGAGCATTATTTGCTTAATCAGACATTATAACTTGCTAATAATAATTTAGGACCCAATCGTGCCACACACTAAGCACCCTCAACTTCCAGAAAGCTGATTCTAATGAGGATTAAGGACACTCAGGGCTAGATTCACAAAAGGACTTCGGTGCCTAGCTGCCACGTTAGGTGCCTAAATCCCAGAATCAGGCATCACTGGTATTAATAACCCCCCTGCTCAGCTACCACCAAACTCTGTAGACATCTAAGCTCAACTGGTATCTACCTTTTTGCCCAGTAAAAGCTCCCTAGGCGCCTAGGTTTCTGTCTCCAAGCATGGGCACTGCTGCCATACTCCAAGCCCCAATGTGATGGACAAACTGGGGGAAGATAGGTGTTTCTCTGCCTAACTCACCTGCAGGCCTGAGCCCGTCAGTGTGCTCAGAAGTTGCTTATGAGATTGGGCCTGGCACACAAGCTCACACAAAATGTGGGGCGTAGGGGAGGGAAGAGAAAGATGATGACAATCTCCCTCATAACTTTCAGCCCAGTGGTTAGAGTAGGCACCTGGGATGTGGGAGACCCCCAGTGCAAAAAAAAAATGGTGTAGGCACCTAACTCCAAGAGACGGTTTTTAGCTAAGAATCCCAAGCAGTGGGAGGCACCTCTCTCCAGCCCAGACTTAGGAGTGGAACTCCCTGAGCAGGGCAGGGCTTAGGACACACTCTGTCCTTGGCATCTCCCAATGACTAGCATAGGTGGGAAGCCACCTAGCTTGCTGACATTTGTGAATCCCGTTTTTAGGCACCTATCTCCCTCCATTCATTGTATAGGAAGCCTGGGTGCCTAACTCAGGCTTTGTGGATTCCAGTGATTTTCTAGGCACTTCCTTTGTGAATCTAGCCCTCAGTGGACTGCCGATCCAATCCTCATTTACTTCATTCCCCTTCCTCCCAAGTATTATTTTTTTTTTTTTTGCATCTGAATCTTTCATTTATTTCTAAACATATAATTTAGATCTTCCTGAAATCCCATTGTATTTCAGGAACTGGCACATTCAAATCTGAAAATAATCTTTCTACTTATGCTTAAAAAAGGACAGGTCATTGCAAGGTATATTTTATGGGGCTCTCTTTTTTTTTTTTTAAAAGCAAATTTTTGTCATGGTTATCCATTCTAAATATTCAGAACAGTGTCTGTCACACCTGTAGAGAAAGGTCTGCTTTAAAGGGACATATTTATTCAACAGAGATTTTCATTCAGCCATTTCATGTTAACTTAATTTTCAAATAAATCTTTGCTTGTCTATGGTTTGATCATTATATTCATTGTTAATTTATTTATAATGATTATAATTATTATTCATAACTCAATGATCTTTTAAAATCTCTATATCTTAAAAAATAAAATGTCAATAGTATTTGTGACAGCCATTACAAATAAATAATAAATCATCATCAATCAGCTGGTACAATTTGCACTAAATGTACTACTTATCTATGTTGTAACAGATCAAAAAGGGCCAAATTCTGACTCTGAGTAATACCACTACAAATCTACTACTGATTTCAGTGAGTTTCTTCCATATTTAAATCTGTGTCATGGAGAGCAGAATCTGGCCTTCACTGTATAGCTGTTCCTCATAGGTTATATTTCTGTATAACATCCATTAACCTAACAAGTTAAAAAAGCAATGTATTTTAATAGCTTGAAAAAGAAAATTACATGATGGTGAAGTTGAATTATTTTGATAAAGAATAATAAAAATCTTTCAGACAAGGCATCGGATTCTGATCTGTTACCTAATGAATATCAGGAGTAACCTCAATGAAGTAAATAGTGTTCAGGGGGTACAAGTGTGATAAAAAAATCAGACCTATAGTCAGCAAGAGTGTATGGGACAAATTCTGCTGTCAGTTACATTGATGTAAATTTGGAGTAAGTCCATGGAAGTCATTGGTGTTTAAAAGTAAAAATAAATATAGGTTAAAAATCAATTTCTTTCTTCAGTTATCTGCCCACACTGAGTTGGGTGCAACATGCATACAACAAAGATGAGTTAATATTATCCTCATTTAATGTTTGGGGAAACTGAGGCAGACAGGTTAACTGACTTGCTCAACGTAACAGAGTGAGTCAGTGGCAGAGCTAGGGCCACATCTCCTGGTTTTCAGACTCGAGCTCCAACCACTAGACATGCTTCTTAGCACAGCTATCTATGTCATGATTGTGACGTGTCATCTGGATCATGAAGAGATATAGTGAGGGCTCCCCCACATTCACAGTCCATTCTTGTCAATTTCATGTTTTCAGATGTTGTAATCGTGGGGGTCCTGACTCAAAAAGGGGAGGGTTTGCAAAAGGGGGGGTTGTGGGATTGACACCCTCTTTTCTGTGCTGCTTTCAGAGCCTCCTGCAACCAGGTAAGGCTCCCAGAGGTGGAGGTTGGTCCAATCTCCTCCATGCTACTGGCAGCACCTCAGCCAGGGGCTCCTAGCTGCTA
The DNA here is from genome assembly GCF_026122565.2 of Emydura macquarii macquarii. Classification (NCBI taxonomy): domain Eukaryota; kingdom Metazoa; phylum Chordata; order Testudines; family Chelidae; genus Emydura; species Emydura macquarii. Next base: position 71,994,171 of record NW_027131390.1, read on the forward strand.
ATCCTGGCCACTGGTGGATTAATGCGCAGGCCCACAGGGCTTGTGCCCCAGCCAATTTGTGCCCCCTCTCCCGGAAAAATGGATGCCCCGAGCCCCAGAAGGAGCTGCGAGGATGGAAACCCTGAGTTCAGGCGCCCCAGCAGAAGCCAGGGGGCAGAAGCCCTGAGCCTGAGCATTCCATTCCCCAGAAGGAGCTGCAGGGGTGGAAATCCAGAGCCCCGGCAGGAGCCCCGAGCCCAACTCCCGGCCACAGGACTTGCTCTTCTCCTGCACTGCTGCTCTTTTTGGGGTGATCAGATCAGGGGAGATCAGACCCACCTCCAGGTACCTCCCCTGGCTGCAGGAAGTTCAGGGGGCTGCTGCAGTGCAGAACTGAGACACCCTCAATTCTGCACTGCCTCTAGAGCTGGGTCTGATCTCCCCACCGAGAGCAGCTGTGCAGGGGAAGTCCTGTCCCTCCCCAGCCCAGCTGGGATTAGCAGCTAGCAGACCTCAGCTGGGGTGCTCCCAGGAGCGTGGGGTGGTGGTGGGGGGTGGATTTCATGCAGAGAAGTTTATTTCATGGTCCATGACATGTTTTTCTCGGCCGTGAAGTTGATAGGGCCCTAGTCCTTATATAGGGACATTATTCTGTCTTTTTATACAGTAGGTTTAAAAAAAAAAAAAAAAAAGAACAGAAGGGTGTATTTACATCCAGTGGACCAGCTCTTGCAACTCTTATTCACCCAAGTAGTCTCCCTGATTTCGTTGATGCTATGGTTTTGCTATGGGATATAGACCCAACAGTTCTATCAGCCTGCAGAAATGTCTGATATTTCAGCTCAGAGGCTGATGATGTATGGGCTGTCAAGGATCATTGCTGCCCAGTTTGGTAGTGGGTTTTGTCCCTTCTAGGACCCTGTGCATTTCTTTCTTGTAAAGCTTAATTACTTAGGCACTATGTCGGTGAGTTGAATTTCACCCTGAGTGAGCCTGTACTCCTGGGCACTATTTTGTCAGCAGAACCAACTGGAAATCAGCCAGCCCATGGAAACCTATTTTCTTTGAAATGACAGAAAGCTCAGGCATGAGAATAGTTTGTCTTGTTAAATGGGTCTTATCTTGGATATGATTAGCTCCTTCTGAGTACTATCAAGAAGGGTATCACTGATTCACACTGATATCACCCTGTAAAGTACATTTACTGTCCATCTGGTTTAATCAAAAACCTGCTGGTAACCTTCTTGGGAGAAGAGCAATAGCTATTGTGAGACTCTGGCTGGAAGATCTGATCAATTCACCTATGGCTCCTCCCAAAAAACAAACAAACAAACAAAAAACTTGACACTCGGCAAATCACAGCCAATGAGATAAAGCTTGGAACTGCAAAACCTCCATTCTGCATGTTTATAACAAGTCCCTCTACCAGATGGTCAAACACTGGAAAGGACAAAAGTAGAGTTAACTACAAAGAAGGCCAATCCTTACAGATTTGTATTAGGTACCAATGTGTCAGGAGAGCTCTGTCTCTCAGATTCAGTACCCCAGTTTCCAGTAATCTCACCTGGTGGTTGTGGAGCACAGTTAAAGTTGGTGGGTTCCCAGCTTTTGCATTAAGGATGCCAAGAAACACAGATTAATAATTCATCACAATTAAAATGATGACATGCTAAGTGGAAGGGAATTTGTAGGCCCTATTTTATTTTTATTAAATAGACCCCTAGTGCAAAATGGGAATTTTAGGCCATCACAATAAATGGTATTAAACACTAAGAAACCTGTGTTAGAGATCTCTAACAAACATAGGGATTCTATGTACAACAAGAATGTCATCACTAACAACCATCCATTATTTTGGGATCTTAATCTAGGCCAAGAGCCACCCAGACTCATTCACCACTAACATTTGTCTGGGTGACAGTTCTCTGGTATCAAAGAAAGTTTTACAAAGAATTTCTTGTTTGGTTAACTTATTATTTTACCCCAGTAATACCACATGGGTATCCTACTGCAAAGCATAGACTTCTGACAGATAAAGGGGAGGGTTTGAGGGATTCAGAAACCTTCCCTCAAGAAGAAAAAATTAAAAGGTTCAGTTATGAGACCACAGAATTGTGTGGTGGTTAAAATTCCCAGATCCTGTTCATGATTCTGGTTAGACGCCTGTAGCGTTAGCTACTGTTACATCTAATGTAGACATAAAGAACAATAGAAAATGTAGCATCATATATTTAGAAAAGGCTTTTGTTACATTGCTAAAGGGGAGATTTTGACATAGACATTTATTCCTTAATAATCCTAAGAAAACTCATTTTCTTGGTTTCATGTAGCTGTTGTTCAGTGCAAGGTTTATGAAATGCAAAATGTAATTTATCTCTAGACAATAACTAATTATTACTGATTACTAAGAAATAAGTCAACAAAGATATTTTCTTGTTTACATTCTTATCAGACTGTATCAGGACCATCTGTATTTTCAAGTCCTTTATCCCAAGGGATAAATAATTTGCATTGTTCACTGAATATATGCATGCAAACATGGCATTTGGATTTGATGCACAGTTGCAAAGCCATAGCCAAAACACTTTGGTGAGAAAACACTCATTAATACACAGTAAGGAAAACACACACACACGAGTAGAACCTAAACAACACAGTGAACTGATTATTGAGACACTATATAATGATTGTATTGGAGTAATGCTTGTGTTTGAAAGCTATTCTGTGTACAATTATCTCCATATTCTGCAGATATTTGTGCAGATTATATTCACATATATATTTGCTGTATGAGATGGTTGCTTTTATTACAACAGTGGCATGTCACCCAAGTTGCAAAATTCAGATCCAAATCTGGAGGGGGCATGAAATGGTTATGTAACTTAACCCTTAAAAACTTCAGGATGAGTCTGTGTCCTGTGTCTAAACTGAGGGATAAGAATACATTCATATCTATGACTCTTGTCCTGATAGTATGAATTCCCAGCACACGCCTGCTTCCTCTTCCAGCCTCTGTTCCCTCAGACAAAACCCTCTCTTGCTCTCAACTGAACTGGAAGGCCCCACCCCTTCCAGCAGGCCAAGATTTTCAAACTTCCTGCCCAACTCCTCTCTGCTGCCAGCTTCACTGACCCCACTCTCCCTGCATTCACACGTTACTGCCAAAGTGGTGGTGGTGTTAAATTCTTCCTCGTATGGTATATCTTTGCTGATTTTTCCCACACCTCTTTCCTGGCTTTCCTGGCCCAAGGGAATGATCAGATTAAGCTTGGAGTCTCAGGAAAAGGCAGGGCATGTTGGGAAGGCAGAATAGGGGGTGGAGAGGTTTTCCAGCAAGGGTAGGCAGGACCACTCGAACTTGATGCAGGCATGAGTTCCAGACTTTCTCACCTCCCAGCAGCCAGAAACCCAACAAATGGCACAGTATTTGGTTCCCCTTAACACTTAAAAAATGGCAAGTCCCCATCCTGTGAATCAGCGAGAGCCCTAAGCATTAATTCTGTGTTTTATCAGAGTCACTGAAAAATAGTCTTCAGGTGTTCTATTATTATTCATCTTGCTAAAGCCCAAAACTGCATGAGGCCCCAGAAGGTATAAAGCTTTTAAACCAGATAAAACTCTCATTCTTTTGTGCTAGTCTGTCCATTTGTTGTATCCTAGGTGGTATCCTAACACAAATAAGTGGAAATGGAGGCAGTTTGTACACATTACGTAATACTTGTCAGCTCCCATGCACCAGCATAGTGATACAGGCATGTTCATGCACTGCCCACTGCCCTAGAAGCAATAAATGGAGACAGTTTGTTTGTGTATCCTGGTACAAAGTTCACATTCTCTAGTGTAGTAAAATCATGGTGCTCTTGGAGCCTAGTTATGACATAGAAATATACATCTCTCATTCATCTATTATTGCCTAAAATACGTGAATTGGCCTCTTCAGTTTTATCTCTTATGCTATTCAGATGGTATTAAAAATGTTCCTAATTGAAACCCAGGGAAAATAGCCTTCCTAGCTGGTGCAGCAGCAGGGATCATTCTCACAAATACTCTTAATGGGTTAGGGGGAGATTCCATGTCCCGAGGAAGTAACAGGCTACCTCGTGGTAGTGAGGCTGGAGTGTGCTGAGCACTGCACAAGGGTGATTAATGGAGTGATTAAAGGGTTAGGGCTCTGGCAGCTGGGGTATAGGAAATGGGCATGGGAGAAGGGAAATATACAGCTCTCAGAAATCATGGGGTTGAGTTTCCCTAGCAAATACTTTGATGTTGGAGGTGGGAAGGAAGAAACACATCAGGGAAAGAAAAAAAAAATCAGAAAGGCACTTAGAAGCCTGATGCTTACAAGGGAAAGCTCCCAACTTTTTGCTTGCTTAGCTGAAGGCAATAAAGTTGCCTGTTGTGAGGCTTGCTCTGACGTGTTGCTAACCAATCTCAGGCTTGAGGTTGTTGGTTCAGGCTCTAGAAATCTGTCCCTTGGAACAAAAATACAGTAAATGCTGACTGACAGATTTTCAAACCCAGCAAAGCCAAATAAATCTCACTGCATAAGCCCAGGCAGCCCTGTGCTTCAGCCACATCTCTTACTTTTCCTATTCCCTGGTCCTGTTCCCTTGTCCTTTTACTTAGTCCTAGGTCACTAGACTTTAAACTGGAGATGATCCAAGGCCACAGCATTTGAATGTAGATATGAATTCCCTCAAAGTTACACGTTTGGATTCAGAGTTTTGGTTTAAGTCCTTTGTATGGCAATAGATGTACAGATGGGTTTTTGATTTGGTTCATTTTACAGACGAGGATCATCCACAAAGCTGGAATCTGCATCTGGATTCAAAATTCCCAAGGCTCAGAGAGATTTAGATCAAATGTCTGGGAATGGAGCTCTGCATTATAGCTCTAGACATCTGATCTAAAATAACTTTAAACTTTTAACTATTTTCTTATTAGCTTCAACAATAAGAAACATAGAAATCTGCATTCTTGGGCTGCTAGCATAACTTCTCTGTGCTTTACAATGTCACACTTGATCAGAAATACTTTCAATATTAACATTCAGCTCCTGTATCATGCATGAAGGTTAATAGCCAAGAATATCCTTAGAGAGAAGGCGCACTGCATTTAATAAACGAAGACCAGAATGGGACATGAAAGGAAAGTAAAATTCACCCTCAATCCACTAGAGGGTAGCTTCCTTCAGATAAAGACTGAAATGCTTCAGACCAGTCTGCGCAACTCTGTGCTTTGTTTGCCTGCACTTTACTTGGATTGACAAAACAATATTAACATTCATCTCTCTCTCACACGCTAACACACACTAACACACACACACACACCCCCTCAGTTTCTAATTTAATAAGCCACAACAAAAACATCAAAATTCTGTAATGACTGTGCTACAGCAGCATGGGAAATTAGCTTCCAAGGACAGTATGCATCTTAAATTACATTAGCCATAAAACCTTTTTTAAAAAATAGATAACTGGTCACTAAAGCAATGGATTTAATATGTAATATGAATTAACAGGCCCTAAGTTTAAATCCCCTGTGCATTATTTAGCAGTATTTGTGCGGTACAGACATTGCTATGGAATGGATAGTTCATGAGCCTTACAAGGAAAGCATATACATTATATTCAATGCATATAGAAATCTACATCGCCTTCAACATGCCAGCTGTTTCTGTTTAGGACATTCAGTTATTCATGAAATCCAGGAAGACATTTTGTATTAAAATATGCTATCAGCTTGCTTTTTAAACCACTGGTGTTGCCTGTCCATCTAGCTAAATAATTAAGGAAGCAATGTAAAATTAAATATTATGTGCCAACTCACTTCCTCCCCTTCCCTCCCTCCCCAGCAAATCCTGCTGGTAAGAGGAGGCAGGAATTGGAGAAAAATATGTCTTACAGGGGTTGCTTAGGTGTTTCTATCATATGCACAGAAGGTAAAGAGAATGATGTTTCCTGTCTGTAAAGTGTTCACTGTACACTGTAGCAAACATTTCTGCTTGTCGCAGTAGAGTAAACGGGGTGTTTTATTTGGGATTCAATGTCGTCTGGAGTCAAGGTGCCGCAGTTTTGTAACAGACATACAATTTTATTGGAGGCTGAAGATTTAAATTCCACCTTACATACATATATATAAATTAAACTTCTATTCTGCAGACGTTCAGCATCTGTGTGTGTTCAATGCACTCTATGATTTCTGGGTTTGAGGAGGTGGAAGAATTATGCTGTAAATATGTCTGTTTCTGAAGAGTTCTAATATAAACGCACTTATAAGCATTCTAAAATGCAAAAATAAAATAAAATAAAAACTTGCTCATCAAGCACCGTTTCTCAGTTCCTCCTTAGAGAACACCCTGGATATCTCATTTTTTAGCTTGTGACCTACAAAAGAAGCTTTTATTGTTTGGCAAATATTTTCTTTGTTTAGCTTTTTCCAGCAAACAGCACCAAAACCCTGAGGAAAGGTATTTGGATCATGTAATCACTTCTTTTCTGTTTAGCTTAGGATACTGTTCTTTCTGTGCAATGACTTTCTGGCAAGGCCACAATTTAATGTATATGTTTGGAAATCAAATTATTTAGAATGATGACAACATCATCAAAATAAGCCATTTTGAAATGCACGGCCAGCTCACAAAACAGATTGTCTGGGGAAGAAATGGACAACACTTGGCTTGAGTGCATAAAAGACAGTAAAATCTAAACACTGAGGACTGTTTCATTTTATTTTCCTCAAAAATAAATCCATCGCAAAACATGATATTTAAAGCCGTTCATGGGATGGACCCCTAAGTGTGTGAATATTCATTGACTTTATCAACACCACATTCTGTGAGTTAGCCACCAGGTGGTGCCCTTAGTTTATGGACATCCGTCCAGTCCCTCTTTCCCAAAGATAAAGGGAGATTAATAATATTGGAGCAGGAATCCTGTTTCAGACAGGAGATTTAACACCCACAGATCAAAAAAGGAAAGCTTCTGCCTACACTGGTACAATAAACCTGGCTTTAAGACCCTTGTTACTACTAGATTTAATAGCATACACATTTTTTCCTCTATTTACAACCCTTGCACAGCAAAGACAGAAAACAATATTGTTGTGTGGGCCATAAATACGTTGCTGTGGATCTATTTTATACAGGGCAAACTGCACACAGACTCACAACTGTTAGCATATTTCTGTTTCATTGGTGGTAGCTTGTGTGCTGTGAAGCTCCGCTTTCTCACGTGTAGTCTAGTAACTGTGTACCTGGGAGAAAGTCAATTATTTCTGGGCAGACAAACAAAGATGCAAATTCTGCTGTGGGTAATCAAAGGCACTTTCCATTTCAGTTACCAGTTTTCTAACTCTCCTTCCATTGCACCACTTGAAATCTGGCCAGTGAGAGCCCACTGTCACTGTTTATTATGGCTCCTATTTAGCCACAAAGTATTTACATGGAGGTATGTAATCAGCTGTTCATCTGTATATTTTTTTTAAAAAAAGATTTGTTGAATAATTTGCTCATGAAGGCAAGACACTGACAGTCTAAAAATTAACTCCTTTATTCACACATGGACATAGCTACAGAATGAGCTAACCCACAGTATCTTGCCAATGACCTCAACCTTGATCTGGAGGGACCATTTATTCACAAGCAAAACATTTATTCTTAATGCAAACTGGTCCAGGGACTACGGATTGTATGACATTTGGGGCTCTGTGAATGCCATGAAGACACCCCCCCCCCCAAAGTTACTATTATTATTCTTGTTACCGTTTGAGGCTGTATGTAATGTACACAGTTCTCTCATCATGCCTGAGGAACTGTTAATTTAAAGTCAGGTTCACTGGATTTGTACATTTCACAAGGAAAATGTGGATTCTGAATGTAGGGAGATGCAGGGCTGTGGAAGTATCCTGATATGTACATGAAGCCAAGCACATCCATTAGAAACCTTCCTTATTTTTGCCAGGGCAGTGAAAGATTTCATGATCTTACAGTGAACATGTTACATGTTATTGTTCATGAAAATTCTAGTAACCACCATTTTGCTGTCTGCCCACAACAGCAATAAAATGGTGGTACGGAAGAGAGCTAACACATCAAGCTTGGTACAAGAGTTCCACTGCTCTCACTCACCTCAATTACAATTAAAACCCAGCAAACATTATGTAGTTGTTGTTATTAAATAGCAATAGTTTTTAGATTAGGGAAAAGACAAGGAAATGAGAAAAACCAGATGTGCATCAGCAAAACACACTGGGTAAAAAATTAACCTTGAAATTGAGAGAAACAATGTAACTATTCATTTGAAAGCAGCCCTCCTGTGAAATACCTTAATAATTACAACAAGGTGTATTCTACTTTTAGAACATGTAACTTTAAGAAGATGCAAACCTCCAACACAATGTGTGACTTTGTGAGGCTGCAGAAGCTAGGAAAGCATTTTAAAAAATAAAACCAGATTGTAGAAATATTTATATCTAACTCCAAGCAGAAATCAGACTCATCTCTGCAAATGTTGCACCAAGAAGATTTTTATATCATGATTTGGCAATTTTGGAGTGTAGCTAGTCTCATTTTACAGGGTTCTGCTTATTGGATACCCGTTTGGGGATGTAATGAAGGGTTGACTATTTACATGTGTGGAAAGGGAATTTTAGTGATTAGGAAAATTGCAGGCTTCATGACTGAGTGAGAGAGAGAGAGAGTAATTTCTCTCTTTCAAGACACAGCTGTGGAAAACGTATGTGAATTTGCTACAGCCCATATGTAACGTAACAGTCCACCAGCGGCTGAACTGAAACCACTACTACTGGTTTTAGGATCATTAGTTGGTTTTAAACCAGCTGTCAGAAAGGGAAATACCAGTGTTTCACGTATTAGGTTATGCCAGCCACCTCCTTACCTTGTTGAAGTTTTTGCCTTTAAAACAAAACATTGGACTCAGACCATTACAGAGGAAGCAGTGCACGTTATCACGTTTGTCTCTGACCTAATAGTGCTTTTCAGTTGAATTGAAATTGCGGTGTGCACTTAAGTTTAACGCTAAGGAAGGACCCTCAAGCTTAATTTTTCCCTGTAGAGGTTTTTTTTTTTTTTTTTTTAAACTTTATGATTAATTTATTTGGTATTAAACAGCAAATCAAAACTCAACCAAGATCAGCTGCTCAAATTATATTTCTGTGCATTCTTGATCCAATGTGACAATTATCAGGGGAAAATAAGTTCCCCTTACGATACTGAAGGCAGTCTTGTGCCTTGACATATACTAATATTCATTGGACCATATAACTTAAACAAGAACAGTTTGCTAACCTAATAAATCCAGGACTCTGGTCAAGAAATAAATGTGGTGTCAATAACCCTTTAGCCAGATAATAGAAAGGGGATTATGTGATTATTTTGTCAAAAAATTAGGTTTCTTGTTTTTAAGTGGTGTCATATCCTGTCGAGAGCCTGTAGGTTTTAAATCACAGTCCACCATGTTAGACAGAGAAGGAAGCGTTATAGTAAATCCTTTCATCCAGTGGTTGTTGGTTTTTATGTGTAGCCCTAATTTCTGTTAAAATACTTCCAAGGAAAGATAACAGGAAACAGTAAACATGGCAACACTACAAAATAATTTTCTGATGCACTATTTCTGTCAGTGTTCAAAGAATAAGTTGTACGGGCTGGAAAGGAAACTGCTGTATCATTAAAACCCATGCAGGCTAAAACAGCCACCCTTTCACCCTTTTGTAAAATGACCCCCCTCCCCACCATATCTCATAAATCTTTCAAACTAGGCTAGAGCCATGTATTGACGCTGCCTCTTGCATTAATGGCTTGAAACTGTTGTGCATCACAGTTCTGCGTTCAAAGGGAATCAAGAGTATTTAAAAACAACTTCTGGTGTACGATGCAATTATAACTGACAACCAGATGTCTGCCCTGTCTAGCACAACAAGCCTACCAGAGATTGCAAATGGTCTTGAGACCCTTGGATCTAAACAGTGCGTCCAAGTGACTGATATACAGATAAACAACAATACCACAAATCACCAACACAAACTGAGGAGTTGCTAGTACTGATAAAGATTTTAGAAGTCAGGAAGCAGCTGACCCTACCACCCTTGCTCCTCTTGCTTTGGTTTGGCACAGTAAAAAGTATGTCAGTGAAAGGCCCCAGCACATAAAGTATGTTTATATATCCACTGCCAAAAGTTCATCTCATGAGGAAGGTCCTGTGGTTAAGTGTTTAGATAACGAAGCCTAAATGGACTCTAGTGAGAAGTATTTGCTACTTTGGTTAACTTACAAAGGTCTAGATCATTTGTGTCAACCTCTGAACTGCATTTAGGTTCCTTTTCCAATTACATATTATCTACTGGAAGCATTTTAGTAGTGCTTTCACTTCCTAAAATTAAAAGCAAATCCTCATCTAGCTGCAATCTGACCAGATCACTAGGAAATCCTATGTGCAAGTGGTACAGGTTTGATATAAAATGCACTTCCAATAGGAGTCCAGGAAGTTTGTTAAAGATTTCCTTTTCTTTAGTCAGCACCTACTATATATTTCTTCTTTGTGCAACACACACACACACACACACACACACACACACACACACACACGTCAGTATATGCCTACACATACATTAATACACCGATAGCCAGGAGACGTTCCAACCAGACCACAATTTCAGAGAGGGCAGGGCAGCAGAACTCATCTGTCTTCATATCCTTTTTCAACATATTTTTGTGGATTATTCTTTGTGGGCCCTTAATAGGCAGCAGGTTTAAAACAAACATAAGGAAGTACTTTTTCACCCAACAGACAGTCAAACTTTGGAACTTGTTGCCATGGAATGTTGTGAAGACCCAAAGTATAAACGGGTTCAAAAAGAATTAGATAAGTTCATGGAGGATAGGTCCATCAATGACTATTAGCCGACATGGGCAGGGATGCAATTCCATGCTCTTGGTGTCCCTAAGCCTCCAACTGTCAGAATCTGACACTGGATGATAGGAGATGAATCACTCAAAATTGCCCTGTTCTATTCATTCCCCCTGAAGCATCTGGCGCTGGCCACTATCAGAAGACAGGATACTGAGTGAGATGGACCATTGGTCTGATCCGGCATGGCCATTATTATGTTCTTAATCCAAAGTCCATTAAAGTAAATGAAAAGACACCTCCCATTGATTTCCATGGACATTGGATCAGGCCATAAATGTCTCTAATGATATTTTTGCAAGTATGTGCCATCAAACTGACATACTTTTCAAGTATCAATATATTAGAAAGTGGAGAATATCTGAAAGAAAATTTGAACAATCCTATTTTGAAATGGGTAAACTAGTGTAAAGTAAACTAAAAATAAGCTACTATGTCTTCGCAAGACCCTTTACATGGATTTTTATTTTGATCTATTTTAAAGACACTCTTGTTGAGATATTGCTATTGTCTTTTAAAATTATTTCATTTATAAAACATTTCTCTGCTTTGAAACCTCCTATTTTTGTAGTAAGTGGCTGAGTTACAAATGTGAACTCAAAGGGAATTCTAAGAAGGGAAATGCCATCCAGGAGAGATCTTTCCTTTATATCCTAGTGAGGAAATACACTGCATCACTTTACCGCAAGTCTTCATTAGGTTGCAAAAGCAGATCTATGCAGTATATAATTGAAATGAAAGGTAAGGGACTCTATAGTACAAAGATGTCATCAGTGATGGGAAAACTGCAGTTTTGAAAGGGGCCCCTATTCCAAATATGAGGCTCGAAAGATTTAGTGTCTTGAAACATCTTTCAGGTTGGTGCAATGTCATTGTGATAAAAAGGATGTCACTTAAATCACAGCAATGTGATGTACAAACTTGTCCTGTTGGACAAATTGCAAAGGTTTTATTCAGAGGAGAACTGATTTAGCTACCCTAAGAACCAGCCCAAACTTTTGCCCACTCTTGAAGCAAACTTTTTTAAGGGTTGAAAATGAATGGTTAAGGACCCTTCCCAGGAAGGAGGGCCCAACATGGCCTCTGTTCTGTCTTCTTATTCTCCTTGACCCTCCAGTTTGGCCCCCACACCTGACAGCCTCCCTGCAAACCCCTAACCAGGACCTATCAGTCTGGCCTTCATTTTTTGGGGTACTAGAGCAGTACCAAGTCCCTCTCAGAACTTCTCCTCTGGGCCCACATTGCTGCTAACTCATCTGCTAAGGGGGACAACATGCACAACATGGACTGCTTAGCCCTAGTCCATGATTGTTGACTTAGATTAAGCAACCATGGGGACCAGTAGAACAACTAACAAATCTTCAACCTCAGAGAGGGGAAGGGGACTATGGGCCTTGAACTTCTTCTCCTCAGAAAGAAATGGCTGGCTGGGTGGGTGGGGAGAGAATCGCAAGCTAACCCTCTCCAAGAGAAGGTGAAAAGTACAGACCACAGGTTTCCCTCAGTAAGAAAAGGAGCTGCCAGGAGGTTGGGTATGAGAGGAAGAGAGGAAGAGAGAAGAGCTGGAAAGGAAAGGTTTCAGCCTTCCTCTCTCAAAGATAAAGGCCTGAGGTGAGTTGCACTGAGGGAGGGAACTGGAACCTAGTGAGGACTGCACTCTATAGCCGGCATCAAAGTCTGGATAATAATTCATCTAATCTTTAAGTAAGCGGTCAGAAGCTTCTTTGAACCAAACAAACCTATGAAGCCGTGCTAGGTTTTGCTCCTAACTACCGATTATTCCTTCTTCAAGCTGACCTTTATACTGGGCCTTCTATTTGTCACCAGAACCCTAAAAACTTCCATTTGATGTGGTGCATTTTGTGTTTACGTTAGCTTTTAAAATTATTATTATTACCATGCAGTATTATGCATGGGAAAATTTCCTTCTGAGACCTTTTTTGTTGACATTATAGAATTTTAAATAGAATCTGTTGTCAGTGTAACCTCATACTGATAATGTTATATCAATCATGACTGGTCTTTTTTGGTACTGTAATTCTCACATATACAGTGGGCCTGAAAGTCTACACACCCAAGTTTGTGGTGTGCATCAGAAAAGCTGAGCACCCAATAGATCAAAAGGTAATAAAAGAGTGCAAGAGATACCAGACATGTCTCCCCTCAAATCCACCCAACAGTGTATGTCTGAGACACACAGGCTATGTCTAGACTGATGGCGGCAAATTCGTCACCGTCAGATCGATTTATCTGGATCGATTGAGCGGAAGTGGAGACCCACTTAATCGACCCAGAAATTGATGCTATTAATCCACCTCCGCCACATAGAGTAACGCTACGCTGATGGAAGCGCATTTTCCGTTGGCGCAGCGAACTGAAGACATCACGGTAAGTAGGAGTTAAGAAGTTGACGGGAGATACACAAGCTACTCTATATAGCTTGCATATCTCCCATCAACTGCCACTAAATTTGGAAGCAAGTGTAGACATAGTCTAAGTCTATGTTGACAGGTAGTATGGACTGACAGAAGGTGGCATGTTGTGGACAACTCCTGTGTGCAACACTCAGTCCCTAAGCAAGCTGGATAAGAAAGGTGCATTCACAGAGCATGAGTTAAAGTTGCCTTCAGCTTTACAATTGTTCACATTCCCCATAAACATACCAAAGACCACCTTTGCCAATCCATGGGGACTCAGGAAAGTTGGGCTTTACAGATACTGCACTAATGAACTAGGTTTAGAAACCATGGTACAGTGGGTACTGTAGCCATAACACTAGATTTATGAAGGAAATAACTCTGTATTCAATTTGTTACAATGGATCACAAATTGAATCTGAGCCAACAATGTGATGCCATTGCAAAAAAGGCTCATATCATTCTGGGGTTTATTAGCAGGAATATCATATGCAAGACACAGGAAATCAATGTTCTGCTCTACTTGGCACTGGTGAGGCCTCAGCCAGAGTACTGTGTTCAGTTTTGTGTGCCATGCTTTAAGAAAGATGTGGACAAACTGGAGAGAATCCAGAGGAAAGCAACAAAAATGATAAAAGGTTTAGAACTATAAGGAAAGGTTTTAAAAAATGGTCATTCTGAGTCTTGAGATAATAAGACTGAGGGGAGACCTGATAACAATCTTTGAATATGCTAAAGGCTGTAATAAAGAGGATGGTGATCAATTGTTCTCCATGTCCAGTGAACACAGGACAAGAAGTAGAATCAGATTAATCTGCAGCAAGGGAGATTGGGGTTAGATATTAGGAAAAACTTTCTAACTATAAGGATAGTAAAATACTGGAATAGGCTTCTGTAGGCTGGTGGCACGGTGTCCAGCCTGCGGCATGGCAACCCTTCCTTGGGCCCAGGCTCCAAGGAAGGCCACAGCGCCTTTGTCAAGGGGAATAAGCTCCCTGTTTATGAGTTTATAGCCCTGGCCCCTAAGCAGGGTGGGCTTCTCCGGCAGTCTATAGCCCCCTAGCCCTCATGTAGGGCAGGGCTGGTAAGGGGTCTGCAGCTCCCCGGCCTTCCAACAGGTGGGGTTGGCCAGTAGTCTATTGCCCCCGGCCCTCAGACAGGGCGGGGCAGCCAATGGAGTCTTTAGCCCCCGGCTCACAAGCAGTGCTGGACAGTACCAAGGTCCTCAAACAGGGCAGGGGGGATGATTAGTCTAGTGCGGGGCAGGGCAGACGAGCAGTCTGTTGCCCCCGGTCCTCAAGTAGGTGGGGCAGGTACAGTCTACAGCCCCCGGCCCTCAAGCCGGGTAGGGCTGGTGAAGCAGTCCATGGCCCCCAGCCCTCGAGCAGGTGGGGCACGTAAACAGGTTGCAGTCCCTGGTCCTCAAGCTGGGCAGGGCTGGTGCAGCAATCAATAGCCCCCAGACCTCAAGCAGGTGGGGCAGATCTAGTGGTCTATAGTCCCCAGCCTTACAGTCAGGTGGGCTGGCCAGCAGTGTCGAGGACACCAAGCACTCCCAGGGTGGTTAGGGAAGCAGGGAGGGGGACGCAGGCCCACCCAACTCCATTGCATCCCAGCCCAGGGCCCTATCAGTGGCAAAGCCGTTTGCCACTGAGTAAGCAGGGCTCCAGCTGCAACAAGCTGACAGGGGTTTCACCCCTGACTCAGCCACTTGCTAGTTGGCTGTCCCTGGGCCACTTCCTCCCACCCAATCCCTGGGTACCTGCAGCCATATAGCTCCCTCTGGGTTGCTGGGGGAGGCGATGAGTGGGCATCCGGCGAGTCCCTCACCATTGACCGGCGGCAGGTCCGGAAACGCCTCAGGGCCGTCTGCAGAAGGTAGCTCCTCCTCTGGTCCACAAGGTTCAGTCCACGCCAGCAGGTCTTCCACACCAGGCAGCTCCTCCAGATCAGGGCTGGCCTCAGGGGGTTTTTCCCACCCAGCGGGCTTGGGTAGCTGCTCCCAGCTACTAGGGCCCGGTGGCCCTCTCCAGTCACTTGGACCCGGCAATTCGGGCAGGCTTTGGAGGCTCCGGTCAGCGGAGCAGTTGCACCAAACAGCTGCAGAGCCTGAGTCAGGCCTAGGCCACAGCCTCTCGGAAGACACACCTGCTTCTAGCAGCAGCTTCCCTCTGACTGAGTTGCTGGGCCTATCTTTTATATTTCCCTCCCTGGCCCTGGCTCCACCCCTCTGCTTCCAGGTGGCTTGGCCTGCAGGGCCTGGTTCTGTCCAGCAGGGGCAGAGTGACCCTTCCTCGGGCCCAGGCTTGGAGGAAGGCCACAGCGCCTTGCTACAGCTTCCAAGCGAGGTTGTTTAAGAAAAGGTTAGACAAACAGCTGTCAGAGCTGGTCTAGGTATACTTGGTTCTGTGTTAGTGTGAGGGGATGGAGTAGATGACCGCTCAAGGTCTCTTCCAGGCCTACATTTCTATGATTCTGTATGGAGGTCAGCTGCTCTGTGTTGGCCTATGCTTTACCATTTTCATATTTAACACCACCTTCAGTGGTTGTTACTGGCACCCTCTTGGCTGTGATGTCAGATGTGCAGTCTTATACAATTAGCTGTAATCACCTCCCACACAGAACCCAATATCCTTCCACCCTGGACGTCTCAGCCTTGCATTCTGCACAGGAGGGTAATGATAGTTTGCGATAGAAGACTGCACCCCTTGCATCACAAAGGGAGAGAGGATGGTCTAGTGGTTAGGGGGCTAGCCTGGGACCTGGATAAAATTTCCTAATCCACCATATACTTCCTGTATGACCTTGGAGAAGTCACTTAGACTCTCTGGGCCAAATTATTAAAGCTATTTAGGTGCCTAAAGAAGCAGATAGGCTCCTAGTGGTATTTTCAAAAGCACCTCAGTGCCTAACTCCAATTGATTTCAATGGAATCTGGCAGTCAGTGCCCCAGTTTTCCTTCTGAAAACAAGGGTAATAGTACTTCTCTATCTCACAGGGCTGTTGTGATGATAAACATGTTAAAGATTGTGAGGTGCTCACATATTACAGTAATGGGGGCCATATTAATTGCCTTAAATAGCATTGACCCTGGTGATCTCTTTCTCTTCAGCCAATGAGCACTTTGCTTTAACAATACAGTGAGATCCTGCATTGATACTGTTCCTTTGTTGTCCTAGGAGCTGTCATAAATGAAAGGACTTCACAGCAGTTCTGATATTGCCCTTCATCTGTATTTATTAGCCATGCTCACTGAGTTTTCACATAGGGTCCAGTGAGCATGGAGGTCAGTGGGGGGAATAAAGTATTTTGGCAGTCCCGAATTCCTACATGATCAGCTGTCTGAACAATACAATTTGGTAGAACTTTTCAATACAAGATAGAATACAGTGCTCAAATTACCCTTATTTTACTGTAATTGTTTTCCTTTCCTAGGGCAAAGGGTTCTTTCTGGAACCCTCTACCAATACTGAGTAGTGTGCTTCCAACATAGCTTATTAGACTCTATTCTTTCCTTTATCTGCTACTACTGTTACCATAAATAAATAAAGTAACCTCCACAAGGTAGCAAGGAACAGACTGTAAATAAACATTAGCTTTTTGTTGAAAGCTAGTAATGAGCTATGTATAGTACAAAACTAGGAAAGAAAAATGGGACCAGGCTTGACATAATGAACCAGAGAAACTGATATAAGAACTTCCACTTGTCTGAAGTATATGCAGAAATACCAAACTCAAACTATGTTGAATTATAAATGATAACCATGTCCCTGAGCAAAAAAATAAATCCCAACTCCTCTCTTGAGAATTAGAATTACCCCTTTCTGGCCTCAGCAGTCAAACCCATAGCTTGAGCAACTATCAACTACCTCAGAGGGATAACTGAATCTTCAAACGAGGTACATTCATCAGATGAGCCTGGAGTTTGCTTCCACCCTCCCCTCCGAACTGAGGTTACAAAAATCCAAGGAACTAGGAAAGTATTAAGTTAGATAGATGCTCCACTAATTAAATAACCTACCCAGTTTTGCTTATCTCACTTTCCTCTCAGGAAAGCTTTTATATGATACATCCTGAAAGGGTTCTTTTAGCAACTGGCATGCAGCTGGCACAATGTTCATTGGCATATGCACATTAAATTACACAGCTAGAAATTTCACTGTCTTGTTATAACATTTTTAGTTCACATCATCATCATCTGCATGAATTTTTGCCTACTGTATCTGTCTCCAGCATAGCTATGTACTTGATGTTGTGGGTTTATCATCATTCCCACATTCTGCATTTTCAAAGAGCCAGTTGTGATTTAGCCATGCAATTCACATTTCAATCAATAGGAGTTTTGTGGCTAAATCCCAAGCAATTCTTGTAAAATGTGTTATTTTCTTTAATCAGAGGTTTGTGGATTGATTTTCTTTATTTATTGTTTTTACAGTTGTTTTAAAAAAGAGGCTGTCATAGAGTAACGTGTATACATATATAAAACATACACACACTTATTATTTAGTCTATCACATCAGTCCATAGCACAGTACAGCACAGAATAATGTCTGTTGATATTATGAAGCCATTATATTAGAGAAATGTATATCAACAATTGTAACTAACAGTTGCAAGATCCCTGGTCCCATTGAAGTCAATGGCAAACCTTTCAGTGTCTTCAGTGTGACCAGGAATGGGCCCATTATAGTTATTAATATGTATCTCTCTATGACCACCATAATATCAATTGACCCCCCCCCCCCCCCATGATGTACTATGGGCCTACAGTTTGCAGAGTTTTACCCTGAGTTCAGGATTTGGTGCTATATCAAAAAACAACTGTAGAATCAAAATCAAAGATGATGTGGGAATATATTCACACATAGTGGCCAAGAATATACACTAGACTATCAGTCTGCAAAATGAAAAGGAACAAATATCAACTCTGTCCTACACTGCAGATGTCTACTGCAGCACATTCTCCATTCACTCAGTGCAGGGCTCTACCACTGACTTCAGTGGGAGTTCCATTTTCAGAATATGTTGCTGAACTGACCTTATCAGCATTGACACTGATAGTGATGGTGAGAGACCATTCATTAGACTGGTATTTGTCTGAGCTGAGTACAAAGCTTTCTGGAGGTTCAAGGGTCATGCTGCTGTCTGGGAGCTCTTCTGCTGAATCTACCCCTTTTCCAGTCACAGCAATGAGACTGGCGCTTCAAAGTCCTGCTCACCCATTTCACACGTCACTTGAGCACCACTGCAGCCACACATTCACTGTATTCACTGCTTACCCTCCATTTCTTCGCTATCTGTGGCGATGGGACTCCACATCTGCTTCCTCAATTCTCTTTGGGCAGTTCAGAAGAAAATACAAGGCACTAGGGAAGTGTTAAATTAGTTAGATGCTTCATTGATTAAATAATTTGTAGCTAGTTTTCATATTTACATTCAACGCATCTCTCTAAAGGAATAATTGAAAACTCATCTCTTGCAAAGTTAACCGTTTCCAGTCTATCATGCCTTTCTGCATATCATTTCATACTGCAGATTTCCAGTTTGATGGTTATGAAAGGTTTAAAAAATTTAATTTGACCTTGTGACCTGTAAACAAATGATTTATGGTTGATATTGTTCTGGGATAACTGAACTGCTGCCTTGAAGCAAAATGGATTAAAGGATTTGCTTTACTTACGCTGGGCCAGATTCTGATGCACTTCCTAACACGCAGTTTATACTGTAACTCCTCCAGAACCCCCATTGATTTTAAAGGCGCTGCCCCAGGAGTTAGGTGCCACTCAATATGCAGAAAGGTATCAGAATTTGTCCCACAAAGTTCTCTGTTCTTGATATTGTTTTGATTTGGAAGATAAACAGTTTGCTCAATTTCCCCCCGCCTCACATCTGTCTACAAAGTACATGTAAGCTCTTACAACATACTTTAAAAACAAATTAATTAGCGTATTTTTCTTTTAAAAAAATTCCTTTTAGGAGAATTATGGGCACCCTTGAAATATCACACAAATGTATGTGTTAGAGGCAAAACAAGCACTGTACATTTTAATATGGAAATATACTTTAGTTCCAGGCTTTCAAGGGGCTATTTTACCACTGTGAATAAAATTATTTTAAAAATGATGGACAGCACCTTGATGGTGTTCCTCTGAAGCTAAAACTTTAGAACAATGTGCATTAGCGAGACAACACTGGCATTTAAAAAGTGTTTCTTGTATCATTGGTCTCTTTTGTGTTTTTGTCATGCTCTTTAGGAAACAACAGAGAAAGAAAAATATGAAATTTGAACACAGCAAATTTAATTATAAAACAAAGCCACCCACCTTGCTTTCAGGGTCAGGAAGTATAATCGCCTCCTTTTGACGCAAGAATGAGTTTAACGACATATGTTAAATGAACAATTATTTAAAATAAAAGGAAATGACCTTAAAAACAGCTGCAGTATGTCAGGCTATAGCACAGAGAGCACTGCAGAAAAAACAGCCCATTGTGGAACTCAGAAACATACACAGTCAGAGTTCTCCAGTAACTGTACCTTTTCAAAAACAAAAAGCAATTGCTTCAGCGAATACGCAATACACCTTGCTCTATATTTGATCTCACCAACATAGTCTTTCTCCTTGTGCTGCAGGAGCAGATCAAAAGTCACTGTTGGCTGCCAAATGGTGCTTTAAAAGTGTATTTTTCAATAAATGGGTTTTTACTGAAGGTTGCAGGCACTTCAGCATTAAATGCACACCTAAGAAGAATAAAAAGGAAATAGCATATTGCAACAGAATAAATTCATTTTTATTGAAACAGCCAAGAGTCACATGACCAAGCATCTAGCCTTTAGGATAGCAACAGAACTAGCTTGAAATGGTAAAAGAATTAACCAGTCTGCCGCCTCTTTACACCAAGCTTTTTAGCTGTCGACGCATTGCATGTCCATAGCCTTCACAGCGCATCTGTAGAGCTATTAAATTGGATAATCCCTCTGGCCTTTGATACATTTCTGGACATGATTATTTCATTACTCGCAGTATATCAGTAGGATCATAATAAAAAGGACTTCTGACAACCTGCCAAGAGTTTTGTGGCCTTGTAAACACAAAAGTGCTCTAATAAAATTTTATTAAGTGTTAAAAAGTCATAAAAAGTGAAATAACATAAACTACAAAATTTACTGTCCTCAGCAAATGCTGAAAATATCGTCCATAGTAAAATTAAATTAGCATGTAATAGACAGAGAAGCAGTGTGGAGTGGGTTTAAAAGAGGATCCAGGAAAAAAAATTGCACTGGAACTGGGTCCTGGGGATTTAGTTTATGGAGATCCTTTATTTTTCTTGGACGGAAGGTAGAGATGAATGAATATGCAGATTATAGACAGGGGCGTTCTAAGGTCAATTTGTGCCCTGTAGGTTGTCGATACTTCTTGGTGGGGGGAGAGAATATATCGCAGGCTGGATGTAGTAGGTGATGGGAGGAGGGAAGCGAGAGACCTGGCTGCGGCTGCTGTCCACTAGGCTGCGCTGTGAGACTAGGAATCTCTCTACCGTACCTAGGGAGGCAGGGAGGGAGTGGGACCTAAGGGAAAGAATCCCATCGTTCAATAGGAGTGTTCGCCCCCCACTGTAGACATTATATTTACATTTTTGGCGTTTTCTTACAAATAAAAAAAATGGAGTGAAGAAAACAATGGTGCAGGGTAGAGCTGCCACAGACTTTCTCTGGGGGGAGGGAGAGAAGGAGCTGGTTCCTTCGGCTGCATTGCCCATGCCTGCCTTTCTCCTGCCACTTCCAGTCCTGCTGCCCAGGGGGGGACGAGATGTCCCCGATCCCTATTTCTGATGGGGGCAAAGGGGGGGGGGGTGAGCCTTAGGCCGGCGCTGCGCTTTTCACTTGCCTTCCTCGCGTTGCACCGTAAATGCCACGAGGGGCCAGACCGTGGAACCAAGTAAGTGGACGCGTCTTTTGCTTGCACTGGATCCTGCCCTGCGGGCAGCGGCTCGCCAGCGTCAGGGGCCAGCGCCCCGGGGCGCGGGGCCGGCGGGAGGGTGCTCGCAGCTTGTGTTTGTAAGAGCTGGCCGGTTGGGACTGGGGACTGCCGGAACTAATCCAGCAAATCCTCCCCCTCTCCCCAGATCTGCACGCCAGGAGCGGGAGGTGAGGCCCAAACTCCCCACTCCGGGCTGGGGCGGGAGGGCCAGGTTTCCCCCGAGCTTCCATGGCCCCCGGGGGTTGCACGGAGCGGGGGCTGCCTGAACCCAGCCCGCGGTCGGTGTCCCAGGCTGCCTCCCCCCAATGGCCCAGCAGCAGCATCAGGCCTGGGTCTGACCCCACGCTGGTCAGAAAGGAGCCTTCGGAAATCCGCAGGCAACGTCTCCCCTCCGAGCCCCGTGCATCTGCAAAGCAATCGCACCAGCAACCCTGGCTGCTGCCCTCCCTCCCTGGGCCACACGTGGGAAAAGCTTTGCGCAGCACCCTTTCCGCACCGTAACTTGCCCAGGAGGGATCAGCTAAATGGTCTCCGGGCCGGGGAGACCTTCTGAGGACAGCTTGCAAAATGCCCGGCTGCACTGGCGAAGGGAGAAAACAAATCTGTTTTATATTGGTTGTTTTAGGAGTCAGTATTACTCTGCTAATCAGGATTGAAGCAAACAGGACGTAAATGAGCAGGCAATGCCAGGGTTTCAGGCCATCACTCTCACACACACACACATTTCCTTAGTTTTTAGGCTGTGCTAGGATTTACCTGAATTTTGCCAGGAAGGAAGTAAAAGTGTTCCAGTCACATGTAGTCACTCACCAGCGTGCTGGCAACGCTGCCCCAAAGGGGGGGACTTTATACTAAATCATGGACAGAACATTTTAAAAAGTTTCATTTATTCAGCTGAAAAGGATATTTGATTTTTAGGTGCAAGGCTGATGTCCAAGGCTAAGCAGAGCAAGTTACTGAGTTACTCACTGTATAAGCCTGTTTTGTCTTTGATGAACATGTGCTGAATACATGCTGTAAAACTAAACCAGAAGTGCAGCTAGCAATACATAACTGTTCTGTGGAATAGGCAGTGGAAATATTTGTAGGCAAAAAAAAAAAAAAGAAGTTTTAAGATACATATTACACACATACAGGTAACCAAGGCCATTGTTCCTACTAAGAAAACTCCATATACAGTTGTTTTTAGGAGTGATTCTAGCAATTCAGTAAGCAATTAATATTCTAGTAACAGAGGATAGAGTTTTAAATTCATGCACTGCACAAGTACAAGGTTAAAAGCAAACAAACACACTTCTATGCTATTGTTTTGAGTCCTAGGAAACAGGAGCTAATGAATGAGTAAGCTGTTGGCACAGCCTTATGATACTGCATGCTTTACACTGAATGCTATAAATTTGTTAGTTTCCAAAATAAATATTTCCATTTGTATATGATGTTGGCTAGAACCATATGCATATATAGAACCTACAAGCATAAAATATATAATAACCACAAGGCTATTGTCATATTTTTTTAAATCCTTATTTTTGTCCCTTTTGGAGCTAGAAGTATGAGGACATTATTGTATGATCAATATTTAGTTATATTTGCAAATTACAGAAAATGCATTTTTATGCAGACAATGTATTTGATCAATAGCAAAAGTCTTCACTCGATCTATTCAACATTTTCTTTTTGAAATATATTAATATAATCTTAATAACTGATTAGCAATACACAGAATATTGTACAGAACACATTTTGGGAGATAATTCTGCATTTTTGAAGGAAAGTTAAGAAAATTACCACATCATATAGTCTCTTAATTTAAGAAATCTGTGATCATATATATCTTCTGCATAAAAATGCATATCTTAAATATGAGATCCAAAGAATTAGTTATTTTTCATATACTACTTAGGGGCATTTTTAAAATACTGTCACAAAATATAATTTAAGGACTACAAAAATATATGTAGTGCAGAAGAAGAATAAAATAGTCAAGGCTTTGAAATTAATATATGACTAAAAAGTCACTGAAGCATTATAGAATGTCACATATATGTGAATAATGTGTACATATATATGTATAACTTTGAGAAAGTTTTTAAATGCAATGCAGGGGTGCTGGAATTTGTTTGCATGTCTGGAAGAATCAGGGTGATCATTAAAATGTAGGAGCAATTACCTTATTTCTCTGATTTTGAAACACCCTTGAAAAAATTGCTTTGGACTTTGACATGAAAATGTGCACATAATTGTTCTTTTTCAATATATATTTTAAACTTCTCATATCAATCTGATTCTGCCCAAACATATATGCCATTAAAACCTCAATCATGCAAGTAATCCCATTTGGGAATCTGAGCTGAGTAAATGAGTTACTGGATCAGGGCTTAAATTATTTAAGAAACACTTTCTTTAAACTCGGCATTCTATTTTTGCTGAAATTGTAGCTTTGTGAGTGCAAAGGATTTTCCAAATCAGCTTCATGGGATTTAACACTGCAAAGCCACCAGAGATATGCAAATGAAATTTTAAAACAGGAATCGTAAATTTAAATGAGCGTAATAAAAACACAATAACCAAGGGCCTGATCCTGAGAGCTGATAAGCATCTGCAACTCCTATTTAAAATTCTTTCATTTCAATCCTGTTGATTTCAATGCATGGAATCATTATTTATTTGTTTTATAGCATGCTAAAGTGTGCAGGGCACTTCACATGAGACTTGACCCCCTGCCTGAGACAGTTTACAGTCTGAATTTCAGACATGACACAAAAGGGGAGGAAGACACACATAATAGAAGACAACAGTTGCAACAGACAGTAGTAATGGATCAGGTCCTATGCTCAGAAATTAAGAAGAAGTGCATGTAACTTCTTTTGCTGGGTTTCTTTAGCTATTTCAAGAATTTAAAACAACCCAGTACCCAACACTGTCCCAGCTCTTTGACTATACTTATCTAAATCTTTGTGAATTAACCAGTGGCTTCAAGTCTCTTCAAAAACACTGTATTACAGCTGTGCTCTTTGATACAGAAACAGATAATGGGTGAAATCCTGGGCCCACTGATGTCAATAGCAAAACTCCATTGGCTTCAGTGGGGCCAGGATTTTACCCATTCTGTACGGATACTTTGTATCAAACATATGATAGAGATTTTAAGTTGCCTTTAACAGAACTGAAATTAGCTGTTTTAAAAATTATTTTAATTGGTTGCTAACTTTTTCTGCTGGTAATAAGACATGTAACATAGAAGTGTAAACTAATGTATGTGAGCAGTTCTTATAGCATTTTCTCTTTTTGTAACTACCCAGTAACTATAAACTAACACTTCAGCTTAAAATCTCCTACATTTGGTATATATAATATATGTAGAGCATGTAGGTAAGACTATCAGGTCTGATCTAAACTAAACCAATAGCAGTACAGACATTCAAAGTCAGGGATGCTCATTCCATCCACATTTCATTCTCATCTTCAGGTGTGCAATACATTAGTACAAGAGATGAGGTAAGTAGGAAGAGGCACTATTGACTCTGAACTCCTGCTTCTGTGCATTTGAATCATGCCTTTAGTGTTTTTTAAATGTTTTTCTAATTTTACTTTCCCTTAATTTTCTTAGCAGCAGCGGCATTCTATATAGCACTTTTCACCTGATATAAAAAAAAATCATATCAGAAAAAACAGTATTGCTTTTTTTTTTCATTTAAAAAAAAAGTCAACTCCCTTTCAGCTACCCACACAGACAGCTCTTGACTGATTTTTTTGTTCTGATCCATCAGTCCTTCAGACTGGGATGGAACCAATCCTTTGTATGTATTACATTTTCATCATTTGGATGGAGTTTGGAATCATATTCTTCCTAGCCACAGAAAACATTCTTCTTACACTCAGTCTGAACTAATGTTTCACACCACAGCATTCAGGGTGTAAATCTTAAATTGTAAAGCTACATTTTCTTCTTTAGGATTCTGCACTGTGTTCACACCAGGCCAAATTCGTTCTTTCGATATTCATGTGCTAATCCCATTCAAGTCAACAAGAGTTGAATGGGTAGCTACATGGGCAGAACTGAGAACAGTATGTATGCAATGTATTAGGGACAGCAATCCCTGTTGGAAAGGATTATGAAAATTAGCTGCTTTATATGCTTAATAAAAAGTAGCTTTTTTAACTAAGTGAACTTGTCAGTAACACATCAACTTTGAGCCCTTCTCTTTCTCCACATGAAGAGGAAATGGCCTGCAATCATTCATTTACTTTTTTATTCACAGCTCTTCTGTAATGAAAAACCACTAAACAGGTTTACATTAAATTTGGGATCGTGTGTGTGTGTGTGTGAATTTCATTCAGGCATAGCACTTCAATATCAAGCTTCAGTTTGATGTGCATTTAAATGGCTAAGCTATCTACCCCCTCAAAAATGTGTGTTTATAATGAATCAATGGACCTAGCCTTAACTACAGCAGCACTTCTTGGTATCATTTTAATATATACCAGATATCGATCATTAAACTGGAACAAATAATTTTGAAAAGACTAGCTTTACATTTTCCTGATGGTGAGCAATTTTCCATATTTATAATCTACCATTTTGAAAGCATTTCCTTATTTCCTGAGTTTGAAGTACAACTTAGTGTCTTTGGCTTGGTCTACACTTACCCCGGCAATTCGGTGGCAGTCGACGGGAGTTACGCAAACTATGCAGAAAACGTGCGTTACTCCCGTTGACTGCTGTGCTTCTCTTCTGCGTGCCAGCTTCACTGCACTGCGCTGATGGGAACTGCGTTCCCACCGACACAGCCCTAGGCCACTTCCGGGGGTGGATTAATAGCGTCGTCTTCACTGACTGCTCAGTCAATCCAGATAAGTTGATCTGACGGCAGCAAAATAGCCTTTGTTGCCTGATTGCTTCGCTTTCCCAAGTTTCTTGAAGTTTGTGGCCCATGTTACTTTAAGTCTTGGAGCCTTCATATAACCCTAGCTTCTGAATAGTCTCTGAGATAATTTCATAAAATGTTATCTGCAGCTATGTGATTCTCATTTGCAAGTTACTGCCTGCAGATGTCAAACTCATGGTGCTGTTAGTACTGTATGTCTAGGTCACAGAGCCTAAAATGAAGGCCAGGAGCCAGACACTCACTTGGGGGCAACTGCAAAGAAGAAAGTGGTTTTCCTAATGAAAAACTATATATCAGAGTTCATGGCTTTTCAAGACAGTAGTAGGAGTGTTCCTTAAGAGTCTGATTCTGCTCACACTGAAGTCAATGAGGATTTTACCATTGACTTCAGTGTAAGCAAGACAAGGGACCTAAGCATTTTATCTAGATGCCAGAGGATAATCAGATTCTGATGTACTCTAATACTTTAGCCATAGATTTGCTGCATAGTCTACCCATTGCTGTAAAACTGTGTGGCAACTTAGATAAATATTTAAGGGCAGGTTGAAGTCAATGGAGCTGCACCAATTTACACTAGCAAATAATTTGAACTTACATTTCTAGCCCTTACGGTTGCAAAAACATCCTTCCAAATATGGACCTAGTATAAACTAATGAGTCTGCAGAATAGCTCTGAGAAGTGTGAACTGCACCTATTAATTTCAGTGTTGTGTTAACTTAGAAGTCTGATAATGATAAGTTAAATAAATGGTTACATTGTTTACTATTAAACTGCTAATATTTTAGCAGAAACATTCAGGTAACATGCTTAGTTATTGTTGGATGCAGCAGCAGAGCTCCAATTTGGGGTGGTAGTAGCATTAATGCAGCACATGCAAGGGGGTAGCTCCTTGCTGCTGGATAAGAACAAGTGACAATCTAGCTCCCATGTGATCTTATTCCTGTAGCCTTTGCCCTTCCTTCATATTGTTTATCACCTTTGCATTGTATCCTGTGCAGAATTAGAAAATATTTTCATATCTCCTTAACCCAGATGGGTTAAGATGTCAGCAAAAGATACATATGTGGACCTCGTTCCTTGTTCTCTCGTTGGAGAACCTGGGTTACATCAACATTAGAACAGATCACCATAAGAAGACTTATACTAGTATAGAAAAAGGCCACGGTATTAATTTTAGTTAGCTTGAGATTCTGGCAATTCACAAGAAAGTAGTACTGCATGTAATGTGTGGGTAAATAGGGCGTGTCAGCCGTATTTTGAATTTTGGCTTCTTCACCTCACAACTAGTGCTTTGCCTGAGCCACAGAATTCTGATTCAGACGTGGGTCCCAGGCCCCCTAAAGTATAGAGGTGTTTGGATCAAGGATTTTGGTTCAAATCTTCTCTAATGACAGCGTTTACATTATCAGTATAGATTCTTGCCTTAGAATCAGATCGCACAACTGATTTTATTTTTGCTTAACTTTAATATGGGCATAATAAGTGGAAGGAGCATCAGAAATTAGGAAAAGAAATAGGGATCCCCTTCCCCCCCCCCCCCACACACTACAATCAAACAAAACAAGACAGCTGTGTGAGGGTACATGCCATCCCAAGAAGTTAGGTAGGGCATCCCTTCATTCTAGGCTGTAAAGTTTCCTCGTCTTGTATCGTCATCCCTACAGCCAGGTGGACAAAGAGTCTCAGAAGAGACTGTATAGAACTACAAGTAGGATGCCAAAAAGAATCCAGTTCTCATAATTTATGACAGCCTCACTTTCAAAAGGCTTCTAGCACCTCCACCAGCCTGAGGTCATGCTCAAACTCGGGTTCCTAAACGGTACCAGCTAGGCACTGACCAGATCAGTTCCAGAGGGATAGCCGTGTTAGTCTGTATACAGCAAAAACAACGAGAGTTCTGTAGCACTTTAAAGACTAACAAATTTAATTTCAGCAGGCATAAGCTTTCGTGGGCTTCAGCCCACTTCCTCAGATGCAGTTGGTAGAAATAATACAGCAAATATTGGCAACATATATAGGAGGCAACATATACATATCCAAAGGCATAGACAACAATGGGGTAGGTGGATTAAAGCCTCAAATACCCGGCATGCAGGTTATACAATGTGTTTTATTCACCTGGGAGACTAGACCAACTATATAATATTTTACCAGATGCACATGTACCGTATTTCCCCATGTATAAGACACACCTTTTTTCGAAAAATTTGGGGTCTAAAAACTGGGTGCGTCTTATACAGTGGTTTTAGATTTTTTTAACCGTAATACATTTTTTTTCAAATTTCGGGCCCCAAAATTAAGGTGCGTCTTATACATGGGAGCATCTTATACATGGGGAAATACGGTATTTAGGCATTTTTTAAAGGTACGGTGTCACCCAGTTAATTATTCATATTACATGTAATTTGGTACATTGTAGGTTCAGTAGTAACAAGGACATTTTGCACTTGCATCTCAGGATCTACCCGGGCATTACAAATATTGATTTATTCTCAGAACACCCTACTAGGCCAGCACTAACCCCATTTAAGAGGTGGATAGAGTGAGACAGAGAAGTTCAGAGTTAGATTGTACCTGTTCAGCCCAATAGGAGCTCTCTAGGCAAGCTGGTGGAGTGGATACTACTATACGCCCTGCAGGGGTGCATTATACTTCCGATCGTATGGCTGGCTAGCTCTGCCAGCTGATGTGAAAGAGAGGTGGAGCCAGGGCTCTGCCTACTTCATCATCTTGGAGGTGCCCCATCAGGGCTAGGGGTAGAATCTAGCCCTACTATAAGTGGTTTGCCCAATGAATGGCAGAGCTGATAAAATACCCAGAGATCCTATTCCCAGCCCCCTGCTTTAAACCCTGTTCACAATAGACCCTCCTAACGTAATAAAAATGAATGGTGCTATTGAGATCACTATCACCATTAATGCATGCAAGGGCAACTTGAAACTGAGCTCAGCTCTTGGTAATGTGGATTGCCACAAGAACCTGTGATGATCACAAATTTAACCCAGGTCTCTACTACATTTTAATATATATATTTTACTGTATAGTTTGTTAGATGTGTGAATTATTCCAAGGGAGACAATATGTTCTATTGGGTAATGGCCAGATTCTGCTAGTCTTGTATGGAATAAGTAGGACTTTACTGTGCAAGTACTCCTATTGATTTCAATAAGCATAATTCTAGGTTAAGGTGAGCAAGGTGTGAATAAGGGTAGCAGAATCTTAAACCCCAGCCCTGCACTCCACTAGCACCTGTGTACTACCTCACTGAGTTAATTGGGCCACTGCATAAGCATAGGTTCTGTGTGAGGGGATCTGATTGCAGGATTGGAGCCAATATCATTAGTTACTTATTTTAGCTGAAATATTCAGATATACATTAGCTCTGAAAACATATTGAGGCTGTATAATTGCTGTCCCTGCATTCCCATTCTCTAGATGTACAATACTATTTATACTTGTATTACTCAGTGTCAATTAGTAAACTGGAAAACATGAGAATAGCTGTAAGAAAAAGTTAATAGCATGAGCATGGTATACATGAAAACTGCATTTTGGACCTAAAAGTTTCATCCATTGTAATGTGTTCTTTTCCCCACTCCCAAATAATAGGAAAAGAAAGCTATTTAAAAGCACAGATCCACATTAAAAACCCCCCATCATTTTAAAATACAAAACGCTTTAATAGTTTTTAGTAATAAAATAACCAGCCAGAAAACTTTTTCTATTTCAATTTTGTGCTTTTATGTAACTTCAATATCCCGTATCAGTTTAATATAAAATTCCATTAAAAACATACCTTTCCTTTTGAGATTAGAACCAAACATAACACGATCCAGAATTAATTTTTATGGCCAAGATATAATCCCCTAAAACAGGGTCTGATAGTGGAAATGCTGACACACCTTTAAGGGTAGCATCATGATTGACATCACTATCATGTTGAAACCAATACACAAATAAACTTAAGATAATTGCTACATAGTTTATGCAGCAGTGGAATGCCATAACTTTTATGTATGACTACATTACAACCTTTAGATAAATTGCTTGATGTAAATCAGCTGTGTAGGGCCAATTCATTTTTGTCTATCTTAAAAAGGGCTCAGAAAAACATCATTCCTCATCAAATAATCAGTGAAAAGACAGCTTACTGTAATAGATGGAGATAAAGAATGGGCTCAAGAGAAGAATGTGCTGTCTTATCAGGATGGACTTAATTGTCCCTAACAGCCAATGTAAAGCTGCCTACAGATGATATTAATTGATTTAATTGTTAATTAATCTGATTGTAACTTTGTCAGACAAAAAATGCTGAAAAATTTACAAACACCCATTTTATGTGACATTTAGCTCAGCAATGGAGCTGTTCTCTAGACACCTCATCAATGCTGATGAAGCCTACAGGGTCTGCTGTAAATATTTCTGTACCATATATGGTTTGCTGCTGTAGGTCTACCACTGCTGATCATATTTCATGACAAATTCTCTCCCTTACCATACAGGGGTTTTTCACTGTAGAGCCACATAAATTGGTCGTATTGCATGATGAATTGTCTCTGGCCTCCATATTCCACCTGTATGTGCTGCACCATCCCAGCAGCACGGTGGCAGACCTGCCAATCCCATACACCTTCCTACCAGTCTTTTCCACATCCTCTTTCAGCAGTGACTGAGCTGGCTTTATAATATAAGAAAGGCTGCTATGCTATAGAATCCACACACAGATTTTGTAAATTCTGGATATTTCAGTGCCAAAATATTGTACCGAAAAGCTACTATTGACATGTATTTTGTGTGTATTTCACTAAAAAAGAGGAGGCAACGAAAGCTGCATTGGTGGAAGTGGTCTTGAGAGGTGGCTCTTGAGCAGTGGTCTAGAAACAAGCTTTAGCTGTTTTCTGGCTACTGATGTTAGTTAGTGGTGTGATGATTGGGCCAAGTCCTGCCTCCATTGACACAGTAATCCCTCTGATTTCTCTCTCCCCTCTCCCATAGATTCCTATCAATGATGGGATTCATTTCACAGCTTGTGATGTTATCTGTTTTATGGAAACGTTCTCTATATGTGAAAGAGTTAGATGCTACGGTACCATGACCTGCAGACTCTTGTAACATTTATAAACATCTGAAATTGACTTCAGTGAGGTTCAAAGGGGTAGCCGATGGGTGACATTTGTTCTTTTTTGTGATTGGTAGCAATTGTGATAGTAATTATTCCAGCAGGTGACACGTACGACTGGACCTTACACCTAAATCAAACACAAAGGACTTGATTTTGCTACTGTGTTATTCCAGTTTTACAATGGCGTAATTCCATTAATATCTACGGAGTTACACTTGTCTCAAAATGGATTAGTGCAGTGGTGGAACAAGGCCATCATTGCTACAAACAAAACAACTTTTTTTTTAACAGAAAATCTTAGAAGTTCCGGAAGAGGGATGTAGTTCAGTAGTAGAAGGGAGTTTCTCCTTGCCCACTCCCAAAAATTGTTCAGCTCTTTCAGGATAGACTCCCATGTTCTATAGACACATCTGGTCCAGGCTTTCAGCACGTAACATCATTCATCACAATCTGACATTCTACCACTGCTGCCTACATTCCATCAACATGCCACAGAACATCTTTTCTTCTCTCAACACCTTACATTTCATCTGTTCATAGGCATCATTCATGCAGTCTAACAACAAAATGCCACCATTCACAGATTCTAACAACATAATCACTAGTTGTACAAGTTCACCTTTAGAATATCCTATCCCCATGGTCACTAAGGGGTGAATGAGTAAATTCTGAGACTGGGATATGATCTGCTCCAATGACATGATCTGCTCCAAAACAAAAATACAGTATTCCTAATTAGTAAACACCACATTTACCTTATATAACACTTCTCATTGAATGATCTCAAAAGTGCTTTACAAACATTAATCCTCCCAAGGTGAGTATTATCACTTAATTTACAGATTGGTAAACTGAGGTATGCAAAAAGTAAGTGACTTGTCTGAGGGCTTGTCTGGAGAAACACTTCATGGCTATGCCACAGTAGCAAGCCTTGCACTAAGTGTCTCTGTGGACTCTGCTGATGCCCACTAAAAATTCTGTAGTGCGCTTTGATCTACCCTGCTTTGAAATGGGAGTAGTTTATAGTGTACTATGGACATCTTTGTGCACGTCAGCAGGATCCAGATGGTGTTCAGCAGACTAGATTTACATCCCTGCTTGCCACAAACTAAGTTTGTGAAGACAAAGTCTGAAGGTCATACGCAAGTCCATAGCAGAACCCTGGAGTCCTGACTTGTAATCTACTGCACTAGACCATAATACCTTCCAAAAATGATGAATTTTTTACCATCATTTTCACAGTTCTCACTCCCTCTATTGAGCTTCAGATGTAAAAATATTGAGAGTCTTCTTTTGATAATCAGTAATAAGTATGTGGAAGTCAGAACAAACTAATTATCCTGGAGATTAATGACAAGAAAAAATATTGGTTATTTATCGATCTTGAAGGAAACTTCTTGGGAGACATTACATTTCTGGGGAATCTGGTCTTGTTTATGTAGAGGGCATTGGAATTCGTGTAATGAACATACCATTATGTTCATTTCATTGCTACAGTGCAGTTACTGTTCATTCTGGTTGCACAGAACACCATTTTTCTGCTAAAAATGACAGATGTGACCACTTCATGATGAAGCTCTAAAAGCCTAATGGGTCAGACTGCTGCAAGTGTCTTACAGTTGTGTGGGTCTGGGCCACACAGATTCAAGTTGTGCTGCTGTGTCCTTGGAGGAAAGTATTTCCTTTACCACAGAATGACTGCTTGCCAAGTTAGATCTTGCTGCAGTCAGCACAGTTGGGGAGTATGTGTAGCGTATCCAATTGATAAGTCCTGCTCAGCAGAGCTGGACTGAGCTCTGATTTTCAATGTTTTGCCACTACACAGTGTGTAATGTTATCCTGCCATTTGATCTGCAGGATGGATCTCAAAAGGGACAGGTGAAGTTTGTCTTTGGCTTGACAGCAGTAGTATATCTGGGTTCACAGTCAGAGAAAACAGCTAAGATCATTCTGCTTGATAGACTTTGAATTGGATGGATAACCTGAGAGTATGGCGATCCCACACACACTGTTTAAGTTTTTTAAAAGAGAAACCAACCTCTTTGATGGAAATGTACAGCTTCTAACCAGTGGAAGCAGTTCTCAGTGATTGGAAGGTAAAATCTGCTATGGAATCCAGCTCCGATGGGTATTTTGGGACATTAAGGATTGGTATTCACTTTTATTTTAAGTGTTCTCCTGCTGAAAATCTGTCTGGTGTGAAGATGTTTTGGAGTATTTGCTTCAATTGCATGGTCATCTCATCCAATCAGGGCTTGTTGTGAATGCATTCAAAGAGGAAAGACGGTCCAGCCTGGAATTTGGGAGACATGGGTTCAATTCCCTGGGTGGCCATAGACTTCCTGTGTGACCTTGGACAAGTCTTAGCCTCTCTATGCCTCAGTTCCACATCTGTAAAATGGGGATGATAACACTTCCCTACCTCACAGAGGTATTGGGAAGATCAATATATTAAAGATTGTGAGGCGGTCAGATGCTATGGTGATGGAGGGTTATATAAGTACCTTAGATAAAGAGTCCTTTATTGCTATAGCTTGTGATGTGCAATTTGATCAGACTCGAGATTGGCAGGTATGCAAAACCTGATGCACGTCTACAATATATGAATCTCTTTTACTACATCTTGACTTCTGACCTATTCTCCTCATACACTTCCTTCTTTTGTCAATTTCATCTTCTCCAGGTGCCTCTCAAAGCCTGGTTTCCTCCCCTCTGTCCAGCAGTCAGAGATATCTCCCCGGGGATGTTCCTCTGCTAGTTAAGACTCACATTCTCCAAAATGAAATATCTTACCTTTCCTCCTAATCCTCCTCCACCACCTCTCATCTGTTTCCATTGACAACTCAACTCTCTTAGCCATCTCTTAGACTCACAATCTTGGGGTCATCTTCAGTTATTTTCTCTCCTTTGCCAATATCCTCTCTGCCAAAATCCACTCTATTA
This sequence comes from Emydura macquarii macquarii, assembly GCF_026122565.2. Classification (NCBI taxonomy): domain Eukaryota; kingdom Metazoa; phylum Chordata; order Testudines; family Chelidae; genus Emydura; species Emydura macquarii. Next base: position 72,028,426 of record NW_027131390.1, read on the forward strand.
TTACTGCCCTAGTCCTCCATGCATTTTCCCTCTCACGATCCCTCCTTAAAATGCACTGCTTCCAAAAGTCCTATGTTGCTTTTCCAAGCACAGAAAGGAAAATATGTATCTTTTCAGTTTAGATCATTTATACTACATGTAGGGAATGAGGGAGATAGCTATATTATTTTGTGTGCCTCACTTTACCTGCTTGATATTTTTCTGGCTGATTACATGGAGTTAAATCAAAGGAGGTTGCTCGAGGGGGGTAATCAGGAAACAAACCAATGACAGAGAGAAGCTATATCTAGAGAGAGAATATGAGCGGCCCTTGAGAGGAACAGGCTGAGCTAGTCATTGAAAAATCCCCACCTGCCTATGTTTTCCAGACAAGAGTCTACGATCAAATGGACACTACGCAGTTAAAACTCTTGGCTCAGAGGAAAAGGAAGGCAGACATGGCCAGCTGCTTTCTGGGCAGATAGACTGGATTAGGCAAAGGATACAGCAGGGCTGTGGAACTAAGGCAGAGGCTCTGGAGGATGTGCCTGAGACAACTGGGCTCTCTTAAGCTTTGAGAGAGTTGATGGGTGGCAAGCAAGCCTTGGCTGTGCAGGCCTGTTGTAGGTTTCCCCTTTCTCCCCAGTTTGCTGTGTATTTTTGGACAAACGAACAGCATTTCTGTTTGAAAAGAGCAGTTCTGAGTCATCTTAACTGTGTCTGGTCACAGGCACCTGAAGGGGAGTGTTGTAACAGGGTGGCCTGTCCCTTCAAGGGGCAGCAGACCTGGGGCCAGTCAGCCCTGCCTCATTGTACCTTTTTTGCTGGATGTTGGACTTACGAGGAGGAAAGTCCAACAGTGGAGGGCTGATTGGGAAGTAGAGCAGACAGACTGCTCCTAGTACTACCTGGGGGCAAGAAGCCTAGTTGAGGGCCGGGAGCTGGTCAGTGTCCTTTGTAGGAAGATGGGCACTGGAGCAGACAGATGGGTTGATCAGAGCTCAGTTGTCTGTTGGTGAGTGTTGAGGCAGGCTGTTGCAGCTGAGGCCCACCTGTAAGGAAGGGGGCCAGATGCTAAGCTTGGCCGAAGCGTCCTTTGTTTTGTTATCCTTTGTCTAAAGGACTCTGTTACCTCGGAAGGGGTGGAACTCTAAAGTGGCTTGGCTGGAGGGCCAAATCATATCTATGGCTAGATTAGGCCTGAAATCATTGTGGGGAAGCATTGTGCAGCACTGCTGCAATGCCAGGTCTTGCTGTGTGGGCGTGCTTCAGGACAGGGACAAGTATCTAACAAGTATCTTGCAGGAACTAGTTGCAGTTGGGCCTCTCATGGCAACATGATTGGAAACGGGGGCAGCCATCCTGGAACCTAGTGAAATTGTGGCAGAGCCGTGGGTTTCCACCCAGAGAGGTGAAGATAGTGAAACCTGTCACCTGAAGGTGCATTCATGAAGGACTGCAAAGGGGTATAAGGCACTGCTTACATTGTAACCATGGCAGGACAGAGGAAAGTGGGGGTTTTGTAACATGTTGATCCAGTCTAAAGTGGGATGAACTGTGGAGTTCCACTGGAAAGAGTGTAGGTCAAGGCCTGTCACTTGGAAAGAGCACCCATGGGAGAGACCAGAGGTGTATCTCGCCCCTTAGCCATCCCACTACATATTAAGGAAAACATTATATTTACATATACATATACATATCTATATGTATGTATACATATAGATATACATATTAAGGAAAACATTATATTATAGGAAAATTATATATAATCTCCATGAAAGAGAAATTGCAGAATTGCAATTGCTCCTCTTTTCAGTTACACAGCTATGCACATCACAGCCTATAAACCCTACCAGAGAAAAGGCCTATATACATCCTCTGTTGCTGGCAGAAATGAATTAATTAACAGAAGATTGAACATCAAACACTAAACTTTGGTAAAAAATCTTGTCACTAACAAATTACCTTTTAACGTCACAATCCAATTACATTTCGTTGTTCCCTTCCATCACCCCCTTTCTCTGTCCATTGTCTGTTTAGATATCAGCTCTTCAGAGCAGGATCTTGTCATACCTGTCCATAAAGCACCTGGTACACTGTTAGAGCTATAGAAGTAGTGATTAATCATAGTAATAATTAATAATAATAAGCTGTATGGAGCTTACTCAGCCTCACCCCACTGTAAACTCCTCTAGCCAGTTCTATTATTCACTCATGTTCATGAATACCAGAATCACCCACAAACATGAGGAGAAAAAATATTTGGTAAAGATCTATGGTCCTTTCTCTACATATATTAAATTGTATTTGACATGCAACAATAATATCACTCTGTCCCATCTAACCTGTTGCTGCACCGTGACACAGTCATTGAGACACAAGTGCTTTGAAATGTGGATGCTTCCAAGACATTTCATGCTTGTTAGATTGGCAACAGATGTGTGCTGGTGGTGAGATTAGTCTGAGACACTAAGTGTTAGAAGTCTGTTTCTGTTTAGCTTGCCAGTACATTTGTGATCAGCTATTCTACACCAGGAGATGATGTGAAAGCAAATACACAAATAGAAATTGTCCAAAATAATCAAGGCACCAATCTAACATGTGATTGGTCCCATTCAGGGCTTAAATCTGCTCTCTTCTACCCAAAGCCTACTGCAGGAGCTATGTGACCTATTCAAATTTCCTCAAGCTGAGTAGAAGTATTTCTCTGGGTACTCCAACTACGTCTCCTCTGTGATGGGGTGTCCGCTCCACACAAGACTAGAAGGGATTAAGGTGGCTAGGTGGGACAATTAACTCCCCAGGCTGCACCTGGAGGAGGAGTCATGGAGCAGGGATTAATTAGACAGGAGGCTCATCTGGACAGGTACAGGAGGGACCTGCATAAAGCACAGGAGCTGAGAGCAGACTGGGGGCTGCAGGGGAAGCAGTCTCTTTCTGGGAGAAGGGAGGTGTTTGGGACTAGAGATAGGTAGCACACAGTTACTCTCTGGAAGGAGGGAGTTTGGGCTGGCAAACCCAGAGAAATGGGGAGAGCCAGAAAGGTAGGAAAGGCTCAGGAGGAAAGCAGCAAGGTAGGCCAGTGCAGGCCTTGGTTGCTGATCAGAGAGCCCCTGAGCTGGAACCCACAGTAGAGGGTGGGCCGGATTCCCCTACCAGCCACTGGGGATGTGGCATAGACCAGGCAAAGGACAGTGGACTGCCTGGGATGACTTGTTCTGGAAAGTGTTCATTACGCCTCCAGATGGGGGAACTAGGTAGTGACCTAGCTGGAAGGCCGAGTCACGAAGAGGAAGCTTTGATTCCTAGAGTGAGAGGGGCTGCAGCAAGAGAGAAGAAGATGGGTGGAGACACTGCAAGAAGGGGGCCCTGAACCTGGAAGAGCTGACTCCCCAGAGTGGCCAGGTGGAGGCACCCTAGCAGTGAGTGGATGCTATTACTTCCTCAAGTAATGCCCACATGGCTTCAGTTAGAGGTTGGCCAGCAGCTCGTAGAGCACTTCAACAATTCCTTGTTATCACTCCCTCAGGATCTTCTCTTTGATATCTCTCAGTCTGCCTGTTTCTCTAGGGTTGATCATTCATCTTCCTATTCTTAATCTCTTCTGTTATTCAAGCAGGGAAGAGGGCACTCAATCCATAGTAGCACCTAGTTATATTCTCCTCCTCAGCACCCTTTGGGATTCCAAACCTTTTATGGTTTATAGAATGGTTTTCTGCATGTTTTTCTATGTATTGTAATCAGCATGGTCACCGACCAGCAATATTTACGAAGTGCTCATCACTACCATTTCTGGGTACACATTACAAGATTTAGATCTCATAGTACACTGAGAAGAGTGCATATGCTTGTAGCAAATAATGAACCTTGGAAGAAAACTGAGTCAGTAGTCGGATTACAAACCCTGCAGTTAAAAAAAAGCCTGGAGAAAGAGGTGTGGCTTGCACCACAGTAAACATGGCCAGTCTTTGAATCAAACATTTCTGACAGGTGTGAATTCTGGAAGCAAGGACCCATTGCTTAGAGCATCCTCTAGTGCTACTTCTTTTGAGCATCATCTTTGGTTCTGGCAGCTGAAGTATTTCTGCTGAATAGAAGTGGCATAATGGGACATAGAGGGAGAGACACTCTCTGAAGTAAGTGGATAGGACTTAATGGATACAGAACAGTACCTTGAATTTCCCATGGAGACTAATGGTCAGTTAGTACAAATACCAAAGCTGAGGTGTAATGTGCTCCCAACAATCTGCCTACGTAGAACACTGGCAGACACGTAACTGAAGCCTTCAGCTGGCTTTGATGTTGGGCTTTGGATAGTTAAACTTTGAGGTATAAAGAGGCATGGATGGCTATACTGAGGTCCACTGAGAGACAGGGCAAAATATCTTGGCCAGCCGTTGATGATGGAAGGCTTTTCTGGACACTGCTGCCCTCTGGAAGTCCAGCATCAGAAAAGAATCTAGTCTGACCCAAGAATGAAAAAGCAGAGCAATTCTATAGTTATATTAGAAATGTTCCTTCTCTGTGTGTTGTTCTTGTTAGGATTGGAACATCAACACTGATGATAGTACAGAGAAAATATGCGCTGAGTGGCTTAGTGTGCTAAAAAGCAACTCACTACAAAATGTGCCTCAGATTTCTATGCACATGCCAAAGCCTCCAGCCCTACTTGGTCTGCTGCCATGCAAATATCCTTGATGGAAGATCTGAAAAAAATCTGCAAACTCCAAAAATTATGGGGCGTGGGCTGAGAAAATGTCGGAGGAATTGCGGAATACTGTACTAAGTATGCTACTGTGGAAAAGTTAATTTACATTCGTAAAAATAAAAAAGGATTGCCAAGGAATGCTGCATTGAGTTCCATTAACTTTCTGTCAGAAAAATCCACACCTTGGCGTGGCAAAAAAATTAATATTCTTGTATATCTCTCCGCAGAGTGGAGCCATCTTCTAACAGTGGGTGGCCTGTATCTCAGAATGTAAGAGGCTCTGAAAGGGTTGCTGCATATTTCTGTATGTAAGGCCTCTCTAGTACAGATGTTGCCATGTGCAAAGTAATGCCATGCTCTGCATTTTACATAACGCAACATTTGCCATTTTTAATCTCTTTAATGAGTGCTTTTAATCCTGACTACTGTCACTTTCAACCACCATTTTTTATCTCATTTTTGGATGACATAACATATACCCATTTCTGTAGCAACTTTCTGAGTACCTTAGCCCATATGTTGTTCCCTGGAAACAAAGGACTTTTTTTTTTCTGTCACTATACTGAGTATAGGAAAGTTGTGTCCCAGTGAGGCTATGAAAAGATTCAAGACGTTTTAGGCTCATCCTAACCTGCAAATTGCTAATGGTTTTTTGCTCATTACAAGAGGCCTCATATTATGTGAAACAATCTTGTAATTAAACCAATACACAAACAAACACAAACCATGCTGTTAGAGAAGGACTTTACCCAACTCCCCTTCCCCTGGTCTTAACACCCCCCAAACTTTGTGTCATCGAGATCTGAACTTGGTGGGTTAGCCTATGCCTACCTGTTTTTCATCTGAACCAATTCAACTATCATCACATTTAAACGTTTGCTTTTGTGACATTTAAACTTTTAGTTACATTAAAATGAACCAACTCAAAATTTAGCATCTGACTTAAGAAAATGAATGAATTTGAAGGTAAATATTAAATTCTTATCCGACAGCCATCTGAGGTAAATGACGATAGACTGGTATGTTCAAAAGAGATCAGTATCAATGGGAGTATAGTTTGAGTCAGGCTGGGCGCTTTTGAAAAACCTGTCAATATTGAATGTTATGTAGAAAACGAAGGGATGGGCTCCCCCCTTTCAGCTGCATCCTAAGACCTAGGTTGAAGGAGACTTGCTTCCTCTTTGATAGGAGGGTGCAAACTTCCCCACTCTGCACCTCAGCCTGAGTGATGCACTTCCTAATCAAGTCAGCAGCTCTGCGGATCAGAACCTATGAGGATCCTCATTGGCTGATTCTCACAGGTCTACTGACAGATGTCCAAGCAGACTCTCTAGTCAAATCACCTCTGAAGGAGCTTCCACAAAAAGTGAATCTTTAGGGGAAATAGAGGAGAAATGAAATCAGCTCCAGAATAAAGAGCTGAACAAAGCCAACATTTCAAAACTTTGGAGGTTCTGACTACCTTATGCCCCACAAAAATCAAGTTGCAGACATAATGAGCTGTGTTTTTCCAAAAGCTTAGCCAGCACTATTACACACAGTTGAGGCTTATTATCACGTCTAGGTTGTAGGATTTTTGATAATCTATGATGTAGCATAAATACAGTGATAGATACTTTACTTACCTGTATTTATCACTTTGGAAAGATCATATCTATTCATCACAGATAAGAGCATTGTCTGTTGTGCCCCTCACAATTAGAGTGCTTTGCCAGCAGAACTGAAGCAAATGCCAAGATCAAGGAAATGTAAGATCACCGTGTAGTCTCATTTCAAAAACCTTGTATATGCTGTGACCCGGGGCTTGTATGGATTATTTTTGAGTTTGCTGCTATTAGAAATGAATCCAAACACCTCTGAATTGTGGGGAAGTTTGGCTCAAGATACAAACATTGGGGATTGGGCCTCTCTCTAATAGTCTTCCAACAGTATTACAGTAGGTATCTCATTTGTGCCTCTTTGTCCCTCTGTCTCCAGCAGAAACGAGCTACTGCATGTTACTTGGGCAGTACTGGGGAGAACTTTTAAAATACATATGTATAAGGGCCAACGTTTTCAGATTTAGGCTTCTAAGGTTAAGCACCTTAATAAGTAACCCCATTTTCAAAGGTAATGAGTGCCCACAATTCCTGTTTACCTCTATGCAAATTCCAAGCACACAAAAATCATGAAGAGTTCACAATCTGGACCGAAATTTTGCAGCCTGAGCTCATCTTTAATTAAAGAGTCTGTCAAAAGAGTTTGTAAAATATTTAGATCTCATTTGTTGATTTTAACTATATTTATCAGTCTAAAAGACTGATTATCTCTTACTATTAAATTTAAAGGCCTGTTCATATGCAGGAGGTCAGACCTGATGCTCTGATGGGCTCTTCCAGCCTTAAACTATGAATTAAACTATATGTATCTATGAAGGGCCTACAACATCAAAGCACACAGTGTAACTGTTAGTGCATGGTAGCAGTGTCTAGTGCGCTGTACATTTACATCCTGGCTTGCTGCCACACACTAAGTCTCTGTGTAAATAAGCCCTGGTTTATTTAAAAAATAAAAAACAACACTTGTGGAACTAACAATATGTCTGTCTTACCATTCAATGGCCTTGCTTTTGTCGTTTCTCTTCTCCCCTTTATTTCAAAACTGTATGCTCTTCAGGGCGGGGCCATAGTCTTCATACATGTCTGTAAAACATCTAGCACACTACAAAACATGTAAGCACTTTGGTTCAGGGAACATCTTTTTGTTCTGTGTTTGTACAGCACCTAGCACAGTGGGGTCCTGGTCTATGATGGGGGCTCATAGGCACTACTGCAGTAAAATAATAATAATAATTAATAATAGCACACTGATGCTATACTAATAAAGTGTTAATAATAATTATTAACTTATCAACAACAGTTTGTTGGCAGCTGTGAGACAACTGAAATTTTTACTTTGTTTCTTAGTTTTCCTGCAGAATTTACCTGTTAAATGGGTAATTTACAGAGGAAATTCAAAGTGATGCATTTTAGCTACCTGTAAGGAATAAAACTATGTAAACAAGGACAAGACTAAACATTTCGAATTTTTTTTTTCTAAGAAGAAACTCGTAATTTAGATTTGCCAATGCTCTGGCCAAGTGCCTGAGAACTAAGACTGCTTGTTGCAGGAACACCTGAGACAGACAGCATGTTGGAGAGTGTGGGGGCTGGTGGGTTTTTTCAAAAAAAATTCAGTTTGAAAAGAAACAAAGTTTACATTAGGTAGCTGTATTTTTCCTATATTTATTTTTAAATCAGCTGGGTTTTGACAGAAAACAGCGTTCTCATTTTTCTGTCCCTGTACGTACTTACACTCTTAATTCATAAAGGTTCCTATGTGGGGAGGTTTACAGTTCTAGTGCTAACAGCAAAGTCAGAATTTGTAGCATGAGGCACCTCTGTACATTACAGCAGCATGGTAGGAACCAACAATAAGGTTAGTCACTTTTATTTGAAGAAGGTACCTATGGAATTTCTGTGACTATCACTAAGAGTTCTTTAGGAAAGTATTACCCTTATACTCATTGCTCTACCCATTTTAAGAATTAAAAGGCAATAAGATGCTCCTGATACCACAGCAGCCAATAAGTCAAATACATCTCTGGCATACATCTGCTAAGAAGTTACAGTAGGGGTAAATTTATCTTATTGGCGCTTCATGTGAACACTGCATAATTGGGGATCTCTGGGTTACGGTGGATTAGTGAGTTAAAGGGAGCAGTGGAGACAGGGCAGCCACTTCATACATGTTAAATTCTGACAGGAATTACTGCTGCTCTGAAAGAGGGGCAGTGCACAGGCATAGATAGTCAATGGTAGCATGGATCCTCAGTGAACCAGTCGTGCTGCTAGGGAAGGAAGGGGTATGGGAAAATGGAGCAGTGATGAGCACCTGGCCCTCCAAGCTGAACCTTCTAGATCTGTGGGGATTTTGCCACTGGTTTTAGGGCAGTCCCGTCACGTGCCCCTCTCTAGATCTTCAAATGCCTCCTTCAGCGAATGGATGATGTATTGAGAACTCTGAATGTTTTACAACTGCATGCGGTTTTGTGAGGTGCTGTTCCCATCATGAAACATTCTCCTTACAGGAGAACATTTTTTCTTGAATAAAATTACTCTATTTTGGAGAGGGGAGTTGCCACTTATCCAAGGAAAAGGACAAAGAGTTCAGAGCTACTGGAAGGAATTCCTAAATCCATCTGACCAAAGAAGTCCATGGTTTCTGATGTTCACTTTCTGCTATGTCAACTGGATTATCACACCTGGTAAAATTGAATTTCCTATCTGGTGTGTCTGAAAATGGATCCACAGCTTGCAAATGAAGATCACTTTTATTTAGTTTTCATGAGCATGATCACTTTAGCTAGAACATAAAAACATAAGAATGGCCATACTGTGTCAGCCCCATGGTCCATCTAGCCCAGTATCTTGTCTTTCGACAGTAGCCGGTACCAGATGCTTTAGAGGGAATGAATAGAACAGGGCAATTTAGTGAGTGATCCATCCTCTGTCATCCAGTCTGAGCTTCTGGCAGCCAGAAGTTTAGGCACACCTGGAGCACGGGGTGGTGTCCCTGACCATCTTGGTCCATTGATGTGGCCTTCACAATATTCCTAGGTTGACTGTGCATTGTATGAAGAAGTACTTCTTATGTTTGTTTTAAACCTGCTGCCTATTAATTTCATTGGGTGACCTCTAGTTGGGGGTTATATGAAGGAGCAAATAACACTTCCTTATTCATTCTCCACCTCATTCATGATTTTATAGACTTCCATCATGCCCCCCTTAGTCATCTCTTCTCCAACCTGAACAGTCCCTGTCTTTTTAATCTCTCCTTGTATAGAAGCTGTTCCATCCTCCTAATCATTTTTGTTGCCCTTCTCTGTACTTTTTCCAATTCTAATGTATCAATTTTTAGATGGGGCAACCACAACTGCATGCAGTATTCAAGATGTTGGCATACCATAGATTTATATAATGGCATATTTTCCAGGTCCTAACGTTCTGCTAGCTTTTTGGACTGCTGCTGCAAATTGAGCAGATGTTTTCAGAGAAACAAGCATAAGTGTATAACCACCAAATTTTGTTTTAACAAAGTTAATCCATTGCATTCTGGCTAGGACCTTATGGACCAGATCTCACTCTTATTTGAAGTCAATAAAAATTTTGCCATTTGACTGCAATAGGAGCAGGCACTGCAAGGAGCAATCCCACAATAGCATAGTTATTGCATTATTTTACTTATGGAAACATTAACTGTACATTTTACCATTGCTATTCTTTATTCTTTCAGATATAGTATAATTGATCAAATAATATATCATCCCATCTGCCACAGATCTTGACGGAGAGTGAAGGTTCATAATTCTCCCTAGGCTTAAGTGGTTCCTAATAATTAGAAAAGATCCATGAGTTATATACAATGTTACAACTAGTTTTCATTTTGGGTGGCAAAATAGAGGGTACCGGTATTTCAAATTCTCAAGCTTTTTCCCCCTGCAAAACTTCTCTTTACAACACATGTAGAACAAACAAAAATAGCAAGATTGATATTAACTGAGACTTTAAGAAGCACTTACAAACACTGGACCCTTTAAAAGTTTTTAATAAATTAGTTTGATTTAGAAAAATTTACCTTAGTATAAGTGACACACATGGTCAGTTGGTTTCCAAACAATCCGGAGCCTTGGAAAGAGCGAGAACTTCATTAGATCTGAGAAGTGCATTTGGGATTTTCAAGACTAAAAGACAGCCAATTGTAATAAACAATAAATAAAAATTCTGAGGCGATTGCAAAATGTGGGTTAAAGTCTACAGATCATTTGTGGAACTTGATGCGCATGGTATTGGTAATGGGATAGAATGCATTTCAACTCCAGGTCATTGGGTTGAATCCATGCCATCTCAATAGAGACTGAAACTCATTACAGTGATGTCTGTTCAGTGGCCTATGGGAAATGAATTGTCAATGTCTATGCAGTTCCTAGTTGATAGGGGTTTACAAGACAATTGGCACCCTTGTTAGAGAATAGAGAAACCAAGGACTGAATACAGTTGTGGCAAACCAAGGCTGAAAAAATGTTCCTTGGGCAGAGTGGGGAAGCTTATTCTGCCACTGGCTGAATCACAAGCAAAGATTTGGGAGCCTTGTGCTGTCACTAAATTCAGTTTAAATAAACATTCTCCAGCTATAGCAGTTTTTTAATTAGAAATGGCGTATTAAAATTGGCATGTAAAATATGTAGCATTTGTAACACTTTGCCATGCAGTGGTTAACATTGTTTTGTACTGAACTCAGAATGTTTTAGAAATCTGAAAAAGAGAGAATTCTACCTGACTCTGGAAATCAGTTCCACCAAATGTATGATATTTTCCTCTCAGCTTCTACTTTCAACGAGAGAGCTGTTTTCCCCTAATCAGTCATTCCAGTTGTTTAACATTTGTAATTCTACTGCCTCTAATTACATACAACTCAGGGAAATGTCCACTTGCAGATCAAGGCATGCAGATGGGAATGTAGGGATAAGAGTTTTGGGATTTTCAAGTGAGAAGGAAGGAAGAATTAAGTTCTGGGTAGAATGTATCCGAAAATGTAGGTTATATATAGTCTTCTCCCAAATTCAACACACACAAAAAGCTAAACATGCAAATTAAAAGTACACAGGGGAGACCCTACAGTATCTAATATTCTGGAATCTGCAGCTTACTCAACTCACCCCACTCACGTATTCCTACTCCTAATAAAACATGAAATATTGTACAGAGAAAAAAATTAGACTCCAGGAATGATCTGAATATGCAGCAATAAGATCATAGCATTCAGCACTAAACATAAATATTATGATGATTATCTTATCTACGTAGTGTCCTGGGTCTCTAAAATGTATGCATAGACTGTAGAATAGTGGTCCAAATTCTGCCCTCACTTGCAGCTGTCACTGTCTCTGTGATGTCAATGTGGTTGCATCTAGTACTAGTGAGGGCAGGCCTTGACTCAGGTTCTGGATGCCTAGATACTAATGTGATAGATATATAGGAAATACCTTAGAGAGATAGATATGATGTAGTCTGTTGTGCCATCCTGAGACTGACAATGTAGTTAAGTATTGCCTAGGATGACCACATATCTCTGAAAATCAGGAAGGCCACTGTTTTCAGGGCTTGTTCTGGTATCTCTGTCAATTTTACATAAATTATTTTGTCCCAGTTGTTGTAAATCCCTGCATAATCTAGCCGCCTGAAGGAGCTGCTGGACAAACCAGTGAAATTAACACCATCTTGGTTGAATGTATATGCATGAGGGAGCACCTCCATTCAGGGTCTGTGACATGTCATTAACATGCCCTCTTCTCCTCCTCAGCACGCCTTCCATTAAACATCCCCTTAATATAAATCCTTCCTTCTGCTCCCAAAACCCGCTTAGGTACACCTCCCACACAACCCACCGCCTTTGCTGTACTCTTTCCTGCCACTACAGTTGTCCTAGCTTTTCACTGTAAAAATCAAGCCTAATACAGCTGTAGTTTTCATAACTGTTACTGGAGAGAAGAAGGAGGGACGAGGCAGAAGAAAGGATAATGCTCAATTCTGAAGTCCTGGCTTCAATGGGAATTTTGGCTGAGTATGTACTACAGGCCTGTGTCTGGAGTAGACTGTCTGCGTGACCTTGCTTTTTCATAAAAATGATTTGTAAACATTACATCACTGTTCATGGCAGATGAAATAACATATTGTAAATATGTAAAATAATGCATTAGTACATTAACATAAATAACACTAAAGTTGCAAAGCTTTGTAGAAAATGGAAAATCACTAATGAAATAATGTGCACTTTGTTGATTCTTGGAACAGGCACCAATCATAAATATCATGCAACAGTGCAACTGCTAAGAGCACCAGCTAACAATAAGATTATTTAAACTTTCCTTTATGGGCAGGATTAGCTGATCTTTGAGATGTATTGCTTGATTCCAACAGTAACTGACACTGCTTCCCATTTTCCATTTGCATTTAAGGGAACAACACAAAAGTGTCTAAATGTAATTATATCTTTGAGTTTAAGTCCCTCTCATGATGGCAAAGGGGTGCCAAATTATCCATAGTGAAGAGTCTATTTACCCACAAACCAGGACCGGAGCACACATTAAAAGAGTCAACAACCCTCCTCAATCAATGTGCCTCAATCCAACATGACAGGACAATCTCTAAAGATGAGCATAAAACAGTCTCTGTGCACATTCAGTTCATGGCTTCTTTATGGAGGCTTCCATTGTAAGGTTGCCAATTTATGCCAAATTTGATTTTTTTTTTTTTTAAATTGGTATGGTCACGTGACCCCAAGAAACTCGACTGAGACTATCAATTCATTTCACGCAGACCACTGACCATGATGACATACAGGAAATGATGGTAACTTTCAGTATTTTCCAATGTGGGCTGGATTTGAACATCCTAAAGGTGAAAGCACAGTGCCTCTCACAGTTCCAGGTGGGGTGGTATATCTCCAAATTGCCCCACATGTGGGTTTGTACATAAAAGCACTTAATGGCAGAATGTTTACATGTTCAGTTGTGCCTCAAGGCCCCAATTCAGCAAGGTAGTGCAGTGGTACCACTCACATTCGTAAAGTTGGTCACCTTATTGAATCAGGGGCCAGAAGACACAATCGTTCACAATTGCCCTTCCATTAAGTAGAAATCTTATAGGACACCAGGTGCAAAGAGAACACCACAGCTCTGCTGGATGAATCTTTTCCTTACATTAAGCACATATAGATTATAGTGAAAGTAAAATGTCAGAGCCAGAATACACCTTGAAGCCTTGTGAATTTGGCCCAGACTTTCTTATTAACAACTGAAAATGCTTTGAAGCCAAGTTACGTAGATTACTTGCATAATGAAAGGCCTTGACTGCTGATGCTGTTGTTGCCAGATAAAACAAATAATAGGGCCTGAAGGAATGGAAATCTCTAATTCCTCCACACATTGAATTTGTTTATGGTTCACTTGGCATGAAATATTTTTTCCCCTTTGGAAATGAGTTCTTAAAACAGAAGCAAATTTTGATGTTAAAAAAAATTTGGCCTGTAAAAACAACACCACAAATTAACAGGAATGAACACTTTCACACAGGAAAAAATGATTCATTAACTGTTCTTTCCCTACTGGAGAAGAATGCATTTTTGGCTCGTCCTCAGAGAGCCTAAGGATGCTTATAATACAAGCAACGTTTAGAAAAACTTCATTATATAGAGAAAATTCCAAGCTTCAATTTTTCTTCTTGAGAGAGTTCAGTGGTTGCTTTATTTTGTGTGTGAGTGTGTGTGTCTTTTTATATACAAAATTAGGTTCTAGCAAAGGGAAAGTGCATTTATGCAAAAGCAATTCATCAACCCCTTCTGTGCTCAGAATTCACTGAGGTAATTTAGATACTTTAATGGCAAGGTAGTTTAGGTAGGTATGCAATAAATGTTTTCCCCCAACCCCAACAAACAGCTAGAGTAATGGAAAATGTGTGCTCTAAATGAATCTTTTCAGTAAAGTAATTCTTGTTTTAATTATTTAGCAGTTAGCAAATATGAAATATAACTACATAGCAAACTTCCTTAGAATAGTTTTTCATATTGTGGGAGTGCTCTTCTATTCGATAGAGTTTTTTATACTGGCTGTAATTAAAAGACTAACATAATGCAGTATGCTACAATAATCTGTTTCTCATAACATTAAATGTGTAGCAACCTCCTATTCCTATGAGAAGACACTTTGGATCCATTATTTGCAATATTTTCACTATGGCCTTGACCTTAATGATGTGAGACATATATTACATCTTCACTATAATTTACTATTGACATCGTGGATTAAATTTGTTGTTTCAGCTAATGCAACAGAGCAAGCAAAGGTAGATTGTGAAACAAAGCCAACTACTGAAATACGACGGTTGTCAAGTATAAATTTACAAAAGATATTCAGACTGAGCGCAGAAGACAAAAATAAATGGACAGAGAAGCCGTTTTTGACAGACTGCAAGGGGCTAGAGACTTAAACTTGAACACTGTAAATCCAAATGTCACAAAATGCTGCTACAGAGTGTGAGACATGTCTATTTCTCAGGAATATAAATGGTGATATGAAACCAAACTTTCAAGATGCTGTGCATTTTAGAAAAGTATATCACTACAGCCTGATAACAACTGTGGTGATCTTTTTTCTGTTAGCTTTAAAAGCATAGAAATTCATCATTTAAATCCAGCCATCAACAAATTAACAATATTTCAGACAGCTAGATGAGAAAATTAGCAAAATATCACTTCTGTGTATTTTCTATTTAATAGAAAAATAAATTATACTAAATGCATTGTTATTTGAAATATTAGTGTGTCATGTGTGTCCAATTAACTTTTTTTTCTTTTTTTTTTTTAATGCACAGAACTCAAGAAAAGTTAGTATTTTCTTATCTATTTTACAACCCTTTGGATAAAAGGTGCTATATAAATATAAAATATTTTTACTATTGCAGATATGTTATATTATCACATAACTTAGACTGTGTCCTTTTGAAATGGATTTACTGCAGTTCCAAGGATGTTGTTGTATATTACTGTCTTGACAGGACTCAATAAAACATGGCATCCACGTATTCTGGGTATGCAGAAATGCTTATGCGTGTCTGCTGCTGTATCCTGTGAAACATTCTACAAATACTTAGTTTGTTTATTCCAGATACTAAAATCAGGAACAGAGTAGCTGAGGCTGTAAACTCAAGAAGACAACACTAGCCAAAGTATGTAGCTCAGATATTTTCAGTTCTCAGTTGGAATCAGCTACAAGAACGTGCTTTCTCTTTTCTTTACAGCTTTTGGGAATAAATTTAACATGAGGAAATTAAAACACTGGTTCCATGACCTAAATAAATTGTCAGCATGGATTTAAGAGGAACATATTGTAGAGTAGTCACAAGACCATCAATGAAGCAACTGTGAGCTCTACCAAAATATAGAGCAGCAGTCTTTTGGGAACTGGGAGAGGAATGGTACCTTTTTGTGAGATATGTAGAATAATTAAAAAGTGACCTGCATATTTCAGAATCTTTCTGTGGTTTCAATCCAGTTCTGATCTTATTGATGTGGTGACTCCCTTTGGCAATAAAAGAAGAGGATCTGAAATGAGTTTTCATTTCTACTGCACCCAAAACTTCCATTGACTTCACATAAAAAATAGGTACAGGTTGAAATAATGAGGCTTTGACACATGATGAAATGCAAAGCTAAAATGGACACTGTTTAGCTCTTCCCGTTATGTCAAAGACATTGCAAGAGATGATCAATGTAGGCCCGCTCTGGAGAAGTTCTGTGCATCATTGACTGCAAACATCTCTTGGGAGCACCTTTTATATGGTGTGCTTGAATACCGAAGGACAGCAGCATGAGTTTAAGATTAATTCCAAATGGAGTTTCAGGAGTTTTGGGATCAAGCATTAAATGTTAATTGTAGCACTTTCTGGAGCAAAATGATTTAAATCAGCTGAGAATGTGCTAGTCTTTAAAACCTCTTATACAAGACAAAATTAGATAGGGATATTTAAATTGGCAGTGTTGTATACATATTTATGGCTTCTTTCAGCCTATATATTGTTTCCCCTACTCTCTCCCTATAAGGTAAATCTTTTACCTTGACACGCCTGGATAGTGGATATACACAGGCAATATGCCGTGCTATTTAATATGACCTAATTATTTTGTAAGACTTGTGTCAAAGTAATTTAAATGATTGCTCTGGAAGGGTTATTATGATCCATTAACATCTTTTACCTAAGCAAGATGTAATTGTTAATGTTGTATGTTAGTGTCAAATATCAAAACAGTGGGGGATGATGAGAAAAAGAACGGTATATTGTCTTTTCAAAGATGAGCAAAGGTTATCCCCATTTAGACATCTATTGTAAATATAAAATAAACAACTTCCATCTTTAATTTACCTTTTCTACCTCAGTGAAAATCCTAGGTGTTAGAAAAGGATTGTGTCGAGATGCATTCACCAGACAAAAAATGCTTCTTATTATTAATGGCTGGAGGAGCCCTCTGTGTAATCAAAAGGCACAGCTGCAGTGATATACGGCCAGTGACAAACCTAGAGATCTTTCCTTCTCAGTGCTACAAGCCTACCAGCTAAGAGCAAGGAACTTCCAGTGCTGTATATCTGCAAGATAAATAGCGAAAGATATGAATATATGTGGTTCTTACAGTCTTGAAAAGTATTGTTATATCCCCCACATACAATCATTCTAAATATGACGCGGGTGCATTTTTCACAATTTCAGCACTATCCTTGCTGTTTGTAAATAGAAATAGTTTCTCAGCAGAGATTTAAAACCCTCTAACTGTGCTGCTTTCTGCCATCTGATCTGGAAACTGGTGCCTCCACAACTGATGGTTTCATAAGATTCATAGCCTCCTTTTACAATGACAAGCAGCAGGGAACTTATCTATGATAGAAATCATCTAATCAATATACAAGAAATCATTTTTATTTTTGTTACTCAGCTATGTCTCTTTCAAGGTAAATAGAAAGACTTTGCTAATGAAAGGCAAGGCTAACAATAGTGTTTCATTAATACAAAATGATGTGGTCTTGTGCTTATCTAGACCTTTATTACTGCTGGGATGGCTGTGGTTGCTGTCCAGATTTCCATGAAAAATTAAAAGTAGTGAAGCTTTGAATTGGCAAAATCAGCCCTTTCATCAGATCAATGGCAGAAACATGTCCGCACATATACAGGAAGTCAGTGCAGCTCTGTGACCTTTTCACGAACTTTCTAGGAGATGGAAAGATCATTCAGGCAAGCAGAGGTCAGAGTTCACTCTGGTCACAAACAAAAATCAGATTTAGCCAGGCATTGGAAGATAGTTACGAGGCCCTTTGCTTATTTGAACAAAATACGATTTGCATATTTTTACACCACTGCAAAGTGAAAAATGAACTGGTTGAGTATAATATGCATAATAATGTGATGGGAATGACACACTGTGACAAAAGTCCACAAATTCAAAGTAAACACAGACATATACCCCTTTGCTTGTCCTATGAAGGCAAAGATATTGCAAGAGACGGAGATCAACACGTGGAGTTAAGTGCTACACTACCTATGAAGAAAAGCGTGAGTTAAGGATAAGGTGACAGCAAAAAAAGAACTGCTACTGTAATAGTTGGAATCAACCTTAATGAATTATAAACACAGTGGAGTCTTTGTTTAAATAATAACAAAAAATCTGAGATGAAATATGTAAGAAATAATCTTGCTTTTGGCAGCTCCTAAGTCAAAACAAATATGGTGATCTCAGTATATTGGAGTCCACGGTGGATATTTGTCCACATAACACCACCATACATGATACATTTAAGCACAGCTGGTAATATCTTCTTGAGACTCATCCAGGAATGGCCAAGTAGATGATATAAATCAGGACTGAAGTGCACTCAGTAAAGATGTCTGGGGATGCTTGTACAATACCACTGCATACCATGGTATGTAGCTTATTTTTGTCAAAGGCAAAATGAAAAGCAATAAACCACTTCTTTAGGATGAATAAAGGCTTTATCAGTGTTGTTGGTGTTTTCTTTAAATTTAAACCTCCCAACATTTTCCTTTCTTTTCATTCTCCAACATTAGCCATATCGGGTCATCATGTCTCTCTTTGAGCTGGACGGCCTTGGCAAGATGGTTAGAGGACCTGAATAGTCATGTCTTGTGAGGTTGTAACCTGAGTGGCAGATCTCTCCCCCTCACCTGAGGGAGACAACTCAGAAGAAATAAGACTTACCAGCCTCCCCCTCACCTGAAAAAGCAGAAAGCATTATATATGTTTAAAGTGTTGTGTGGCTGTCTCTAAATGCTGTCAGAGAATAGTAAAGGACACATTTTTTTTGCTTTGGTTTTACTTCACAGTTTATTGTAAAGTCTAGAACAGAAAAGACATTTAGGGTGAAATCATGGTCCCATTGAAGTCAATGGGAGTTTTACTGTTGACTTCAATGAGGCCAAGATTTCACACTTAGACGGTAAGGGTTAGATCCTGCAAATAGTCTGCACCCCTGCACACGTGCAGCTCAGAACCCCAGATGGATGTATTTGCAGGATCTAGCTTGAAGAAATGTGTAATTAAAAATAGGATAGATTTATATATTTGGCTATCCTCTCTGCGAAAATCTCATAGACTAATGGAACAGGTAGGCAGAGCTGAGCAAGAAATGTTTTGTCCTTCCCATGAAAACTTAAGAGTTTTCAGAAAATTTCCCCTTCTGTATTGGGATGAATCAGACCTTTTAAAGCTTTTCACAAAAAACAAGAGTGCAAGACTCCAGTAGCCTGGTGGTGAGGGCAAACACGTGGAATGTGGGAGACCCCAATTCAAGCCCCTGCTTTGCCATTCTCCCAAATGCCAGTTGAGGGCCCTAAGTGTTGTGCAAAATGAAGCACTTGGGACTGTTTCAAGGGGAAAAGGCAGTCTGTGGCATTTATTAACAGAAACTAAATTAATAACTATCTTAAGCATAAGTACATACACACACACACATACACGTGCCCAAACACACCAGGAAACGTTCTGTAGTTATATAGCTACCAGTCCTGATCGTGTCTTGAGGTCGTAGCTTGGGTCCATTGCTGGAGTTCGTGGCTCGTGACAGCTACAAGGGGCACAAGGAGAGCGGGGTCTTTGTCGGGCGCGCACTGACACTCATCTTTGATGATGTGCAGAATGTTATTCTTCCCCCCAAAGCCTTGCAATCTCACCCAGTCTTTTATAGGTTTTGAGTTTGGCTGTGTCGCGTCGCTTCTCTGTGACCGTTGATTGCTGGTACAATAGCAGATGTGACTTTCAGCTTGTTCTTTGATGTCTTTGATTAAGTTTGTTCTTTTGTTTTCTGGGGTGGATCCTTCTTTTGCTTTTTAGGGATGTGTTCACACTCTTCAGCCATTAGGGTGGACTCTACACTTCATCAGGACAAGCTGGCAGTTTGGGTCTGGTTCACACATACATACACCCTCCATTCACACCTTGTTCAGATAACTACCTTATTCATCTAAAAGTTTAGAAAGAGTTTTGTACAAGATGAAATACTTTTGGTCAAAATGGAGTTTTACATTTACAATATGGAGTATGGCTGAGAGGAGTTCAAATATTACAGACAGAATTGTGAGATGGTGATTATACATTCTGGGTATGAAGGGTTAGAAACAACTTTAACAATAATACTTATATAGCGGTTGACACAAATAAGGGTATGAATGAACAAAGCTTTGAATGAATTACAGGGTTACAGTTTTATTCCTACACTAAGCACTGGACTAGAGAATCAGTCTTGCTCTCATCCAATGACTATTTAATTATTTGTAAAAAGTGGAACTGCTCCAACAGAAGAGATTGAGAAGTGCCCACCGCAGAATAGCCCATAGTCTGGACTCTCACCTGAGCTGTGGGAGTCCTGGGTTCAATCAGGCAGAGCAGGAACTTGAACCTGTCTCTCCTCTCATTCCAGCTGAGTGCCCTGGCCACCAGGCTATTGACTGTTCCAACCTTGTGTGTTCTCTGACCGGAAAGACCTTCATGGACATGAGACATTTTTCCTACAAAAATTTTTGGTTTCAACAAATCTGCATTTTCTGATGAAACAATTTAGTCAAAAAATTCCTGACCAGTTCTACTGACAGGATGTATTTAAGGTAAATATTAGTGATGACTAAACTTCAAAAAGAGGTCCATAACCTGTGAGATATCGAGTTCCTTCTACAGCTTGAGAAGTGCACCACTAGTTTATTAATGTACATCCTGAAGTGTCATTGTTAATAGAGGCTGACTCATTAATATTACATTTCATTAAAAAGTTATACAGATTATGCAATATATCCTTCCACTATGAAAGTAGTTCCTTGTAAAATAAGAGAGCAAAAGTAATAAATACAATTCTTTTCCTTATTTGATTATATTAGTTGTTTCTTAATTTTTTCTTTCCCTCACTCTCTTTTTCCAATGTTCTCTGGACAGTTGGTACCACATACCCTAGGCCTGTAAACTCAATTGCCCTTTCAACAGTTGCTCAGTAACCAGTGTTAACTCACTTCCCTTTGTAAAAATTAAATCAGATCTTTGGTTCAGCTTTTGCACCAGATAGTGAGGGAAAATGTCTCTGAAAGAGCCACACACTGCAACTTCTAGCTTTTGGGATGGACACTTCCTGTTTAGTCACCAAGAACTGAAGTGCTATTAAACCATTTAGGACCTTTTTCTCAGTTACACTAAGGACTCTTTATGCTGTTCTGGCACTTAATGTGGGTGTAAACAATCCCCTGACCTCCCTGACTGGTACAGAACTGGTATAAAGGCCATTCACCAGATAGGCTTCTAACTTCATGATAAAGGGCGGAATCAGAACTGAATTCTATGTGTGGTCAGAGCACACCACGGCTCATGGGGAGCATGGGAATCAGAGCTGACATCAAGACAGCCTTGAGGCTGCTCTTACTTTCATCAAGGTCTGGGCAAGTCCCTGCAGTGGGCTCTAAAGTACAGAGAGCACAAAGAAGGCTTAGAGCCACTTTTCCCCTCACCCATTTGTTGCTACCTTAAGTCGAGAAATAGCGTAACTGAGACTCTGGCCCCTCATTTTTACTGTAAATATTTTAATTCTCCTTTTTACCTCCTCAAAACTACAGCGTTTGGGTTTTATTGCACTTCTCTCTCTAAAAATAATTACCCTTTCCAAAATATTACTATGTACTCTATGGGTTTTCATGGCACTTCAGTTCCTGAGGCAGCTGTGCAGATGCTGTACTTTCTATTTCATCAATAACTAGGGAGGATGTTAAATAGCAGTTATGAAAGTTAAATCAGCAGGATTGGATAACTTCCACCCAAGAATATTAAAAGAATTGGCCAATGATATTTCTGAGACATTAATCATGGAAATCTGGGGAAGTTCCTAAGCACTGGAAAAAAGCTAAAATGTAATGTCATGTGAATATTTAAAAAGGAACAATAGGATAACAATATAGGTCAGTTTGTCTGACACTGATCATGGTGAAAAATCATGGATGCATGGTAGCGTAACCAATGCCTATCAACGTGGTTTGATGGAAAAATGGGTCTAGTTAAATTAACTTGATTTTGTTTGATAAAAGCAACTTTAGGCACCAGGTAAGGCAACTTAGTGCCGCATGCTATTCTGATTAAAAAAAAAAATTAGCACTATCCAAAATCAATGTACCCCATCTTAAGTGGATTAAAAACTGGTTAATTCATAAATCACATTAACTAAATTGGAAATAGTCATCCTTTGGTGGTGTTTCCAGTGGGGGGGGGTCCCATGGGGATCTGTTCTTGGCCCAATGCTATAGTTTTATCAATGAGCTGGAAGAAAATCTAAAATCATTTCTGGTAAAATGTACAGATGACACAAAAATGAGTGAACTTGTAAAAAAGTGATGGGGGCAGATCAGTTATACAGACTCGCTTGGTAAAGTGGGCTCATTTGAGCAATGTCTTTTTGTCCAGCTGCCAGGATAGCTATCTAGAAACAAAGAATGTTGGTCACTCTTACAAGTTGGGAGACATTAGCCTGGAAACCTGTGACTCTGAGGTGATGGTAGATAACCAGCTGAATGTGCATGCCCAATGTTAAGTTAACTAAAGGTTCTTTGATGCATAGGCAGAGGACTATCAAATATGAGTAGAGCAGTGGTATTACCTCTGTATATGGCATTAGTGGGACCATTACTGGACTACTGTGTCCAACTCTGGTATCCATACTTCAAACAGTATGTTGAAAAATTGGAAAGGACTCAGAAAAGAGCTACATGAAAGCTTCAAGATCTGGAAAATCAGCCGAATAGTGATAGATTTATTAGTTTATCCAGTAGATTATGGTCTACAAGTACGTACCTGAGAAAGATATTTCTGATAATAGACAATCTAGCAGAAAAAAGGCATAGTGATCTAGTGGCTGGAAGATGAAGCTTGTTTTAACAATGAGGGTGATTAGTCTTGGGAACAATTTACCTAGGAACATGGTAGATTATTCTCCATCACAAAGTCTTTAAATTAAGACTGAAAATATTTCTAAAAGATATGCTATAGCTCAAATGGATGTTATGGGCTTGATGAAGGAATGACTGCTCTGTGTTACACAGGCGGTCAGACTAGATTACCATATGGTCTCTTTTGGCCTTAAAATCTATCACTCTAAAGAAGGAAAATGAACTGTAAGGCAAAGTAATAGAGGATAGGTAATAGAGAGGGGGAAAGCTGGGTACACATTGTTCTGCCTTTGCAGCTAAAAACCTATATGGAAATTTAAACTAATCATGTGAAACAGAGGTTCGTCATCCAGTAAACATAATGAGCTTGAGTGCCAAAGTTCCAGCTTGGCATCATTGTGAGGCAGTGCATGGTTATGAGATCACCAAAAAGGCCCAACCAGCCAACCAGAAGGTAACTTTGGACAATCGGTATCCCTGCCATACTCTGGTAACTACTGAGCACTCACAGTGGCTATTTATGAAGCAACAAATCTTAAGGAAGGTTGACAAATATCAAATGTGTCCTCGCTGAGTACAGTTTTGGACCCTAAAGCACAAACAGCCGTTGGATGAAAACATCTGTTCCAGGATTGCTGGGCTCTTTCTGAACAGAGAAGGGATCAGAGCTGAAGAGCACAAAGAGCTGGTTTCGGTGATTATTGTCCATAGCCCCTTCGCATGTGTAATACATACAGCCTGGGCAGGGATACTTTGTGGGGACTATATGGGAGTGTGTGTGTATGTCATTGTGTATCTATGCATGTGTGCTTTATGTGTAAATGCACCACAACCTCCAACTGCAGTCAGACAGACTTGCAGGTTCATATTGTGAGCTCTTCGAGGCCAGGATTGTGTGTCTGTATAGCCCCTAGCACACCGGGGCCCCTAGGCACTACTGTGATACAAATAATAATAAACACTACCAATGACTCAAGCAAGGAGTGAAATCAGGAAGGCCAAAGCACAAATGGAGTTGCAGCTAGCAAGGGATGTGAAGGGTAACAAGTAGGGTTTCTACAGGTTTGTTAGCAGCAAGAAGAAGGTTAGGGAAAATGTGGGCCCCTTACTGAATAGGGGAGGCACCCTTGTGACAGATGATGTGGAAAAAACTGAAGTACTCCATGCTTTTTTTGCCTCTGTATTCGCAGACAAGGTTAGCTACCAGACTATTGCACTGGGCAGCACAGTATAGGCCGGTGAGCTGCCCTCAGTGATGACAGAACAGATTCAGGACTATTCAGAAAACCTGGATATGCATAAGTCCATGGAGCCGGATACAATGCATCCTAGGGTGCTGAGAGATGTGGCTGATGTGATTGCAGAGCCATTGGCCATTATCTTTGAGAACTCATGGCGATCAGGGTGGTCCCGAACAATTGGAAAAAGGCAAATATAGTGTCCATCTTTAAAAAAGGGAAGAAGGGGGATCCAGGGAACTACAGACCAGTCAGCCTCACCTCAGTCATCAGAAAAATCATGGAGCAGGTCCTCAAGGAATCAATTTTGAAGCACTTGGAGGAGAGGAAGGTGATCAGGAACAGTCAGCATGGATTCACCAAGGGCACGTCATACCTGACCAACCTGATTGCTTCTATAATGAGATAACTGGCTCTCTGGATGTGGGGAAAGCAGTGGATGTGATATACCTTGACTTTAGCAAAGGTTTGGATACAGTCTCCCAGAGTATTCTTGCCAGCAAGTTAAAGAAGTATGGGTTGGATGAATGGACTATAAGGTGGCTAGAAAGCTGACTAGATCATTGGGCTCAACGGGTAGTGATCAACAGTTGAATGTCTAGTTGGCAGCAAGCGGAGTGCCCCAGGGGTCAGTCCTGGGGCTGGTTTTATTTAACATCTTCATTAATGATCTGGATGATGGGGTGGATTGCACCCTTAGCAAGTTTGCAGATGACACTAAGCTAGGGGGGAGTGGTATATATGCTAGAGGATAGGGATAGGATACAGAGTGACCTAGAGAAATTGGAGGATTGGGCCAAAAGAAATCGGATGAGATTCAAAAATGAAAAATGCAGAGTCCTGCACTTAGGATGAAAGAATCCCATGCACTGCTACACACTAGGGACCGACTGACTAAGCAGCAGTTCTGCAGAAAAGGACCTGGGGGTTACCGTGGACAAGAAGCTGGATATGAGTCAACAGTATGCCCTTGTTGCCAAGAAGGCTAACGGCATATTGGGTTGCATTAGTAAGAGCATCGCCAGCAGACCGAGGGAAATGATCATTCCTCTCTATTTGGCACCGAGGAGGCCACATTTGGAGTATTTTGTACAGTTTTGGGCCCCCCACTGCAGGAAGGATGTGTACAAATTGAAGAGAGTCCAGCGGAGCACAACAGAAATGATTAGGGGGCTGGGGCACATGACTTATGAGGAGAGGCTGAAGGAACTGAGCTTATTTAGTCTGTAGCAGAGAAGAGTGAGAGGGATTTGACAGCAGCCTTCACTTACCTGAAAGGGGATTCCAGGGAGGATGGAGCTAGGCTGTTCTCATCTCAGTGGTGGCAGATGACAGAACAAGGAGCACTGGTCTCAAGTTGGAGTGGGGCAGGTCTAGGCTGGATATTAGGAAAAACATTTTCACTAGGAGTGTGAAGCACTTGAATGGGTTACCTAGGGAGGAGGTGGGAATCTCCATCCTTAGAGGTTTTTAAGGTCCGGTTTGACAAAGTCCTGGCTGGGCTTATTTAGTTGGGGTTAGTCCTGCTTTGAGCAGGGAGTTGTACTAGATGACTTCCTAGAGTCCCTTCCAACCCTAATCTGCTATGATTCTAAGGCTCCTATCATTGGGCTTCTAATTTCATTTGCCAGCTGACCCTCTCTGATTTAATCCATACTTAGCCTTCGCCATTTAAATGTTTAAAATATCAGTTCTCTCCCTCCCTGCACAAAGCCTGTTAAAAACATTTTACAATTATCACTTGCAAGGGATTTTTAAAGAAAGACATTTTCTCTGAGATCCCCTTTGCAATTAGGCTAGCCAGTGCTTATGGGTCAGGGGATCCAGAGCTTCATCAGTGATGGCAGCTAGAAAAGGTCACTCAGGAATGCCACAAAGTGCTCACTGCACAGGAATCAAACGCATCTCTGCATTAACCCCCCAAGGGGTGCTGACAAAGAGAGCCAAGGAGAAAGCTGGAGCCTCAGGACCTCTGTTTGGCAGCATGTCACACTGGGTCATCCACATTTCAGCTTCCATATTAAAACTTCCAACAGGCTTTGAATCAGATCTTCACTGATTACACTTCCCTGCCCCTTCCCCCCAATAATAACTTTTAAAAAACGCAATGGAGATTTAAAACTTGAGGAGAATGATTATCAAATGTATCTTCTGAGATCTTAAAGAAGTTTATACGGGACACAGTAAAAGACACTAACGTACAAATCTAAATGGAACATGAAAAAGCAACTAGTTAAAAAATAGGAGGCACCGTGTTTTTGCAATTTTCATATTTTCGTCTTTTATCTTAGTCATCTGTCTGAAGTGTTGCTCGTATAGAATCCTAATTCACGAACTGGAATGAACCAGTGTCTGTTTATGAGCTGCTGATATAAATAAATGTATCAGACACATCAGTACATGGGTGCACAGACTAATTGTCACAGCTCCATTGACTTTATGGAGTCATGACAGTTTAAACCAGCTGAGGATCTGCCCCTTTGTTTTTAAATCAGAAAAGTCCAGAGCTTGCTACTGGCAAGTAAAACTTCTAAAAGAAATTCCTTATGATGCAATCTGTCCTTGAAGTTCAAGCTCTTTGACATCTGCATTCCCTATGTGTTCTGATATAGTCTTCACAAATATATAATATTCATAGTTTTGAAATGACAGTGGTGGGATGGAAAAAAATATTAGCAACATGATGCCTAGCAGATTCTGGACCAAGTCATCGCACATTTGACTTCCTGTTAGACATAAATTCATTATCTTCAAACCTGTATTGCTCACATGACATTCTTACTAAGCAGATGCAGATGATAAGAGCTACTCTACTTAATTTACTTTGAAGTATCTTTGAGATAAAATTAAACAGATGATGGGTTGTTTTTTGCTGGATTTTTGGTTTGTTTTTGTTTCCTTACAGAAAGGTTTGTGAATTGCAGATACCCATTAGCTATTTGTTTACCCTGTGAACACACTGTCCGTATTGCACTTCAAATACACTAATTTTCAGACTGTTAGAAATAATGAACGTTTCTCACACACATAGGGAAGTCTGAAACTGCTAAAATCAGAGACAGTTAAAAATTACTGTAATTAGCCAGTTTGAGTACTTGACAATACATCTGATTTACAAACTACTGTTCTTATCTCTCTCTGCATCATCTTTCTTCCAAGTATGCATTGTTTTTAAATCAGTTGCTTTTGAAACATGTTTTCATTAAACAGAACCAGTTTTCTTGCAGTGTTCCAAGAAGAGAAGAAAACATTTATATTTGTTGACAAAACATCTCTATCTTTTAGCACATTAGATTATTTCAGTAGCTTCTTACAAGAGACAGTTCTCCTAAGGGAGGAACCACAAGATGACATCTTTGCCCATTAGTTTTCTGCATCACTTGTTATGCACAATGCAAAGATAATGACTATGAAAATACAAACTACTATACAAGTCTAAATAGTTCTAACAAGACAGTACTGTATACTTCTGAATGGTTCAGAAAATTAATGGATAACATTTTAAACTACTATGATAATATATGGGCTATGGCAAGAAAGTTGGGGGTTTAGATTTATTACTTTTTCTTCCTCAACTCCAAGTGTTGACTAAACAAAAGACCATTTTATATAATATGTTTAAATATATTGATTTTCTTATGTTCGAGTTTTTTTCTTTATTCAAATGAAACACCTCACCAGTGTAAGATTAAGAAGGTAGATAAAATCAAGGTCAACATTTTATTAACTTTTGTTTTAACCCATTCCCTGTTTAAGTGCATCTGGTCTCAGATCCCCTGTCTGCATTCCCTGGATGTTTAGTGGCAATATTTCAGAGAGTTTAAGTTTTATGGATTCTACAAGAACAATATAACATGATACTGACAATAATAAACAGATACCAAGTTGTTTCAGTTTGGAAACAATTGCAGCCATATAACCCTTGGTGGCCTCTTTTATATGAACTTTTATTTTTCTTTGTACAATGGCTAACATGGGAACTATCACCCGTCCAATAGCACAGCTTGTATTTGCTCAGGAAATGGTTAAGTTACAGCAGGTCACCCCTGTTACTTCATGGAAATGCTTTGATTGGTGTTCCATACAAAAACAGTTAGAGTCATTTGTTTTACTAACAACTCCCATCAGAGCAGAACCTCAACACTATCTTTTTTTTTTTTTAAATTAACTTCACACATGACTTTGTCAAGAGGGCTATTTCCTTCTCAAGAAGAGCTCAAATTTCATAAAATCTGGACATAAAGGACTTAAAAGGACAGACTTTAGAAACTGTTATTTACTTGTTTTTGCTGTCCAAACTACAAGTTCAACAACAGAGTTTTCAAGAGATATAAATGTAATATTATTCTAATTAACTCAAGCATGTAACATGAGAGCACTGGAGACAAAAAAAAAAACAGCCTTGTTTCCATATTGCATTCAGAATGTTATGGCATTCAGAATGTCATGTAATAGATATAGTGACATTAGTCACACTTAAAAATTTCTTCCAAGTTGAAAAATTCTACCAGTTTGAATATACCAGGTATTCCCCATACCTTAAAAATAGGGAATAATCTCTGTCAAAATGGAGGAACTGTTTTTAAGTGCAACCACTTTAACATAAGACATCGGAAGTCAGATTTTAGATAAGAAACTTTATTCCCATCAGTAAGCCTTATCATGGTTGCCTTAATTTTAGTCACTGTTTCAGAATGGCCCACATGAATGTGAAGTATTTTACTGGATGGATGGTAAGATTTGTGTCACCAAAGAAGAGAAAGAATCGCTCTAAATATCTTTGTTTTTGGTATGTAGCGTTACAACACTCTACCAGATTTTCCACTGTAGTTCCATGGTGTCAAAGCTACTTCAGTCTGAATGTGCAAGAAGGTTGAAAATGCTTCCTGGAATTGAAATAGAGGAAAGGAAAGCCATCTCTGTGTTACAATTTCAAAGCACTGCAAGCTCACCACAAACTGCCTGCAAACACTAAAGCTAAGAATACTGGCCTGTATCAAGTCATTAACCTTTTAGGAACCAATCAAAGCACTGTTGTGTGACACTTTGTTAATGAATGCTTTAATGTGGTGTATAAAAGCTAACAAACATAGAAACTGGCAATGATTCATCAAATGTAATATTCCATCACACTTTTCATTTTAAAGATTGATGCTTTTTTAAAATAACCAAATGAAAGAAGTTCAGCAAGGTGGCGTTAATGACATTCGTCCTACTATTACTAGAACTTTCCAAAAGTGTATTGTTTAGACACCTAACAGAAAACTGAAGTCAGAAAAATAAATAAAAATAAAACAGTTGTGTGACCTTCTAAATAACGTTGGAACATATTTTATGGAATCTCTTTAGAAGAGTGAAGGAAGTTGTCCTTACAAATACATTTGCAGTTTAGGTCACACATTGTCTACAGTCATTGCTAGGAGGCAAAAGCCCCTATTATAAAACAGCTGGGCTTCTTGGCTTGCGGCAAAGGCAAATTCCACAGTCAAAAACCTAATTAAACACTTCTAAAATTCACAACTCTCTTTCATTCTATGACCATTCTCCCCCTCCCTTTCTCTATCTTCTCCCCACCTCCAAACAAATGAACATTTGTACTCCCTAGTCACTAGATAAGTTGCCTTTCTATATAAATCCAGTCTATGGGGCAAATTCCATACTGTTGGAAACAGGAAGAACTTCATGGATGTCAGTGGAGTTATGCTATGGTTAAATTTGGCCCTATGAGTCCTTTTAACCACTGATTAAAGCTAACCTTATCTATCTTAGCAGATATCCAGAAATATGGGCTATAAATGTCTTCATTATCAAATACAAATACTTGGGAATATAAAATCAGAAAACATATTCATATATGGTCCCCAACACCATAGATAGACATTTTCAAAACTTTTCAGAGAAAGGTGAGTCATAACTGAAATATAACATGTCAAGGAGAAATATCATGCAGAAATAAAGTACAGAATGTGTATGTCTTGTAAAATAAATGAAGAATTCTCATAGAAATGAAAGGCTATTAAGTGCCACTGAAGAGTGTTATTTTACTGGGAGGATACTATTATATACCATTTCCTTAAATTGTTTTTATAACATAAGTTGTAGTTCTTACCCGAACACATTGCCAGACAAACCGCATGTTTCCTCACACAATTCTTCACTTAAATAAAAATTGTAGGATTCATCTATTTTTAAAAAAGGTATGATAGACAAGATATTTTAACTGAGTTGAGTAATCGGAGACTTGTGTTACTCTTGAGAGACGTTTATAACTCACTTATGCTCTGTGGTATCTGTACAGTATGTTAACTCATGACTCACGGAACGTCTACTTGACAAAGTATTTTACTCAGCTGAGATTTTCAGTAAAGATGCATGACTACATTTTAAAAAATTATAAACACTATTATGTCATACTTTTTGGATAGTTTGTAATACTACTGTAGACTTGCGTAGCCCATTTGCTGTCCAGCGTGCTATACAAGCATTAATTAATTACTTCCTTACTCAGTGAAGTATTATCTTCATTTTACAGATGGTAAAACTGAGGTTAAGCAACTTGACCACAGGGGAAGTCATTTTCAAGGCAGGAGGTTAGATCTCAGGGGATCCTAGATCTCTGATCAGACCTCTTCTCTCTGCTGTCCCTTGACTCAGCATCCATTTCAAGCAGAAGCACGCCAATGGGATCTCCCCCTTTCCCAATTACTGAGCACACACACATTGAGCTAGCTAATTTAGGGTCATAAGGCTCCTTTCAGCTATCCTTGAATTTAGGGCTGATGTTTTCCTCATTTACTCCTTCCACACACTCACCACATAGTCAGCCTGGAAAGACAGGCAGCCTTTTCAAACTTGAATGTCATTCTGTAATCCAACCTGAGAGAAACATTCTGATGGTTTTTCCAGCCTGAGCTGTTTTGCTGGCCTGAGATTTTCACAAGCCCTGTGTGAAATAAGATATATGGGGATCGTGACAGATTTTGGTAAACTGCAGACCCTATTTAGGTTATAAGGAGGTTAGAGGTGTCCACGAAGGGATCTCAGAAGGCTTTTGTCATAGCTGAGAGTGGAGGGAGGGGGAGAGAATTAATTGCAATGCTTATTAGTGGTAGGAAAGAGAGGAGTTGAACAGCTGGATGGGGTTGGATCTAGTTGTTTTCCATGGAGGAGAAAGGAAGTTCAGCTCGCAAGGTTTATGGGGTAGAGGGTCATGGCAGACAGGTAGATGAAGGCTTTCATAGATGCTTCCTGTGGGTGGGTGCAGACAGAGCAGGATCCCAGCAAAAATCACGGCACTTTGTGGCTTCACGCATACACAAAATTGGCTCTCTCATTCTGGTCTGAGAAAGAAAAGTCTTGGGGTCTTTCATTGAGTACCCCATATGGCAACGCCCACTGAGCCATCCCGAGTGAGCTAAATGTATTATTTAATTGCCATTAAACATACAGGGACTGATTTTCAGAAATGCTGAGCACCCACAACTCCAAGTGAAATCAGCGGGAGCGCAGGGGGCTTAGCACCTTTGAAAAACAGGTCCCAAAAGGCATGTTACATTTCATATTTGACAAGGTGTATGCATCTAATATACACTATTGCAATTTGCATTGGATTAAGCATTTAAATCAAAAAGAGTTGGAGTAAAATATTTTCAAGTGTCATTTTAATCATAAACTAATGTTAAAAAATAACACCAAGCATGCACAATTGCTACCTGGTCAGCATTGGCAAGGTCTCCTAGCAAAACTAATTAGTAGGTTGCTATATATCTACATACCTCTGAAATAAATGTTATTTGTATCTTCTTCCCCACTGACAGAATAAAGATCATTCAGTAAAATGCCATACTTCTTCTTATGCAGGTTTGTTAGAAGAGCAGCTTAATTCATATTTCCACCAGTTTGATAGTAAGTGAACTGCGGTAGCAATATTAATCTGCAGTAACCTGTCAGTGAACTCTATGGCTAATATGATGTAGTTATGATTTTACCATCAATCAGAACTGAAAAGGCTCTGGACAAACCTTACAGCACTGCCTCAAAAAAAAAAAAATCTAATTGTGCAAAAGCTTCATCAGTTTCCAACATTTCTTTTTTTATCTGTGACAGACTTTTGGCCTACTAGACAACCTTTTATTATTGCCCTTATTGCATTAGCTTGTTGGACAAAAAAGAAAAGGCTAGATCTAAGAGTTCCCCTGCATTCCATCATTTGTTTGCATGTGGGATCCTATGTGACAGTTCCATATTGTTTTAGATGTAGATAAATATTATTAGGACATATGGTCTTGTATGAACTTTTGAACCATTGATTGCCAACATATCAAAAAGCTAGCAGTATTTTCAATTCTGTGCTTGCTAATAATAGGAATAGACAGTGAAAATGGAAGACTCAAGTGATACTGGGATGTTATGTTTTAGGTTAAAAGTAACCCCATATGCTTTCCTTGATTCATTTCATTCATGAAACAGTACAATGGTTAAAAATAGAATATTAATAAATAAAGGTGAAGTCCAGCAATAATTAGGGATTATTTGTAATTAAGCCGCTACCAGCTATGCTATCTAGACATTTTAGAGTGCCCATATTTTTGAGTGTGTAATTTGTATACCTTTTAAATTTTGCATATATATGTGTGTGTCTCTCACACACACATACACATGTTCTCAGTGTAGTTTCTTTCAAACATGGGTTATAAGAGATGGATTTAAACATTGCTACCATATTGTATCCATATTACTACCAATATTACTACCATATTATTTTTATTGACAGTTGTGTAGAACTTTAATATTTTAAACTTATAAAAACACCAAGGAAGAACTATTAACTTTACATTTAAGATGCAAAAGATTAAAATGACTAAACAGATGCTCAGAACTGAATTTCAGAACTGAAATTGCTAATCAGTATGTTGGATAAATATTTCTATTTAAAGTATGCACATTTAGAGATAACAGCCGGCTGTAAAGTATATGTTTATGTTTGTGCTTTTAATGTATCATAAACTTTATATTTGATTTCATTTAGTTTTACTGAGAAACTGAGAATATTTTTGCTAGCATGATTTATTTTTACAGTGGTGGAAAATCATAAAACGATGAATCAGGTGTGCATAGTAATGCATTATGCAGTCTTCAAAATGAGCATCTGCTTTTAATAAAATAAAATATTATAAACAGTTTCAAATGATTTCATCCACTTCTAACCTCAGCTCAACTCACGGAAAGAAGCAGAGGCTGTACATACCCACAGCCCACACCGTATGTTCTCCAGTGTATTGTAATACTCATGATTCATTAATCCAGCAGTCTGAACAAAATTTAGAGAGATGATCTTTAAAGGAAAAAAAAAAGCACTCTAACATCAAAGAAATCTTTTTTGGTTGTATGTACATCAAATGGACAGCTGAGTTTTAACCCTCAATGAATCATAATGTAAATTAGTTGTAATCTAATAAAAATAGCCATACAAAATAAGGAAATGGCTGTTGCATCCTGTTAAAAACAGGCAGGAATGCAGCTTTGGAACTACTGAGGTAGCTGATATAGAAAGACAAAAACAGGATGTTAAATTTTTTCTGCAATTGGAAGCAACTGACTTTTTTCTAAGCAAATCATCACCACTTCTGATATATTGTTAAGCTGCCTCTAGAGGGTTCTGTGTGACTACAGAACCTCAGAATGCTTCACTATAAGCCCATATTGCATTTGACATGGACAGAATGACAAAGGGTGAGAAATATTTTTAAAATCACTGAAAAAAATAAACTTTCCTCAACACTTGAAATTTTGGTCATCATGCTAGCCTGAGTTTCCTTTAAAATTGGCCACACAGCAAAGTGAAGTTCTCAAACTGACCTCAAAACTTGAACCCACTATGATTCAAAATAGTATCAGAAAAAAATGTATCATTGTTATGCTAATTAGTTAGGTAGTCAATGTATAATTAGATTGGCAAGATTTTAAAAATACCTACATTCAAAACTTTAAAGCTTTTGTATTCAAATGAAATGAACACATTTTCCTACCATAAGCAATGTTAAAATATTTTCACTCTACAATCCATGTGTATTTAATGATTATTTAAATTATTATTTGATTTTTGTGGGCCTGTATAATGCTGTTTATTTCTCTGCAAAATATCTTGCTGTCTAGAGGGCATTGCAAATGAATGAGATCTTTAATACTGGACACAATTCCCCCACCCCCACCCCACCCCCATGTTTTGATGAGCAAAACCAAAACATGTTTTAAAATGGTACCCAGTGATTTTCAAGAAATATTGTTCAACTGAGAATAAAA
Organism: Emydura macquarii macquarii; assembly: GCF_026122565.2. Lineage (NCBI taxonomy): Eukaryota > Metazoa > Chordata > Testudines > Chelidae > Emydura > Emydura macquarii. The sequence continues at coordinate 72,062,703 of NW_027131390.1, forward strand.
GGACAAGAAAAAAAAATGTAAATGTTAGAGCTGCAGAATGTGTAGCTCACAGTCAGAAATATATAGAAACAAAATTATAAACTTGGTTGGTTAGAGAACAATAAAGCCACATACTTTAAAAAGAGCTCAAAGATTAATAATAAAATAATTAGAAATAAAACCTCAAGTAATTCTGTGGTGAGCATGAATCATAACAGGATTAACAACATTTGGGGATTTTTTAAAAGTAATTTACAAGGGATATTGGACTGGATTCTTCAATCATAACAATGTTTAGTTAGCAATGTCGCATCTATTTACTACAGAAAAGGTCAGTGGATGGATATTACAAAAACAGCTTAAATTAATGTGTTTTGCTGTGGCATCTACAGCAAAGCCAATGCATTGCAACAGAGAAGTCAGTTGCCTCTGCCATGGCTGCCACAGGAAAGCCGCTCTTTAAGACAGCCATATTGGTGGCTGTTTTAATGGAACTGGGACATGAAAACAATCCAGATAAAAAGGGTTTTTTTTAATGTAAGTCATGAACATCAAGAAAGATGTCCCCATTTCAGAGCAAATGAATTTTCATGTAATGATGGTTCAGATTATCACAGTTTTACTATATATTAGAAAACACCTTTCGCTGTTCTACTCGTAGTCCCCAATTTACCGACCCATCCCTATTCAGTATAATGGATTGACCATTTTATCAGTGATGGGCAGGTCTGTCATGATCATAGTGTACAAGTTGGCATATGTCCCTCAACCTTTCCTTTTCTTTCCTTTAAAGCATACAGTTTTAGTTTAAGTTCTGGTTCCAAAGTCATCTTTGGAATTTGACCAACATTGCACTGTTTTACTAAGTTTGCAGGCGGATCAAATCAGTAGCATCCTGAGACGTGGCAGCTGCCTAGGGTCCTGTACTCCTGTCCAGGGTCAAGCAAAATCTAGGCCCTTGTATTCTCAGCATGCAAGGACTAGGGGACTATAGAATCCACCACTTTCAAGAGGAGGCGACAAAGGGCAGAGAAGGGCTGACAAGAGGGGTGAGGAGAGCATGCAGCTGTCTATAAGTGATTGTGGTTGTAGTGACCTCTGACTCAGAAAGTCTCCAGCTGCATCTGCTCAGAACTATACTCCTTTTACAGAAGGGGAAACTGAGGCTATGTCTACACTGCAGCGCTAATTTGAATTAGCTTAATTCGACTTTCAGAAACCGATTTATGGAAAGCGCTGCAGACTGTCCACACTATGGAGTTTTTGCTGGTTTTTTTGCATCCACACTGGCCAGCCTTAATTCGAATTAGAAAGCAGTGCAATATGGGAAGCTATCCCACAGTGCAACTAACCACGGAAGCTGTTGTGAGGAGTGTCATCATCCCAGGATGCAGCGCTGCTTCCCCTACCCCCAAACAAACAGGATTTTTGTGCTGTTTTTTTACTCCCGCAATTGCCATTGCTGCAGAAACATGGAGCCAGTTGAACTGTGCTCTCATTTTGACTGTGACAAATACATCATGGCTTATCCTGGATTACTTTAGAACGCGAGCAAGAATGCGAAGAAGAGTGATCTATGCCTCCATGGATGCCGTGCTACAAGGGATCCACCAGAACGACTCTGTATATTGCTTGCCTTAGATTTTTGCCTTCACCAAACCAACCCCCCCCCACCTGTATGCTGTTTGCCTTTAATGATCATCCCAAAACCCCCTGTAAATTGCTTGCCTTTGATTTTTCCCTCCACCAACTCACACACTGTATGTTGTTTTTCTTTAATAATCATCCCACCACCCAAGCCCATTCGATATCTGTGCCAGAGAATTCCCTCCTGACCTACATATGATTTAATAAAGAAACATTGTGGTATGATGCAAACCTTTATTTCTTTACATTCAAGTAATGGGGGAAGGGGTTCTTTCACGGTCTCCAGGGGTAGGGTGGTAGCTTGCTGGCCAGCACTCAGCATGGCCACCGCAGCTTTCTGCTCACATCTGGGGTGGAGGTAAGCACATAATGCCTCCTGGACAATCTCCTCCGAGACCTATTGGGAGCTGGGGAGGGGGAAGGTGGCATAGCCATCTGTTGAGGAGCATTATTGAGGGGCTGCAGGGGGACTCTGTCTACAAGATGCCGTAGAATGTCTGACTGGTCCTGCATGAGTTGCAGCAGCTCCAGCGTGGTGCTGCGATCATTGTCCTGCATTTATGGGACCTCTCTCTTTGTTCTGTCTGTGCGGCTGCTGAGGTGTTCAGGAGGTCTGCAAACATGTCATCTCTCCTTTTTTTTTCCTTTCTCTAATCTGAGACCATTTGTCAGCAGCACTTCTTAATGGTGGGTCCACCGCCGAGGTGTCTGTAGAATGAAAGACAAATAAAAAGGGAGCCACAGTTAGCATATTAATACAGTGATACAAATGTTTCCATTTCACTGATGGAAAGCATGATATAATGTATCCACATGTAGCACTGTGAATAAACTCTTAAGGAAGTATCAATTTCCATGATTGGCCATTGAAACAATGTAGCAAAAAATTTCCTCTCACTGCTGGCATTTAAAACCCATTCACCACACAGGGAGAGGGGGTGGTGAAATCTTTCAAAGCCTTAAAGGGACAAACTGCAAAGGGCTTGCTGGGCATTTAAAACCCATTCACCACACAGGGAGAGGGGGTGGTGAAATCTTTCAAACCCTTAAAGAGACGAACTGCAAAGCGTTTGTTGTGGAGGGTGTGTGTGTGGGGGGGTGATCGCAGCTTGGATTTTAAACCCATTCACTGTGTGGTGAGTGGGGGGGGGGGGGGGGGATGCTGGCTGCCTTGCTTGCAGAGAAGAATCCTACAAGGCAGCCCTCCCCTGAACACTTTTTTCAAGTAAGGGAGGGATAACAGATTACATACATTACATTGTCAATGTGATATCAACAGATGAGAAACGTAATATTTTTTAACACACAGAAAACAAACATGGAGCCCTGGATAAGCACCTATGGCAGTCAACAAAATGCATGAGATTTCTCCCTCACCCCCCAAAACAATGTGCAAGGACAGAAATATTAATAAGAAAGAAAACTCACCAGATGTGCCTTTCACAGGATCATTTGTGCTGTCTTGTGTGCTGGTGAACTGCTCGGGGGTCAGGAATAACTCCTAAAAACCTCAGCTTGACTCCATGCTGGATCACCTTTGGGCTTTTCAGTAGCCATGATAAGAAGAGTAGGAAAGCTCTCTCTACCCTGGCAGCACACACAGGAAATGAAGATTCAAATTTTTCTGGGGATGCTTGAGAGGAGGGGACTTTGAAATGGGGCATTATGGGATAGCTTCCAGAGGCCAATTAATTCGAATTAAGACCAATTGTGTCTACGCTGACACTAATTTGAATTAACAAATTCGGATTAGGCGCTACGCCACTTGCAGAGGTGGTCTTATTAATTCAATTTTAAAGGCTCCTTAATTCGAATGAACAATGTGCAAGTGTAGACACGGAAGTAATTAATTCAAATTAAGGGACTTTAATTCAAATTAAGCCACCAGTGTAGACCAGGCCTGAGAAAGAGAGGATAAAGTGATTTGCCAAAGCCATAAAGACTGTCATCTGAGACCAGAACCCAACTCCCAACCCTCTGCCTTAATAACAACGGCACTCCTCCACTGGTGTTTTTCTGGTATAAACAAACAAGGGGAACAGTAATAGTAAAGTCTTCTTATGACATGTGTAGGCAATACAAAGGACTACAAAATGAAGAGTTCTGTTTGATGTTGCTCAGCTCTTGAGAGAACTTTATATTTAAAAAAGACAGAAGCCAAGCACCTATAAATTCAGCAACTACACCTGTCCATATTTCTTTTGTAACTTACTAGTTTGGATTGCTTTGTTTGGAATGCTTTACTAGTCTGGATGAAACAATAAGAAACCAGTGAGGCAGCTCAGTACAAATCCACTCATCACAAATGAGACCTTCAAGCACTGAAACAGAGAAGATACTTCACTCATTGGGCAGAGTTATTAATAGGCACATGTGAATGGTGTTGCTTTGAAAATATTTATACATTTTAAAAAAATCATTCCCCTCCCCCCTGCAGTTTTGGAGATACCAATTGAACCACTTCCATTCTGCCAGCTATTACGTCTCTCTGCCTCACCCTGCAAAAAACATACAGCTAATGAAACAATCGAAGCAGAGGGAGCACTTTATGATGGTCTGGAAGAGCTTCTCTTTGACCAAGCAAGTCATGGCTTTGACAGGCACTAGAAGAATTCACATTCAGCTCACCCTGTCTGGAAGGATGGGTCGTCATGGGCAGCATGAACAGGAAATATACTGTAGCTCAGAACACCCCCTTAAAACAGTGGCAGGTAGTGTGGGTGACTGAACATGGAGCCGGAGGCCAGAAATACCTACCTCTTCTAATCCACTGCCATTCCAGGAAAATATTTGTGATTTCAGAAAGTTTTCCCATCCTGAATCTGCGTAAAAAGTCAAAATCTCAAAAAGTTTCACAAAAAAATTGGTTTGGGTCAATCAAAACACTTTGTCCAATAATTTCAAAATGTTTTGATTAATTTTCGATTATTTTTAATTAAAAAAAAAATCTAACTAGCTCAAATTTTGAAACAAAAGCCATTTTGAACTAGGAAACTGACATTTGTCATTTTGACAATTTCTAAATTTAGTCTCCAAAATGTTTTTGAGTCAAAAGATTAGTCAAACCAGAAACAGTTTCGGTTTTTACAAATCAACCTTTTTTTTTTTTAAATGGGAAAACGTCTCATGGAAAAATTCCCAAGCAGTTCTATAAATAGTCTGTGTGCCTTACTACCTGCCTTGTCAAATGGGGATAACAATACCCATATCCCCAGTTGGGTTCAGGAGTAACTGGTTAATATTTGTGTAGGGGTAAATAAATCAGTGCTGAGTATTTTTGATCTTTCTGTGCACAGCACAAAGAAACTACTTCATTGCATTAAATGTGTATAATAAGAGATTAAAGTCATGTTTAAAAGGAAAATTAAACTATGAAATAAGATTCACAATCAGTACTTGAAAGCTGTTGAAACTACATTATATATATATACACACACCTTTTGTATGGAGTGAGGACACATTTCATAAGCTGATTCCTCTGTACACCCATGGGAGCTAAGGAAACTCTCAGGGCCACAGCCGGTAACATAGCCCCTATACTTTGTTCCTATATCCAGGGCCCCCCCATGGGGGAGGGGAAATGGTACACTTTACCGGGGCCTGGAGGCCTTAGAGGGCCCGGCCCAGGCTGCAACCCCCATTACCATGAGGAAAAATTTTTTCATGGCTCATGAAATTGTATGTATGGGATGAGGGATTGCGGTATGTGTTTGGGAGGGGGCCCATGTTACAAGTTTGTACTGGGCCCGAAAAAATTATGCTTGGGCCCTGCCTATACCAGGAGATGGACAGTTTCATTTTGAATTAAGCAGAACGTTTTAAAATAATTAATACTATTTGATGTGATGTGTGTATTCTACTTTTTATTGCCAACAACCAAGGCTTAAATACTTTCTCAGAGCAGGTTGCATGCCAGCAGTTCAGAAAGTAGTCCCTAAGCAGGTCAGTATATAAATAGCTTTGCTGAGAGCGCAACATGCTGAAGGCTCCACAGAGCCACCAGTACCTCAAGTAATTCTAAAATACCGAAATATGTAAATAGCCCTTTACGAACACAAACCATCTATTTAAAACTGTTATATGGGTCAAAATTATATATAACAATGACGTAAATGGGAGTAAAAGCACAAATGTGAAGCCAGGCTAAGTAAAGTTAAGGGAAAGAGGACCCGACTCCTTACACAGGAAAAATCCACATAGGAGCAGGAAACCTCCACTACATCCTCCCATCAGGGGTTGCTCACTCCTCTGCACAACATTCAGAGGGGTGATGTCATCCCACCCAACCCTGCAAGTCACCCAAGATCCATATATTGTTTGAAGGTCTTATGATTTTGCAATCCTTCTGCATCACCCTACTCTTGACCTCCTTAGTTACTAATGCAGCGCAACTCCTGTAGAAACTCAGATATCATGGTGATGGGCATGGTATAAAAACCTAGACTGATTAGATAGATAAGCAGGAAGGCAGGAGCCAACATGCCTTTGTTTTCTTTACTTCCTTTGGACTCGACTCAGACAATTACTGCCTGATTTCCAAAGGGGCTGAACAACCAAAACTACCAGTAAGCTGTACAGGTGGTAAGTGCCCTGAAAATTAGACCATGACTCCCTTCTTGACCACTAAACTCCTGCTCTGCAAAGATTCTTCAATAATTCCAGGTGATTGTAGCTACAGAGGCTACATTCTTGTCAGGCAGAAATCTTCTATCTTGGATGAAGATGTTCATTGCTGATTTTGACCTTGCACAATAACCATGTCACAGACCTTCCCCTGCCCAGTTATCTAAGGCTACAGTAACTCCTGTTACCCAATGAGGGAAGTAAGACAGATGTAGGAGTAGGACTTGTGGTACAGAGGCAGTTAGCAGTGCATTTACACCAGCTCCATGACTCCACAGTGCAGAGCTAGATTTTTTTCTTTTGGGCCTTGCAAACCCAGATTGACTCTCTTTTTGGACAGGTTGTCCCTGATGTGCAACCATTCTGGAGTCTTGAGAGCTTCCAAAGGCCATACCTAGCTTCTTCTAAGTAAGGCCCTATTTGACCCAGCAGCACCATCAATCATGTCAGTATTTGGCACAGCTCTAGGGACATGATTTGTTAGTTAACATGGCCTTTCTTTGCTAGCTCTATAGTAGCACAAACCATGTATGACCTATGGCTTTTAAAAATTTGTCACCAATAGACTGGAAGAAGTTAAATGACAATTAGTGACAGATCCTGTAGTTACACTGATTTACATCTGCCAGGAATCTGGCCCTAGCTATTCACAATCCAGATGGCATTCCCCATCAGAGAATCTGTATTCTGAGACAGGTTAAATTTCAGATCAAACTACTACATACACACAGTCCCTCTAAACCTAGATTTCTCCTTCTTTTAAACGGCATGGTAGACACAGGATACCTGGATGGGAACCTTATGTGTCAATATTTATCCCTATTGATTTGGCCTATTTCTTTATAAATATAAAAATGAGCGTGTTTACAGCAGAAGTATCCTAACAACTACCAATGCACACAGAAACAAATCAGTATGCTGCATTTTAGGATTAAAGGTGAAAGCTGATAAAATGAGGAGAGTAATTTACTGTGCTCTGGCTTCAGCTGGCAGTGATCACAAAGGGAACTCAGCAGGGTTTTTTTAATATATATATAATGGTTGTTTCTTGTACCAGTAGCAGCAAAATTCCTGGTGTTATTCTATTGGCCTTCACCCATAGAGATTCTGCCATTTCAGTCAGTCATGAAATAACAGCTAGATGGTTAAAAAAAAAACTGTTCTAATGGATTATTTGATATTTTTCATGTTGATTTAGTTTCATTATCCTTATTAATTTTATTCTGAAACGGTTTATATACTAAGAAAACCTAATGGGTTTCGGTGTGGTCTGGGATTTATTCCTTGGAAAGGACTCTTATGTGACCGTCACGAAGCCTTATTGACTTAATCCTTTGTCATAAACAGGAGATTCAAGAGTTATAGTGAATATTAAAGTAATATGATCCTTGTATTTTTTATCTGGGTAGCAACCTAAAAGAGCAAAGAGCAAGCTGGAGAGCAAATCTAAGACGTAACTTTGTTTCTAGGTTTTAGAGTTGTTTTAGAAACCTGCTACTCACAGCATAATTAGAAAACTGTTCTCCTAAACAAAAGTCCTGCAAACGGCAAGGACCAACCAAATATGAACGTTTGATGTACAATCCAGAAACAGAAGCAAAAAATGTTACAACTTTCTCTTACAAAGGATAACATGGAAGGATTAAACAAGTCCCAGGTGCTTGTAAACACACAGAAACACGGAACATACGTTCAGTCTGAACTATGAGGATCTTACAAAATTAAAGTTATAGAGAAAATCAGGATGAACCCAAATCAAAGCCTTGGACATGAACACACTGAAACTTTTGGGATGTTCAAATCCTGACTAAGATACAGACTTTCAGATCCTTACTTCTACAATGGGCCAAGCCTCTGAACTTTGTGATTTGAGCCCATCTCTAGGTCTAAGTGGCCACCACTTTGGTGTATTCCTAAGGGGAAAAATTGTTCCACAAGAGAAAGCTGCCATCTCATTAAATGTAGATCACTCAGGATCTCTTGTCACCTCAAAGACACACATTCTTTCTCTTGTTCTGTTGTAAATTAAAGACATACACAGAACCCCCGCCCCCTCCACCACCATCTATGGGTACTTACTGAAATACTGCCATCAGAAGGCAGTAGTTCTTCAGGAAATGACTTCACAATGCCAGCTTTCAAGGGTTTCTTTTATTGCCCTGACTGTCTCAGAAATATTCCTTTAAAAAGAAAGTACATAGCAAGATATTCAGAATGGATCAAATTCTGCTCTCAGACACTCCCATGGGGTTCCCATTAACTTAACTGGATCTACACATACATATCCAAGGGAAGAATTAGTCTCTCATTCATATTAGATCACCGCATTTTCTGCAGATGCACATTTGAAACAAAAAATTAAAGAAAGAAAATACAAAATAATGTTTATATCTAAACGAAATTCTCCGATCCAGGACATTCTGGATTCTACTCTAGATTCAGCCACTGACTCACTAAAACTTTGGGCAGATGATTGACCTCCTTGTTCCTCAGCCAACCCAGCTGTACATTTGGGTAAAAATATGTAAAGGGGGATTAGCAGCTTTCGCCAGCAAACAAGCATAGAGCATAAGAAAAATGGTAAACAGACATGATGCATGGAATGGCCTTTTGGGGTATTTGGAAAATGATCTTTTGGGGTGTCTGAAAAATAGTAAAAATACCTTAACCACAAGATATCCCAAAGCCTAAACAATGAGCTTAGCCACAAAACATAGACAAGTTGTGGGTGACTTTTAAGAGCAATCAAAATGTCAAGGCAGCAGGTGCACAGGATGTGGTCAGGGTGTGCTGTCTCCTTCCTCCCCCTCCCTTTCCAATGACTTACTTGCAATAGGGAAATTGGCTGTCACTGCCACTGCAAGTGTTAATGAAAAGAAGCAGCATATAAATATTGGCCAGTCTGATTGTGGAGGGAAGAAGAGAAGAGAGCCTTCTGAAGTCCAAAGACTGACCTCATCCTGTACTAAAAGAAGGTGCAGAGCAGAAGATCCCCTTTGGAGCAGAACCTTGACTAGCCATCAAGATCCATCTGGAGATTGTAACATCGTTTGGTGAGCTATAACTTTTGCTCCCGTATTATCATTTATCTAAGCTATGTTTAGCAATTGTAATACAGTAGGTTAATAAAGTGTGGTCTTTGTATCAGACGGATTGTTGGGTCGAGAATGTTATGTTCCCTATTCCTTGGGTAAAATCCTCAGTTTGGGAATTATTATGTTAATTAAGTGAAATGTTTAAGCTGACCACCATTTTGAAATGGCGAAAGAACAGGTAGGACTCCATCTTGGAGGTCTTCTTCCGCAGTGTTTCCTGCCCTTTCTGGAAAAATGGCGGGAAAGGTAAAGTGGAAAGGAGTGTGATCTGCCTGGCAACATGACTCTATAAATTGTAGCAAGCAGTCAGCTCGGGGCTGTACGCCCTAGAGGCAGGAAGGTATCATCATGTGCAGGAGTCGCTGAGAGAAGAAGAGAAGCCTCTAGGAAGAACATCTCGGATGCCCCCACACAAGAAGATCAGCATACCTACCCGCAGTGGTTCCTGAGTCCATCAGCAGATCCTGAGTTCCTAGCTCATCATCCTGGGAGTCGTGAACAATGCCCCAGGAGGGTGAAGAAAGACCTTGAGTAGTACTTATTAACTTTGGGCCTGCGTAGTTTAGGTTTCAGTTGGGAAAGAATCTGGAGTTAAGCTCCACCTTGTTAAATCCCCAAGTGAGCCCTCGTTTGTTATTTGCCCCCTGAATAAATTGTTCCTTATTTTGCTTTATTCTGAGTTTTGGTATTTACCCACCTGACTACTCCAATGATAGATGTGGAAGGGGGACCTAGACATTTACTTTTTTAATTGTTTTGGGGAGGGTTAGGTGTCTCCCATAGAATCCCGTTTATTTTCTCCAACAGGATGTGCTGTGCTCTCATAAAACCCGTTAACTCCTTTTGAACCTTTTTAAACCTAAGTCAGCGAGCTCCCAGGGATTGGAGGAACTGACAGGGTTTCTTTTGTTTTTCCTCAGGGAGCCCTCAGGGTTGGTGAAACTGAGGAAAATGCCTGAGCCTAATTCAATGAGCCCTCAGGGTTGGGGAATTTGAAACTGCAGGCAGTGAACACCCTAGGTTGGGGAATCTGATCTGCTGACCCCAGGCAAGGGTCACAAACAGGTCTTCTCTGAAATTCGCATGCTGCTTTTGAGCAGAGCTAAACTTTCTTGGGTTAAAAAAAAAAAAAAAAGACAAAATCAGCAAAAAACATCGTATTATGAATTATTACTGGTTTATTGGAAAAAAATTCCAAATTCCAAAGTACTCGGTATTGGCCTAACTGTGCTACCTTGAAGTCAATTACATCACCGGACGCAGAGTTAGGCCAACATTGAGTGCTTTCGAAAAGCTCACCCTAAAATTGAATAAACTCTAGAAAAGTTCACGTTAACTTTATTAACTAATTCATAGTAACAAACTAAAGCAGACTTGGGTTTGAGTTCAGGCTATACTCTTGCACATTAAACTAGCTGGCTGGAAGAGACAGGATGGCCAGTACTACTCTTGAGCATTGCCTATTACAGAAGTGGAACAGAATTAGAAGGACCACAGGCAACCCTCCCATGTGATTAATGTGGCCAAACCCATTCCACAAAAGAACTGCTTCTAGGCATGGGCCTCTGTATAGCACCTATGTCTGAAAATAGTGATTGAGAGGACCTTCCGTGGTTGCCATGGGTTACAGACCACATAGTCGGAAATGTGGCCTAGCACAATAGGGAAATAATAGCATTTCAACCCCTCCCTCCCCGCCCCAAAAGGAAAAGCAACTGAATGTAATGGAGGATGCAGAATAAGAGAGATAATCAAAGGAATTTCCAGTGTAGTTAACAGACATCAGGGGACATGACAATGTTTCAAGCAACAGATTTGGATAACTAAGCTTCAGATAGTAGAGGCTCACCTGTACAGAAAATGGTAGGAGAGCTACAAGAGGGCCACAAAAAAAGACAAAGGCCTAAGATAGCTCAAAGGGGTATTTGCAAGAGAGGGAAGTGGCTATAGGCTATCTGCAGCCCACCATGTTTCTCTCTCTGCAGTTGCTCTGCAAGCCCACATGTCAAAATAATTTGGCCACCACTGACCTACCAACTAGTTACAGAGCAAGACAAAAGCTACAAAATCACTGCTCATATGTGGCAATAAAAAGGGGGAAATAGTCCACAACTGGGAGGTTATGAAAACAGCCATATATCCTTAACAACTGTATTGGGGAAGTAAGAGCCCCATGGCACACATTTGAATGAGTCCAAAAGGCAAAACTGAGCCCAGTCTTGAATGTCAAACTGCCCCGTACCTCCAACATCACACATTTTGCCTTTGGTCAGCTGAACATACGATCATTTTTTATTTTAATATTATTTTGAGAACTGCTAGCTTGATATCTCTGTAAACTCAAAACCATAAGCAGGCAGTAGCAGTACAAGCTTCCCCATACTGCCCCAATATGTACCTAAAACCTGGAGAGGCCCCCACTAAAGCTAAGATGTAGTGCAGATTCCATGCCAGTTCAATCTTTTGCTTCTCTGTAAGAGAGACGGTGCCAAATGCAACGATATTCCTATGGTGAAGTCATTTGTCCTCTAAAAACTCTAGCACCTCATTTCACATAGGCCACCCAACAGCCAATGCTACTAATTTTACTTGTCCCCCTCATCCTCAAATATGATAAATATTTATCTTCCTCACAGGAGTATTATGAGGATTACTTAATACTTAATGAAGTCTTCCAAATAAGCAGGAGTGGCATGTGTGGAGCCACTGTAAATGCATTATTATACTGTATACTTATACTGTAAATGCATTATTGCCCTGGGTTTCTTAGCTCTTACTTGTTGTGAGAGAATAAATTCTCATTTCTGATAGCTATCATGTTCTGCAGGTTCTCTCATTACTTATTGGGAAAAGTTACTGCCATCAACTCATCCAAGGTCAACTTCTTAATGATTATTTTAGTAGTGAATTTTAAGAGTATAAAGTCACTCTATTTCATCTTATTCTAATGATCACTAAAAGTAATTATACCTGGATATGATGAGATGAAGAAAAGCTAGATACACTATACTCCAGAGTTAAGGTCTACTACAAGAAACCCAGGTCAGGATTGACTATTTCATACCAATATAAACATTTCTACACTAATGTCATTCGTTTCAAGCCAATAGGATTGGGGAGGAAGCTTGTTAGAGAAGTTTGTTTACATAGCAGATCTCACATTTCCTATATACAGAGCAGAACCATATTTAAAAGCAATGATTCTCTGCAGAGTATTCAGTTCGTTCAGGCTTGCAAGCAAAATATAAGTGCAGCCAAGGAAAGAAAAAAAAAGGACTTATGTTAGCCAAAGGAGGTCAAGGGGAAGGAGAAGGTATTTTGCAAATATATCATGGGGGAAAGAAGTACTAGTGAGAAACTACAGCCATTAACAAATGAGGGGGATAAAATAAATGAGACAGAAATGGCTTTGATACCAAATTCCTTTAAAAAATCTGCCCTCGGAAAGAAAAATAAAGAAGGGAAGTTTGCAGAATTGAGGGAGGGGATGAGGATGCTGTACATGTAACTGTAGCTATTGATACAGAACAGAGAATGCAGTTGGCAAATGTGAACAAATACAAATGCAGTTTAGATTAATTAAGGGAAATAGCTAGATTCACTGGCATTTACTTTGGAAAAGTCCGAGGCAAAATGAAAAGATAGAGGAAAAGAGGAGAAAGCTAATGTATTACCAATTTCTAAAAAAAAACCCAAAGGTGACACTATCCTGTAAGTCTAATTTCTGTCCCTACAATGGCAATGGAATCAATATTAAAAGAAAAAAAAATCACAAATATCTAGAGGATAAAAGAACAATGAGAAGTAAGTTGCACAGATTTTTAAAAACTGAGTTTTGTCAAATTAACTGCTTTGCTTTTTTTAAAGAAAAAAATTTAAAACAATATTATGGCCTGATCTAAAGCCCCCTGAAGTTAATACAAGAATTCCTTTGACTTCAGTGAGCCTTAGATCAGGCCCTTAATAGACAAGAAAACACAGCAGATGGGTTATATTTGGATTTTAATGAAGGATTTGATATTGTATTTAATAAATCTTAATTAAAAATGTAATTCAAATTGGTTTTCATACAGATTTAAAACTGATTAAAAGACTGTAAACAAAAGGTGAGGATAATCTGCAATGTATCAAAGTGGGGAGAAGTGTCTGGCATGGATCAATGTCAGGACAAGTCTTATTTAACTACTTCATTAATGATCTGTAATAGTGGCTGTATAACACTGATGAAATTCACAGATCAAGTATAAGCTGGAGAGTTATAATGATCAATGAGCAAGGAAAAGTAATGGGAAGGGTCCTAGAGAAATTAGAAATGCAGACAGAAAATAACTAAATGAAACCTAACTTGGAAAAATACAGGCTAGTGCATTTGAAAAGGAACAACAGGAAGAAGAAATCTAGGAAGCAATAATGATGAAAGAGATCTAAATGAGATAGCATAATATAAATTACACATGAAATTTCAGTGTGATATGGTGTGAAAAAGGCCAACACAATTTTGGGCTGCATAAATAGCATCTCATAATGGAAAAAGGCGAAAATAGTCACTTTCTATATGACAACTGCACCTGGAATATTGCATTCAGTGCTCAACATTGTATTACCAGAAAAATACTGAAAAATTGGAGAGTTCAGAGAAGAGCAACAAAGATGATCTCAGGGCTAGAAGGAATGATTTACGAGGAAGGATTTAAAAAGATAAATACATCTGTTGCTTTGCTAAGAAATGATTAATGGGGAACATAATAACAGTTTACCAATGTTTGAAGACCACCACCAATGAGGAAAAGGAATTATTCAGTTGTGTTCCATGGGGACATAAGTAGAAGTTATCAGATATGTCTAGGAAGGGAAAATGTATACTGAATATCAGGAAATGCTTCCTGAGAGTGAACTGCAGCAAGCTGTGGAAAAGTTTCCCAAGAGGAGTGGTGAAAGACCTATTGCCTGAGACTTTTAAAAGTAGACTGGACAAAACACTGGAAAATGTATTATAGGGAACAATCCTGCATTAGCAGGGAGGTGGAATGGAGAATTTAACTTTTCTTTTCAAGCTGTTTAATTTCCAATGAAGTGAACCAGATATAGAATCATAGAATCATAGAAGATTAGGGTTGGAAGAGATCTCAGGAAGTCATCTACTCCAACCCCCCTGATCAAAGCAGGACCAACCCCAACTAAATCATTCCAGACAGGGCTTTATCAAGCCGGACCTTAAAAACCTCTAAGGATGGAGATTCCACCACCTCCCTAGTTAACCCATTCCAGGGCTTCACCACCCTTGCAGTGAAAAAGTTTTTCCTAATATCCTACCTAGACCTTCTCCACTGCAAATTAAGACCACTGCTCCTTGTTCATCTGCCACCTCTGAGAAAAGCCTAGCTCCATCCCCTTTGGAACCCCCCTTCAGGTAGTTGAAGGCTGCTATCAAATCCCCCCCTCACCTTTCTCTTCTGCAGACTAAATAAACCCAGTTCCCTCAGCCTCTCCTCATAAGTCATGTTCTTCAGCCCCCTAATCATTTTCGTTGTCCTTCACTGGACTTTCTCCAATTTGTCCACATCCTTCCTGTAGTGGGGGGCCCAAAACTGGACGCAATATTTCAGATGCGGCCTCACCAGTGCTGAATAAAGAGAAATAATCACTTCCTTTGTTCTGCTGGCAATACTCCTACGAATGCAGCCCAATATGCCGTTAGCCTTCTTGGCAACAAGGGCACAAAAGGACGTATCCATCTTATTGTCCACTGTAACCCCCGGTCCTTTTCTGCAGAACTGCTGCTTAGCCAGTCAGTCCCCAGTCTGCAGCAGTGCTTGGGATTCTTCTGTCCTAAGTGCAGGACTCTGCACTTGTCTTTGTTGAACCTCATCAGATTTCTTTTGGCCCAATCCTCTAATTGTCTAGGTCACTCTGTATCCTATCCATACCCTCCAGTATATCTACTACTCCCCCTAGCTTAGTGTAATCCATGAACTTGCTGAGTGTGCAATCCACTCCATTATCCAGATCATTAATGAAGATGTTGAACAAAACCGGCCCCAGGACCGACCCCTGATGCATTCCGCTTGATACTGGCTGTCAACTAGACATCGAGCTGTTGATCACTACCTGTTGAACCCAATGATCTAGCCAGCTTTCTATCTACCTTATAAGTCCATTCATCTAACCCGTATTTCTTTAACTTGCTGATGAAATACTGATGAATACTGTGGGAGACCATAACAAAAGTTTTGCTAAAGTCAAGGTATATCACATCCACTGCTTTCCCCACATCTACAGAGCCAATTATCTCATCATAGAAGGCAATCAGGTTGGTCAGGCATGGCTTCCTCTTGCTGAATCCATGCTGACTATTCCTGACCACCTTCCTCTCCACCAGTGCTTCAAAATGGATTCCTTGAGGACCTACTCCATGATTTTTCCAGGTATTGAGGTAAGGCTGACTGTTCTGTATTTTCCCGGATCCTCCTTCTTCCCTTTTTCCAGGGACGAAGGACAAATGGACAGTTCTTATTTGGATTTCAATTGGCATTTATCAAACTGAAATGAACTGTAACTGCTGTTGTGAGAGCATTTTACTGTTCGACAGTTGTGATAAAAAGCTTAGCTTCTGCCTCGCTGCTGTGTAAAAGAAGATAAAACAAGTCAGCAGTGTGATATCAACAGACTGTCTTCAGCAACCCTCTTGTCGGGTAGGTGGGATTCCCTCCCAGCATGTCCAATTGATGACAACAGTGAACGGCTCTTGATGAACCACATCTGAGTTAGATATTAAATGTGATGCAATGCTGTGGGATGCATCTCCTATCATTTTTAAAAAGATGAACAAAATTGCACAGTAGTATCTCATCTCCTTGGTTATGTCAGGAAGCTTGTGATTAGCTAATGACACTGGAAAATTGGGGAGGCCATTTTAAAAGGTGGAGCCGGAATGTCAATTAAAGTCTGCTTCATCTAGCCACAGATTGATGTTCAGGCAGAAATTACTTTACAACCTGAGTCATGCAACAACGACAAAAGTTTATATGTCACAGCTTCCTTAACTAGTTGTATTTCTCAAAGATAGATTCATTGGAAATGTTCTTCATCCTTAGCTGTCTCTCTGAAAGGTCCCATCTTTCTTTCTGTTTACAGAGCTCCATAAATCCCTTTCTGTTCTAGGACTCCATCTGTCTCCTAAGACTTCCTTGCTCTACAACAAATGCTCTCAAGCTCCTTTGTCTGCTCATAGTTCTCTCTTGGTTCAGCTGCCTTAGGTCCTCTCTTACCTCATACTCACCACCATCTCCCCTCCCAGTTACAGCTGGGTAATTTTTTTTGAAGGAATAGTTTATTTGACAAAAAATGCAGTTTCTGGTAAACCACAACAATTTGGAAATTTGGGTCAAATTTGGCAACCCAAAAAAGGCCCCCGAAAAGAAAAAAAACAATTTAAAAAGCCAAAATCTTTCATTTTCAATTTTTCATTTCAAAATGATGTTTTGTTTTGAAACATAGTTAGATTTATTTAAACAAACAAAAACAAAAAGGATAAATAACACCTGAAAAGGAAACAAAATGACCCCCCCCCCCCCCGCCCGCCCACTCACCCCACAAAAGTAATTTTAGGTCAATGCAAAAAAAAAAAAATATTTTCGGTTTGGTCACCAAACCAAAATAATCAACTGTTCACTCAGCTGTACACAAGTTCCCTTCTGACACATAGCCCCTTTGAAGGCTCTTTCTGATTCCTTCTATTGGCTCTTGTCTTGCTATCATAAACCTTCCCCATCCCTAGTTCCAACATGGTTGCTTTTTTTTCCATTGCATGTTTTCCTTACTTTGATGGTCACCTCTGTGCTACTCAGAATGCAGGAGGCACTTCTTGGGGTGCATCACACACTACAAAGAGGACTTTCAATGGTTTCACCATATCATCTTTGAACCCTGATATCAATGAAAACTTTAAAAAAAAATACTAAAAATATGGTTCCAAGGATAAATTTTAGAGCCATGAAGTTGGAATAGGTTTAAATTTTCATTGGACATGTTCTCCCATCTCTGGAGGTAAGATTAATTGTAAGCAATTGCTACTGGTTATGCCTGAAGCCCTCAGCAATAAAAGCTAGTGTGAAATATTTTTAGCTTGGATACTTGCTATCTTCTAAATCTGGGGATTTAAATCAGTAAACAAAAACTGATTTAGTTTATAAGCAGGCAAATATGTTTCCAATGCAGTCTTTGTTCCTATTTGTCCCGCTGTTAGATACGACTGACTCAGGTGAGATGCTTCCTCTTACACTAGGTTACCATAATTATGCTCTATACCCATTTCCGAATTAGTTCCAGCTAGTTAGCTTCACTGCAAGACAATTCAAGTTGTCATCATTTGAGAATTCAACCTAGTCTAATGATGGATTCACTTAAATGGCAAAATCCATTATTTATACACTGTAGGAAAATAAACTCTCTGGCTGGCCTGGCACATGAAGTATGTGAAGGCATTTCATTTTAGACGGTTGGAAATTTTAAACTCAAGCAGCTTTTAATCAACATCCTGTTGAAAAATAAATTGTAGCTGTTTTATTTGTTATTCAGTAGTGGTACAATGTAACTAAGGACAGAAGCTGCAAAAGCTTTATGGTCTATTACTCAACATATGCTTATAATAAATTAGATGTAAATGGCAGTTATTGTGTAATAGCAGCATAGTAAGAAAAGAAATAACACCAAATTCAGTGGCAATCTAGAAGTAGAACAGGCGGGAGGGGAAGACCATTTCACCCTGCTATCCCTAAGGAATTCCCACAGTTAAAATAATCACGGGTATTATTTTTATTGTTTGTTTTACAATAGCACCGACATGCCTGAGACACGTTATGTGAAGCACTGAATCGCCATATAACAAGATAACCGGACCCAGTTATCTAGTTCATAAACAGTGCACACACAGCTAGACTGAGGCTATCAGCAACACACCAGTACTGTGCTAGATCTTCAGTTGGTCCATTAAATCTGATAGGCACTGTGCGTGTGTGAATGTACTCAGATTTACATATTTTATGGAACATGTGAGATAAACACATGTAGGGCTACTGTTTCTTCAGGCCCTTTCTCCTGCCACCAAGGGGCCAATTCTTCGGTTGCAACATACAAGTCATTACAATAAAGTCCCAAGGAGAGTCCTGCCACTAACCTCCCCCTCCCCAGAACTTTGGCCATCCAGGAGGCAGTAAAGGCACAATAGTACTGCTTACAACTGCACTATACAAATACACTGCAAGGGCTGTGCAAACTTGTGGAGGAGTGTGTACGAGGGAGAAAACGAATCATGAGATTTAATTGACTGAGTGCACCCAAGAGTGAAAACATTCGAACAAAAGTGACTTTCTAAGAATGAGGGTGAGACTCAATATTGAAGGGGACTTTGAGCTTCATGGAAATTAAAAATGTGTGTGTGATATTATTTGCTGCACAAACAACCCCATCAGGTCTTCAGTAGCCAACCCCAAATTTTCCCTGTATATCCCTCAATACCACCACCATGTCCAGCTTGAAGTTCTTGATTTTTTTGTCTCAATGAGGCCTATTACAGCTCTTTTTTTTAGCATACATGAAACACACACAAGGCGATTTTCTTTTGCATTACCCAAATAGGATCAGTCAGATAGTCTATATTGCTTCAGGATTCTTCCAGATATTGCATTTATATTCTCAAATGCATAGATATTTGAGAATATAAAACTGGTTACGTTTTTGGAGTGTTCTGGTTAAATAAACCAGAGCTCAGAGCCTTTGAAGATTGGTATTTTCTTTGTTAAATATTGCTGCATTTATTTTAAATCAATATTTAATTAAAAAATTAACTTGAGAATTAAAGGAATAATAATGTGATTTATTTTTGTTTATTAATGTCTGTTCTTAGAAAAGTCAAAACCACGAGAGCACTATTGTTGGGTGAAAAATGAAGGCCACATTTTTCAAATACAGGTACCTAAAGTTGGATAGTGAAATAAAAGTGACCTAAATATCAGCCATGTTGAACACTAGCAACTCCCATTGAAGAAAATAGGAGGTGTGCGTGTCACATCACAATGGTGAAGAATTACAGGAAGAGTTACTTTCTTCTAACACTGAACAAAGAACTTTCTCCGAATGAGAAAAACAATGCCATCCTGAAAGCTTCCCTCTTTTTCTATGCTTCACTGTAGAGTTTTTGCCTACAACCTTCCCCAATCCCTTCCTAGCTGGCTTCCTGCTAGTTTTAAAGAAACAGTGTTCATATCCTTGCAGTAGGTATCTTTAGTAAATCAAGCCCTTTTTCGTTAAGCGTGAGATGTTCAATAATGCACAAGGAACTTAGATACTGATTTCCCATTGAAAACTGGTGGGAAGTGGGCACCTAACTTCCTTAGTTATGTATGAAAATTTCCTCCAAAGAGCCTAACTTTGAATTGAGGTGTCTAATGTTAGGAGTCCAAGTTTGAAAAATTTGGCCCAAGTGAATTATTACATCAGTCTCAAAATACTATAGTTACAATCCAAATATTCTTAATATGAGAGAGATTATAGATCATTTCTTCACTGGGGAAAATGGAAAAATGTTATTACCAAAATTCACCTTTGTTTGTGAGGCAGCAGTTTGTTGACTGGGCCTTCACTCTCCAACCCATGGCCACCTTCTTCACTGGATACAAAGACATTAATGAATGGCCGGCTCTTCACCCACTCCAGCCTTTCTTACTACCTGGCTGGGGGTAGGGAGGGAAGAAGGATTCTTCAGAGGCTGTCCTGTTATCTAGCACTGTCTGCTCCCTTCCCTTCAGACTGTTTGTGCCCCAGGAACCTTCCTGTTAGTGGAGTTCTTTTTTTGCTCCCTTGGGATAGGTTCATGAAATTGGGGAGTAGACCTGGGAGGAGAGCCTGTCTCTACATTTCAGCAACACTTAGGTCCTCTTGCTGCCTGCCACAGCTAGAGGAAAGAAGAAAGATGTGGGAGTCTGCAAGAGAAGACTGATCACTGTGAGTAAGAATGAGAGATGGAGACAGGACTATTCATGCTAGTCCAGCCCATTGGTGTTCTGGTGGGCCTGAGTCTCAAATTTGTCCCAATGACCACACATTCTGGTGAGTTTTCGTTGCACTTCTAGTATTGCACATCTATTCTATATAGGTCTTGATACCTCATCATCTTAGTATCTGAGTGAAGGCAGGTACCTGGAAAGTGCTACTAGCATGGGTCAAATTAATTGCGTGACATAAGTAGCTGCAATTCATAGCTGGCTCTACAATACTCAGCTGCATGGTATATGCACAATAATTTCCAGATGCAGCTATGGTTCATTATAATGATGGGACAAACTATTTGAAAAACTTCAGATCACAAAATCTCAATATCGCCACAAAATCCATTGCCTTCTAGATAACGGGAATATTCTCTTTTCTTCTTATGCTACTTATGTTTCAACCTTGCGTTCCTTGCACATCCAAAACTCCTATTAAAGCCCAGTTTGGAAGCATTCGGTTTGACAAGAACGCAGGATCTAACCCCAAATTGTGCATGCTGAAGGAGGGCAAAGGAAGCAAATTTACAGCTGTGTATCCCACTTATTTGAAATGAAACTTCAGGGAAATTCTTTGTCTTCACCACACTTTCCAATAGAGCAGAAAGCACTTCTTGAATAAAATACCTGTTTCAGACTTGCCATTGTAAAGGACATGACTTTAAATACACAAGATCTTTAGAATCAAATCTATAGTAAGGCTCTGATCCCTTTAATGTTTACATTCCTGCTTCACTTTAAGTCAATGGGTTGACTCACCTGCTTACAGTTAAGCAGGAGCACAAATGTTCTCAGGATTAGGGCCTTAATTTTCCCAAAGACGTATTCTCTCCTTTACCATTGACTATTAAAACACATATTTTAAACACCTTAAAATCTGTACCTAAATAAGCTTGCATCTTTACGGTTACTTCAGAAGTATTAACATTCTAGCCAAGATTCAAGGTAAGCTTTTTACCAAGTATTGCAGAGATCTTGTATTTGTATGAAAGATTAAAATCTGAAAAAAGTAATTTTAATTATGAATGAAACAGTATAATAAAGAAAGTATTGAACTGCATGTGTTACAGCTTGAATCATTTTGCGCAGAAGCAGGTTCACCCATACCTTTGCCATTTGTTAAAAGGACTGCTGAACTGACATTATTGCTTTATTATGTCTGCCCACTAGGTGTCATTGTTGCTGGTGCTGTGGTATTGGGTGGGGGAGGGGGACTTGAGAGTAGTCATGCTGTAATAATAAAAAAGGAAGCAAGTTATTGTTGTGGATCCAGCCATCTTGGCTCAATGTATTCCATGACGTGAGACGTGAGGGGGTGAGAGAGAGAGCAAAAACTATAATATAATAAATTCAGATTTAACCCTCTAGAGAACTTCAGTTTTGACCAATCTTCAGCGTTCTCTGACACCAACCTCTATTTTGTCTGTTATCAAATCACTGAAATGCTCCTGTGGCGAACAGAAGAAAAGTCCAGCTTAATAATTCCCTCACCTATGGAATAGACAAGCAAGCAGAAAACATTTCACATTGCTTTGCATTCAGGGAGGAAGCATACAACGATGACAATTGTGATTTGGTGCTGAACAAATTTGATGAGCAATTTATACCACAAAGGAATGCAGTGTACTGTATGGGCTCAAAGGGAGGCTTTACAAGCAGCTGATATCATTTGCTAGAAAATTGAATTTAGGGGCACAGAGAAAATCAAATCAGGGACAGAAAAGTGGTAAGAATGCTGAACAAGGGCTTGTCCTAGAAATCACAGATGAAGACTGATTTCACTGCTGTAGAAATGGCGGAGCTCTCTGAGCTGACTGAAAATGGAAATCAAGAGGGCACTAGGAGGTACTGTGTAAATGCCCAAGAGCCTTTCTCTCTTGAAAGACCCAGGATCAAATTTAAAGGGGAGTCTATGATGGAGTAATTTACACCTTCGAGCCCCTCAGCATGTAATTCACTCCAGCTTGGACTCCCTTTCAGATCCACTTGTCAACATGTAACTTAAACTTCCTGACACATCATTTTTGGTTTTGGCCCCTGGAGATAAATTTGGAACAGGCTACTAACGAACACAGACTCCATGGTCTCGGCCTGGTCATTAGTGGATGATCATTTAACATCATCAAACCAGTATCCAGTGTGACACTGTGACATTCACCTGTCAGTGAACCTCCAGTTAAAGAGAGAAGAAACCAAGTACAGTTCCCATACAAAGACATAGGTTCATTACAATGCCCTGCTCACATTTAGCAACCTCTGTTCAGGAATATCCAGGATTAGAATAATTGGTTTTTCTGGATCGGATTTATGTTTATTGGCAGGACAGCGTTTAGGAAGAGTGCTCGTGACAGTGATGTTTGGCATTATTCTCTCACTCTCAGCTGTAAAAATCAGAACAGTTAATAAATGGGGAGAGGAAGAAGGAAATTAAAATGGAAATCAGGGGCCCAGAGGCCTGAGATAGGGCTGATCAGTCATAGTAGCCATAGACAAAAGAGAAAGATATCCAAAATCCTATGCAAATAAAGGGCCAAATTCTGCACTGACTCAAACCTTGAGCACCCCTCTTAATGCAAAGGGACAGAATGGGGTGTAAATCAATACAGGATTTAATCTACGAGATGTATAAAAGAAAGGTATGATGCAATCTGAAACTGCAGTCTGCTGCTTAGTCAAAGACATAAGGTATCATCTGTTTCTCTGCATAATGGCACATGGAATAGTTGTGCAAATTCAGAACTTTTTTTCTTAGCTAGGTCACATGTAGTGATCAATTGGTCACCTGTTTTTGCAGGTGAAATTTGTGGTTAGAAAATGATCAGCTTCAAAATACATTTACCTGATTATTCTTGTTGAAATAACACAGAATTCCTCTTCCCACCAACTCACAATTGCAGCAAACAAATAAACTTGCTCCTGATTAAGCCTGAAACCAGCCCAGATAGCAATGGATAAATCAGCTCACACAGCTTTTTAGGAGCCAGCTTTCATCTTTACAGTTTGTTAGTGGATCTGAAATGGATTGTCTCTGTGTCAGAATGTGGTCACCATTAGTAAATGGCAAAAACTGGAGCTTTCCCATTTTCTGCCCTTTGTCACTCAACAGGTTTCTGCCCCTTGCCATTCATCAAACTGAAGCACGGAGCTGTGAATAGCAGTGCCCACTTTCTTCTTGTTATCGGAAGGAGGTGAACTTTACAAAGCAACAGCTCTCAGCATTTGCCTGCTGCAGGCTTTGGTGAGGCTGACATATCTAGTCTGTATTGCTTTATAAAGGAGCGCAAGGAATGCCAAGTAGCAGACTGCTACTGTAATTTTAAAAAAAACAGCACACTCCTCATCTGCCTAAACACTGCCATTCTTGATGCAGGAATTTGCCATAGTTCTAGTTGAATGCAGCTGGAGGGCCCACTCCCACTGATCTGTAGGCAGAAGTATCATAATCTCCCTAGCTTTAAAGCACCTTTATAGAAACCAGTGAATCCATTTAGTGTAAGGAGACCAAAAGATAAAAGGTTTCTCCTCATGGTGAGCTGATCTTGATGAATTCAGATTTACATTTTTCAGTTCAAACCACAAATCTACATACATTAATACTAGTAGCTCTGATGCAAGAAGCTCTGGCATACTATGAGGTGATATATATTTACTGAAGCAGCAGAGACAGCTTGGAAGTCAGTTGTGTTTTTTTACTCTCTACACTCTTGAAAAGTCTCTACTATACAAGAAAACAAATAAATAAAAAGTGTATGAGTGTGAGCCTATGTGAACTTAAATCAGCCCAGATTGCTCTTGTCTGTGATCTACTTGTGATCAGCGTACGCAGGAGTGCTGGAACAATTTTTATAGTGGGGGTCTGAAAGCCATTGAATCAAACTGTAAATCTAGGAGTATAAGGTAAAAATCTTTACGAAATTGCCCTATACCACCAGTGACTTCCAGCTAGGTTTCTAAGTAATCCAATTTCTAAAAACGTCTGACAAAAATGTTGTTATACTGGAGTTACTGGCCAGTAGCCCAGTGACCCCCTTGGATCTCCTGGAGTTTGAAGAAGTTAAAACTTCTGTGAAAGCTATTGGAATCTGTAGATCAGTATGGACAAACACATTAAGACAACTCAGATAGTAGACACAACAAGTCTTGGAAAATGCAAAGGAATATTGCCTGAACACCAAAAGATCACCATAGGAAATATACAATATTTTTCATTTTATGTTCTCAGCTTGTCAAATGCATCTCATGGCTTATCAATACAAGTATGGTCATTCTAATAGTGCTGCTAAATGAAATCCTAAATCTGATACGTAAAGGTATCTAGAATTGAAAACCTGCTGTATGCCGTTTGTGTCATTGCCTCACATCAGTAACAACATAAAACACAAAGGAGCATCATGCAACTGCTGCTTCAGCCGTGCCGAAGCCAACTCCCTCCCCCAAACTTCCTCCCACGTAACCCATGTAACCATCTCTCTGCCTATTGAGTTCAACAGAGAGTACTCTTCCCCGTCGTGGGTGTTAATTCTTTCTTAATTCATTAATGAATCCACATAACAGGTAATGCATGAAGAGCAGCCAGGTGAGCTTTCCCCAAATAGTACCTCAACTCTGACCCACAAGGACCATCTGCAGGTGTGAAAAGGTTAGGTCCCCATGCCTTGGCCTATACACTGAGTCTGCCAACAAGGTGTCAATTAGTGCCAAATGGGGAGAGGTTTCAGTGTTGCTAACACCTGTTCACTATTAACTGTGAGATTAGCAATTCCCTTTCATGTAGGCTACCATCTGATGGTCACCATCTTCAATCATTGTGAACCTGAGCTGAATTTGAATAGGCAGCCTAGATTCCATTGGTAGGTTGTTTGTTTGTTTTTAGCAATGTTAGCAGTTTTTCTAAGTACATGGAAGCCATACAGGTGATAAAGTCTTCCTTTGCCTTATTACTAAAAGCAGTACCCAGTTTGTGACAGCTGAATTTCTGGTCCTTTCAGGTTAGTTATGATGAACATGTAAAACCAGCTGTTTATTTGCCCAAAATCAGCACAGAAGAAAAAGAGGTGCACATACTATTGAAAGGGACCTTTGTCAAGATAAAATTGGGTGATATCCTCACTCCCACTTCAGTCTTTTTACCCAGCACAAAGGGGCCCTAAGAACTGTTTCATCTCTGGGAGGATTCTTCTGATATAGGCAATGCAGAGACAGCATGTGGCTGCCTTTCAAGGACCCCTGATAAGCCCTTATGTAGGGGTCATGGTGGAAGTGTGGCTGTAGTACACAACCCTGTGTAGATTCTAATCTAGGCAGTACTGAGGCCCATAGGACAGTCTAGGGGAGCGGTTGTAATTTAGGCAGGCCTCAAGGGCTGTGGCCTTGAGCAGCCCTGGATCTGGAGAGCATAAAGGTGATTTAAAGCTACCTTATACCCATCTTCCCTGGTCTGTGAATTTTGGGTTGCAACTCTAAGGGTATGTCTACACGGCAATAAAACACCTGCAGCTGGCCCGCAGCAGCAGACTCAGGCTCATGGTGTAGAGATCTGGGCTTGAGCTGGAGCCTAGGCTCTGAGATGCTTTCCCCGATGCAGAGCCCAGGCTTTAGCTCAAAGACCAAGGTCTACACTGCAGTTTTATAGCCGCACAGCCTAGCCCTGTGAATCCTAGTCAGCTGACAGGGGCCAGCCACTGGTGTTTTACTGCAGTGTAGACATATCCTTAGAGGCTCAGAGCATTATCTCCTCCAATACATACTTTTAAATGATGATGTCAGCAGTGTTAGTATTCCTAAAACAGCTTTAGATCATTCAAACTGAAATCACTGTAAATATCAAACACACTTTCAACCATTTGTGCTTCTTGTTTACTTTTGCACTTAATTCAGCTTGGAGAGTGAAAATCAGCTGGGCTACCTATAGTCAGTTTAATTTCCTGATTTTCATGTGCTAGCTTAATCCTTCAGGGTATAGGAATGTATATATATTTTAATAACCTTTCTGTTCACATTTAGGGTAGTTTCCAGATCTGGCTTAGGTTTAGGCAGTGAAATCATACAAGCTGGTCTTAGAAGATTTTGGGTGCATCTGCCTCAGAAAATAAGAGTCTTTCATTTTTGGATCCCATCTAGAAATATAACAGTAGAGGACTACAGGGATTTTAATATGAACAATTTTAATATGAACAGATACCACTCCTGAAATTTGAAAAGACTTGGGTATGAGATTTGGGTTTTGACTATTTCCATTCATATGAGTTTTTGCAAAACATTTATTTTTCTTTTAGCAAAACCTACATTTGGGATTTGACCTCCTTGACAGTTCCCCTTTAAATATCACTGAAACAGAATAGTCCACTAATCTATTCCTAGCATTAGAGATCAAAATTCCTATGGGAGCAACAGATGCCAGTCGAGTTCAACTTCTCTGATGTGGTAGCAATTAAAGCACACAGTTCCCATTCTGGTGGATAATCTAGCCCCAGTTAGCCCTTTGATTTACCTTCTATCCCTTTCACACCTCCTTCCAAAAATGTAGTAGAAAGTTTTGATGAATTAAATTTGTGCATGTGAATTTTCATAACGTGTCACTCTACCAGAGCATTAAAACCACCCTGAACTGGATGATTTGGTCCATATAAATAGTAGAGAAAGGGCTACTCCAGTAAAAGGGAAGGATACATTCTCTTTCTATTAAAAGGAACAATGGGAACCTTTTAAAAGCTATATTTACTACTGTACATATGCAGAAGCCATGAAATTTCACACAGTGAGTACCTTGAAATTTTATGGAGCGAGTATCATGTTAAAATGCGTTTGAACTCAGATGTACCATGGAGCTATACATGTTCCACACTGGTGATCTTATGTCTAGCAGGACAGCAAACGACTTGATAGAAAGCCTTAATATGTCTCTATTTTATGTCAATGACCAAAAGAACAAGAGTAAAAGATAACTCCATCAACCAGCACTCAAGTGTTCCCTGCTATACATAGAAACAGCCAAGTGAAAGGAAAATATGGTACATAGCCAATGTCCCTAATTAACACTTTATCTTCGTGTGGGATAAGGAAATATGCAAGATTCTGCAATAAGTGACTATTTAACAGATCTGAATAAAGATAAATTGATGACAACCTTTCACAGACAAACAAATATACCTTTATTCTTTGGGGTTTAGCAGTTAGCTACACAAAGGACAAGCTGTATTTTATGTGATGATGAACATGTGTGCTAACTAAATAGAATACGGTCAAATTAAAAAATAAAAAACATTTAAAACAATTCCTTAACTGAGGAAGGAACAATGTCTGAGGTTATTACAAACTTGGATGATTGCATCCGAAGAATTTTTTAAAATCTTCATTAGTTTTCGATATTTATGCATCTGTTTCTGTTTTGCAATTGACTTATCTCAGCGAGCAAAACTAGGTCACTCAATTTCACTTTCTGCCCATAGCTAGTTTAATTTACCAGTTCTCAATGATTGTCTCTGTGATTTTTTATTTGGGGTCCTAGGGCTGCAGAGGCACGTTGAAATCTAGGTTGTCTGGAACCCCAAACATTCGGTTTATTGAACTTTAACAAAAAAATGCATGAAACTATTTCTATTAGATATTTGTAAATTCTCTCTTCCCTCACCATCCTTATCTTTTTCCTTCTTAAAAAAATCACAGCGCAACAAAATTGGCATATTGGGCTTTGAAAAATGCCCTCTAGGGAAAGGATAAAGATGTTCGTTCTTCATAGACTTTTACGAAGACAAAATGAACAATTATCTAAGTGTTCACAGCAAGATTGGGATTAGATTATATTTTTGGTTTCAAAAGAGGGAGGAAGGGAGAACAGTTATATAAAAGTTATTGTGCTACAGTTGTCCACTAAGTGGTCTTTAAAGAGAGATGTTTAGAAAAGGCAGATTCAGGTTTATGCCTTCACACTATATTGGGAGGGGGAGAAGCTTTTTTAAATATCAGCTAGTAGATGAGATCAAACATTTTTGAAAGTTTTGTCACCTTACACTCTATTTGTGTTGTACATTTTATCAGAGTTGAAAACTATGAATTATATTTAAATTATAAAGTCCTCTCTTGCACAACCACTCTAGTAGTTCTGACTCAAATGAGCAGTCCCATTGACTTCAAAAGATTTACTTCCATAGGGTCAGGCCCTTATTTGATACTAGAATGCTCCTTTCATACTCAAGGTAACCCAGAACACTTTGCAAAGCAATGAATTAAATACTGGCATTGAAGTGACCGTAGGCAAATGGAGCAAAAATGATGTAGTCAGAAATAGTCCCCACACAGCTGTGGACAGTTTAATAATATTCAACTCTTATGTGATAATATTTACATTCAAATCACTTTACAAATGAAGGGCTTGATTTATGCTCAGGACAGAGGCAGCAGCTGTGCACCTAGGGTTATTCAGCCAAGAAGGTTTGTACTACTGCATTCCTTGGGGTGCAGGGTTCTCCAGAGCCAGGATTCCATAAGAATGAGTGCGTTCTTTAGACAACCAGTGCACACATCCTCTTTGGTCAGTACCACTTACTTTTGGGTTGCACTAACTAGCACCAAAATTCACCAGAAATGAGTGTTACCGATGCCACTTGCTACTCCATCATGCAGACTATATGCCACCAGGGACCTGCAATGTGGGTGATGCCAGCTTCCACCATCAGAAATCCAGGAATGAATCAAATTAATTTAAATACCCTTCTGAATTTTAGAGATGGCTAAATTCAAGTGAAGAATTAAAGCTCCTTGCCCCATTTTGGAGTTAGGCACTCATTTCAAGAGCCTAAAGTATATGATGCTGTGAGACTTTATTGATTTATAGAACAAAGTAATATTGGCCATTCCTTGTGTTAAGACATGCAAGCAAGAATGAGGTTAAAAATTATTGTTATGAATTTTAGAAATGGACTTCCTTGTTATTACACAGTAGTTCTTCTGAAAATTAGAGTGAATATAAGTGGTGTAGTTTGCTTGCAACACCACAACCCCTGTCCCTTGCAAATCTAATGCAAAAATGAGCTCTTTGAAATCTGTACCAAGATAGGATACTTTTTTTAAAAAAAGAAAGAATATGCAAATCTATCTGAAGGGTATCATTCTAAGCAACAATATTCTAACAGATATAGGCCCTTGCATGTGAATATTACATATATTATATAAGGCTGGATTTTGACAAGTCCTAGTGTAGTCGTGTAGGAGTGTAAGGGGCCTTGGCTCTTCTGCATGGCCATGTTAAGGTTACCTAGATCATAGTTAAGGTGTGGGATGGAGAGCAAAAGCTAAGTACCAATACTCCCCTCCTCCTCATCAAGAGCAGGTGGGCAGCCATAACAATGGCTTCATGCCCTGTGTACCAGTGGAGTTAACTAGGCATCAGGAAAGGAAGTAAAGTGTGCCTCAAAAAGGGGTCAAGGAATTTACAGCAAGAGGAGATCAGAGAATGGGATTGTGACACACCCTTCCTGGTGCTTCTTCTGAGGTGGCCCAGGTATGTGCCACCTCTTTTTCTGGGCTGATCTAAAAGCCTTATCTTATCTATAATATTATCCTAAGAGATCCCCCTATGTTTCACAAACTAACAGAGAAAAAGCACTGGACTGCAGCAACCTTTTGGATAGAATGCAGTAGTTGTTTAGTAGTGCATAGCAATACTATACAAGAGTAGTTGAGGCCAAGAAGTATATCCATTTGAGGCTGCAGGTGGAATCTAGGTAGGAAGAATATAATTATCCAAACTGGAATTTGGGCACGAATGACAACTCTGGTCTCATAAAACTGTCAGACAGGGTTTGGTTGGTTATGATTAAATGTTTTTATTGTATGAAGGGGAAAAAATACCAAAGTAAATACAATGAAGCCATGTTCCTCCTATCATATAATAGTATGTTATATTCCTTTATTGCTTTATGGGGTTAGGTCTTTATTCTTTTAAAATAATGAGCATGATTAAAGAGGGAAGGGGAGCAGCATATGTAGTAAAACAGTCATTTTAATTATATTAATTTTCTCCCACAGGGACATTGGCAATACTGCCCATTTGCTCAGATCTTCAAGTAGCACATGAAGCAGGTGGCTAATGGGGACAATATCTGCCCATTTACAGGCCCCAAATGTCAAACCAAAACAGACACAAAATGTGCTCTTCCAGGCCCCAAAGCTGGCTATACTCCTCCTCTGTTCAAGAAAACACCCTCTGAATCTCACTTTTAACTGCCTCTGCCTGCCTGATATATAAAGCATCTGGGATGGTTACCTTATGAGATCCAGCAGCCATGATCACCTGAATTATTAGCCCTTTCCTGTTTTGTTTCTGACACCAAGCACAGAAGGGAGTGAGTGAGTGTGTGTGTGTGTGTGTGTGTGTGTGAGTGTGTGTGTGTGTGAGTGAGAGAGAGAGAGAGAAAGAGAGAGAGAGAGAGAGAGTCTGAGTTTTCAGGATGACTGCAATCCCAGTTTCTAGATCCCTCTCAAAACCCAAATGGACAGTATGTTCCATCACAGAAACTTATATCCACCCTCACCAAGTGGCAGAATTTCCATGTCTATTTTGCACCTGAATAGCACTAGACAATCTATAATGACCCCAACCGGTCAGCACTTCAGATTTACATCTCATCTGCAAGAAGCTACTTTCAATAACATAGTGCCCCTACTACCATAGAATCATAGAATCACAGAATATTAGAGATGGAAGGGACCTCAGGAGG
Source organism: Emydura macquarii macquarii (assembly GCF_026122565.2). NCBI lineage: Eukaryota > Metazoa > Chordata > Testudines > Chelidae > Emydura > Emydura macquarii. The sequence continues at coordinate 72,093,807 of NW_027131390.1, forward strand.
TCATCTAGTCCAACCTCCTGCTCAAAGCAGGACTAACCTCAGCTGGGGTATTATTTCATTACTGACTCTGACTACCCCCTGAATGATCAACAACATTTCCTGTAGCACCTGGGTTTTCCTTGTGGTCCAGAATTGCCAAGCCTAAGTGTTCAAATACCATGAGTCAGATTCCAAACAATCATGAAATTGGCTTAAAAATCGTGAGATCTTAAAAATACGTTGCTCATTTTAGTGGCCTAAAAAGATTTCATGTTATCTAGCTTTTGCCATAAGGGCTAGAAATTTTTTTTTCTAAACAAATGAATATGTGAGACTCTGAATTTTTGACTCCAGGAGCTGGAGCTTTAAGAAAAAACACCAAATATAATCAATAAAACCATGAGAGCTGGCAACACTGGATCTTCCATCCAAATACCAATCAAGCCCAACATTGCTGACTTTGCAAGCCTCTCTGTTACTCTTTCTCACTCACTGTTCAGATTTATGCCACAATTATCAATGTAGTATTTGTGCCCCCAGACAATAAATATTTCTCACTTTATATGCAGGCCCACAGATGATTTACAGAGTTACGAACTGACTGGTCAACCACACACCCTATTTGGAACCGAAAGTATGCAATCAGGCAGCAACGCAGAGAAGAAAAAAACAAACAAACAAATGCAGTATAGTACTGTGTTAAATGTGAACTACTAAAAAAAATAAGGAAAAGTTTAAAAAAAATTGACAAGGTAAGGAAACAGTTTCTATGCATGTTTCATTTAAAATAAGATGGTTAAAAGCAGCATTTTTCTTCGGCATAGTTAAGTTTCAAAGTTGCATTAAGTCAATGTTCAGTTGTAAACTTTTGAATGAACAATCCTTGCATTTTATTCAGAGTTATGAACATTTCAGAGTTCTGAAGAATCTCCATCCCTGGGGTTCTATTGTAGTTTACGCTCTTCTGCCTCCGAACGAGGCAGGGATATTTTCTCTCCCTATAATTTTTGTTTCTGTTGTGGTTATAGGAAAGCTAAGTTGAAAAAGTGAATGCACAGTCTCAGGAGACAGACTGAGGGCCTTTTGACTTTGGTGGGTCTGTAGTTGCTATACTTCCCTGTAAAGCAGTTCAGAGTTAAAAGGCATAAATGATGATAAAAAGGATCAATAAGTATATACCAATAAGAGATACTGTCCATTGAGAACAAGTGTCCCTTTGCTGATCCCAGAGCAGTGTCTGATCCTGAGAATTGTGAACAGAGTCTTTAAAAAAAGGACAACACATCCAGACATCATAAGGCAACAGCAGTTGTCTGGAAAAATTATCAGCATCAGAAAAGTAACTCCACAATTGTCAGTACAACTAGCTATGTCATCAGTAAAGAGTTGCATACAACGGGCTTGCAGAGAAGAGAGGCCTCCAGGGAATGCTACATGGTCCCCGCAGTTGCCAGTAGAATCTCATTTGCTGGAATCAGAGAGGGAGTGGATAGAAAAGGGGATAGAGGTGCCGTTGAAAGTTGAGACAGCGGGAGAAGGTAGCAGAACCAAAGGAGTGAATAAAAAGATACACTTGAACTTCAGCATCCAATCCGCTCTGTGGGAACATTCAATTAGCTGTCTCTGCATCTGGTGAAGAGGATCTCTCTGCCAGGGTATTCTGGGGGAGGGGGAATCAAACAGGGTGCAGCTGATCTGTGACCACTTTCCCCTGGCTAAGCCCTATTACACGAACAAAAAAGATCCATTGTACTTTTCTTCAGATATTTTTTCTATGATTCAGGATATATAAAGATTCCTAAGAACCACTAGGACATGGACTCTGCACTGGAGTATCTTTTTCATGAACTCCTGCTCATTTTAGTTAAAGAAGCAGGACCTTTTTAGTACATTAATCACCTTTGGCAAGTGCAGCCCTAGCCATGCATTTCTACCTGATGCAAAACCCTCACAAGGAAATTTTATCTTTGAATGCTGTTCTAATGCATATATAGGATAGGGAGCTCTCAGCACCTATTCAAAGACAAAACATACAAGATACAAACTCCACATGTCACCTAAGTCACGTGCTCCAAATACTACAATATCCACATGGACCTATACAAATAGCAGAAGCAAACCAAACAGCTTAAAAACCAAGATAATTGAACATAAAAGCACCATCAGGAAACATGATGAGTCCCTTGTCATTTCACATTTCACGCAACACAAACATGACAGCTTATCCTTTAGATTGTTACACATTAATCAAACATACCTCCACACTTCAGAGAGTAAATGCTATCTAAGGAGAGAAGCCTTTTGTATATTTACTTTGTATTCTTTAAGCCCTGCAGACCTCAGTAATGAATGAAATCTTAGACCATTTTTCACATGAAGAGCCAGGATGTCATACAAAATTTCTTGTTTCATACCACACTGTGCTCACATGTTGACCTGATAATTTCTCAAGACTGGGATGTCCTTTAAAAAGCAGCAATTTTTGTTGAGATTTATTGTAAAAAATAATGGATTTGGTGATCCACCCTGCTGTGAGCATTTCTTATTGTAGAAAAAAGCACCATTAACTATGCAAGCACTGCAATCCCCCTGGCACGATGGCAATTCCTGATGCCCCATGCAAGTGCTGGTGCAAAAGTCCTTAGTGCTATTTGTGGGTGCTCCCATGGGGACTCAATGGAAAGTGAAAAATATCATCTACTATAAAAAATATGCTTATTACCTATTATTGGTCTAATAGCAAACAACTGCCTGTAATGTGTGAGTTGCAGGGAATTTTTTAGTGACAGGTTAAACATTTAGTGATGGGTCCATCTGGATTCTCCATCACTGACCATTTTTAAATCAAGAATGGATGTTTTTCTAAAAGCTGTGCTCTAGAAATTATTTTGGGGGAAATTCTATGGCCTGCATTATGCAGCAGGTCAGACTAGATGATCACAATGATCCCTCCTGGCCTTGGAATCTATGAATCTATAAAATATTAAATTCCAATAATAATCCAAAAGTTTGGATGCTTAGCCTAATGTTTGGGATACTCTACCATTGTGGAGGCCTTGGGCACTGGTGCATCTTGGTCCCTCCTACTCTCCGCCTATGGTGCATAATAATCTAGTCTACTGTGAGTTGTGACACTTTGGTCTCACTTGGTTGTTGGGTTTAGCGTGTGGGAGCTAGGTGGTGTAGGTGGCCTGTGATATACAGGCGATCAGACTAGATGATCTGGTGATCCCTTCGGGCCTTAAGCTCTATGCCTCTGTGACTCTGCCCCACCACCACCCCCACCTCCTTCTTTGCCAATGCCTTCCCTTTCCTCACTGTCTTCACTTCATGACCCAGCCCCCTGTTAAAAGACTGCAAGGAGCGTGACAGCCTCAGAGGGCCTTCTGCTGCACATTTCCCACGCTGTAGAACTTCATTGATCACAAACACCCCAGAGCATATTGCATACCAGACCATGCAAAATGTGTATGGCCTGATGCCAGCCAAGTGACTGTCAACAACAGAAAGGCTTATGGAAGCAGTTTGGAACAGGATAGAAAGGAGGTTGGAGATCTCTGCGGTTTCAGAGAGGAAGAGGATTTAAGGTGACTGGGAAGAGAGGGAAATCCAAGCCTTTAAAAGTCAGGCTTCAGATCATCATTAGGTTCTGATTGTTTTGTCCATCCCTGCTTTCACCTTTAAGGGACAAAATAATGCTATAAAAAGTGTGCTGCTCTTCGTAATAAATAATATTAACAATTAGCTCCTATAAAGTGCTTTTCATGAATAGCTCTCGGTGATCAGCTCATAGTGAAAGTCTAATTCACTACAGCTAAATAGCTGACTATTAAACATTTCATTGTGTGAGACTGTAAATTCTAGTTATTGAAGTAGGCTAAGTCTTGGTTGATTTGATTGCATTATAGTTTAGAATTAGCTCCTTGCTGACATTTACAAGAGTTATTATTTCTTCCAAGTATATTACGAAAAGCAGCAACCTTAAAGGAAAGAAAAGGAAATATAATGGCAAAGGCACTAACTGTAACAGTTGCCCCATTTGTTTTTTTACAAATCAACTGAGGCCAAATGCTGCTGCCTTTTATTGAAGAAAACTCCCATTGAGTTTAGTGATTTTTTATTTTAATGCAGAATTTGGTCCTAAGGTATATTTTTGGTCACATCATTTCCCCATCACTATGGAAAGTATTTCCTTTAATACAGTGTCGGAATGTAAATAATGCATTGGGATTTGCATTGTCTTTTTAAAAGACCGTAAAGCACTTGCTAAAGTAAAAACTCCAATGAAAGTCTTTTCCTGACCAAGGGCTTCCGAGTGTGTCCCTGTATCAGTGGAGACCAATGGAGATTATGGTCTTCATTTTAAAAAGTGACTAGTGATGTGGTATGCTTCAGTTTTTGCATGTCCTATTTGAGTGCTGAGTACTTGCAATCTGAACATTGGGCTCCTATGGCACTCAAAATCACTAGTGACTTTTGACGATGCAGACTGATAGTGCATCTGTTGCTAATTTGTAAAGTATGTAAGTCTCTGTAACAGATTATTGCAGGGTATAAAGGGGCCTCCATAAAAATGAGAATCAGGCCCCATGCATTTATAACTGGCTGAGAAAATCTCTTTCTGGTATATTTGACATATATCTTTCTTGAACTATCTTTTCTATGGAGAATTGGAGGAAAGAGAGAGAGAAAATACATGGGGTGAAATCTTTACCTCATTGAAGACAATGAGAGTTTTGCCATTGAATTCAATAGGGCAAAGATTTCATCCATATAGAGGAAAAATGGGGTCTTGAGGTGTGAGAGAAATTATTTTAAAAATCTGATGTGAGTTTTAAGAAGGTACGTTGCATTCGAAATTACAAATATTGATTAATGGCTGCACTAGGTAAGTTGTGGGAGTATTGTGAGCTTGAACCAAATAGCTTGATCCAAATAGCCTCAGATTTTGGGAAGCTCTGACCCAGATGGAAAATTTGCAGCTCAAACCCATATCTAACATTATAAAGGCTTCACAATAAATTTGCTACGCAGATGAATTTTTAATTCAGATTAGGCAATTGTTGAGACAAATGTTCTAATGCTGTGCTGGAGATTCTGGCATAGCAAGGCTTCGGGACATGCAGGCAGTGAGGTCACCCTGGCAGCCAAAGTGATGGGGCTGATAGGAATGGCAATAAAAGGCAATAAGATTTTCTTTTTTTTAAAAAGGAAGAAGATGGAAGAGATGAGAGTGGCGGGAACCTCATAGGGATGGGCTGAATTGTGGAGGCCTATTGGCAGACCAAGAAGAGAGGAAGCATAGAAACTGGGGCCCTTCCAGGCAATTCTTTCGCTTCCTCTAAAAATAGTATGTCTAATAATAGTATGTTAGCCCAGCACTGGTTTTTGTTAACAACACCCACTTGAGCTCTGCTCTCAAGATTTATTATAGCACCATTAAACCCCTTGGGGTCATTACAATCTTGCCTTTCATCAGGTCTGTACATAAATAATTGATCATCATAAGGATCGAAAACTCTGGAAATGAAGACAACTTAACATAGATATTCTTTATGACATCAATTACAGGGGAAATGATTTGATGTGAATAGAGAATATTTCAAATGGTACAATGATAGCTACTAAAATTACTTTGTAGTCTAAATGAAATGTGTACACTGATTGGTTCTGTTGCCCGTTTATGGAGAAAGTGTATGACGGTTCAATTAAAAAGATGGTTAATTATCTGCACACATAGAGGACCTGGTTCACCACTGCTTTAATGCAGTTTTACACTTGCGTGACTCCATTGAAGTCACCAGCCCAAAACTGGTATAATGGAGGGAAGTGAATCAGGCCCATACTTTGTAAGTAATTTACTGCTGTCAGTTGCAGTGCTGAAGGAGGAAATGTTTTGGCTTGCTTGTTGCTGAGAGTTAAGACCCCTGAGTGTGCATGCTATTGTCAGTGGAATGCACTATGCCAGAGGTGTCATGAGGTTAAGGTTTGAGAGTAGTGGTTACAACAGTAGCTGAAAACATTTGACACTAGAACTTGGTAACATGCTGAAATACTGTAAACAGCATCACTGAACCTGTTGAAAGGATGTCAAAGTTCAAATATTTTTGTATGAGGCAGTTTATGTAGTGTTGACTGCTGAATTTATACTTGTGGGGATGGGCACCTGGAAGCTGGTTTGGTTGAAGAGGGCTTTTTCTCTCATTGTTGTCCGTTGTGGTGTTCATATATGGCATCAGTCCATTCTTCCCACTGGCACAGGCGATAGGTAGTTTGGAGAGTATTCAAACTGTACTGGGAATGGTGTTAAAAATCCATACTAATGGTAAGTATAGAGGTTCAGTGTATTCCAGTAAGACAGGAACAGTGACTGTAGTGCTTGTCTTCTGTTATTTCTTTAATTATAAGGGACTTACTGAGCAGATAGAGTAATAATGTTGTTTTATTTTATATGTCAGTGGGAAGGGTGTTATGCCAAGTGAATATTGGATTTTTAATGTGAGTAAGCAGGTGAAAGTATTTCAGTGAGCAGTGCTGAGTGAAAAGTTGCTGGTCTGTATCTTATGGTGTGTATGTTATGGTCTGGCTATTGTGGTAGGGTCAGACCAGATGGCTACCGGCAAGTGTCCCAGGCTCAGCAAGTCCCTTTTCCCCTGGTAGCTGAGCAGTGGTTACTCCAGATTAATTAACACACTGGAGCCAATCAAGGCCACCCAAGACTCGTTAAAAGCTCCCCTCCAGAGAAAGGGTGTGTCTGGAGTTGTAGGAGTGAGGCAAGATACCAGAGACTGTGTGAGCAGGCAAGACGCTGTCAGAAACCAAGAGGGTTTAGGAGAAGAAGCAGAATGTACTTGCACGGCTCTCTTCTGGCAGCAAAGACTGTGGGAGGGAAATCCCTGCCCAAAGGGGGCAAAGAACCTTTCCCAGGCCTGGAGGCCTGAGGGAAAAGATCCTGCCAGAAGGGGAAGATAGAAGTTCACATTCGGTTTGGCACTACCACGCCCAGTGGGGCTGTCAGAGGTCAAGAGCCTCCCCTGGCAAGGAGGCCAAGAAGGGCCCCTGTCCGAGCAGGGACCAGACATTAAGTCAAGGGGCACAGGGAAATAATCCAGGGAAGCTAGCTGCTTTCCTGAAGCCACAGCATGAGGCTGCTACTTATAGGGTTCTTGGGTTGGAACCCAGAGTTGACCCATTCACTGGAGGGGCAAGACCCCCAGCAAAGAGGCAAGGGCCTCTGAGAACCAGAGACAGGATTGGGACTCAGCAGGGAGTGACCATTTTAGAGAGGTTGTATTCCCCTCCCCCACCACTAGAGGGTGGAAGAACACTAAAGGGTGAAGCAGTTCCCTGATCTACCACTAGAAGGAAGTGCTGGACCCACCGAGCTAGAGGAAGAGCTTTGTCACACTATATAGAGAGCAAGTTCTAGAGGTGTGTGACCTCCACTGAAAATATTTTGCCTGATGGTCCTGAAGAGTTTAGCAGCAGGAAATTACATCAATTGGGTTGTGGAAGGAAAGTGAAACAGTAAGTTTGAGTTCACTTCATATTGAAATCAACAGGACTACTCACTAAGTAAGGTAACACACACAAATGAAGGTGGCAGGGCCTTGAATTTTGACTGAATTATCATATTAGGATATTAATCCTGAATCCATTGATGGATTGTATTATTATTTATTTGTATTTTGGTTGCACCTAGAGGCCCCTGTTATATGTGTCATTTTGTGTAACAATAATAATAATTAACCATCAATTGGTTTGCGAGCAGCACCACGAGTGGAGAGGTTTTTCCATACAGTGACTGAAGGCAATAATGTAAGGAAGCTCTCAGAATGCTTTTTGGATGAGGCAGTCCATGTGGTGGAGAGGTCTGCCGAGGAGGTAGCTGTCTTTGAAGTGATAGGTTTTAGCTTGATATAATTTTCCTGGTATGCTTTTCGTTTAATAAAGTAATATTTTCCCTCTTCTCTGTTCCCAGGAGATTGCCAACTTGAAGCAAGACTTCAACAAGTCTGCACTTCCCTGGGCAAAGATGTGGAGCCCAGTCACCTCACCCCAACTAAGTTTCCATTTATGTGGCAATTCTAGGTAAGGGAGGAATTTAAAGACACCGATGAGAGGGGCTAAGCCAAGGTCCACCACCAGATGGTGAGTAGGTACAATGGTGAGGTTTCATTTGTTGATGTTGCACTGTGTTACACAGCAACACCACAAAACCTTTTCTTTACAGTCTGGCCCTAGCCAGCTGTCTTTTTACTTTCAGATCAGAGGAGTGGAGATCTTAATCTAGCAGCAGCCTGAGGAACATAAGTGTGCACTTTTACCCTTTCTGATGTATTTGCATGAAATCTTGTATCCTAATGAGGATCTTAGGTTAATTTCCTTTTCAAGACCTTGTAAGAAATGGTTATAGCTAGCAATTTATTTTTTGTAAAAAGAGAAATAAAGATTTTTTTATTTTGTGGGAAATCTATATTTTTTGGTCTCCCCCCCCCCCCCCCCCCCCCCAAACACTTGCATGACAGCAGGAAGGCTGGGCATCAGGAAAATCACAGGTGGCAGCAGGGAAGGTGCCTCAGGGGAACAGAGAAAGGTTCATGAAGAGGCATTTGGGCAGCAGGAAGGATTGCACAGTGAAGCCAAACTACACTTGGACTAGGTTTCAAGAAAAAAGTGGCAGGCTGGATAGGCAGAAGATAGGGGAAGTAGGAGGCCAGGCAATACTTAAAATGGCTGCTTCCCTATAGCAGCAGCCATTTTAAACACCACTTATTCATACATTGTTAGGGACAGATATGTACAAATAAATTACCAGATTTCTGTACAAATCAATTCCAGTTTGGGAAAATCCCAAATGAAATAGAATATGGATGTGTGGTAAAGGAGGTTCAGTGCTTAGGACATAGGGTTCATTTTCAAGGGGTTAGAATTGTTCTAAGAGGCTTTATGGGAATCGCAGGGTGTGATATGATATCTGGCTGATTTAGACTGAAGTTTATTTTCTGTATTACATAATTTGGGGCATATTCAGTTTGAAGAATGGATCTGTGGATGTTAATTTGTGACTAGCACGTACGGGGGAAGAAATATAGTTTAGGAATGATTTTAACAACAGATTTCTTTGGAAGGTATGTTCAAGCAATACCACAAGGGGTTATCTTTCTGAAAACAGATATGTCTGTGGGACATCTCTAAATCTCCACTGGGAAAAAAAGCCATCCCAACTGAAAAATATTGAGAGGAAGCAGGGTCTAAGAGGTTACTTGTAAATTCTATTCCCACTGCAGACCGATGTAATTTGCATGCTTGTTAGTTTGGAACCTTTTCAAAGTTGTTTTCCCACTGCAAATAGCAGCAAAGTGCTCTGGGGATGGGGGAAACAAGAATTACATTTTTAAAGTGGGCTGCCCACTACCATTAATGGCCCTTCCAACCAGAGGGACAAAGTTAAGGTTGTGGAAACCACAGTAAGTTCAGTATATCTGGGTAGCAGAAGACATTCATATTCTACACACACACACACACAAAGAAATAAGAGAGAAGAGGGCAGGGTTTGGCATGTGTGAACACTGACACAATTTACACCTGGCAACTGGACGCTAAGCACTGAACTTTTCTAATGATCACATAAGAAGCATATTTTAATTCTAACAATACTTTCCACTGATATGCTTTAACGCGTTTCTATCCATAAGTCTGCAAGCACTTTACAAATGGCAAGTAAGCATTATTAGCCTGATACCTGTTTTCAGGTTTTCTGTGGAGTAGGGGGAAATCACATTGCCTGATTCTACCAGGCTGATCAGCCAACCCATCCCCCACTCAATCCCTCAGAGATTGGGCCTGCATGGGGTAGAAAGCAAAGGAAGGAGCAGGTCAGTCAGTCACTTTTAGAAGACCTGGAGGACAGCAGCAGGCATCCTGGTTGGGCCTAAAGTAAGAAACCAGAGATGGAAGGGGTAGCAAGCCAGTAGGATTTCCCCTAGGAAATACGCAATCAAGAAAGGAAGACATGGAGGGCATATGATGACTTCCCCCTTCTCCCTATAAAAGGGATATGTGAGTGGGGAGGTGAACATTTCAGAACCTCTAAAAACATTTGATTTGAGTTTGAGTACTGAACAAAGGTTCAGGAGAGTCTTGTTTTAGCCAAAGCAGTTAATCAGTCTCTCTATATTACCACTTCGTTCTGTTCCTTACAATCTAACCATAATCACCATTCCCCTTTGCCAAAATAAATCTGTCTTAATGGGAAGAAAACCAAAACAAATGCATCAGTTGATTTACTACCTTGGCAATATGTTAATTGCCAGATGCTAGCCGTGGTTGTAGCTACAGCAGAAGTTGCTCTTTTTCAGTTCCTGTTGCAGCCCCCTTTTCTGCTCAATGAGGGATGGGGTAAAAGGAAAGCAGTGATTAGGGAAAACATTTCTTGTTTATAGCATGGATTTGCTATTTCAGTTACTCCCTTTCCTACCATATTCTAAGTATAACTATTGACATGGGAGGTGTTCCAATCTTCAGTTTTTTAACATTTTTGCTAAAAGCGTGCAGTACATTCCTGCCTCCCCATAGTAAAACTACATACTGTACACAAGCCTGCAGTATCTTACCTCCCTCCCATCAGCAGAATGAGGTATAAAAATCACACTGTAAACCCACCAAAACATTGGAAAAATACATATAAAAATAGGGATGGAATCCAAAAGTTAGGGGCTAGTGACCAGGGTTCAAAAAATTGAGACTGCTTCCAATAAGCATCTAAAAATGTGGATCGTCATTCAAAGTATCCAAGTCTGTACTGAGCTTTGTGGCTCAGTTTCGCAACAGGCCTGGGAACAGACCCTTCTCTCCTCTACCTTGTGCTCAACACTCTTACCCATTGTTTTCTTAGTGGGCAGGATCAGAACTAGTGACCTAGTCAGCCTATTCTGGCAAATCTTCCCAACTCCCACAACTTTTGGGAGGCTCCCCCTTTTCTCCCTTCCACACAAGAAAAACGAGTCAAAATGTCTCTGGTTTACCCTCCCGAGCACATAAGAATCAGGGAATCTGAAGAAATATCACATGATTTCAACTAGGCGGCTTTCTCCAGGTCACATTTGAAATTCAGAATGCACTATGTAAAACAGCCTCTAATGCTTCCTGGGCAGCAGACAGCAGGAAAAGTGTGTCCAGATCTGATGACATGTCCTGATACCATTGCACAAAACCCTGCATGTTTGTAAAAGAACCACAGATTTAAAAAAACAAATGTTGACTATCTTTCATTTCTCTTTGAACTTCTTACAGCGTTCTCCATATGAACAGTTACTGAATTATCATGATTTATATAAAATACCAACTACTGGAACCATTAACCAATTTTTAGAAAAACTCTTTGATCCAGATTTTTAATGACAAATCAGATTTCATATGAAGTGACAAGGGTGACAGCAGCCATTACTTCACCGGAAAATAACAACCAATGTTAAATGGTCTCCATTTAGATCATTTAAGCTCTTGCTGGCATTTTAATACGGTAAACATACACTCTGAAACACACTGCTGAGACGTAAAACACATGCCAGGTGGAATACAGCATCTGCCATGGATAGTTTTAATCCGATACAAGTGTCTATCTTTTCAGTGGCACAAGAACAGCTGCATGTCAGAAGCATTAACTTCCTAATGCATGGCATCCCCAGAATTGTCAGTGCTTCAGACTAACCTTGTGCTTTCCTCCCTTGCCTTCAATGGGATTATTCATTGCTTAAAGTTGGGCACATGCTGAAGTACCATGCCAAATCACAGCCTTAGTGTTGCACACCTAGTGTCCTGTCCTGCAAGGTACTGAGTGCTCTGGGTATCAATGGGACTAGAGAGTGCTTAGCACCTTGCGGAACTCAGTCCCTATAGGGCTCCTGAGTGCAGGCTGAATGTGTCAGGTTGGAGTCCAGTTATCCAGAAGTACCAGTGCTGAGGATAGCAACATTAGTTACATAGAGAAACCAGTGAGATTTGTGAGAAAAGAGAGTCCAAAACTTTGTTACAATTGTTTAAAAACAGAATTGCATTGGCCGGCAGCTTTTGACTCAGTCAAAACTTCCTTGGATTTCAGTGGGAAATTTACCTGCGTAAGGAATACAGAATTAGATTCTATAAAGAGAAACTTCAAATATATCCATAAATGTTCCTTGTAACTGAGTTTTGTAATTGTCTTCATAGTACTACTGCTTTATATTTTTGTTAATTATTTAGAAGTTCAAAAACCTGCTTAATGCATTTTTAAAATTACCGATGAGTTGAATTTTTTTTCCAGTTGTTTGAAGTGTATTTTATTCATGTGTGTATGAGAGAGAGAGAGCTTGTGTCTGTCTTAGTTATAAAGTGCTGCTTTGCCACAGATTTGTTGGGTGACTTTGACCAAGATGCATAACTCCTCCGTGTCCTCATATGTAAAATAGAGATAATGAAAATCACTTCCTTACGGTGCTGTGTTGAGGCTAGAATCATTAATGTCTGTAAAGCACTTTGAGAACCTTGGATGGAAGGCACTACATGTATGCAGGATATTATCACTCAACTAACACTCCTTATCGTACTCGAAAGAACTGAATTGTTATCTTGTGCTTGCATTGTCAATATTTAACAAGAAGAATTCCCCTTCCCTTCTATGTGCTTCACTGTATTTAATATATTTTAAGAAAAGCAGTAACATACAGCAGCTACCCTCCTCCCCTACCCAGTCTGAACCCTGGAGTTGTTCTACTGCTTCTTTAAAAGCCTCTGAAGACACAGCAACATAACATCAAGGCCAACTTCTGCGTGTTGAGAGAGATGATCATTCGCTTACTTTTTTTAAGTTAATTCAACAAAGTGTTCATACGTCTAGAATGAGTTCTTAGACCTATTGACCTATTAGGGTCCTAGGGGTTGTTCTCTTCTTAAGGCCTGAAGGCCCAGATTGGTCAACCCTCCACTGAAGGATGAATCCAAAGTACTCCTAAGGAAGAAAGTTTGAGTAGCTGTATGGGGGAATTTTTAGAAGCGCTCAATGTTGGCCCGACCTTTCTCCTATTGAAGTCAATGAGGAAAAAAGTGCTGCTTGACTTCATTTGGAGCAAAGTTAGGCCTACACTGAATGTTTTTGGAAAATCCCACCCTGAGGGTCGACCAAACCAATACTGGAGGTACTTGAACTGGTTTTCTTTTCCAAAGGTGAATTATGTTAATCCTACAACAAAAAGAAAGTACTTGTCAAAGGAAATGTAGTATGTCCTTTTATCAAGACCTCTCTTATTCAACTGCTGGCTCCAAAATTGATGTTTTCTCCCTTTCGGCGGGTTGTAGTAGCCTTTCAAGTAATGGGTTTGTGTATAAAAAAATCCCTAGTGCCGTTAATGGTAACAATTTAAAGGAGGTAGCCTTGGTAGCCTTGGTAGCCATCAGGGTGACTTAGTAGTATGGTTGTCTTCAGACCAACAAGGTATTTACTACAGGATTATTTCTTGGAATCAGCTTCCTGGGGCCTACAGGTGCTTATTAAATTTAAAAAGGAAAGAACTTCATTCTCCAGAATGGTCAGTCAAAAGACTAAAGCCTGTCATGGGCCAGACATTTACTTACACATAATTGTCAATAGAAAGCACCACTGGGACAGTTGTAAAACTCTCTCTGAGGACTGTTTTGTAGCACCAACACATCAGCAAAAGGGATAGTTGTGATATTATCATAAATGTCTTTTTGGTAAGAACTTCCATTCAGCCAATAAAGGAACTTGTGCTGATATATAGCATCTGCTATCACCTTTCATCAAATACTGAGGAGAAAGGAAATACAGGATACTTCAGATGGGAATCTGATACATGTGCATGAAATAATCTTTGTGCATTTCCTGTGATTGTTAATGAATGACAGTGGGTGTGTTACTGATCTTGTTGAAGTAGTATTTGTGCTAACTGCCATACCCAAGTGATTGCTGTTTGTTACTGTAGTTTGCAGTATTTTTTAGGTAGCCCATTAATTTTTTCAGTAATCCTTACTGAGAAGGCCCTGCTGCTACATGTTCTGCAGCACAGAGGCTTAGGAGGTACAGAGTAAATTTCCTCCTATTTTTCTTAAAAGGTCCCTTATTTATTATTCTTAGGTTATGGTAAAGGCTCATTATACACCTTGCAGTGCCCCAGCATACTCACCAACACTAATTTCCCCCCTTAAAATAACAAATAAATAAATGAGACTCTTTGCTAGGCTCAAGTCCTATTTTTCCATCACTTCTGGTGTGGGATGTTTTGAGATTGTGACCACTTATAATTTCTATCTTGTTTTGAGATATTCACTTATGAGTCATTTAAGTTTGTCTTTGTAAATCATCCCTTTCCACAAGAACTTCAGCAGTGAGGCCACTTGTGTATTGGATGAATGGTCACATCTATTGGTAACAGTATAAAATAACAGAACACAGTTATGGAATCAGGCCGTTTGGCTGGGGAGTAAAGAAAGACCACATAACATACAGGTGGTAGAGGCTGTGCCGCAATGAGGCCAAGTATTGTCACCTTGTAATTATTGAATGCAACACTGAGTCAAAATATCCCTGTATTGGGTTTGAAAAAGTAGTTAATTCTGTGATTATGAATTTCCTGAGCCTAATGTGTGAGCTCATTGCTTCAGCTGGCTCTCCTGGATATCCAGGTAATAGTAATAGTTTATACACTCCATGTTTATAGGAAATGATGGTGGCCATGTTGCTGGAGTGGCCAAAGGGGTAGTGCCCCCAAAATGATTGACGGGTGGCTGGGCCAAATTTGAGTGAGCAGCATTTTGATTTGGAGCATGGGTTTGCAGTGAGATTCAGGTTTGGCGCCTACCATTGATAGTGCAGGGAGAAACTTGCCTGACCCAGCCAGGCCCAGATCCCACCTCGTTACACCAGATCCAAGGAGATCCGCCAGGCCGAGAGCCTAGGACTAGGGACATGGTCAGGGATACCACGTGCACCAGCGTCAGGGCCAGAGCTCAGGATGAGGCAAGACCAGAAGCGACCTCCCCAGCTCCATGCATGGTAGAACCCCACCTCCCATTTCTGCAGAGAAGGTAGTGATCCCACAGGCATGGCCCTCTCTGACACCTATCCTGTCGCCTCTTCTTGAACTGTTTCATCTCCATGGTAATTTTTGGAAGGGTGAGAGACTCCCTTTCAGATTTTGCCCCAGACCCACCAAAACCTCTGAACAGCCCTGGGGAGAGTTGCATTCAATTCTTCTCGGCAGCAGAAAGTCATCTTTGCAGGAGGCCATTGAGAGGGAAAAGGTGGGGTTTTTTTTTTTAATGTGTGTGGGGACGGACTGATGGAAGGGAGAGTATTTTGTTTCCTAGTATGGAAAGAGGATTATTGAGAGATTTGGGAGTCTGTCTTGAAGTAGGAGAAATCTGAAGACAGAAGGAGACATGAGTGTGTAAGAGCAGGAGACCATATTGTTAATGGCAGGGGACACTGTTTGTGGGGAAAAAAGGACAGTTTTCATTTGGAATAAAAATGTATAGTGTGGTTTTCCCATAGCTGATGTTGGATATTTTTATTTAGAAAAATTACTTCACTGCCAACACTAAAAGCAGGACATGAAACCTTTGAAGCAGACTAAAAGTAATTAGAGTGTTTAATTTTGAGAATCACAATGAAACAGAGAAAAGTACAAAATTCTCCAGGCTGTGATCCAAAACCAAAACCTGACTGCCGGTATTTTGGTAAATGATGCTGGATTTTTCCCCACCATCTGTAAGACACTTCCTGTGTGTCCTTTAAGCTCTTGTCTGGAATGTTGAGTGAGCAAACACAAAACAACAAGAAGCATTACTGCACTGTATGTCTGGCACTTGCTGGTTGATATTTTTTAACTTAAGGCCAATAATGCTGCTTGCACTGTTCAGTTGTGTACATCAAATAAGGAGCCAACTTTGGCAAATATGGCTTGCTGCCTCTTCAGTTTTAGAAGAAGTCATGTTACGTTTTAAGCATGAAGAATCCTTGTCCGGGTCTCTGATGGGGTGCACAAATCTCATTCTAAGCAAGATACGAAGGGTTTGCTAGTCCATTCTGGAGATGGAATTAAATTGTCCTCACGCTGTAATGCCTGCCAGAAGTGTAAAGTTTAGTAGAAGTGTACTCTGTGGTTAGTAATCAGGACGCAACAGGAGATAATGGATTCAAAGAGCTGGCTGCCTTGATAGACGGAGGATCCCTCTCATGAGTCTGGAGGGAACTGGATCCCAGTTGAGGTGCAACCAGCAAGATAAGGAGCTTTCCAGGGTGAACACAAACAGACCACCCATAACCCAGCCTTCCTGACATCCTCTTAAAATGTGGCCACCCTAGGTTTGTTTGTGGCACAGCGTGGGAAAGCTTGACTATCCACCAAACTTGATTGTCCAGAGGATAAAGAAAGTCAACTAGTGGAATTGTGGAATAGCTTTGGTGGACTTCCAGAGCATGTTGAATAGGGCTGTGTCTACACTGCAAAACAATAGAGCTTGAACCCTGGGGCTCAGTTTGACTCAAGCTCAGACTCACAGAAAGGCTCCAGCAGCAGGGAGACGGAGGGACATTACACTGCAAAAAAGAGCAGTATAGACAGGGAGAGGCGCTGCTTGAAAGAGTATAGTACTTACCCGAATACATACCCACAAAGTTCAAGCATCTCCTTACTCTACTTGCCTAAAAAGTGCCTCACTGTTTACTCTGCTATTTGTACCCATGTTAGGAGGGCATGCAGTGTATGTATTCTACATGCCATGCTGTGCAGTGTAGACGTACTTTTAGTGCCAATTGTGGTGGTGGTTTCTGTGATATGGATATCTGTACACTTAATACTGGACTGAGAACAGCAAATTCTTCCCACCCAGGGCACTGTACAGCTATGAGCTGGTAATAACTTTTGGTTACAACTGACCTGGCCTGGATTTGAGAGAATGACCTAGAGATAACTTAGTGACCACTTTTTCACATTATTTTTATAACACAGTTTTTACAATTGTTTGATAGGCATATTGTTTGACCTTCTTTGTATTCAATTTTATTGCCCTCTCTTGCTTACAAAGGTGGTGATCCACTAGGAATTTGAAATGCAGAGCCAGGGTTTCAAAAATAGTTAATGAAATGGGTTGATTTTATTGCAAACTGAAAAATTACTTTAAAAATGGATACCATTGATAAACATTTTAACAGCATGTTAGCAAAGACTCTGTAGCTCTTCTGACATGGAGGAATTCCAGAGAAACATCAGAAGTTCTTCTCATCTTACACTCTGTGTGCCAATACTAACCTAATGCCAACTCCATGGAGCGTTGGGAACTGTACAGTACTAAACATTGGTGATATGCTGTGCTCTGTAGTATGTCTGAAGAAAGTCACTGAAGAAACATGTTTCATTACCAGCTGAATGTTGACATTGCAGCTAATGCACTTGTAATAAATGTAAACGTTGTAATTATGGAGAGCTGCCTCAGCATGCTTTATAAGCTAAGGATCACTTTCATTTTGGTGAGCCCAGAGTTCTTGTATTAACTAAGGAAACTGATTAATGTTGTCAGAAGCAGCTCTCATGTTACCGACACATGGGCTTGATCCTGTGCTTATTGCAGTCAATGGCAAAACTCGCATTGATTTCAGTGGTGAATGAGCTGATGTCATGCGCACAAGAGTACGGAGACAATTGTTTGAGGTTTATAATCTCAAATTTAGGGGAGAATTTGAATGAAAATTATGTAGAATGGGTTTTATTACAGTGTTGGGGGAAGACCTTTAAGAGCAGACAGAGAAACACATCATATCCTTAAGGGAAAGCTACAATACAACATACATTCTAAGACTCTTTCTGACAGCCAAATGAACAAATAAGAAGATCTGTTACTAGACATGGACATGAACCAGAGCTGCGGATATAAACATCCCTAAAGTTTAGAAGAATCTAGATCTGAATCTGAACTTTGAGTTGAACTCATCTAGCGCTAGATGGGAATTTTTTGACAACAGATTTTCCTGACTCCATTTACACTTTCTAAATGAAAAGTTCAATTTTTTTGTTTGAAATGACTTTCTTTTAGAAATTTAAGTTAATTTATAGTAAAAAAAAAAAAAAAAAAAAAAGTTAAATTAAAAAGGCTGAAATCTAGACAAAACATTTCAAAATTATCAAAATAAAATATTCTGATAGATCAAAACATTTGTTTTTTAATTGGTTTGTGAAAAAATTGACTTTTCATCACAGTTTGGGACAGGAATGTTTTTTTGAAATCTCAAAAATTTTTCCTGGGACTAGGAAATTGTTTCTAACCCAGCTCTGTTATATGTTCGGATTGCCAAACAGTGCAATGGGCTGAGATGACAACATGCAGGCTTTAAATGTTTTTAACTGTTCTGAAAGATTTTTACCAGTTCTAGGTAAAACACTTCTACAGGGACACTAAATTTGAAATTGCAAACACTGAGTAATGTTAAAAAGATATTTTTTCTGATAGGCAGTCCTTTATATAGCATGTCCTGACCTTATAAAAATGAGTTCTCTCTTCCTCCTGATGTTTAGAATGGAGTTTTTTTTTGGATCTGATAGCAACACTACCCAATATGCTCAAGCCTACCTCTTCTCTCAGTGCACCTCTGCCTATTGCCACTTAAGCTTCAGCGTTGCTGCTACTCTTGCTAGTAAACAATCTTGCCGTGCCTGGGGAAGAGTGTTTATGAGAGCAGTATTAACTAGTGTATGAAACAGGAAATGCAATTGACTATTAACAAACAGTGAAAGTGATTATATACAACATGTTCTCCAATGCACAAAGTAAACAAACTGAACAAATATTTTTGTCTAATCTCTTTCAGTTATTTTAATTAGCAACACCAACAGGTACAACATTATCAGATAAAAAATTGATTTTCAAGTTAACATTATCCTTTTAAAATGCACTAATTATACAGGTCAAAGCATATTGCTCTATTAGCTTCCTAGTTGGTTGACAGCTTCTGGTAGTAAAACTGCTGACAAACAAACTACTGGCAGAGACAGAATCACTTAATCTAAAATTGTAGAGCCCCAGCAAAGGGTAAATCTAATATTTGATAGAAATACATTTAGGGCTGCTGTTCTATAAGAGATCAGAGAAAAATTATCGGATATTACAAACATCTGAATTTGTTGAAAACTTTTGAAATTAGACTGCAAGCTCCTGGGGGCAGGGAACTGTCTTTCAGCCTGTTTGTATAGGTCCTAGTGTGGCTTGCTCTGAGCACCACAACAATACTTCTATTACAGATGCACATTTTCTTGGTTCTTCTGCTTTATTATGTGCTGTCAAAAATACTTTAGGAAACAATCTCTTTTGAAAAAGGACATAAATGGTGTCAAATTACAAGTAGATGAATATAGTCCTTATACATCCTCAGAGATGTGAGCAACAGCCTAAACAAACATTTTGCAAAAGTTTCATTTATTCAAGACTTCTGCTGCTACTCTAGCTGAAGCTTTGCTACTGACTGAGACACACACGTGGCTTAGAGTTAATACCAAGAAGTCTCAGCAGAGGGGAAGTGAAGCTACAGCATGCTTTAGGCAAAAGGACATATCAGAAGATATCATAAAACACATCTTAGACTGGGATTTTTAGTTGAAACCAGAAACTATTATCCTGTGGGTTGAAAAGTAATCTGTGGCTTTAGGCATTTAGTAATTTTTGAAATATGATCTATCCTTCCATCTCCCCTTCCCCAACTTGGGGAGCAATTGTTTTCGCCCACAAACCTCAACTCTAGACAATACACTTTGTAATTAGTTTATAGCAAGATAGCTTTCATAGCCTCATGAAAAATAAAAATAAATAAATAAATACTGGAGAGTCTTTAAAAATGGCTTCAATTTATTTTATTGGTTGACACAGTGAGATAACTGTATACCACTTCAGTCTCTGGAAAAGGCTTGCAGCTTACTACCCTCATTAAATACATATATATGTTTATAATAAATTGATGTAAGATCTTTATTTCCCTGTTTTATGATGTGGTTGTGGGGGTTTTTTATGGAATATGTATTAGTATGACTTTTGGCATGTTATGAATGCTACTTTGCTAAAGCATGTGAACTGCTTTGGTCAAGAGCCACGTTAGCTGCTCCATCAATTACACTTTTAAATGCTTGTCACATTAAAAAGCGGCAGCCCTGGGCCATTGAGGATTTTTTTCCTTCTTTTTAGGCAAAGATTTGTGTGTCCTCCTACTGCTTTTGATCTTCTCCTAGAAATTTGCTTGTCTCTTTTATCGAGTGGAAAGTTCTTTGTCTAAAGAGCAGCTTTATTAAATATAAAAACTCTTTGTGAAACCAAAATATTTGAGGTATTTTTATTTGTATTACTGTCAAATTTCATATGCAGTGGTTAACAATTGACAAATAGTGACAATTTAATGGTATGGCAGAGTGGGACAGTAACTGAGATACTGCCATTATTTCTTATCGGGAAATACTGTGGTATTTCAGTGTTAACTTTTCAGGGGTGACCATTGCACTCAGGGCAGGCTAAACTATTTTCCCTAAATACATTTCTTGTTGTGCAGAAGCTTTTCTGCTTTTAAGAGACAGGTAAGGAAGAGTCTGAAACAAAATATCTACTGCCCTTCAGAATCCATGGGTATTTAATAAAACAACCTTTATGTCAGTAGGCCAGGGATTACTCAAATGGATATAGTGGATCAGAACAGGCATTAAAGACACTATTATAAAATCAGCATCTTTGACATAGGATAAGGGAGATGAACTAAAAACATGAGAAGGAAAAGAAAAGGACAGATGTGTAAAGGGAAAAAAAGTTAACAGTCCTATGCTTTCTAATGGTTCCCACTCACTGATCTCAAATAACACAGCTGGCAGACATATGAAATTTTTATAGCGTATATTCAGGTTTTTCTAGAAATTGCACAATAAATAGATAAATTTGACATTATAGCCAGCCACGTATTTTGCAAGGATGCCTCCTGACACACTGGCTGATTATGCTAAAGCATCTTTCCCTGAAGAAAGCAGTCCATCTGGGAATGATATTATAGTGCAGGCAAATCATCAATTTTAGTGCTATAACATCATGTCTTTCCAGACACAGTATACCTGGAACCCAGAGGAAAAGTAAAATCTCTTCCCCAATCTCCAGCTGTTAGGAACCCCTAAGATATATAAAAGGGAACCTGATCCTCTTTCGGGTTACCTGCAGCAACCTAGTTAATAGCAGACTACTCTTCCTCTGATTTAAGTTACCACTCAATGAAAGAGCTCAGAATCTCCTTTGCTACATGTCCCTACCGTTCAGTGCTTAGTTAGTAATGAAAGAGGTGCGCGGGCTCAAGCCATTTTTTTACTCTCGTAACTGACACACAAGCCCAGAGATGCTGGGGTGCTGAACTGCCGAGCCTAGAGGTGCGGGGGCTCAGCCCTGGCACAAATTAAGCACGGCTAATGTTCCCGCACTGTGTTTATGTTACTTGACTCATCCATATTTTATTATATTTAGTTGTTGGTGATAGTTAGATTAAAATTATTTCCAGATTATAATAAAGGCAACCTTACGCTTAATGAGTGCTGTTAGATCACTAACCATATTAAAACAAAATTTTAAGAAGGCCATATATCAAACTATTGAGGAAGCTGTTAAAAAAACTGCCGCATTATTGGCTTAAAGCAACTGCTGAACCTTGGGAAGTGATTTGTACCACGTTTCTTATGACACTATAAAATCACCAAGGATATAAACCAGTCATTGGCACTCTCTCAAAAAACATATCATGGTAACTCGTTATAACAATACCACTGTGTTGTGTGCACATAATATTTATAAAAGCTAGGCACTGAAAACGCCATGCACCAACTGACAGCTGTGATGTATCATTTTATAAAAGAGAATATACATGACGAAATGTTTCAAAATGAACTCTAGAAAAAAATATACTGCAGATGTTAAAACAATGGGGCTTCCCTAGAATATGCTTTTGGATGACCTTTTTAAGGACATATATCATATATTCATGTATTTACTATGTTTTCAGACAATCATCAATATCTGTGATGAATGCTGCATACTGTATATGGTTATTATAACACTGTAAAATCGTCTTACTTTTCTTATAGAAACCAGAGACATCAGTGGAACATCGACCCGACTTCTCCCCACAAAACAAGACAGGCTGCTAATGCACCCACTGGCTCAGTAGCAAAGATGCTTTACCTGGGATGGTAGGAGAAGACACACCTGAGACCCTGGAAGCTGGGTTTCCTCTGCTCCTCCCAGCGTATGGCTGTGCCCTTGTGAGCCCCAGGGAGATGCAACATGTCCTGCGCAATGATTCCTGACTGTGTCACAGCTGATTGACTCATGCATGTCCAGGGGAGGTCTTATAAACCTTGTCCCTTCATGGGGCATCCAGTGGCACCATGGGGCTTGCTGTTCTCGGCTTTTCCTCCACTAGGTTCAACGCAGAACCAGATTTCTGGGCCTCCTGAAGCATTGGCCAATTGCTTGAATTGGAGTGGAGGGGAGGAAATTTCAGCTCAATGCTGAATTGGACTTGGTGGCAAGTGTTTTTTCACCTTGCTTTCAGTGTCAAGGAGCCCCAAAAGGTTGTGTTAATATTCTTGTGTTGGTTGCAACAATGTGTGGGGCCAATGTCGGCAAAGGGGTCCCTCAGTCTTGGCTAAACATGAGTATAAGACCAAGCATAGAAGAGGGCATCCCCTGCAGATGATATGGTAGGGTTGATGTCCAGTGATGGATACAGCAAGAAACTCTCTCTCCCCTATGTAGCTTGTACCTTCACATGAGAGACGAAGGGCAAGGGATTCAGCACTGGTGTTGGAACATTTTTTAATTTGGAGGAGGGGCTCGAGGTAGCGGCCCCCTTGTGGATAGCTCTGCAAACTAAGTGAAAGTGGATCTATACTGACCTAGTTCCTGCCTGATGGTTTTATTAGAGCTGAATCAATAAAGTTGTGGCCTATTTAAACCACATTGCTTTATTGTTCTGCTTTTCTTCCTTCTGTGTCTGAGTCAATCATCCTTTGCCACCAGACACAAGAAGCCCCAAAATTTCAAAAACAACTTACAATATCAGTAGTGAGTGTAAAATTGCAGGTTAATTTATTCGTACCCTGTGATTACACCCATTTAGAAGGCTAACTTAAGATTCCACCTGCAAATTCTGAGTGCAAATAATTGTGCCAAAATATGCAAGTACAACATTGTATCTGCAATATTAGAGCTCAGGCAGAGGCCTCCTAAAGATCAGGGCTGTAATATTTATTTTTTATTGGGCCATCTCTGAAATAACTATTGGCCACAATCTACATGTAGGACAGAGATCCAGGCTTCCAGCTATTAGTAATAAGACATATGAACAAATACATTTGACTGGAATTCCCAGCTCCCTTCATCAAAAGAATAAGTAAAAATTAGTACACATTTGGTAACAATTTGATTCCAAGTTTAGCTTTATTCCGGAAAGATTAATGATCAGTATTTGAAGATCTAATCTGAGTTCAACCTGAATAACAGAAAAGTTATTTAAATTTATAATGTTAAAGAGGGATTTAGCTTTTTAAGATGATATAGGAAAACACCTTTATTTTCATCTGACCAAAATGATACTTGCTTAACACTTTATTTTCACAACTATACAAAGGTCAGCTGGAAGTTTAGGTACAAGATTTGCTGTAGGTAGAGAATAATCTATAAAACAAAAAGTAGGATGTAAAGAACTCTGAATGCATTTGTCAGGCATATTATAAATAAATTCCGGATCACCCTTGTTCTGGATCAAAATTTCACAAGAACAGTCAATAAGATTTCACAGTCAATCTGGTTTTTAAGCTTGATTCAACCTCAAATTCGAACCCTAAAAACCTATGCTAGTCTATATAAAGACACCACTTTCTAAACCCATTGCTAGTATTGGTCTCAGTGAAGTAGGTTAAAAAAAATGTTTTTAATATAACTGTGTAGCAAGGCGCTGTGGCCTTCCTCGGAGCCTGGGACCGAGGAAGGGTCGCGACGCACCTGCCGTGCCATGCCGTGCTGCCCGCTTACACTGTCTATTGTCAGATATTTTCTGCTACAAGTGTCTGTATGGTAGCTGTGTTTAGTGTGTGTTGGGAGATGTGCGGGGGGGAGAGTGCGGCTGAATATTGTTTAATCTGAGTATTGACAAACTTTTAAAACAATAACTAATAACTACAATAACTAAGAAGGGAAATAAACACTTTATTGTCAAAAGGCCCAAGTCTCAGCTGTCAGATGTCCCTTAAATCTTGGTGACTGGCAGAAATGGAGATTTGATACGCCGGTTCAAACTCAAGGGGAAGAGGTCTTTACATTTCAAAATGAACAACACAGATAGAGGGGTAGAGATGCGTCACTTTTGGAGGCTCACATTCTTCAGGTCAACTTGCTTTTAATGACTTCAGTCAGAGCCTCAGTGAAAGCAAGAGGTGAGTTGCTTAATAAAAAGAAAGTTGTGTGTGGTTCTTGGCCTTTGTCCATGCTCTTCACCTAGGGTGTTTTGTTTTGTTTTGTTTTTTAAATCTCCAAAATCATTTATAATATTTATTCTTAAAACAATCTACTTTAGCAAATGGCAAATTGTATTTTCATAGCCTCTAAGTGCAATACACACACACACACAAAAACATTTTCCATCTGTGTGAATGTTCTCTGTCTTAGGATGAATTCTAATAAATGCCTACAATTTATAATTGATACTTTCAGGATAGTCTCAAGGACTTTAAAGCAATCTAGAATTTAACAGCAATCAACAGAATCAAGACAAAGTGAAACGATTACAGTGGAACATACTAAAAAGTAGGGTTTAAATTGATGCTGAATATTATTCATTTTGACAACTGCAAACTCATATTAAAGATAGCAAAGACTGAGAACACAGCAATTAGAAGGGGTAACACTACGTTATTACTAACAGAAAAACAAATCTGAATTTGAACTAATGCATATACTGCTCCATGAGAATTACAAAATGCATTACATTTCTCTAGCACCTTCGATCAAGAGAGGCCCCAAAATGCTTTTCACACTCTATGTACAAGTTAACCTCAACATCTACCACTGAAACACAACTGTCCCTGGATGGAAATACAGCAGACTTTCTGCAACAGCAACTCTACACAATAATGATTCAGAGGCAAAGTGAGAAATATCTTAAACTGAAACTGTACATGACGTGTAGGTAGATAGAATGTGATGAGAAAATATGTTTTATTGCTTGGGATTAGCGAGACTGGGTTTCAGGAAATCTAGAATGCACTCCTGCCCAGGCTACACATTTACTGCATGATGTTAGGCAAGTCACTTAATTTCCCTGTTCCTCAGTTTTCCCATCTATATGGAAATAATACTTTCTCACCCCATTTGTTGTGAAGTTTAATTCATTAATATATAAAATGCTAGGAGAACCTTGGCTGAAAGATGAGGTATAAGTTCATAGTATTAAAGATCAGGGCCTTTGTTTAGCTTCTTCCTAAATCCAGCACCTCCAGTAAAAACATGTACACTATCATCTTACTTGCACAATGATCCAGTACTAACACAGTAGGAAGACTGCACCAACTGAGTCAGCAGCAACATCACTCTCTAAAATGCCTGGTTTTTCTTTTTTAAGATCACCTATCCAACTACTGATCAGGCAGAACCCTGCTTATCTTATGAGAACTGAAAAGATCAAAGCAGAAGGTACTATGGCTCCAGGCCCTTTTTCTTTTAGAAGAGGCTAAATTCCCTAAACTCATTTCTGTGCTGCTTTTTAAATTAGCTACCTACATCTGGACTGAACAGAAACTTATCTTTAGATCTTCTCCAAACAAAGAAGAATCAACTGTTCCCCTTTTTATTGAGAGGAAGAAATGTAATGACCACAGGAATTCATTCTAATAGCACCCCTGCCATACCTGAAAGCAAAGTAGTTGTTACTACAAAGAGTCTGGTGCAAATATATAGTGTCAGCTTTCAGGTTTCATCTAAACTGACCTTCAAGTTATCAGAGTGATCAGCCCTGGCCAACCTACAACACTCCTCATGGTTTACTTACAAAAAGCAAGGAGCTACAAAAGACTTGCTTAACTTCACCATTCATATCCATCCATCCTGTTCCTCCCTCATTTTATTGTCTGTTTAATAAGTTACAAGGTCTTTGGGACAAACACCTTGCCATCTTGTGCTGACCATACTATGGGCACTGCACAAATAATAAACACTCATTTAGAATCAGAGAAGTAATTTTCTGTTAGGCCAATCCTAGGTACGTCAGTTTCCAGGTGGTATCTGGTGGTAATGGTTAAAGAAGCATTGTAGTCAGGCAGTTCCAGCCAAGTGTAGTTGCATTTCAGTGTTTGGGAGGGGTTGGGGGAAGTGATCCCTAAGAATACTCTCTATAAAAGGCTTTGGAATTCTTCAGTGTGAAAGTCATTATTATAAATGTAAATAAAATTTGGGGACATCTAACCAGAGGTACTGTAAGCATGTTGTTTTGAAATCCTTAGGCCAGTGTTTCTTAACCTGGGGGTTTAGAGGGGTCGCAAGTGCAGAGCTGGTATTGGGGGAGCCTGGAGCCACAGGGGCGCCATGAAACTAAGTTACATGCCTCAGCCCCGTGGGGGTGGGACTCAGGCTTCAGGGGTACAGTAGTTTGGAAAGGTTAAGAACCACTGCCTTAGGCCTTACCTACTGTCACAGCTGTTCAGTTCAGGGTGGGGCAATCCAGACCAGTGATGGGTTGTGTCACCACTTGTCCTGCAACCCTGGGTTCCTCACAATGCTTTGTTGCTCTAGTTCCCAACATGCAATGCTCACAACCAGCCTACAAGAATACAAGTCACACCCTGTGTGTCTGTGTGCTACAAATCCCTGGTTCAGCAGCTCTGATCCCAGCAATCTGTCTACAACTCCACTTTGGCTTTCATCAGCCTTGGTTACAACCAGCAAGGTGACTCCACACACTCCCAGTCCTAAATTTTCCCAAAATGGCGTGCTCTGTGATTTCCAGCCCTTCCTGGACAGTTCAGAAAAATAATATGGTTCTTTTGTTCCTCTAAAGACACAAAAGCACATCACAACTTGTTAACTTAACGGGGGTAAATACACCCTTCTGTCTAAACACAGCACTGAGCTGGTTTATAGTAAAAATAAAACAAACATATTAACAATCGGACACAGGTTAAGTGATGCCAAATAAATGGAATAAAGTTAGAAAGGGTTACAAGCAAATAAAGGTGAAAACACTTATCTAAAAGTCTAAAATTAATCTAGCAAGGTACAGGCTTTGTTTAAGATAGCTTCTCCCCAATATTCAGTTTCCAGAGACTTCAGCCCCCTTTGGTTGAAGGACCCATTTATCTCCTCTTTGAAGAGCTCAATTCCCTTGTGTCTGTCCAGTGATACAAAGATGGCTTGTCTTTGCTTATATCTTCCAAAGTTCAATGACTTTGTTTCAAAAGGTAGGATGACCTCATGCTATTCTTCCCTTCCTGTGTGCTTCCCATCTCCCTGCATGATTTCTATGTAAATGGGGCTTCCATTGTTTCTGATTCCATTATACCTAATTTACATAGGAGACAGGTAGATAGCTGTGACACTCCCTCTTGCTTGGGCAGACTGTACAGTCTAATATCAATGAGTATCCATAATTCCTTGTATAGTGTTAATACACATATTTCTCAATGAGGTTACTCACCAGTGTGTCATTAGCTTTCAGAAAAGACCTCACTCTATATACTTTTATAACAGAGTAATATCGTATACTATCAATTGATTTAGTTGCTTATCACCTGAGATATCTCCTGCCTTTCTAGACCAGTAAACCTTTGAAATGTATTCTTTGAAAATTACTACCCAGACCACACTTCTCGCTCTCGCTGGGTGTAGACGCTATGCTGTCTTCTCCCCTTGCTTGTTAGATTTGATGGGTCTGCTTACGCAATGTGTAAATACATTCTCATTGTCTCTCAAAAGTATTTTAGAAGTAACTCGCTGCGATGGAGTGAGGAAATTTTCTTATGTTCTTAATGGTTTGTGTGAAGGGGTGTGTGACTCAGTTTCCCTGTGTGTTGCTTGTTTAATGAGGTGGTGGGAGAGGGTGTTTGCTGTTGCAGAGCACCAGGAGTGACCTTGCCTTGCAGGCTGGACCCCAGACAACAGCCTGAACTCTATGGAACTTAACAACCAGTGACCTGAGGACCACCCCTTCTTCAAGTCCACCGCTTCTGGCCAGCAGCAGGACAAAGGAGCTGAGGAGAGAGGGCCCGGGTGATCTGTAAGGCAGCTGCAGCCGGTTCTTTCCAGTGAGGGCACAGAGGATGGAAGAGAGGGGCCTCATGTGCTCTGTTTGTCCAGGAAACAAGAAGAAGGTCAGAGGAGGAGCTTTTGGGGGTAGGTGATAAAAGGGTAGTCGGTTAGAAGGAGGGGGCTTCTGGACTGGGGACAAAGAGCATCCTGAGCCCATCAGGACTGGGACAAGCCCATTTGGACTGTGCTGATACTTTCCAGGCTTGGAGGCCCTGCGAACTTCCTGTGCTGAGTTCAGACATTCAGTAATCCCTTCTGTTTTACCCTGGCTGAGAGTCACTGCAGTCTAGAGACTGGGGTTGCATTGTTCCTTCTGGGTGTGGAAGCCCTGGGGGTCCAGAGACAGTGGACTCCCTGAAGGGGCCTATGGCAAGAGACAGACTTGCTGAAGCTCAGAGAGGTGCGGTTTCAGGAGGCGGAGGAGCCTAGGGCTTAACACCAAAACAGAGTGTGACTGCCGAGAAGAGCTGTCACACTGAAGGGAGTCCCTCCCAGGGACCATACAGAGCCGAGAGAGCACGGCATCCTGTGAGTCCATGACACTCACAAGTGATTCCTTTGTCTAGTGCAGACCTATTTACCAAGTCTCTCTGGCATATCATGTTTACACACACTTTAGTCATAATTTCAGCATGTAGTCGTAACTCTTAATACCCACCCTGTACAAACTCCATGCCAGAACATTAATGATCGGTGACTTAAATAGTTTTCAAATGACACCTCAGATGGCATATTTTATGCAAAGATTATTACAATAGTGTGTAGTGTGTGAATTCAGAGGTACTTAGTGCACACCTGCCTGTAAGAGAACAACAGTCTTATTACTAGTGGTGGCCACTTTTAAGGGTTGGAATGATTATGTCCTAGTGTACAGGGACAGTGACTATTTTATTATGCTCATTAATTGATGGAAGTGGTAGGTATTTTAAAACCACCACATCTGTAGTACTACTGACATTTCACACAAAGTAAAATATATTAGCATAATGTTTAGGGATGGCTGTCTAAAGAAAGGATTAACTTGAGAAAGACAGCTTTCTGAAACTGAAAGAAATCGTCATGACTTAAAGGAGTGATCAGCCAATGAGAGATTTTTCTGATAATATAATGCTTCTAGTCTTTGTTTCGCTGCTGAGTATGTCATTTGATACCCTGATGGAGTTTGGAAGAAAAGTTCTAAGAAAAGTCAGAATTTGCTATCTGGTACATTAAGTTCAATTAACTTATTAAACGAAGTTGTTTTGTAATTCATCTTTGGATTATTAAATACTATTTTTTCAGATACAACATGATCTACTTTTCACTTCTTAGATGTCAAAGTTTTATCTACAGATGAGTGAAAGGGCAATAACTTTTTTATGCAATTATCCTCTGAAATCTGAAGGGCCTAGTCTCCCCTCTGAATGGTATTTTTAACTTCTGTTACTCTCAATGGGAACTACATGTGCATATTCAATAAAATGCAGACCTTGAATGGGTGCCTCCCAATTCTGAGAAGATTAACATAGCAGTTGAACATAGGAAATCACTTTAGTTAATATTGCATTTAGTATAGTACTTTCTAGGGCAGTTCTAAGCATGTAGAATATGTTTGTGTACACTTAAGAGCTCTAGAGACCAGGCTGAGTTACAGTCATTGTATTCCCAAAACTATAAAGCAAAGGCCAAGGCCAACTGCCCTAAAATATCTCCTCAATAGAGAAAGAATATGGAAAGGAAAAGAACAGATGGAAAAGGGGATGGCCTAAGAACTTCACTAGGAGTTGTTATGAAGAGTTGAAAAGTTGACTCCACAGATATCATTGACATAGTGGGTTGAATACATCAAATAGAATATGTTGTCACTTTAAAAATTGATGAGTTGTTCAAGTTTAGGATTACTCAGATGGACAACCATCAGATGATGAAACTGCATATGAAAACAAACTGGAGAAATTTAGGGTCCTAATATCTGTCCTTGCTTATTCCATCATAAATCAATATCTACTTAATTGAAGTCAGTTGAGTTACAATAGTGTAAATGGGAGAAGAATTAACAACATATCATTAAGACCCTTTACACTACCACCATGGTAAAAGTGGCCTTAAAGTAAATGAGAATCAGGTCTTTACTGAGCCATGGTGTTGGGAATTAAAAATGGGGACTGGACACTAGGTTAGATGTAAGATTTTAAACTACAAAAATCACTTAAGGTATTCTTACAATGTTTCTTAAAAACATACACCATATATTTTCCAAATATAAGCAATTTAAATGTATGTAGTATGGATTGTATTAAATTTCAAATAAATATAAAATATTTACAAAAAGAAATCCAGACAACGTCTCATAAACAACCTAAAACAGGTTGTTTTCCACATGTTATCTAATAAATCTACAGCATAGAACTTAGGGTTTTGTAAGTTATCTCTGGCATTTAATTTAACCTTCTTCCTTGTCAGAATACCACTGCAGAATGACTCCTGAAATGGAAACATATTATTCAAATCTGAATTCTCCATGTCTATATTCACATCTCATAAATTCATCCCTTCTATCAATAAAATGAAAAACATGCTCTGATAAGCCCTTGCATTTGCATTTATCACTTTCCCAAACCAGCAATACCAATTTTGAAAAATCTTCAGGCAAACAGACAAAAATGACTTAAAATGAATAGGTATTGTGATGTGGCCTATGCCTCCACACTGGCAAATAAAGGGTTAACAGGGACCCCGAGGACCCAATTACTCAGTGGGAGAGAATGAGACTGGGTGGTTCCTCCAAAGGAAAGACCAGTGATGGAGGACAGACAAGAGAGCTGCAGGAAGGAGTTTATACCCTGGAACTGGGACTGAAGGAAGCGGCAGCAAAGGGGAAGGGGCATGCATAGGCAGGCTCTACATAGGCCAGTTAATGCGCAACGCACTGGTGCACATTAGAATGTACACCTCACTAGTGCACATTACCACACTGTGTAGACAAGCCCTAGGAGACACATGAAGAAGGATCCTTAGTAAACAAACAAATCCCAAACGAAACCCTAAGAAAAGCTTCATGGAGAGAAGAAACTCCAGGGAGAGGGGACTGGAGAGCTCCACAATAGATACCTGCAAGCTGGCAAAACTAGGAAGAAGCCCAGGGAACAAGAAAGGGAAAATAAGACATACCCCCCTCGATACTTATCACAAGGGCCCTGGCCTGGAATCCAGAGAAGAGGGCAGGCATGGGTTCCCCTACTATCCTCTTGCAGAAAGAGCAATGTAAGCCTCGGAATGGGGCAAGGACTACTGAGCCTGGACCTGGGCCGAAGGCTGGCTATCTGGTCACTTAGTCTTTGGTTTTTTTGTTTAGCCTTATTTTGGTACTCCAGAAAGGGACTAGCCATAGGGCTAAGGTGTGGAAGTTGCAAACTGCAATGCTTTATGTCAGGGGGCAGTATGGCAGTGCGGGCATTTAAAAAACACTGTAAATGAAAAATCAGCCTTAAGCCTTCCTGGCATGGAAGAAAGGACGCGGCAATGCAGAGTCAGAGCCATCGTTTTCAGATTTTATTTTGCCCAACTTCTTTCCTCCCCATGCTCCAAGAACTGCTTTATCCGCTTAGTGCCAGGGTGTGAGTTTCCATTGGTGAGCGCTTATTCACCCACGTGTTCTCACTGACTTCTATGGAACTGCTCAGACGAGTAAATTGCTTTCCAAAGGGACACACAGTATTGTTCTTAGATGATGCAGATAGCGTTAAACTGACAAGATTCTGGACCCACGTTAAATCTGGTACCCAAAGTTCTTATTGAATTTGAAACATGCAAGACCAGCTGAACTGGGCCTAAGCTCTCAGGTAGCCTTTTTTACCTGCATTTTAAACAGATGCCACGAAGCTTCTGTGGTTGCAGTCCTGAGGTATTTATCACAGCCAATTCCCAAGGACTTCTTGAAATAATGAGTTTTGCTTTTGAATATCTTCGAGTACGTGCTGAGATTTTTTGTACAAACCCATTGTACTATTGCAACCAAGGGAAAATGGTGTGTTGCTATTGGCCTGAAAGAATCCATGTAATAATTATGATTCATATTAGGGAAGGTACCTTTATCAGACTCCAGGCGCTCCTTTCTAGTCTTTCATTTAGCTAATGAAATCTGAGGGAGGCCATACAGGTTGTCTTTTTGTGTCTTCACTTGGCCTGCTCCATTGCCTAATTCCTGTTTAATTTAAGAAGGGCCAATCCAGTCCCATATGTGATGCTGGCTGGATTAGGGGGACCATTTAAGATAGTATGTAACATCAATATATCAAAATTACAATAATTCATATGAGATATGCCATATCAGGTATCAAGTATGACAGTTATAAATTGGCTAAGTATGACAATATTGTTTATGTGTATGTGTCATATTTGTGTTGGAAGTTATGCGTATGTTTGATGTATCTGTATTTCAACTTGTGCTGTGTTTCTGGGTGACTCCCGAGACAGGATAGCAGCAGCAAAAAGCTGCTTAATGGCCCATTAAGGAAACTCAGGTACAATGGGCCCAGGGAGAGAAGCTGGGGCTACACCTGATGAGTCACCAGGACTTACTCATGTGACCCTGGACTCCATCTTATTTCTGTAAATTTCCACAAACAGCATGACAAAGACCAAGGGACATAAAAGGCAGCTGCACCACATCCATATTGTCTTTAGTTTTCAGTCAGTCTTTAGTCTTCAGCCTTCAACTTTCACCTACCTCCAGATCAACTCATCTGCAACTGAAGCTGTGAATCAAAGGACTGAGACCCATCCAGGTACTGGATGTACACCAGATGGACTAAACAAGCCTGCAAACTCCACAATTCTTATGAAAACCTGATATACGTAGACTTTCTAATCATTTGTATGTATCTGATTGCTTTAATCATTTAACATTTCTCTTATAGTTTGTTTCTTTCCTTTTATAATAAACCTTTAGTTTTATTACTAAAGGATTGGCTGGCAGCATGTTATTTTTGGTAAGATCCAAACTAATATTGATCTGGTACTGCGCCTGACTTTTTGGGGGAAGGAGAACCTTTTTGGTAAAGAGCATGGAGTTTTAAATAATGTATCTCTTTACTGGACCTAGTGGCTGATTGGGAGCCAGAGACTGAAATGCAGGAAAGGAGGCTGTGTATACTTTGTTTTAATTTCTTGATAACCAGTGTGGGGAATCAAAAGCACTGTTTGTGGCTGGTTGGGAAGTCTGACTTCAGTGTTACCCGCCAGTGCTAGGAGAATCTGCTCTCCTTTTACAGCCTGCCCTGACCTTGGCATTTTCAGGTGGCTACCCTAGGCATGGACAGGTCACACCGCACATGAAAGGCCCTGAACCAAAGGCCTGGTCACTTTACCCATAGAAATGCCTGTAGGGTGAAGGAATAGCCTTCCTTCCCACTCCAAATGTTATTCACTTTTAGATTTTTATACCACACCAATTACCAAGGTGTTTGAGCACCTTCTGTCCCCCTCTGCCACACCGAACCTGGGCTTCCACGGTATGGGAAGTGGGATGATAGGGAACAAGCCAACAGTTAATTTCCCTCGCCCTAACTCTTCCCACTCTACTCAACCCCCTAAGACTAATCTACTACATCTAGCTCTCCATTGCTCATGAAAGCAGACAACCTAGCCCACCATGAAATGTACCCAAGAAACCAGCTTAACTCAGAGGAACTGTGCTGTGTTATTAAAGACCCATAATCTATCATAGTCAAGTAAGAAACTAAATAATTCACATCCTAAAATGATGCATTGTTTTTTAAAAACATTCAGTACATAAAGCACATTCAAACAGTGGTATGAAGTTGACTGAAAGCCAGGAAATTCTATTTAAGTAAACTTAACTTATGCCATTTCCCCACCCTCACCTTTTTTTTTTTTTTTTAAAGTTTGAGATCAAAGGGATCAGACCTAACCTAGAAATTCCTGAATCATGTAGGTCTAATGTATTTTAAATATAGTTTTTAAAGTAGTTAAGTACATATGTGATGAACTATTAATGCATTAGGAGAGGTATTGGTCTTTCTGAATAAATTCACTATCTCCTTCAAACATTGAATATTATTATAACATGGTCAACAATTACATCACTCTTTATCTAAGTGAACATATATTTTCAAGATATTTTTACGAAGGAAATGTGTGTTTATTGATTTTATGAGTGAAACAACTTTAATTAAGGTATCAGGCCCACTGCCAAAAATTGCATACATGGCTATTAGTATGAGCTGCTTCCTATAACAGCCCAAGAAGTCATCATCAAAAGCAGATGCTTAAGTCAACTACAGCATACATCCTGGTCAGACAAATCCTAATACTGTACTTTTTGTGACATATAGATGCTTTTCACTTTGAAAGCAAACTCCACTAAACACAACGCTGATCTTAGTTTTTCCACAGAATGCCATATAAAATCATTTAAGCTTGAAAGTAAAACTAACTGAGCAAGATTCTGTTGTGAAGATTTTTGTGTCATATGATACAATGAATCTCACCATTGCAAGATGGGATATGGAGAAGAGAAGCTGAGATTCTGTCAAAGATGCAATGTAAATGCCTTCCTGTTAGCTTGCACTCTTCTAAATATGGTTGAGACTCATTCATTTTCCCCCCAGGTTTGACTGAGGTTATATTTCATGTTCAAAGATAAAGGGGGTAATTGGGAATGAAAAATATTAGGGTTGTGCAATATATTTCTGGCTATTGTCACTTACAAAGTTCTATATGTTTCAGTTCTTTGCATGAAACATTAAACTGAAAATGCAACACAAACAACTGTAATAACTAGTGAAGATGAAACATCGATTGTTCAGATTTGGTTTACTTCATATCTGCTTTTAAACATTCTGATCTGCATTCACATCTCTTACTATAGAACTTGGTCTGGGAACCCCCGGGGGAATTTCAACCATTCTTCTGGTACTTCTTGGTTCAAGTTGTTTTGCAAACAACAAAGTAGCCCCTCTCGTGATATTTCATTGCTTCCACACAAAACCAAGGAGAGGCGCTCTATAAAAATGAAAGAAGTTAGTTATGTGACCGTCAATAAAAAGTTAGTTTGGGATATAGGCTGATTTTGAGGGGAAGGCTCAGTGAGTTATTTACCCAGAATAGTTCACATGTCATTTCTCTGATTCAGTACTGAACCTTAGCCTGGTATTAAGTTGGGTACTGTGCTGGTTGAGTTTTCCTCTTCTGGATGAGAAGTAAAACTGTTCTAAGTTCAGGGGCATACTCTCCTATGGTGTCTCAGTTTAAAGATAGCCAGTGAGAGTATGTGTCTGCATATCACACCAAATATGTATATATACTTACACACACTACATATATGAGTAATAGCCATATAACAAATTACAATTGTTGTGCAACTCTGACTAGGTAGCCGGCTCTCTGCCCACTAATCCACTTCCCTGGGATTTATTTTAACATTCTAAACCCCTGATCAAACCATGATATCAATTTTTATTTAAACCGATATCCCAAAGAGAGGCTCTCGTCTTTCCTCGACATGAAGAATTTCCCAAAAATATACATAGGTCTGAGGAACATATTGAAAATATTCAATCCCTCACCAGTGAAATGTTTAAGATTGTTTATCTCATGGTCTTCCACGGTAGAAATGGGATTTTTATGCTACTGGAAATGGGAGAACCCTAGTTTTCAAATGCTAGCTTCTAGCCATGGAAAGTATTGTGGTATCAGAATTTAAACTAATAGTACTTATATTGGGGAAAAAAGCTATTTTAAGTCATTTGTAGAGCTATTTTAAATGGATTAATTTTAAATTTTCTCTCCCTTTGAGCCCAGCACAACTGACATGAGATCTTGACCCCACTGAGGTCAGAATTTCACTCAGACTTTTCATGAGGCAATATAAAATAAATATATTTTTAAAAGATTAAACACTCAAGCAGCTTTGCAGTGAAGCAGTATAAACAGAGCACACTATGGTGCAGAATGGTATAAAGGGTTTATCAACACTTGTCTGGGAAAACCAGCATAATTTGCTCAGGGTATTATTATTCTTGATTAATGCAGCAATCCCAGATGAGTGCCAATAAAATCTTCATATCTTACCTCATAATCATGGTTTTTCCTTATATATAGTGTATAAATGAAACATGATTTTTAATATTTATAGTGTAAATTATACACACACACACACACACACCTATAATATGAATGCTCACACACACACGTGTATGTATCCTGCCCATTGGACTTCAAAGTATCAAAATGTAAAACCAGTAGTCAGTGTTTAGCAAACATTTGACAAGTCGTCAATAAACATCTGTATTGAGCCTTGGAGAAAGGCTGTGCAAAATTCCTCAGGAGAAGACATATAACCAGCAGCTGCTTTGGGTTAAATCATTTTACAGATTTTAAGACATAGTTGGAAGTTCAGAGCTATCGACATGTAGTACCTTGAGTCACCGGTAAGGGGAACTCTCTTTGCATTAAACCTTCAAACCTTTACTGCTTTGATTGAAAGTGTGGTTATAAAGATAATGTGACATTTTGGTTAAAAAAAAATTATGTTTAATCAGAAGGCAACCACAGATAAGCAGTTTAAAATGAAATCTGAATTACAATTTCAAGTCTCCACTTTTTTATACTTCTCAATGAAACTGAAGAGGAAATGTGAATGAATCTGCATAACAAATACAGGCATTAACCCATAAAACAATCTTAAATAAAAAGAAAAATAGAAGGAAATAGGTTTTGTCTCTAGGTTTTAAAATATACCATATTACTCATAAATGCAGAATACATTTCTCTGATAACTGTCATTCTTATTAAAATAATGGAAAATAAATGGTTTAGATGATGATAAAAAAAACTTAGTAATTAGGTAATTTTACCCTTTGCTGAATCAATCTGTTGTGTTCCTCTGGCTCTAAAACTGCACTTTGGAAACCTAGAAATTAATGTTTTAAATATTTTGATAATTAATAGTTCTGGGTAAAAATAAAGATAAGTCTCATTAATATAGGTGCAGCAGGATCAACTTTTGAAAGACGTTTTGGTAGCTTGAGACCCATAATTAACCCTTTTGCTTCCTCGGATATGTTTGATTTATGACTAAATTGCTATGTTTATGGCCTCTGATCATACAATGGGCATCTCCAGAAATGATATAATTTGAATATGGTGCAATGGACATAGCATGAATATTTGTATACTGAGTGGGCAGTAGGATTAGTGCTCCCAGGTCGAGTAGAAGTGGTAAATGTTGAAGAATAGTATGCAGTGAAGCATCTATTTTGGTTAAAAAAGACCTGCTATTGACTCACTTCTATAAAATATGAAGTGCTGTGGAACTGCTGCAACTAGTGTGAGTGCAAAGAATCACCTCCTGTCCGTTTCCAAATGAGTGCTCTTCCATTTAGCTCAGGCTAGAAAAGACTCCTCATTTAGCCAGATTTTTTTTCCCCCAGTGCTAAATATTTAACTATATGAAACCACGTGCTAGTGCAGAGATTTAATGCAGGCCATAAAATCTAAATGTAAATACCACTCTCAGTCAGAAACCAGAATTTCTGCCATGGTTGTTCAAATACCCTTCCCTCCAGACTTCCACTTAGAATGGCTGCCTTTTTCTAACTTTTGAATACACCATAAATGCACTACACAGATTGACAGCACATCAATATTCATTAATAATTCACAACTCTGTCTGAATTTTTCCCTACATGTAATCACAACTCTAAATCTTTGGAAACCTTCTTTTATCTAGCAGGAGAGAGAAACCATTTCACTCCTTCCACTCTATATTGTTTTTCAGTCTGTTCTTAGGTGCATCAGGAAATATATGGGAAAGTCTCTCTTGGATGTTTCTAAACGTTCAAGTGCTTAATGCTATACTGCAGCTGCATTTTGCAAACGTGTGCTGTTATTCCTCATTTAAGCCTTTCCTCGGATGCATCATGTTGTATTTATAAAGACGCTGTGTGAGTGGAATGCTTTTGCCAGCTGTACATGATTAGGAGGTTGCAGCCCTAGCTTTCAAATACGGATCTTGCTTCTGTAATCCATGCCTTCATCACCTCATGATGAGACACTGCAACATGCTAGATGTAAGGTTACACCTTAAATCCACCCAGAGAGTGAAGTTGGTGGATCACTGATTTTAGTGAATCACTTATTAAGTGTCGTACCCTGCTAGCAGGGCAGCTCCTGTGCTCCCAGAACTGCACTGACATAGTTGCAGTGCCTGCCTCTTGGTCTCCGAGGGACGCTGATGGTCCTGGTTCAACATATAAAGCCCCAGACAGCCTAGGGCATCACCGCTCTTCCTGAGCATACTTCTACGGTGAAGGTCAGCAGCTCTTGCAAAAGTGCCGTAGGTTATTTAATTGTCGCAAGAGAGACAGGATGGCAGAGACAACATTGGCTGTGGAAGTTACTCCCTCATTGCTCCAAAATAGATTGCTAAGTATTCTAGGGAGGGCTGAGGGTATGCGGTTTGGGGTATACTGGGATGGGATGTGTCTTGCACATGTATTTATTAGCTGATATCTTAACTGCTCTGCTGAATCTGCATCTATGTCCTCTGCTCTAACCCCCAGACTATAGGTTCTGGAACTAGGAGTGCTGCCACACCCCCTGGCTTGAAGTGGTTTCCATTTTTTAGGATTACCATTTGGTTCAATGGCTCTCATCATCCCCGCTATACAAATTATTCTAGCACCCCTGCACTGGACAAAACGCCTTCCCTGTGGCAGCTAGTTTTCTTACTCAGAAATAACAACACATGTATTTGATTTATTTGTACGTATTTCTATTGCACTCCTCACTGTAGTATCTGAGCATCTCAAAAGACATTAATAAATTAAGTCTCACCCTTGAGAAACAGGGAAGCATGATCTCCCCATACATCACAGCCTTCGTCCTTTATAACACATCAGTCCTGAAAAGACTCCTCTGGCTTCCCAATCCATGGATTTATCCTTTCCACACTCTGTCCATTCTCTGAGCTCTTATCTTCCTAGTCACCAGACATACCTGCACCCTTTTAACATTTCTGGATGGAATCCTGGTCCCATTTAAATCAGTGGAAGTGTTGCTATTAAGTATAATAGGACTCCTTTCTGTTCCTTTTTAACCTTCCATGGTGGCCAGATGCTATTTCTGAGGTTGTACCAAAAATCTGACAGCTTCTTTAGCTATCCATACTTCAACAGTTCCCTGCTTTCCCCACACGATCTGAAAATCTACAAATGTCCTGGGATTCCTAGCTACGCCTCTAATCATTCAAATCCGATGCTCTGGGAGCTACATTTTCCTTATACTAAAAATAACCTTACACTTACATATTGCAAACAAGCATCTGTTCATCCTCTACTGGAAAGAAGCCACATTTGAGGTGGAACACACACACACACACACACACACACACACACAAATGTTCACCTATTCATTCAATGCTAGAAATTAGTTCAGGGCACGCATACTAAGGGGGAGCAGCTCAGGGAAAGAAAGAGTGTCAATGGCAGAGCCTAGCCTCCTGGTTCAGTATTGATAAAAGGGGAATATTGTTCCCGATTGCAACACCACCACTCCCAACCAAGCATTAAGCAGACCCATGCTTGCTTAACTAATGACATCTGATAAGATCACATCTGGAAGCAAGGTAGCTCTCTATTAAAGCATAAACTTCTTGAAACTTGACAATTTTACCTTTCTTCATCTCTTTCCTAGTATATCAACAGACACCACGTATACGGTATATTGTAAGCCAAATACTTGAGATGCATTGACGGTGAATCTTTTTTTTTTTTAATTTCTTTGTGAAGCCCACTATCTGAATACTGTGACTTATTATATAAAACTCAATTTCAATCACATTTCCATGATCAAATTTATTTTCAAATTTGCAGAGCACTCTGGGGTTAAGTCAAGAATAGGTTATTTGCAAGCATGTGGGAAGGCAAGGCCCTCTCTTCAGAGATCTTACAAGTGAAACAGATAACCTGCAGATGAGAGAGAGGGAAAGATGCCATATAAAGGCAGAGTGGGATAGTGGTGACTATTAGGATGCATCTCAGTCCCATGATTTTTATTTAGATTTCTTTTTCTTATCTTCCCCTTCCCCTTCTTCCTGTTGCGTGTATGGGTGGCAAGGATTTCCTAGTCTCCATTTCACTCACTTTTATTGTCATTCCACCCAAAGTGTGTGGGGTCGTCCCACTTTCCAGGTGTCAGTTGCATATCCCACAAGCAGCTTGTAATGCCACTGAAGCATCCCCAAAATTATGTTGGGCTGATGCAATGATTATGGTACTACATCACCAGAAAGTACATTTTTGGTGGCAAATTTTCCATTAACTTGATTTGATCTTTGAATTTCATGAATGAGCAACTGAAATAAATAGTAACAAAACACAAACAAAACAGAAGTTTGGGATGTGATTTCTTTTTATAATTAAATATAATTTGGGCTGCTGGTTTTAGTCTACATTATGTGTACAATGTTTTAAATAAAACTAAATTTTTACTTTACGTTAATATCAACATTGCAACAACTTCCTTCCTAAGGGTTGGCAGGACAGTCAATATTGCTCTGTTAAAGCCATTACAAGGTGTTTAGTCACAGATCTGTTTATTAAAGTCTCCATAGTCAATGCTGTTTTCATTATCAGAATGTGTTTTCTGAAGAAAATAGCTATGTAAAATATTGGGAAAATGATGGGGAAAAAATAGACCAAATGCAGCCCTAGTGTAACTATATTAACTTTTAGAGTCACACTAGGGATGAATTTGGCCCAGTACTTCTACCTTCCAGCCAAAGCAGGCTATAACTTTTTTCTCTGATTGGGATTCCATTCCCATTGTAAACACGTTCATAATACAACTGTTCATTTAAAAAATATCCATTTGATAAAGTCTCAATATTACAGATGGCCATGATGTTTTGTAGCAGCTCTGTATCCTGTCAAAGATCTCCTTCTTAATGCCTTTGTACCAGGTCCCTGGACAGCTGTTACAACATATCATGTGAAAGATCCCATTTAATAATGTCTCCGCATACTACACATTGGCACAATCCTGTATTGATACAGCTGCAAAGAGTGATTTGCTTCTGTAAGGACTGTAGGCTCCATCTTGCGATTACAATAAAAGAAAATATAGCAACGGTTCTATTATGAAATTAAGTTGGTAGGTAAATCCCATACTGCTACCTTCTCTCTGACTCTGGGAATCATCACACACTTCTTCCATAGTGAAAAGGTACTCCTGCTTCACTAGAGAAATACTAAAGATAAGAAACCCGGTTGCTTCTTGCTTTGAACTGAAGATAGACGACCATACTATCAGAATGCTGAGTAGGAAATTCTAGTTCTTATTTATCATGTCCCAGCAGAATGTAACATAATGGGATTTGATAAAGAGAAAAAGGCCTTTTTCTATGATTGTGACTGAAGAATGCATTGACAATCCTAATCAAACTATTGGATATGCTAGAAGAGGTTTTTCTAATGTAAATGTAAACGCTATAATCTGCATCTGCAATAAAAGCAGAAGGTTGCCTCAGTACAAGAATAATTTTTCTGTAATTTTTTTATTTCTGTAATATGGCTGTTCTAAAAAAGTTTGCTAAAAGGTTACTAGATTTTCCATGGAAATAACTACCCTATTGTTCTTTTATAAAGAAAAAAGTTAAACACACTGAAGTCTCCTAGACTTTTAGATTCTGTTTGCTTATCTTAGAAACAGCCAAATATGGAGCTTTATTTCTGTAGGAATTCCTGTGCCATTTTTATTTGGTATTTTTTAAATAGGAAAATAAGTTTCCTGTTTAGAAAAGTAAGTGTGGGGACCTGTAATGGATTATGGAGGATTTTATTTCTACATCCTGGGTACAAATGTAGTGACTGAAAGTCATTGCCGTGTAGGATCATATCTTGCTTGCCTTTCTCAAGTCCCTTTGAATTCAGTGGAACTACTCAGATAAGTAAGGTGAGAAATATTCCACCCCTAATGATGGTTTGCTGGTCCTATTCCAACAAAGCACTTAAATATGTGCCTAACTTTAAGCTCATGAGTTGTCTTGTTGAAGTTAAGCACATGTTTTGAGTGCTTTGCTGGATGGAGGCCTACATGAATAACTGATTACAGCACTTTTAGTGAACAGGATTCCATCATATAAACCACCCTCACAAATGATACTATCTGATGTAAGGAGAGAACAGAATAATACAGAAAACAGTATGTAAGATTGAAGGTACATCAAGGCCTTGTACATTGTGTTCAGTCCTTACAGGAAGTTACTCATATGCATAAGTGTTTGCAGAATCAGTGTCTTTACTATGTCTCCTGCGTCAGCAAGTTCCACAGCTTCATTATATATTGCACAAAAATGTATTTGCTCTTATCCATTTTGATGATTTGCCTTTTAATTGTGTGTACCTCTGTATTCTTGTGTTATGGGAAGATAAATAAATAAAGAGCAGCTGATTCTTTGTTTCTTACTCATTTTCATTTCCTTTTTCTGGACATGTTCTTGTTCTGCTATATCTTTAGTGAGAGGAGTTCAATGGGAATTTTTTGGTGTATTCAGTTACTCACACATAAGAGTTTGCAGGTTTGGGGGCCGTATCTTGGGGGGCAGGGGTTAAAAAGGCTACAGTGGTAAATGAGTAACAACATCTGTACTTACATTTACTAAGATACAGTAATAAAGGATATCCGTCTTAATGACTCAGTGGATAAAGTGATTACTAGTTGGGGATGGGGAAAAGTTTCCCTTGTGATGTTGTATTGAATTGTTAGCTGCATTAAGGGTTTTTATGCCAATGAAGCATCTAATATTGGCCACTATGGGACGCGGGATGCTGTACATCATCACTTATCAGTCTGTTCTACTTCTTTCTAAAATATTTATTTATTGTATTTTTTTCTGCTGCTGGAGTCCTGGCTTATTAACAACAAACAAAATTATAGTATCTAAAACTGAAGAGCTCTCTCCTACTAGTTATTTAAGATGCCCATCACCATAGTATCTAGGCTCCGTTGGTATCTATCAGTTTTAAAATACAGCAGATTAATAGTGACCCTATAATCATAGCTAATGGGGAATTAAAATCATGATTAGAAACAATTATTGTATTAGCAGTTTAGTACTATATGAAAGTCATTGTGTCCTTTTAATAAGTCACTGCTCAGTCATAGCTCTTTTAATTGAAACTATCCTGCCAGGTACTAATTAAAAAATTGTAGTCT
Source organism: Emydura macquarii macquarii (assembly GCF_026122565.2). Classification (NCBI taxonomy): domain Eukaryota; kingdom Metazoa; phylum Chordata; order Testudines; family Chelidae; genus Emydura; species Emydura macquarii. The sequence goes on from NW_027131390.1 coordinate 72,137,361, forward strand.
TGTAAGTGGTGCCTTTTATCATCAAGGCATCCCAAATTCTTTTTCAAAGTAATAAGTTAGATATCGTGTCTGTGCGTACAGGAAGCTGCCACTGTGCACTCAGCAATCCACTGTCACAGGTTTGGAGAACCTAATGTTATTGAGATGAAGAGCTGACCAGAACCGGAGACAGAACCAAGCTGCAACCTGGATTTCAGTCACCTCAGAGTCTCAGGATGTTCAGATTTGTTGCTGCACTCTATTGGAAAGCACTGAAATTCAGTAGGCATCAGTCAGAGACAGGCAGAAGTCTTATCTAAAGGATGTCACCTCCAACAACATATCACCTTGCTGATACTGCACTGTAGTGTTAGCATCAAAAGTCTTGGTGTGGGGTGCAGCATCGTGCTCTATGACCAAAGCATGAAGCCATGTGTCCGGCTTGCTTTCTGAAGCAGGGCTTGTGTTTACGCACAACTGTCTCCCACCCACTGTGTTGCTTCCCTCTGCCTGCCTCCTCCCACTGCCCTTTGTGCTGTCTTTCCCCTCCCCCTGCAGCTGCTGTATTGTGCTCTATGTCTCCAAGAGGCAGGCTAGCAGCCCAGTGAAATTGATATGACTCCAGGGCTCCAACACCAGCACAGAATACTGCAGCGTTGGGAAGTGCAGTCAGTTTTATTTATGCTACTGGAGTGACAGGGAAACAAAATGGAGGCGTATGGGGAGACAGGTAATCTAACACAGACGTGGGAGGAGGGAAAACACATTGAGGCTTCAGGGAGATAGAAACAAATCAAAACAGCAAAAGAAAAATTGCCTGGACTCAGGGGGAGGGGAGTTGTGAAAGATGGACACAGAACAGTTGTGCATGGATGGAAACTCCTAAGTCATGACATCTAGAAAGGCTGAGTTCCTCAGCAGGTGCAGAGGAAAATGTGACAAATACTGGTCCAAGTGAGTTTGTGGAGAATCCTTGGGAGTGGGGGCAGGGTAATAGTGAACAGAAGTTTCATGTTAAATAGGAGGAGGTGCAAACTGATTTACTCAAGCCAGTGCAATGACAAACTGGGCAAACTACTGATTTCCCATGGAACTCAAGTTTTCCCCCCCATAGGCCTTAGGTAGCAAGAAGCAGCTCATAGTCTTCAGCACCAGTATTGCCAAACACAAGAGTTCAAAAATCATGAGCTAAAAAAAAAAAAATCCCATTATTTTAAAGCCAAATAATACATTTGGGGGTCCATTTATTTGCTTTTTGCTTTCTAAGTCTTCAGGGTGTGTGCAAGACACATTTTCAAGGTTTTCCCTGAAGCATGAGCAGAAACGTAATTTTCAGAATATGAAAGTAGAAGTTCTCATGAAATCACAGGATTCCAGGAGTTGAGGCTTTAATTAAAAGACACCAACTATGGTGAAACTCACAATAAAACAAAATCACAAGACTTGAAAATACTGCACCCACTGCTGGAGCATGCTTAACAAACATCACACTAAAATTAGTGGAATTCCCATGGCCCTCAGGGGCCCCATTGCATCTTCAGGATTGACAGCATTAAAGCAACCCTGGTCCTCAGCCCCATCTGGCTTGACACTGCAGACTGCCCCATATTCATCAGAGGTGCCTGGAGGCTAGTGGGGGGAGCCTTGTTGGATTTTGCCTTGGCTTTCATGTGTGTGACCTCACATGCTACCTGATGTCACATGATGCTGCAAGGGAAATAGTCATGCAAATGAACTGGCACTACAAGAGGATCCACCAAGTAGCCAGGAGGAGTGGGGGGTGGGTGTGAGAGATTGTGCAGCGCACCTCTGTCAGCTGACAGACAGGACTGGGACAGAAATGAGGATGCCAAGTGTAATGCTGACTGGAAAGGAGACAACAACAAAATAATCAAGACATGATATCCTAACACTGAATGGTAATATTTATGTCATGACCCTGCATTAAAAGATGATGATGATGATTGAGGATGATGGAGTGGCAGTTATGCACAGCCTGGATACCAACAGAGTAACAGTATCAGGACATCGTTCTGCAATTATGTTTTGTTTCCTGCAACCTCATTTGATAACGAAATGGCTCTCCAGCCATTCAAGGCTAAGTACTATAGCACTACAACATCACGGTTCTGCAGTCAACAAAATCAGCTTTCCCTGCTACAGAAGACAGAGCTGAAAGGGTTAGCTTACGTAGAGTGTAGAGCTGGGCAAAGAAAGAAAAAGAAGGAAGAGTAAATTCGCCGATTGGCTTTCCTACTATTCACAACCCATTGCATTCAATCATTTGGAAACCTTCAGATGAATGTGTTCTCTTAGCAGCACTGTTCATGGGGAGCAAGTGTTGCAGATACCAGCATTAATACATAATCAGGAGTGTAGAAGTGTTTCTTTAGCCTCCTTGGAAAGTCCCTTTTTATTACTCATGCAATAGGCTTGATCTGTGGCAAGTGTTCAAATAATTTGCATACAGAAAAAAGGGGACTTTTTATAAGCTTTGATCATTCAACAGTTCATTTTTGCAGGAGACCGCTTTCTCAGGGAGTGGTGTGAGCTTAGGTACCAGAACTAAGGTTACTGGGGATGCTGGCACATCCCCTGGCTTGAAGTAGTAACAACAACCCAAATACATGGTTTCCACCTTCAGCACCCCTCCTATAAAAATTGTTCCAACACCACTGGGTGTGAGACACTGGAATGAACTCCCACAGGAACCAAGGACTATCGCAAACCTCACCACCTTCCGCTCCAAGTGCAAGGAGCGCTTCTTTAACATTAACTTCTCTAAGCAACACCCAGCAAAACACTACCCTGCCCAGACACTTTTTTCTCCTAGGAAGAGGATGAGAGGAGGAATAAACCACACATGACAGATGTCAGTCATTTGAGAGACAAGGTGGGTGAGATAATATCTTTTCTTGGAACAACTTCTGTAAGTAAAAGAGACCGGCTTTCGAGCCACACAGAGCTCTTCTTCAAGTCCAGGACTTCACATCAGGACTACAACACCACGGCAAACAACAGAGATCAGCCATGTCACGTAACACTACTGGAAGGTGCTCAGATACTACAGTAAGAAGGATAATTTAAGAACCTAAGAGACTAAACTCATCATTTACAATGAATGCATGTAGCACCTAGTCAAACATGAATTATTCTGGCATGAAAAAGGGTGAGTCAGCAACGTTACAAACATAAGCCTCGAGTCACAGAAGCATTTAAATACAGTATCACAATGAAGGACTCAGTACAAAAACTGAAATAGACTAAGTCCATTAATGCCCCCAATTCTGGATAGGATTAGAAATTCTGGGTGGGATGGGAAAGGATTGAAAACCTGCTTGTCAAATACAACTTTAAAAAGAGAGAAATTTAATAAGTGAATGGGAGTCATTTTGATCCACTAGTGACTGGCTAATACTTAAGGGACTGATTTGATGAGTTCACTGATGTGAAGATACCTTTTTAACCGGCACCCTCTAGATACCTATGATATATACTAAAGGTGAGCATCCACAACTCCCATTGAAATCAAAGCCAGCTGAGAGCGCTGGGCACTCATAGAATTAGATCCCTGCTTAACATCTCCAACAGTTACACACTGGTCTAGATGAGCTGACATTGAACTTGAAGAAACTGCCTCAGCTGTATCCGCACATAAAGCAAAACTAAACCTGGCTGTTTGCATAATATTGCCCCTTTAGCACAGCCCGTTACCAATATTTCAGGATTATTTCCATTAGGAGGAGAAATGGATGATGCGTGTCAGGTATATTCTTTGGTGTAATCCTGTTTATGTACAAAGAAAGTACGCCATGCTCTGTTTCCTGGAACACACGGAGACAAACAGCCGGCAGTTTCCTTGGCCACAATTTCCAAGTCAGCAGCTCCACTCAGTTCTGTGGCCTAAAGAGCTCTGCCTCTCTCCTTTCTCTCAGGGCCATGCCCATGACTGAGTCTATCCTGGCCACTGGCTCACCTCTCTCCCACCCCTCCCCACAACCTGTCAAATGAATCCCTAGCTTCTCTGTTAGCAATCAGGAAATCCTTCAGCCCACACTGCTTTTGCTTCTGATCAGGCCTTGCCAGGCCATTGCCTGGGCTGGTGGCTTCTCTTGTCTTCAGATATCTCCCTAGATAGAAAGTGTTGAGTATTCCTTCCATTTAGCTGGAGAGATGGTGCTTAGTACACCCAGCAGCTTTTACAGGTCTGATTGTTTATAACTCAAATACCTGTTTGCTGGAAACCATTAACATCATCCAGCTTCACAATAACCATTATACTTCACTTTACACCACCTGTGAACAGATACTTAGGAGCATGGATCCTAGAAGTTAGAACAGAATGCTTCTGTGAGGACACACTAACCCTCTGAGCTAAATTTGCTGTAATCCAACATTTTAAATAAAGAGATCTTTTACATTTGTTTCAAATCACACATAACATTTCAGTAAATGCTGCACAGAGATTTATGGAGAACCCTAAACACAGCCCACTTTGTGACTGATACTCAGTGCTAATCCCTTTAGGTTTTGTTTTCCGAAAAGCCAACATTGTTACTACTTCTCTGGTCAAAGGTTACGCTTCCTGCTCTCCATCAATGCAACAGACCTGTGAGTGTTTTTAGATATTAGCCAGGTCACTTTCTTGCAAGAATCACTCTTGCCCATAATCTGATTACTGTGACTAGTGAAATTAATGCTGTTATTAAAGAAGGCATTACCTAAGTCTTTCCTTTTTTATGTAGCTGAGATAAAGAAACACAGGCATCACACTCTTCCATAAACGATCAGTACATTTTCAGAGTTGTGAGACACTTTAATTTTACACACCCAGACCTGCACAGTTACATGTGGCTTGGGAAATCAGCAGTTCAAGAAAAAAAATCAGGTAGGGAGAACCACTATTAATGGGAACATACAGGCACACATCACAGCTTACATGAGGCGTACTGTATTTGACCTGTTTATCAGATGAGAATCTACGCATTGCATAATTAAATCCCTTCTATTAGGAAAAGCAAGACTCTAAGTGTTAGTGAAGTAAGGCGACTCCATCATTTGACATTTGTCTGATTTAAATGTAATTCTTTGGGTTTAGCAGAGCTTTGAGAAATATAGTTGTTGGTCTTTTCCGAGTGCTCTATGGGCTTTCCTTTTTAGCCTGTTAGTCAAATCTCTCAGAGTTTTGTGTATCAGATTTCTGTTACATACCAACAGTTAAGCAGTGAAGAAAAATAAACCAAAATTTCCATATGCGCTGAGATATTTACAATACACAGATGTTTAGATCAGTTCTCGGTTCAGGTGTTGGGGCTGGTTTTAACATCAGCTCAAGACTCAAGTTTTTTTAAACTTGTAAAACAGTCCAGTTCACCTCTGCCTGAACTTGGACCTTCTCAGAAAAACTCTCTTCTCTCTTCAAAGCTCTGTTTTCCAACAGAAATCCTTTCCATTTCTGCTCCTCCATGCAGCACAGTTTGTACTGAGTTGTGATGAATTTCCCTTCTCTACATATTTCAGTCCTTATTCAGGAAATTAAATCCCTTACAATAAGTAAAAGGACACCACAATAATCTGCCTATATGCAGAGTTGGATTTAGTCCTCAATTTCAACAAGCTTTCATTAAAGGTGGCTAAACAAACATCTCAGCATCTATCCACTCCACTAGCCATCTCATATTCTTCAACTAGCTTTCGTCTTTGTTTCTTCAGATAAACCCTCCAATCTTACATCATTCCCCTAGGGCAAACTTTGAAGGTCAACTAATTTAACAGAGTGAAGTTTAATTTGCTGAAGGAGAGGATTATTAATTTGTTCTAGTTTTTTTTGTTGATCTTCCAAATCTCCTACACACTTATACATCTGCAGCTTACCTCCTGTGAACTAGTGTATATGTTTTTCAAATCCCTAAAATATATTGGAAAATAATATTCATCGCCTCTTCTGGATATTTTGTTTTATTTATAAACAGTGTTTTAAATTCCATTCTTTTGTACTTGTAGCCAGATTTCCCCATCACAACATCTATTGCTGGCAATGAACAAGTCATAAATGTCAGCACCAAGAAGTTCATTTTTTCATGGCAAGTCAGAGAGCGAGTAGAAGAGAGGCAGTTCTACACAATCAAAAAGTGATACTTTTGGAGATTCAGTGGGCCAAAATTGAACCCTGGTGAGACTTTATTGACACAATAAATTTAGAGCATAGTAGCTTGTTGTTTATTATTAATGTCACACACAGAAGTGTAGTAGTATGTACTTTTCAGATCAGATAGTTTCTATTCCAAACAGCCTACAGTCTTAGGCCCCACAAATGCATAGTGGTCCACCCTAGAATATCTGATTGCAGAATCAGAGCTTTACAAGCAATGCAGTGAGTAAGAAACAACAGGGGGCACGGGATGAGGAAAAAACAAGCATTTTCAAACGTGTACATGCTTATGTTATTATATCCCTTTCTCCAACCTTTGGAGGTAGTTTTTCTTACATTGTCAGCTCTCCGGGGCAGGGATCATGTCTTTGTATGTGTTTAAACAGGACCTAGCACAATGGGGCCCTTTCTTTACAATAAGAATATTACAGTAACAAGGTTAATTACAGTATAGTGGATGCACCTCTTAATGGTGCCAGTAAAATGAATTCTTTATAGTAAATTAACTCACTTCATGTGCGTAATTTAAGAAGGGGCTAAAAAAAAAAAAAAAAGGATCATAACCTCAAATCCCAGAGACCCTAAATAATAGCATTATCCACAACACATGTCAAACAAATAATTAATGTTTTGGCTTTGGAAAATTGTCCAGGAAATTGGATGCTCAATGAAAGTTTGCTGGTGTTTGATCTTTCTGGAAGAACCCATCTATTGCTGCATACACAATGCAGCTTTCTAGCACTGCATATCTTGTCTAGGCCTAGGGACGGTTACATCTATTTACATCATTCATGAGCCACCAAAGCTATTTTTAACTGCAATTTCCTAATGTATGCACTATGTCAGCAAGCTCATCCCCTAGCCCTGAGGCTATTGGTATGGACCAAAACTATGTCTCAATCTCAAACAAAGCAAAAAGCGCAAAAAAAATCACAAACCAGATGTAATGCTACACGCTGGTCTTATTACTATGGTCTCTGAAGGTCCTAGAACATTAACCACAGGAGAGCTGGAGTTATAATACTGCTGATGCCACTGCTTCTTTTGCAGTACTGCTGCTGTGTATTCAGCAAAAGAAGAACTACTGAAGAATAGCATGGTATTGATGATGAATGACAACTTAAAATAAATTGGTTCTATAAAAGGCTCACAATCAGGTAATTTAGGCCCACACATTAATGAAAAATAAGGTTTTAAAACATATTACAAATGCTTTCATGAATAGAAAAAAAATCAATTAATAGTTTGTTTGAATTTAAATATTCCCCGGTACTCTGCAACACAAAAATTGCAGCACTAATTTAGTTCACTGACATGAGCAAAACAAAAAAAAATTGCCACAGTAATAAATAAACGTGAACTACTCTGTTTTCACGTGGAAGTTAGATTTCTAAATATTCAGGTTCGTACCTTGACTAGCATGCAGTTGATAATGAAGAGTTAGTTCAGTTTATCAGATCCTTCTTCTCGAAGACTGGATAACCACCAGGGTTAATCATGCTGACAAATTCTACAGAAGGAAAAGGACTATTCTATTACCGTTTTCTTCAGAACCAAGAACAATATTTTCTGCCTGTCACAAATACCAAACATCATCAATGTTTTCTACTTTGAGTTGACAGACATGGCCATTTCTGTGAGCTGTTTGCAAGTCTTACACTCATCCTGCATGCAAAAACACAGATGTTGCACAAAAATCTTTTTCATTTCAATGAACATTTTGAACCAACATTTTAGAGTAACAGCAGTGAGATATAAATGGCATGTGAAGTGAAGAGAATATGCCTAAGGATTCTTCCATTTGATATCCCATTCTGCTACTTGAATCATATTTAGTTCAAATGTAGCCAAAAAGATCAAATATATGAATTAGCAAACAAAGTTTGCTAGTCATTATTTGCTATCCATGCTGTATGATTGATCATTGACAGTACATGGTGCTATCTGAATACCGTCTAGAACAGCACTAAATGACATGATGGACAGCTGTTACATGTAGCTTGTTTTTTCTCTGATCCTCTTCCCAGGGAGAAAATTGTGTGCAATGTTTTGTTTTGTTTCGGTAGGGTTTTGTTCAATTTACATGCTCTGTGTTTATGTTAGAGAATGCAGGGCAGCGTACCTTGCACTTTGAAATGGAAGGTGGTGAGGTTTGTGGTGGTAGTTACTTCACCAACCCCCAAGAAAGCCAGCACATAAGAGCTTTAGTCTTATGGTACAAAGTTTCTTTGTGCCTGAGGAGCAGATCTGTAGGCCACAGTCCTCATCCCTGAGCTGTAGGTCTTCTTTCTGATATCCTGGACCAAGGCCACTGAGTGCCTTGAAGATAAGGACCAAGACCTTGAACTTGCCTCAATATTCTATGGGAAGTCAGTGCAAACAGCAAAGGATAGGTCTGTTGTGCTCATGGTAGACCATGTTTCTGAGGAAATGAGTTGCTATTACAACTCCTTCCTTTCTGGCCTTACTGGAAAAATCTCTTGTGTAGCATATTTCTTTGGTTCTGACAATTGCATCTGCTTTGTACCTCAGTCTGCTGCTTCATATTCCACAACCACATTGTGAGCTTCTTTTCAAGCAATATGTCCATTTTAAAATTGCTCTTGGCTTCTTATCATTGTCCATTTTTATTTAATTGATTTTATTTCTACATATGCATCCGACTGCTTTACAAGGTAGAAAAATACTGGACTTCTTGCTATTCTGGTCAAAGATCCTGGGGCATTTTCTCAAAATAGGACTGATAGTTCTAGTGTTTTGACCACGTACAACTTTGGTTAACTACATTTTATCCACTGTACCTTGTGTTCTCCACTCTCCAGTTTTAGATTGTTGTATAGTGTTGCTGAGTACTGTTTAAGCATTTTGCTGCTGTCTACTCAGAGCTTGCTTCCTGGTGGGCCGTGTGTGTGCTCAATAAATTGACGGTATTATTAATGCAGTAAATGTCTATCCAGACAGGATGGCTATGTTTTTTTTTCTTTTAACAGAATCTATTATTCCTTTCTGTTTCCAAATAGCAATGTCATATATATTGAAGAGAACAGTAATTTTTAGACACAAAGCTTGAGTTATATGGTGGTGCTGTATTGGCTTGTTCTATTTAGTAGTAATTGTAGATGGAGACTTACCACTTAGATTTTCCCATGAATCTGAAAGCATTTGTGTGTTCTCTGTGACCAAAGTGTAGCAGTTCAGCATATTTCAGTCACTTATATTTGCTCTCCATCACACACAGAAAAGTTGTCTTTCTAACTCTTGGTTTCATTAAAAAGCTTTTAATGATCAACACACAAGATAAAGGGATCAGATTCCTGTATGACAGGCACTACAGCAACATGGAAATCATGAAACCCCACAGAACTGTAACTGTGTAGCATGAGAAATAGTCTGTATCCTGCCCTTGGGTTTCTAGTGTGTTATAGTAATGGAACATACCATCATTCTACATCTACTCTTTATACCTACTTCATTTACTAACACGAGCACAAGCAGGTCGTGATTAGAGTATATAGGTATGGAAAGACATTCTACCAGTTAATGTAATGAAGCAGCATAATTCATCCTTTGTTCTCTGCAATATGTAGAGGGAAGCAAATGTGCATTAATCATGCAGAAAGCAGAAAAGGGAGCTGTATGGAAAGGGAGAGTGATATGATGTGTACCCCTTCCCCAGCCTCATATAGCTGGCAACAGGGTCACCTGTTGAATAATGTATATTTTGACATACATGTCAATTGACAGGTAGTGCTGACAAAAAGGGGGATGTTAGGGAGCAGCCACTTATCAACAGAAAGGCATGATCAAAGTGTTATTACATTTAAAAGGTAAAGTAATGCTGACTCCAGGGGCGTGTGCAAGGAGGGGCAAGCAGGGGCATTACTACAGGTGTCGCGAACTAAATGAAGCTGTTCTGTCACATGTCCATTCACTGCACTATACTTTCATTTCTGAGGCTGCTGCATTTCAGTGGTAAGTGAAATGATCTTTGTGTATGCTGTACAGTGCAGGGACTTCTTAATTCTGGAAGACTCAGTATATACAAAATAAATCATTGTAAAAGTAAATGAGCTAAACTTCACAGATCTTGCTTTGACAAAACTCCCATTGAAATCCATATTGAACACTGAAACCAGTGGGAGTCTTAGCAGGTAAGATCAACAGGATGTGGGTCAACATATTTGAGAGAGGAGACTGGAGCCATATGGAACTAGACATGTTTTTGTTCCTTCTGGATAGAATTTAGTTTTTTGCCAAGTCTTCTCCATGATCTCTTTGTATTTTAAATAACTAGGATAAATCCAGCCCCTGGCATGTCTGCAGCGCAGATCCCAGCTAGGGTTATATGGCTCAGCAGGGCCCAAATCAGAAAATCCTAATCAGATCCTGAGTGTTGCCCAAGCCACCAACTCCCATTCCCTGAAAACATTTACCACCCTGAGTATTAAAATACTTAGGGTCATCCCTGTGTATATGTACTTAAAAGATACACTGTGCCTGCCTCTTTCAGTACAGCAAGAAAGGGTGTAGAATGAATTCCTCCCCAGCAGCCTATTGGCCAAGGAGAAGGAATATAGGTGCACCTGGCCCAGAAAGACTGAACGGATCCACGTGGCTTAAGAAGACTGTCCAAACTAATAGCTTCAAACTGGAACCTAGAAGAAAGTCCTAGTGCTGTGCAACAGGGACAGGAATCTTTCCCAACGCTATGTGAGAAGGACACAGCTGCCGCCCTGAATCCCCTTCCAAAGCCTTTCAACACTCCACAAAGTCCAGATCTTTATGACACAAGGGCCTTAGTCTGGGCTCTTCTCTTCCCACACAGGAAGAGAAGGGGCACTAGAATTTGTGGAGGCCATCTCAAGAGAGGGCAGGGCGATTATCTGCATGAGCTCCCTGCCTCCTAGGACCTGAGCACAGAAGTGTGTGCACAGAGCTGATAGCCTCCATCCTGCGCCCAGGCCATCCATACTGTGTAAGAGAAGGTTGGCCGTAGCCTAAAGCAGTTTGTTTTTAGAAGGGCTGATGCTGGAATGAAAGTAAAGTCTAAGACACACAATGCGAGCTAATTGTTTGGGTACAGAACCCTCAGCCCTGTTGTGGTGTGGCAGGCACTTCCATAGCTAGCCTTGTACGGTGGGAGTGGAAGAGGGTAGCAGTGAAGGCCTGCTGCTTGGCTACTGGGCTTGAACATAAGCTATGTAGATTTGTGCTGTTCACCTACCTCTAGGCCACGCCCCTGTGCGAAAGCCCACAGAGGAGAACAAATTAATTCAGTGACTCCAGAAGAGCTCTTGCACATTGCTCCCCAAACCCCAGCTCCTGGTTTCCAGGACCCGTAGGGGTGAATCAAGAAACAAAACAAAAAGCAAGCAGAAACCGGGCTCTATGCTCCACAGTTCCCAGTCACAACTCTTCCTCTAGCTCCCCTCCCTCAAGCCATGGTGGAGCGTTGAGGCCAAGAGCTGCGCTATCAATGGCTGCCATTCCACTACCACACTCTGACCACCCGGCAGAACATAGGAGCTAATGCCACTTAAAGGAACATGCACTTTCTGCTAGACTTACTAGTTCTTCCACAGTCCCGCAAGGGATGACACTGCTTAACGTCACTCATGTTTTCCATCCAGACCTTTGGCCACGTATTTTTGTAGGGGGAGGATGATGGCTGCATGGAATAGGGCATCCAAGGTAGTCAGCTTTTCTCTTCACGCAATCCTCATGGAGCTTTGTTTTGCTCATGTTTATATTGCCAAAAGTAAAGGCAGGGAACATAGGGGCCAAAGTCATTGTCATAACTGATCACATCATTGATCCACCTAGTCTATTATTCTGCTTGTGGCAATTGCAGTTACTTGATGCTGCAAAAGAAGTCCTCTGTAGATTTGTATTTGGCTAATTTTCAATTCACAAAAATGTTACAGACGACATTTATCATCTTACATACTTTCAGTTTATATTGAATAAGGCCATAAAAATGATTAAGTGTAAATATAAAAGAAAGTCACAGGAAAATCAGTTCTGACAGATGTTCACTAGCCTGATACACTAGATATTACTTGCTTAGTTGTTTTCTCTTTTTACCACTAGCTGGCAGTTAAAGGAAGTCAAAGAATGTTTTCCTTATTACCATTATACTAAATATCACCATTGTTTATTTCAATTTCAGTTCCTTTCCTTTTTCGTTCTTACCTTGATTTTTTTGTCATGATTTTATTTTGCTTGCTTTTGGTTTTATTTATTTTTTTTTTTTTTTTACAAAAGCTGCTTTTAAAGTGCTTTATATTTAAAGCAGATCATAGGAAACAAACCTAACTAAACAATATCTATCTCCCTGAAAATACTGTACTGTTCAGGAAGGTAACATGGAATACACAAGCTATTCACACTCAAAAGTGCTACAATAATATACAAAACATACTCATTTGGAACATTCTAAACCTTGTGCTGGTTGTATGTTAAATTTTTAACATTTACTTTTAAATATTTATTTGGAATTTTGGGCTACATCTTTTCAAAGACTGAATTAAGAACTCAACTGATCAGTTTTAATGATATGTTGCACCACAATCTTTGAAATTTGACACTTCTTTGGATCAGATAGACTTTGAAAAGCAAGAAAGTCTGAATTGTTGAGGTTTTTTGGTTTTTTTGCTTTGCTTTTACCAAAATCTCTGGGTATATATTTCTAAATAATAACATAAGTTAATATTTCAAGATAGTATTTCTAGTAACACTTTTGCTGCTTCGTTTTGTCTCCAGCTGCCAAGAGAAATTTGAAAAGTATCATACTCACTATTCAAACTGATAACATGTGAGAGGTCCAGAAGAAACTGTTTGTAAAATTTCTTACACAATATGTCTTGGAGTGCTGCTTTGTGTCATGTTATGCATTTTTATGTCCTAATCTGACATTATGAGATTACATGATATATTTGATCTTTAAACAAGTATTTCTTTAAAATGTTTGGCAGACTTATAGCACTTCAGGTATTATTTTTTATTATGGACAGATAAGTTAAATCTGCAAACAATTTAATGGTCATATATCTCTACCCTTGTCAAGTCAATCCTCCCAGCAAGTGTACTACAGGCAGGAGGAACAAATTAATAGGCTAATCCTTCACGGTGCTAAACACACTCAACTCGCATTGGTTTCAAATGGGAATTGAAGTCTCTCAGCACTTTGCAGGCCTGGCCCTCCAATTAGCTTACTTTACAGTCTCAGAAACACAGTATGTTCGTCTTTCCCGAATGTATTTCAGGACTAGAGCCATCCTTTAACTTTGCCTGCCTGAAATCTGAATAGGAGCTATGCAGTTTTAGAGCAAAATGCCTCCACATGATTCTCAGCTCCAGTTTTGGCTGACATTTTTCTTTCAGCTGAGAATTCTGACCTCAGCTCCTCTGAGTACAAGATAATGTGGTGTTCTCATTAACACCTTACCGCTGTTTCCAAATAAAGTACCGCACACTACCATTTACTTTACCAATGTCAGGCAAATCAAAAAGATTTGAGGGGGAACACTCTTGACACGTGAATTCTAGAAAATAAGTACTTCCTTGCTTGAAGAGATGGAGGAAAGAATAGGACCTGGGGTACTCACATCCCAGCATTACTAACATTAGCCTTAGTAATACTTCAGCTAGATTGTTTCAAGAGGGCTTGAGCAAACTGTATGCCTTCTTGGTGAGAACATGGATGTTTCATCTCTGCAACCAGGATGTCTAGTTGGAGAACGTTTGCAGTGGGCTGGTTGGAAATAAAGATTTAGAAGCCAGGATGATGCTACATCCTGATTTAAACTGATTTACTCTGTAACCTAAAGGGAATCATATCACCTCTTTCTCACTCTATCAGCACATATAAAAACCTGATAAAAAACAAAATCACACCAAACACCAGCTACTCGGCCTCAGAGACGTTTTCCTACATGTATAGGCTTTTGTTTAAAAGGTATAAGCGGGACAGCTGCCATCTCAGGAAGATGCAGATTCCCATGTACTGTAATGATTAAAATATTCCTTTCACTCCCCAAAGCCTTCATATTTATTCACTTCTCCCTGAATGTTCATCACTTATTTCTGCGTGAGGAACAGGCAAGTGACTCTACACTGAACCGACAGCCAAGATGCTCCATAAATCAGTGGGGCAGGATATTCTATAACAGTGATAGGGTGCTTCCATTCCATCTCTGCACAATGTGCAGCAGTAGGAAAACCCAGGAAGAGCACAGAAAACAATAATGGGAACAAAATTCACCAAACCCAGAATGCTCCATATCCTTGCCCCATCTCCGCTCCATAAGCAGCATCTTTTGGGTGGGCTTACCCGCTGAGCAGATAAGGTGTGCTAACATGGAGCAGGGGCAGAGAGAGTCAGGTGCCTGGCCACCTAAGAAAATGGGAAGGAACATGCATGACTACAAGGCTGTGGGTTGCACAGCGTTCCCCCAAGGCCTCCGCAGGTGCACAAAGGAAAATAGCCCCAGGCTGCTTTAATGTATGCAGGAAATGTATTGTAGAAAGGGGAACATGTACAAAGGGGTTGTGGGAGTGAATGGAAGGTCAGCACCAGAACAGTAGGTCCATTACTAAGGGAACTACGAAACAGAAACCAACCACACCAAGTCAGAGTGCGCATGAGGACTGTGGAGATCCTGTGTCTCAAGAGACCTCAGAGCACCACCTTGCCAGCAGGAGGAGTGGGATGTTCAAAATGCAGGATCCAGATCTGAAATTTGCCGCTTGTTGGGCCTTTATCTAATACCAATCAAATCTATGAACACCGTAGCTGTATGTGAAGTTTCACTTCTTGGAAGCCATTGATAGCACCAGGGGGATGACATGTAAAGATGTCCTACTTTAGGTGTATAGAAAAACAAATGCCACATTCTAACACTGGCCATTTAAACATGTTCATTTCTTCAGGATCTTTTACATTAGAGTCACAGAAAGAATATTTTAAATGTTTCTCCATTGAAAAGTAGCTTTTTGCTACGTAGGTATGTTTCATAGAACCACCCACATAATGCTTATGCTCTAATAGCAGATTACTAGTGAAACAGCACTTTGCTGTAATAGCAGATTGGTGGTGAATACTGATGTTAAAAGCTGTTTTTAACATTTAATGAGTATGAAGTAGAGCTGAGTGAATAATGGGACAATGCCTTCGTGACCACGTTCACTAAAGCAGATTTCAGGATTTGATTCAACCCTGCTTCTCATCCCATTTATCTGTTTTTTCTTGAAAGTTCAGGTTTACTTCATATACACACTTAGGGAGGAGCGTCTAATTCATGCAAATACTTGTCAGCATCAGGAGTCTGATATTCACACCAGAAGAGCTGGCATATACATTGTGGCATATATTGGCTTTGTCTGTTTGACTGTGAGGGTGTTAGGAAGCAGGGAGACAGCAAGAGAGTTAGAAAGCTAATGATCACATCACAAACAAAATGGAGATGGCACAGGCAGCAGTGTGGAGAAGGTCAAAAGAAAGTCAGATGCTCCTACAGCAGACTGATCTCTTGCTTGGAGACATTTTAGCATGCCCCAGTTCCAGAACATGTAATAAGGTTCGAGTGGTGTGGCCACAGATACATTAGTACATCATGTACCTATGCAATTTGTGTCAGGCCTGCCCAATTTATCACAATGATACCAACTCCTCATCTATGGCGTGAGTGTATGAACACGTGCACATACACATCTAATTTCCTTAAGACAATTTTAGTGGCTTTGGTTCTTGAGATGTAATATCTCCTCCTTTCAGGAGTCCTGAACTCTCAGCAACACTACACTCAAAAAACAAAGGAAGCCTCTCAGTAATCGTTTCCTGATTTGTTAAATGACTCTGAGCTCTTACAGAAAGTTTACTAGAAGGGAAACTTTAAAAAAATGGGTGGTGGAAACCCTCTTATTAGTTACTTACTATGCTTCAGTGCTGTTTCGAATACACAGGATCATATAATAGTTTATTTCTGTATTTATTTTAGCACCGGTAACAATGCCTTTAGTTAAAGTTGCCTGACATTTTCTACCTTGTTTTGGTTGCTTATAACTTTGCTGAGCTTTAATAATTTGAGCTGAAATTTTCCTTGCTGAATGTCTGCCTCAGGCTGATTTTGTTATTATTATTAGTTTCAGCTAAAATGTTTCAGCCATTTCTGAAAGTCAGGTTAGTGACAGATGCATTCTTTTGCCCATGTTAAAAAATTTCTTCCAGCTTTTTTTTGTTGAGAAGCTCTTGGGCCTCCATTCTGAATTAAATTTGACAGAGAAGACAGCCTGGTGTCAGAGATACGCTTTTTCTGTCCCCTTGAAAATCTACCCAAAGTTGGCTAAATTTATAAATCTAAAAAACCCCACACTTCAGTTTGCACATGCTTAGTAGAGGGCTGTAAGAATTTGGCAGCTAAATTCTCCAAAGATTTCATTCGCAATGAGCATGATCCAGCCCTTCACAACTGCTACATGCTGACAAGACTGTGCATCCATCATCCCACAGAGCAACTGAGCATGCTTCATATTAGGGCTGCAGGGGCTGAGCAGGATTTTCCCTGCAATTGGTGTTCTCAGGGGCTGTTGTGGTACTGGACACAAGAAGAGAGAGCAGGGAGATGGTCTCTCCTCCTACATTCCTAATACCTCTCTTGCTGTGGCCCAGGCAGTGAGAAGGGGAAGGAGGAAACACCTGATTCACATGCAGTGGGATGAGAAATGGGTGGAGAGTGGGAAAGGAGTTTGCAGGAACCAGAGTGTGAGGAGATGCCAGGGGCAAGAGGTGAAGGGCAGGGAGAAGCAGAGGGGGAAGGGTAGTCAGGAGCATAGGAGAAGGGAGATAGAAGGCATAGGATAGAGAGTTGAACAAGAGCAGAGGGAGACATAACCATGATTCAACTCCAAAGCACAGATCATCCTGTGCACAAAAAGAGGCTGGGGTCCTGTGGAAAAAAAATAGGCTGTGATCATGCAATTAAAAGGTGCGTCATAATACATAAACACAAGGGGTGAATTAAGGTTGCACAGGCAACCTTCACCAAGACATCGGCCTTGCAATCTTAATGTTTTTTAACACACTTTTTTGGCTATAATTTTAGCATCTGGTAAAGGCACCTAGAACACTGTCTACAGAAATCTAAATAAATAAAGTAGGTAAATATTTTTGAGATTCCATTAAGTGCAGGTAATTACTGATTTCAAGGCATAAACTGATACCCATCCACAAGGATCACAAAGGAATTGTTTCCCTCTTTGTACAGCACTGAATAGTTGACTCAATTAATTATGGGAGGTTTTTGTACCTTGTTCTGAAGCAGCAGGAGCTGCCAGAGACAGGATGCAAGACTTGCCATTACATTTGGTATATAGGGTTTGTAATAGCTTAAATACATATACCTTTCTCTGCTCTGATTATTTCAGTGAATTTGATGACGATAATTTGAAATCCTAGATCACCTTCGATCTGAAAGCATTAGTTCAACATTACTAGATTTAGCCCCTGATATATCGATATTTTCACCTCCATTTTATAGATGGAGTAACTGAGACACAGACAAGTGAAATAACGTGGTGAAGAACATTTTTAACCATCATTCAGGCTTTTGCAATCTTTCCTTTCAAAAGGTAAAGGCATTAAATCATCTTGTGGCCTACTTTCTAGCAAAATTTTATTTACAGTGAAAGACCACATTTACTTCTAAATCTCAGTCCAGCAAAGAATTGAAACATATGCATAAACTTAACTATGTGGAAATTAAGCACATGCTTTAAAAATAAGGATAGACCATTGAAGAGGTGCCGTTCATTCATTTTATTTTGTTTTTGTAATTCAATAACTTAAAAATAAACACTAAAAAGAATTGTTTTAACATTTTCAGCAGAAATAATAATTTCTGAGACAGAGACATTCCATGTCAAGTAAATAATATAGCTCAAACACACCATATAGACTCAAACCAGAGTTACTGAGTGAAGTTCTTTGGTCTGTGTTATATATCAAACAGATCACACAGAGGGTGACACTAGATAGTCATAATGGTCCCTTCTGGCCTTAAAAAAAAAAAAAAATCGATAAAAGTTTCATCCCAGAGTGACTGTAACTAAAAAATAAACTCATAAATATAGGGCTTCTTAATGAACGCAAAGGAGGGCTCAAGCGTGCCAAGGTTAGTGGATGCAGTTTGAATGAATCTCTCTTTTTTAAAATAACATTTTTCTTCTGCTTACAAATAACCCAGAAAGCCAAATCTGGCATATAGTCAGTGAAATTTACATTAGTGTTTTTAACGTTATCTTTTCTCTATGTAATCCACTGGTTTAAAATGTTGAAATGACAGCTAACAGTGTAATATAGGTTATCTTGCTCATACAGACATTTGATATGATTAAGTACCTCAATGTACTTTTTCTATATCAGTTTTAATACTTCCACTTACAAAGGTTATTATTTGAAATCTAAAAGGGTAGGGTTGTCTTCCTGAAAACAGGATATCAATTATAACTTTCTTTTGTTGAATGAGCAGTGACGTTTCCTGAGTGGAGTGTGTTGGATTGTACACATATGTATTCAGGGAGTTTCTTCTTATGTGTGAGAAATAAGTTCTGCTTCTAACTTTCCAGATGTTTTTAACAGCAGAGGGACAACGTGAAATATTATTAGGAAGCAAGTAGCCTAGTATGCCTCCACAAAGCAGCAGCTCAAAGAGATTGTGAACTTTTTTGTGACATTTTTAATAGAGTGGTCTTTGAGAAAGAACATAAGGCCTAGAGAGCTGGATTGTGAAAGTGTTAAGTAGGTGTTCACTATTAGTATTAACATTCTCTATTAAGTCCTAAAGAAAAAAAAAAACAAAGTAGAAACCAACTTCAAGGTTTGCTTTTCTCTTTCCCCTTGCCTTTATTTTGAAATGATAGAAACAACTGATAGATATATTTACCTTAGGGAAACACAGGAACGAACTTCTTTTAGAGCTGAGAAAAATTGCTGCAACAGCAAGCTGTGAGACTCCATTTTGAGTCAGGTGGAGGGGGTTGATGGGCCAGACCCTGTTGCTGGTGGGGCTAAATGCCTGACTCAGCAGACAGGTTCACTCTATTTTAGCAGCATAGTCTCTCTTATCAGAAGAGTTTCCCTGCCCTAAATCTAATTTGGGAGCCTAGATTAGTTAGAAATGCTCATTTTGTTTTTGGAATTTAATATAGTCTGGGGGCATTGTGTAGCTCAGAAGTTCATTCCTGTTTGACAGCATGGATTCGCTCTGAAGCAGGCTCCAACTTGTGAGTGTAAACTTATGGTTTAGCTCTGGAACTTTTTCTAGCTTTAGGAGCTTATGCCAGTCCTGGGAACTGCTAGATTTCTCACATCCTCCAAGTGCAGTGTGACAACATTTTTACCAGTTGATGGATAATATGTGATATCACTTTAAAAACACAGTGTAATTTTTGGTGACAAGAAGAAACTGTGAACACTGTCTGTCTTTATCAATAGGAGAAAAGAGTAAATTTATTATTGTTCCCCTTGTCAACTTCTGTTGATGCAGTTTGTAAATCTCTTCACTCTTAAGTGAAATGGACCCCATGTGTGTGTGTATATATATATATATATATATATATATATAATAGTGTGTGTGTGTGCATTTAAGGGCCAGACTGTGCTTTAAGTAGGGTGACTAGATGTCCTGATATTTGGGGCTTTTTCTTATATAGGTGTCTATTATCCCCACCCCCGTCCTGATTTTTCATACTTGCTATCTGGTCACTCTAGCTTTAAGCCACTGGCCATGTTGTAAAGAGCTGAGAAGCACAGAAGTGTTCAGGTCTTGCCACCGAGCCCCCCAGGGGCACCAGAAAAATGCATGTTGGATCAGGAGCTCAGTCACCCCCATTCCCTCTTCTCAGACTAGCTACAATCGCTGATTTATAGGGAAATGAGACAGTGGCCCACCCTCCCTAGCACCCTTTGAGAGACTAGCATTATGTCTGTGCTTCCTAACCACATTGTGACTGGCCACAAGATTGACTCAACGTGATCAAACTCAGGCAACGTTTGGAAGCTATACAAAGAACAGAGCTCACAGTTAGCTGTAGATTTATTGTTGGGATACTCGCCAGGCATTTAGGAAGCCCAGCTTCAAGTCGCTGCTCTGAATCAGGCAGAATAGGGACTTGAACATGAGCTTCCTCAATCCGAGGTGAATGCCCTAATTCCCAGGCTATGGCAGGATCTGTTTGGCTTGTGTTTTTTGTGAAAATTTTCACAAGGTCTAATTTTCTTTCCAAGTCAGAATGAAAACAAAATGCAACACAACATCTCAACATTTTTCACATAATAGAATTGGTGTATTCCAGGCAGCCTTAGTCTGCACTCGGAGGTGCTAGGAAAGAGGTTACAATAATTTCACTATAGAGCTTTTCCCTACCACAGGAAGGAGGAGAGACAAGAAAGACTGAAAAGCCAAAGTTTTTGGTGCTCTGTTTCATGTCGTTTATTGCTTTGCTTTGTCTCTGCCACCTGCATCGCCAATAAAACAATAAGGCTATTTGAAAAGGTAGAGCAGCTTTTGTTTGACTAACATCCTGCTCCTTGCAAGGCATTTGTATTTCAATGTATTGAACATTCATTATGTATTAGACACTTAACCCTGTAAAAATAGATCCAGGAAAAACATCTCATCTCTTTGGCTACCTGCATGCACATGCATAGCTGATAGCTTAGTCCCCAGGCCAGGGATCGTCAGCCAGGTCCTCCACTGTGGTCCAGCTGCTTGGTGCCACTCCAGAAGTGCAAAGCAGAAGGCAAGCTGGCTTAGCCAGCTGCTGAAATCCAGAGGCTATGTAGAACTCCAATTGATGCTCAGGACACTGGGAGCTTGGCTGGGGAAAAGGAGCTGAGGCCAGACTACCTGTGCACCCCAGTGATCAGCAGCTGCCAGGACAGCTCCTGAGACTGCTCTGAGTTGAAATGGGAGCTTCACTCACCCCCATCTAGCCCTAAAATCAAGAGGGTGTCAGGTCACCTTTGCTCACCCCACTGCAGCTGTGTTGGGTATTGCTCCGGCGCAGCTCGGCATCAGGTAGACTCAGAGCACAGTCATTTTAGGTCTGTGCCACAACACGTCTAGCTTTAGCAATAGTTGTTACTGTTTGTTTGTGAACTGATGAAACCTTTAACCAAATTTCGAAAGAGAGAAACTAGAAAAATTGGGGGGGATGCCAGCAAGCTACACACACATGGAGCTCATTTGGAATGTGGGCAGACGCAATTTTGTACCCAAAAAACATAAATCTCTCCTGCCCTAGCGATGAATTTGTATTATACCATTGTATACAACAGTGTATATCAGTCCCTTGTATTTCTAAGCAAGTCCATGTAAGACAGCAGACAGCACACCAAAAACATTATGAAGCAGCCTGTCAGTAAGGATACAATAATAGCTCATTTCCTGACCATTAATTCAGACATCATGCAATCAGTCAAATGAATCCATTCTCCTTTGCAGCTATTTTGGTGACTGCTGCCCTATTGTCACCAGTGGAAGGGACCCCTGACTCAGTAGTCCACGTCTTTCTTTAATTAGAGCCGGTGATAACCCATGGATAGATCAGTTTGCTAATGGAAATCTATCAGACAGCTTAGCTTCCTGGCATCAATAGATTACTGTCTATACACAGAATATCTTTGATATAAAGACAGCTGGAATGGGAGGCAGCAGAACCTACCTACTATAGACAAATTGAAGTTTCTATGTGCAGCTTCCCCACACAGACTGGCAGGTTTTTTGTGCAATCCCATACTTCCTGCTTTAATATTGACCTCATATCAAAACATAAGATGATATTGGTGCCTTGAGACCAAGAATCCTTTGAAAATTGCATGCTTAGCCTGTCTTATTTTGGTGAGAATCATATCAATGCTTAGTGTTCATTGTTCACAATAACACTCCACATCAATCAATATTTTAATGAAAAAAAACTTAACGGCTTTGTTGCTGCCTCAGTCCCTGGTATATTATGGGGGAAAAAACCAGAGATATTTTCTATGCATGCTATAAACTCCACTAGTGTTTTATTTCCAAATGGGCGTCCCACTTTCTTCTCCACAGGATTAACAGCATTCTTATCAAGAACAAACAAGCCTGAATTTCATCTGATTTAATGTTTAATTATTATTATTTATTATTATTTCCTATGGTGTGCACCAACATTGTAATAAGTAATTTTACAAGCCAGAACACAATGCCATACAGCTGCTGGGATTATTCTAAAGCCCATTCAACAAAATATTGCACCGCAGCAGTAGTTACTTTTCAGCATGAAGTTTAATTTTCCCTGCTGCTCCGCTGATCAATAGAGCAGACTCTGCATTGTGCCTGAGAGGCACCGCCAAAAATATGTTGCAGAATGAAGCCCCCTTCGATGCCTTCTACTTCCTTCTCACAGCATGAGAAAAGGGACTGGTGCAGGACCTGGAACCCAAATCAGCACTTTTCTCTAAAGAGGAGAGAGATGAGGTGGGGCAAGGTACAGTGCAGAACTGGAGTCTTGTTGTATCTGCATAGCCTCAGGTTCAGGGTTTGAAAGCCACGTCCTTTTTACTCAGAAGGGAGCACGCAGGTTTTTCTGACTACTTTTGTATCTCTTCCCCGTTGTTTTTAACACAACAGGGGATGATTTGATCCACACCAGTGGGACTGCAGTTCTATTAAATATTGAGTGTACACAATTGAATTTGTAGAGAGATGCCAGAGATCTCCTGGAGGGCCCCGGGCATATAACACTACTCTGCCTGGAAAGGTATAGAAACGGCCCTGCTCACTTTTAGTCTATTTGAGGTATTATTTGTATTGCAAAATCTCAGCTATGTTTGCAACCAGGAAGTCACTTAAGAAGCTGTGCTTACACATGATTAACATTTTTTTATTTAAAAGACCTTCGTGACTGTCTAATAGTAGGAAGATGCACCATTATTGTAGCTATGTTAGTCCCAGGATATTAGCGAGACAAGATAGGTGAGGCATTATGTTTTATTGGACCAGCTTCTGTTGGTGAGAGAGAGACAAGCTTTTGAGCTCACACGCAACTCTTCTTCAGGTACGTTGCCCCTGGGGACTGGAAGTGTGAAGGCCTAATCCCCCATCCACTTACATCAACTCTCATGGACTTCCCTGAGCAAGGCTTTTTTCCATTTTCCCATTGTCATATTCTTAAGAATTCCAAGATACAATAAAAATATAACAGCAGCAGTAAAGAATAATCTTAATTTGGAAAGACTGGTTAGTAAATTGCTTATAAACAGTGTAACAGCGTTACCGCTGCCTGTTCAAGCTTCGTTAGCACACTGTGAATTACCTAGCCAGTGTGTCTTAGCATTATAAACCACTACCATTGATTATACAGTGTTCGGAACCCTATGTGAAGAACACTGGAAGCCAACTCACATATCAAAGCAGGGCCTTCTAAGAAGGCTCTGAATGTGGAAGGCAAATTCCCTGGTGCTTCATTTGACAAAAAGATGGATTAAAAAGAACTCTAAGGCATCATTATTATCACTGGTGTGAAAGACTGCTTTGCTTATTTGTGGTAATTAGTGATTAGTGCTTTAAATAGCTTCAGCTCTTGCAGATATTTAGAATTGATGTACCAGTATCTATAGTTTCTTGCTGAGGGGTGGCTCTACTTGACAAAACATTGACTCAACCAGAGTGCAGCGTGAAGTTGTTTATGAGGTCAGGATCTACAATATAGAAAAAAATATTCCTTGCACGTGTTTCCTTTAGGAGAAAGAACTGTTTCACAGCTAATGCTATACAAAGCTCTGTGCTAAGATTTTAAATGGAAAGTGTTACTGATGAGCTGCCAAGGTCTTGTGGGGCTCACATGAGCCCCTTGTTAACAGAAACAGCCCTGGGGCTGTGTTATATTTACTCTATTAATTATTATTGGTATTATTTTTATTTATATGAATACCTAGTGGCCTCAATTGAGACTGGAGCCCTAGTCCTAGACTGTTTAAACTGTATTGTCCCCTGCTCTCAAGAGCATGCCATCTAAACAGCTGAGACAAGCAGAGGGAGAGAGAGGAAGTATTATTTAGCCCCATTTTACAGATGGGCAACTGAGGCACAGAGTGATTAGTGCATGGAAATATGTTTCCACACATTTTCTAAAAACTTTAAGTGAAGATGAGCAAGAATTTTAACATGCAACTCCCAGCTGTCTGTATCTTTTATGTAGAGTGTGCTGAGCTTTTACAGCATTGCATAGATTTCAGATAAGTGTTAGACATATTAAATATTATTTGTTCAAAATTTGACAAGCACCACATCATAAAAATGGTACTGTCCAGCAAAAAGTACTTGAAAACACTGAAATAATGGCATGCCAATCCAATTATAGGTTGCTCTTTATTGATCAAAGGCATATATCTGACCATTCTTATCAAGAAATTGGATAAACCTAGTAAGAACACAGATGTCCTAGTCTCCATAGAGAAATACAAAATGTCCCCTAGGAAACAATGGATTATTCTTAAAGGAGGAAGTGAACAGAAGGTGTTTTAAAAATGTTGGCAACTCTTGTCCATCCAGCATTGAGCAAATGGGTTAAGAGCAGACCATGGAAGGAAAAGGTTTTATTCAAATGAGATCTCTGGGATTTGTGATTGTTCCAGAGACCTGCAGTGCTCTTGGGGGTCATTTCTGCACCAGTCAGCTAGCAGACATAGCTGGACTGTCCACTATTAAAGGGTTAAGTTAGGATTTTTTTTGATAAAGGAGATCAGCTCTAATTTTGTATCTGCTCCTGTCCAAGGCAATGTTAATATGTCATGCTGCAGTTTTTTAAAGAAATTTAACTGTGTCGGAGACTAGAGGAAATTCAGAAAAGGCAATTATTGAGGGGAGAAGGTTTATCTTAAGTGCTCAGCCAAGAAAATAATTATTTTAATTTATATTGTGGTAGTCCTTAAAGGCCCCAGCTTCATTGTGCTCGGCCCTGTACAAGCATATAACAAAATGATGGTCCCTGCCCCGAAGACCTTACAATCTATGTATAACTAGCTAACGATCTTCCGTGTCATTTATGCCCTGGAAAATACTCCACCCCCTCCCCAAAATATCTAAGGGATGTGGAAGACCAGGAGGAAAGAAAATTTTTCTTTAAGGGTGTCTAAATGCTTCAGGCTAAGAGCCAAAGGGACAACCTGTGTTTTATTATTTTATTTTATTTTCAATACAGAAAATTCTCCAAAAATATTTTACTGAACCAATGGAAAGGGATATTATTGGGTTACTGGCAAATAATAGTGTCAGCTGCATATAATCCAATCCAGCAATTAACATCCCTGACTTTTATACTGGTAAAACAAATGCTGGAGCAAATTATTTGGGTTCCATAGCAAGCGTAAATAAGGAAAATCAAGGGCAGCCTGACCTAGTACCATTTCAGGTTACTGCCCTTAGATTCATAACCATTAATAGGGATCTTGGATATTGGGGTCTGATACATGTAACTTGTCCACGTGAGTACAAATCCCCTCTGCTCCAGCTCAATGAATAATCACCATTCAGTGTGAGGAAAGCCCTTTCAACCAGCTAGGGATAGGATAACTACAAAAGTGTTATTCTTGTAGCAGAGTGAATTGTATTGAATAACTTCTGCTATCAGATCCCTGTCTAATCTGTATAAATTCTACTGATCATAGCCCTCAGCCCAGTAAAGGGAGAACAAGACTTCTACATCCTTGCTGACGACAGAAACAGCCTTTTCTGAGTCACAGTGTTCAAGGTCCTTATTGTTTTTGCATGCAATAGTGACCTCACACCACCAAACCCAGCTGGAGGCGAAGAAGAGAGGGAGTTGTTTAAGGTATCGGCTAACATCGAGACCAATCTTTTTTTCACACTCGTTTGTAAAATTCAACCTTATGCCTCTCATGGCCCAGGGCTTTGCCATGGGCAAATAGCCCACTCTACGTCATCGGTAGAGCTGTCGTTTTCCATAATTCACGAGCACTGGGGCAAGGCGAGGCACTGGGATCTTGGATAAGTACTCATTCATTTCCTCCATGTTTTTTGAAATGTCAGAGGTGTAAAGCTGAGAATAATAAAAGTCAAATTTCTTAGATATATCTACTGTGTTAGTAAGAATATTATTCTGAGCATTTCTGATAGTATATAGCATCTCAGTGTGCTTGTCTTTAATTGGTATGCAAGGAGTTTATCTACTTTACCGCCTGCACTTATCAGAAGAGATATAAAATGGTATAGCGATAATGGTTGCTTTCAAAGAAAAAGATATGTTCTTTTCAAGGGTGTAAGTGTAATAAATCTTTCTGGTTTAAGGACTCAGTGGAAGAGAGGAGATTCTGTTCTGCTGACAACTAAATGTGGTAACTTTCCTAAAGGAAAACAAATCATGTTTCTATATCAAAATATAGTAAAAAGTCATTGAAATGTGCTATTCCAAAATGTGCAATACAGAATTTCTAGCTGACTCCTCTCACCAATTAAGACACACTTGCATCAGAATTTGTTTTTCAAATGGTTAACAGAGGCAATCTGGCATTGATTTAGAATATTTTCAGTCTGGAAATCTCTTGCTAAGCTACAGTTCTACTGAAAAACACTATTTTAAAATAACTAATCAGCTTTTTAAAAATCCTAAAATGTATTATAGGAACTAATTTGCACTGGAAATAGGGACAACACTGATTTAATTACCATCTCAAAAACTTGAGGCACTGCTGTAAAAAGATTAGTGAATATCTTACAGTAAAGTAACTACGGAGTCTTTTGAAGGGTACTTTGATAAGGTAATTCTCTCACAGTGCATATATGAAAATAATTAGATATTTTTGTGCTTGGATATTACAGTGATGAAGGCCACCTAAATACCTAGATAGATCAGTCAGTATGGTACCTCCCAACGCTCACTTTTTCATACAAGCCTAGCAACTAAGGCTAATGTGAATTGAAATAATCATTTTGTCTTGCAGAATGAACAAAAAGTTTGAATAATGGCCTGGCCACCTCCAACAAATCTCCCAACTATTAAAGAGCAGACTGCTCCTGAGTACCATTTGCTGGCACCAAGCCTTTTTTTTTCTTTTCTTTTTTTTTAATCTTAGCAATGCGCACCATACAGCATATGACTAAACATAATACAGTTTGATTTGTGTTGCAGTGGTTCTCTGAAGAACAAATCTGTAAAATTACAACATGTGAAAGTGTAACACAATGATATAAAATGGCAGTGGCATGGTTCATATCTTAAACTGACAGACTGATGGTGATTATTGCAAGGACAATGCCCTGCATATGTCAAACGATTTGCAAATAATTTATGTCACCTTATCCTCCATTATTATTTTTGCAGAGGACATAAAGTGTGTCACTAATATTAAACTGTCTGCAAAAAAAAGCCTAGCTCAGCTTTTTCCTGGCTGAAAATGCAGAGCCATCTGCACAGAGACAAACATGCATATGGCCATCATTTGTCCAACATCTTACACAATGTGAAGGTTTTTACTTGAAATGCCAACCTGTGTGGCAGATGATGTATGTGTTTCTTCAGTCCTGTGATTACCAGCACAGAGCTGCTGTGCAGTGCTCGTCACCTCATCAGTTCCACAAGCTGCACTCCAAGGTGTGTGAAGCATTTGCAGCAAGATGGCTTCTGACATGCAGCAAGGCAAAAGCATTCTGGTGTGAATATTTGACTCCAGATTTTGTTCAAATCAGGGTCATATTCTGACCTGTAGAAATTAGTGTGGGTAGAGATTTAGCACTCCAAAACAGCAATTTGAAAACTAGAATGAATATATTTTAAAGATGGGAAAGCAAAGGACGGTGCTGCTGTCTCCTGGGTAACTCCAGGCAGTGGGGGAGGAGGAGGGCTTTCTAAATGACCTGCTTTGGGTTATTTTGGAAATAAGCAGAGGCCAACACAATATTTGTCATTACTATTTGTAAAGGTTGTATCATATTATCTGCAGCCAGTAATGAGATGGATTCTTTGCCTAGTTCCTGAAGTACTTAATTTATTTCTACTATAAAATACATTCAGTGAATGGCTTTAAAGGATTATTTGTGGTAGGATTTTGCGGTCCAAGCAAGGAACTGGGAAGCAGGACTCCCAACTTCTATTCCAGATTCTGTCACGCTCACCTGCGACAAGTTATTTAATGCCTCAGTTTGTGTATAATTATACCCCTCACCTACAGCGCATGCCTAAGTTATTAATATGTGTTAAATGCTTCAAGCGTCTTAGATGAAAATCACTAATTTCAGTGTAAATTGTTTATATTTTAAAATTACTACATAGTGTTGTAGCCAAATCACTACCATTGACTTTAGTGCAACCCAAAGTTTGAATTCACTACAGTGATTTGGAGGGTGCTCTGAAAATATAGGGTTAATGAAGCTTCAAATCTGTCCCTATCGCTATTCGTTGTCCTCTCTCTTCATGTATTTTGAGAATTTTACGTCATCAGCTGTATGAAAAAAAATCCATTACTTGCCATGTGCAGCTTTTCTGAGTCTGCCCGTAAGTAAACAGGTTATGCTCATTGTATTTATTAAACTATCTGATGTAACTAAACTGGAAAATGCAAATGAAGAGGAGAAAGCTGCATTTTCCAAATGATTTTGCATCATTCATCATTTGGCACAATTCTGCTTTTCCGTGTAATTTTGGGGGAAAACAAACAAACAAAAAACCCAGCAAAATGGCCTGCCTAAATGAATGTGTCCCTTTCTGCCTAGTTACAGCATTAATCGGAAATTACAGTTAAATCTTTGATTTTAAGAGAGGTAGACATCACAATAATCTGTGGCACACACAGCGTGGTAACCTGCAGATCATTTGCATCAAAGTCTTTTGTTTCTGTAGTCATAGAGGTTTGAAGCATTAGAATGACTCCGCGAAGGTGGCAAGACTGCATAAATGGGCCCTGATGCAAGGGCAGAGATTATATTCAACATGGGGCAGAGACTTTTGGATGGTCCTGCTGAAATGGGGAATATTTCTCTACGGAGGTGAAGGAAAGGATTTCAGAGACAGAAGCTTGGTGATGTTTCTTGAGGGTGCCACCGCTCTCCCCACCCCTGCTTTTTTCAGGTATAGGATGAATGACTGGCTCTGGGAAGAACATACCACAGGGGCAAAAATGGACTGGAATTACAATAGGGAGTTTGGAGGGAGGAGGGCCCCAGGCAGGATCCTGGAGACACACGGGAAGCCTAACAAAATGGCATCCACAGAAACTTGTGATGCAGGAATTATCCAATCCTGCCACCAAGTCATTTCCATAAGAACTGCAGCAGCTTCTGCAGCAAAAAGCAATTTTGGAGAGAGTTGTTTGACAGAAGCAAGTTTGAACAGAACAATGTATGCACTTACATGTGGGCTTATTTTTATTATAATAGTGCTCAGAGACCTCAATCAGGAGGGTGGCCTAATGCTGCTAGACATTATATAAGGACGCATGAAAACACAGTCCTCTTCCCTCCAAAATATTGCATCCAAAGAAAACAAGTGACACACGAAAGTGTAGGAGGAGGTAAAGTCAAACATCCATGAAATTTTAATAGATGAAGTACCAACTCTCCCCAGCTGACCACAACAGGGTCATCACTGATTTATTTCTTGAAAGTGCTGCAGAGGTAGGTCCTCAGAGAGTTGAAAGAGGAAAAGGTAAGTGACCTTTATGACATTATGGACCTCCAGATTCCCCACTGTCATATGATTATGAAATGTTTTGTACCATACATGACTTGTGAGGTATCACTTTAAAAGTCTTGATCTGTTGAACATGAATAGCCTGTTGGACTGTATGTACTACCATTATATGTGAAGTGATGAAGTTTTGCTATGTGTGTATACTGAAATGTATTGTGAGGTTGGGAAACGCCTATAGCTGGCCTTTCAGGAGGAATGAAGGACCAGCCAGTCATGGGCTGATGGCCCACTAAAGGGAATCCATGTGCCCAGAGGCCATCCCAGCAACTTCTCAGCGAGAGAGCACGTAGGTAATGGAGACTCACCCCCATGTCACAGCAAGGATCTTTCTAACAGCTGGAAGAAGGTATAAAAGGAGAGAATGACATCATCACTTGGCCTCTCTCTCCTCCTTCCCCCCACCCCCACACACTGGAAGAAGATCTGAAAGACAGACTTTGAATGGGGGAAGTTTGATCACAGGCTGGAAGGGAGTCCAGTCTGTGTGCTGAGGAACTGTAACCTGCTTGTACCATCTGTTAGGGTGAGACACTGCTTGATTCAGATGTTTAAGTTAGACTGAGTTTCTATTTTTGTTTCTTAGATAACTAACTTTAATCTCTATGCCTGCTACTTATAATCACTTCAAATCTATCTTTCTGTAGTTAATAAATCTGTTTTATATTTTACCTAACACAGTGTGTTTTGGTTGAAGTGTGTGTCCACTTTCCTATGAAGAAGTAACGAACTTATTAATGAGCTTACAGTGGTCAGGCTTCTGACCAGTGCAGGACGGTACAGTTCAGTGATGTAGGGCTGGAGCTGGGAGGAATTGGCTGAAGTTCTCTATTGATATTCATGTAACTCACTCAGGTGTGTTCCTGCCTGTGTAAGTACAGTACCTGGCAGAGGCTTATAGCTTGACATTTGCATCACAGTGTGAGACAGCCCAGTCCAGTGGCTCTGGAGGGCTCAGTGGTCCCACAGTCCAGGTTGCACCCTGGGGACCCTGTCACAACCTTACAGGTCAGTTCAGTTAAGGCACTTCTTGACTAAGGAGTGGCATGGAAGAAAATGCAGACATGTTTGTGCGAGAAGCTAACCAACAGATGGAGTACAGGCATTATGGATATTGGGGAAGAGGTTACAATAATCAAGGCATGGGAAGATGAGACTTTAGACTATATAGACAAAAAAGAAAAAAGGACAGATCTTATAAATCTTCTGGAGGAAAGAGTGGCAAGGTCTGGACATTGTCTGGAAGTACGGGGTGAGACACTGAGGAATCAGAGAAAGTCTCTAGGTTACAGGCTTGAGTGTCAGGAAGAAGGGCATTGCTGTCAACAAGGATTAGGAGTGGGAGAGTATGACCAGACGTGGTTTAAAAGGAAAGATGTGTTCTTTTTTGGCAAGATAAGTTGAAGTTGGCAGTGAGACATCCTTCAGGAGATGTCCAGCAGGTTGAAAAGCAGGATTGGATACAGGGAGACTGGTCAGAATGTTGATCATGAGTCATTGGTGTAAGACGGGGTAGTCGAATTATGTAAGCAGAAAAAGTCACATAAAGAGAGGATGTGAAGTCAGCAGAAGAAGGGCCACGGTAACAGGCAACACTGGAGATTAGACCAGGCCACAATTTGGTTGGATTAGCTGGAATCTGGACAGCCTTATTTTCACCTTCATACAATTTTTCCAGTCCCTGTTGGAAGCTAAATAACGAGGCAGTTATGCCACTTGCTCCCCCTATGATCTGCAGCAAAGCAAGTTCATCCACTTCTTCCACCTTCCTCACAGTTCCGATGACAGTCCATTTAGATAGATGGATGCTCCTTTCACTTGCAATGGCATTGGCGGCTGCTTCTCCCTGCCCAGTTCATATTAAATCCTCTCATTCTTGCTTCTCCCCTTCCATCTCTCCAGCATCAGCCCCTCTCCAACTGATTGAATTCAGGATCAAGGAAGACTGACACTTTGAGTAGTGCCTAAAGTCTACAGAAACTAGTTGTCTCATTCCTCACTCTTGGGATCTGTAGATTAAGACTTTCTTATATACCTTCCTTAAACTTCTAGGCCTATCATATAAAACTAACAAGTATTGATAATGAGGTCTTAGATTTTCTTAGATATGTTTGTTTTAATTTAATTATTTTGTAAAAGAAAAATTAATTTCCAAAATTTATTTAGTTACAAAAATGGCTTTATAGAAACAAAAGGACTACTTTCAAAGTCAACCTGAATAAGAGAAACAAAATAGTATGTAACTGCACTCATGATTTCAAGTCAACCCCTATACATACTAGATTGGAAGATACAGCCAACATTAAGATTAGTGTAAGCAGTTATTGTGCATGAACAGTAGGCGCTTTTTCAGTGTTAATAGCTTGTCTATTACAATATGCAGCAACAGATGAGGGAGTATTTGACGCTCTATATGCAAAGAGCCTGAAACATAACATGTTTTAAGCAAATGAATTTGAATTACTGGAAGCCACAGAGAGCCTCTAAAAACACCAAAGTTCTATTTCTCCTCTTTCCAACCTAATGGACAAAGAATTCAACCGAAATTTAGCCCTCATATTCCCCTCTCCTGGGGTGAGACCCTGTTGAACTACATTTCAGCTTGGTGTCTGTTTTTACATATGATTTAGAAATCTCTTGACAATGACATTTACATTGAAAGTGCTGACTGACCAACCCCTCAAATTGGCCGCACTCAGGCACATCCAATTTGAGACAGGATGTGCTATGCCACCATAGCATGAAGGGTTTAGAATTACAGCCGTACATACAGACACTATTCTAACATCAGAATCAAAGGGCTGGTCTACACTTTACATTTACTGGTATAATTGTCTGTCGGTGGTTTGTTGGCTTTTTATTTTTAAATATAAACCAACTTAATTATACTGGTAACAGGCCTAATATGGTTGCAGTTATACCAGTATAAAAATGCCTTATATCAATATAACTTATTCTGTTTCCTGAACCTCATAAGCACTTTTATATTAGTACAACTGTATCCTCACTAGGGAGTTTTGCTGCTTTCACCATAGAAGTACACTTAATAAAGTGGCAAACTTCCAACCCACATAGTTAAGTCAACATTTATTTTGGGGTTATGACAATTATTGCAGGATTCCCCTCCACCCACCCAAGAAAAACCCTAAAAACCCTTTATTTTTTAAAAACTAAAAGTGTTATTGGGGTGCAAGTCCAATATTATGCACTTATTATGAGATTCGGACTTCATGTTAACAAAAGAGGGAAGAGACAAAAGTAAGTAGTAAAACATGATCTACATAGCAAGTAGGACTAAGCTAGCTAGTACACTTTATTTCCAACGCCCGCATTTATTGTAAGACCAGATAATGAGTAGCACTTTTCCTTTGTAACAATTCATTAATCCGAGAAATGATCCTTACTAGTGTTTAGATGTTTTACTTAATTTGGTACTTCTGGCCCACTGCCCCACGAGTGCCAAAATTATTATTTCTCACCCAGCGGGTGATAAATAACAACTTCAGTAATTATTAATACTATGAATTTCTCAACCTGACTAATGCAAAAAAAAAAAAAAACACTTGAAACCTGCAGAACAAGTGGGTGATAATTGTTGTGAGAGCCATTGGAGCTCTGCTCTGCCTGTAAAGAAAGAAAGCCACAGGAAATGAAGCGTTTGCTAGCAGCCCAGCTGATCCTCAGAGGTTTCATTAAGTGCAGCTCAGCAGCATTCTCCATCCTTAGATTTGTGATAGAATTTTTTTTCACAGTACCAAGCTTTAATTATCTTTGGGAAACAGAAGAGTGACATTATTTTTTTCTGAAAAAGCCAGAGAAAATAGCGGATAAATATCTCCTTAACACAGTTCAATATTGTAATATTTACTGGTTGATATATATACAATATCTTAGCAACACCATAGCCAAGAACTCCACTATCAGTAGGAGATTTCTTAAATAATTCAATTTTTCCTGATAAAGCTGGCCACAACATAGCTTATAGAATGTAGCCTCACAGAACTATTTTGGAACTAACGTGGAACTATTTTCAGAGGATGAAGAGTAAACCACTGGCTTGGAATTTGTGACCAACTGAAACAAAGATCCATTGTTAAAAGAACTGTGGGTGAAATCATGGCTCCATTGAACTCAAAAGGAGTTTTGCCACTGACTTCAATGGAGCCAGGACTTCATCCTGTATCCTCTTGGTTATTTAGTTTGGCACAGAATACAATAACCTTCAGCCAGGGACAGCGTTAGACTAAGCAGACTGAATACAAGTCTTTAAAATTCACCTTGTTACTATTTTTCTTGCCTGTTAAGAAAGTAGTGGAATCTAGTTTCATTTAATGGTCCATGAAACAACTACAGCTGAAGTAACAATATGCTTGGGGTAACATATGAAATTGAGCCTTAGTAAAAAAAAAAAAAAAATTAAGACTTCTCTTCCCCTTCCACAAACAACTCCCAAACCATTTTGATTTATTGCTAGGATTGTGGACTTGGGCTCCCACAGCTTTCAGGATGATAATCCCATCTTTATTGATTCTATGCAATAATGTAATTAGTAGCTGCAAGAGTGAAACATTCCTTCATTGTACAAAATTATTTAATAAAACCTTTGCCTGCAGAATACTCTGGATGTCTAAGTGCAGAGGTGCCCGGAAGCACTACCATTTTACACAGGGGGTGTGGTTGTAAACCAAAGCGTTGTAACAAAAATTGTATAATGTGTAGGTTCCATTTTTTCTTTTTGACTTCCAGATCATATGTTAGTTTATAGGGAAAATGAAACTTTGCCCACATACCAAAGTTTGTCTTTGAACCACCATAAACTCAGAAATACCAAAGGGTCCTCTAAATCAGTGTAGCTTTGTTTCATGTTTGGAGGAATGTCTGTTTTGGTGTCCCAATTCTGACCTGTCCCCTATTGTGACTGATGTGCATGATGGGTGCTGTCTGCTCAGAAAGAGGCCTTAATAGTGTCTGAAATCAGACACAGACAGTTCTGTGTTGGTAAGTCACCAGGACCAACCATGAATTGGGGGGCAGGGAAGGGGAGATGCCCACACAGATAGCTCAACTTGCTCTAAGGGTATGTCCATGCAGCAAAAAGCTGTACAAAGGCTAGTTTACCAGAGCTAGCTTGAATCTAGTTAGCACAGGTAACAAGAAGAGTGAGAACAGCACAGCTTCAGAGCCAAGTATGTGTGCTGGGGTCCATGCCGGGATTATATTACTCAGGCTAAAGCCTGCACTGCATTCTCCTTTATTACTATTGCTACCCATGCTACCTGGATTCAGGATAGCCCATACACAGCATTTGCAGTACAGACATACCCTTCTTATTGTCATGGGTCCAGGACTCGGACAGTTAGTGAAACCAGTCCTGCCATAATTCCATCAGCACACTTGTTGAGAAGAGGGAAGACCTCTATTTTCACTCAAGCTTTTTGATTAATTTTAGTTGCATCAAAGGGGGTAAACAATTCACTACTTTCAAAGCTTCATTTAATACGGACTTACCATCTAAGCATCAAACTGTTAATTCATAGGAGAAAAGGCATTAAGAGTAAAACAATGCAACACAGAGCAAATATTCTACACGCAATTTAAAATCAAGAACTTACATTCAGTTATAAGACATGAATGTTTTTACACTTTTTTTGAGTCTCATTTTAATCTTAGTATTCAGTTTCCAGTGGAATTAATCTTTGGCATGTGTAAAGCATACCAACCGAATCATGGCACGAAAACCGTTGGCATTATTGTGTTTGAAGTCTTATTCAATTTCCTATTTCTCTAAATTAAGTATAGCTGTGATAGTTCCAAATCTTTGTGTTTTGTGTACACAAGGCAGCCTTTGGGAGTTTGTTTTATTTCATAAATATTAAGACCAGAATGGACCATCATGATCATCTAGTCTGACTTCCTGCATAAGACAGGCCGTAAACCTTCCCTGAATTCCCACTTCAAATCCAACAGTTGAACTACAGCATATTTTTTAGAAAGACAGTCAATCTTTATTTTAAAGTGTCCACAGATGGAGGATCCACCATAAGCCTTGAAAA
Source organism: Emydura macquarii macquarii (assembly GCF_026122565.2). Lineage (NCBI taxonomy): Eukaryota > Metazoa > Chordata > Testudines > Chelidae > Emydura > Emydura macquarii. Next base: position 72,173,283 of record NW_027131390.1, read on the forward strand.
GTTCTTCCAATGGTTGTTACCCTATTAAAAATTTGAGCCTTATTTCTAGTCTGAATGTGTTTAGTTTTCCGTTTCCAGGCATTGGATTTTGTTGCACTTTTATCTGCTAGAGTGAAACACCTTCTATTATCAAATTTCTGTTCCCATATAGGTACTTATAGACCAGGGGTGGCCAAACCGCGGCTCTTTTACAGATAGAGGGCTCCATGAGCAACACTTTACGACCCCCTCCCATTCTCTGCCTACCAGACTGGGGTGGGGAGCTCAGGGCTTCTGCCCTGCAGTGGGGTGGTGGGGCTAAGGACTTCTGCCCAGTGAGGAGTGTCTTGGGGCTTCAGCCCCAGGCGGTGTGTGTGCTGGGGCTCAGGGCTGGGGCTAGACTAGGTGGGGCTTCTCTCCTGCAGGGAAGGAGGTCTAGAGGCTTCTGCCCTGGGGGAGGCATCTGTTGGGGCTCAGGCCTTCAGTAGGAGCAAGGCTGATGCCCCAAAAGCCCCACCACCCGGCCACATGGTTGAAGCCCCAAGGCCTGGCAGACGCACCCCGGCTCTCAAGCTTCTGAAGATTGTTGTATACAGCTTGAAGAGTCAGTAAGTATGGTCACCCCTATTATAGGCTGATCAAATTATCACCATTTGCCTCTTTGTTAAGCTAAACAGACTGAGTTCCTTGAGTGTCTCACTATTAAGGCATGTTTTCTAATCCTTTATGAATATTCATGGCTCTTCTCCAAACCCGCTCCAATTTTTAAACACATTTCTTGAAGTGTAGACACTAAGGATAGGTCTACACTTGGAGCTGCAGATGTGAATCCCAGCTCGAGGCAACGTACACACGCTAGCTCCCATTATTTTTAGCATGCTAGCTCAATTAGAGCTATCATGAGTACATCTCCTCAAGCTGGGAATCACACCCCGAGCTCCAAGTGTACACATACTGGAATATCGCATCCAGTTATAGGGTAATACTCACACCAGAACCAAAGTAGTAACAACCTTCCTACCCCTACTCAATATTCCCCCCATTGAGAGAGAGAGAGAGAGAGGGTGGATGAAGTAATATCTTTTATTGGACCAATTTCTGCTAGTGACAGAAGCGTTCAAGCTACACAGAGCTCTTCCTCAGGTCTGGGGGCCCAAACCCTGGTCTCTCTAATATCCTGGGACTGACAAGGCTACAATAACACTACATAAAACCTATTCCCGTTATACACTTAATGATCACATTATTCCTTCTGGCCAGAGCATTGCACTAGGAGCTCATGTACAGCTGATTACTCATCAGGACCTCCACGATCTTTTTCAGAGTCACTGCTTCCCAGGACAGAGCCTCCATCCTGTAATTAAGACTTACATTCTTTGTTTCTACATATAGGGCCTTACATTTGGCTCTACTGAAATGTATGTTTTTTGCACCCAGTTTATCAAACAATCCAGCTCTCTCTGCATCAGGGACCTGTCCTCTTCACTATTTATCACTCCCCCAATATGTATGTCATATCAGTGTATCAGTGATAAAAATCATCATTTTCTTCCATATCATTGATTATATTAATGCTCAGTGACGACTCCTCATTTACAATTGCAGTTTGAGACCCATCAGCTAGCCAGTTTTTAATCCATTTAATATATGCCATGTTGATTTTGTATTTAATCAAACTGTTGTGCTATAGCAAATCAAATGCCTTATACATCAACACTATTAAGCTTTACTGATATCTTTTTAATGAGATTATAAAATTGGTCGATAATCTCATTAAGTGATAAATCTGTTGTATTAGTGAGCACACAATTTCACAGGGTTAACGTTAAAAAAAAAGTGACGTATTAAAATCTAATAGTGCAGTCAGATTTTATACTGCAGTTTGGTTAAGTTTAATAATGGTCATATATCAACATAAGGGACCCTAACACACTTAGAAATGTGCCACTGAAATGAAGCTAACTCTGAGGTAAACACAACAACTATACTAGTGCTCAAGAATACCACACAACAGTTTAGGCTAGGAAGCAGAAAATACTTTTTTCCAATTGAAACTTCATGGGGAATTTTGATAACTTGATTACTAAAACAATAGAAAGGGTAGGGGAAAGGGTGATTAAAGGTTACAGAAACTATTTAATTTAGCTGCAAAGTCTTATAGTATTGCATCTCATCTTACTTTAATATTGAGTTTTCAATCTAATTCACTATTCTCTGCATCCTTAAGTGCAGTCTGAGTGGCTCAAATAGATTTACACAAGCTTTATTTGTTTATAATAGATCAGTATCTTTTGCCAACCATTTCCATAGAGTTTGAATTTATATTCTGGAAGGGACATTTAAAGTGAGTTAATGCATATGGCTATTTCAGACTTTTTTTTTTTTTTTTTTTTTTTAAAGAGGTTGATTAGATGTTATCAAACAAGATTTGCAGTCATTTCTGTTTCAAATTAGTAAGGAGAGGGTCGTACAAAAAGTACAAAAACAAGTTTGTATAGTAACCTTCACACAAAAGATGGTCAGAGAGCTGTACAAAAAGGAAATGGAGGGCTGGCTGGCAGCAGTTCAGAAAGAGCTATTCTAAAAAGACATCCATTCACATATTAGAAAAGGCCAAATCATATCACTAGGATTAATTTCTTTCAGAAGAAAGAGTTCCACATCCAAAGTGCTGCATTACTAATACTCTTCCTATCTCCTGAAGCATGTTATTGCTAAGATATAAAAGATTACAGAGCTCACCACTGTGTTTTCAAAGCACACTCAACTTTTGCAACCAATATGGAATTTCTCTAGCAGCCACTGCAAAGTCTTAGACAAGTGGTCTATGTGCCCAGCTTTTTGTACCTATGAGCTGCAGCTGGTTCCATACAAGCTACTGTCCATGTATCAAAGACACTGGAAATCCATTGAGTAAAATATACTTGTAGATCAGTCTAGTGGTAATGGAAGAATGGCCAAACAATTTAAGCCAAGTTAAAACCTCTCCTTTCAAATGCTGATTTGTGTTCAGCAGATGGTAGAAGGCAGGCTGGACTCATGGACTTTAAGGCCTGAAGGGACCATCATCATCATCTAGTCTGACCTCCTGACACATTGCAGGACACAGAACTTCACCCACCCACTCTTGCAATAGACCCTTAACCTCTGGCGGTGTTACTGAAGTCTTCAAATAATGATTTAAAAGACTTCAAGTTAGAGAATCCACCATTTACACTAGTTTCAAGCTGAAAGTGACCCATGCCCCATGCTACAGAGGAAGGTGAAAAAACCCTGGGGTCTCTGCAATCTGACCTGGGGATAAATTCCTTCCTGACCCCAAATATGGCAATCACTGCTTGAATAGGATACTCAAGATTTTACACAGGATATAGTCAAATCTGAAATTTGTTGCTCCATCTCAGGAAAAGGAAAAATGTGTTAGTTAGGGATCATCAATACTTCATTTTCCTCAGACTGACTTAAAAAAACCCTTCACATCCATGATTTTGTTTCTGCATTCATGCGACTTATGGAAAGCAGGATATCTGAGTCTTCAGTGTAACAGCTATAATGAACATTTTGACAATAGAACATCTCACCACATAGTACTAAAAGGATTTGTTTTTTGTTTTCTAAACAATACTGTGCCAAAATGCAGCCTTGGGAAATCCCTCAAAGACCAGAAGCAGGATGAAGCTACATCTTCCAGCTAGAATAAGCTTGATCTGCTATGTTACGAACAAATGCTAGACTGGAGTATCACTCATGTTTGTGTACTCCTCTGGAAGAAATCCTGTGTTCTGGTACAGGATTGAAGAATTCAGTAACCACGTTTCAACTGTCCAAGTAATAATGGCAACTTGTAACATTAATAGCAACAAGATCTGAGTTAATAATTAGCTTAAACGGTATCCTGCTGGATGAAGCTGTGACATGTGATGGGCACTGGTCTTTGCTAGCTTTATGTAAGGGAACGTAAGTGAAAACCTAATGATTAATGTGTAAATAATCAAAACCATCATTATTTTGATATTGAGAATGGCAAGCCAATGTGGCCAGAGGAGGGTATTTCCTAATGCAGTGGAGCTCATACTCTACGTCCATGAAGCAGTTCCAACGATCAGGCTATTAAGCTAGTGCCTCACAGTGCCTAGGTTTATTGAACCTATAGATAAGGGGTTCTCTAACTGGGTCACGACCACTCAGGGGGTCACAAGGTTACTATGGAGGGGTCATGAACGGTCAGCCCCTGTGCACGCCAGAGCTCTGGCTGTCCACCATATGCAAGGCGGACAGCTCAAGTCCTTCAGAGCTGGATGGCTGGAGAACAGCGGCTGCTGGCTGGGTGCTCAGCTCTGAAGGCAGCACCACCCCCAGCACCGTGCAGAAGTAAGAGTGGCATAGTCCGGCATTGGGGAGGTCGTCACAGTCTGAAATATTTTCAAAGGGGTCCCAGCAGAAAAAAAAAAGTTTGAAAACCCCTGCTATAGATTTTTGGCAGCAAGTTGCCTTAACCATGCTTTTTCTTGTGTTGGTCAGCACCTCTGAGCAACATCTCAACGTAAGTTTTGGAAAAATACCATACTCAATTGAATTTATAAAATAGCACAGGAATGCTACTATTTGATGTAGCCGAAGGCAAGCAGGAGCTCTAAATCGCATGCTAAGTAACTTCACAAGTAGCCTCATTGAAATGAGTTGGACTACTTGTGAAATAAGATACCACGTGAAGTAAGGGGGATGAAAGCTAGGATTATGCAAATAGTGTGGGAGAAAATCTGTCACCAGATTGCTTTTTGAGGATTTCGAAGTCCAAAGAATAACCTGCTTTCTAATGTATTGGTCACTAAGAAATGAGAACAAAACTGATTTCTAAATCTAGTTTGGTTTTGTATTAAAAGCAAAAGAGCAAAGCATATCATAATGGGATACTTAATTTGAAGTGCTTTACTATAATATTAATGCACCTACACTTACCATAGGAGAGCATCAAAAAACCTCCAGGAGTCAAGGGAGAGAAGGGGAGTAGGAAGAAAGAAAAAATACACCCAGAGAAAAGACAGCCACGTGCTTCTACTTAAGAGAGGAGGAAAAAAGGAAAAAAAGCCCACACTATGTGCTTCAGAGTTTGGGAGCATACTGTCAGGCTGGAAACAGCTGGACAGACATTTAAGTCTTAACAATTAACATGTTGGAGGAAGAACAAGACCAAGCTGAAAAGAAGGAAAAATGGAAGAAACATAAAATATAAAAAATTCAGAAACAAAAGTGAAGAGATCAAGAAAAAAAAGCCAATAAGAAGCAATGAAAGATGAAAAATAAGAAGTGACCAGATTAAAGATTGATGCAGTAAAAATTACTGACTCCTGTAAAATTTGATGTGACTACCAGTTTTTAATCAGTGGGTTGCCACAAAACTAGAAAGCCATTTTGCCACCAGGTCCCAAGTAGAGTGGCTTTTGTGAAGGTGAAATAATTAAGATACTGTAAATAAATCCTTTCACCTTTAGCTCAGTAATTCAAAGTAGAACAGTTTGGAGTTAAAGAGTCAACACCATGAAATGGCCTATCAGATGCCATCAAAAATAAGCTAATCATCTCAATGCAGTTTTTATATCCAAATCACAAAAATAATTTCTGACATCTTTAATAGCTGAGGTCAAGGACTAAAGTCCTTTTCTTCCCTAGAACTTGTTGTTCTGAGACACTTTTTTGGGACAGTGTTTGGAAGCTTGCATGGCTGATATCAGTGCTCAGAACAGTTACAGCATGGGTAAGAGGTCTGCACTCTCCAAAGCTGTTTACTTTCCACCTTTCACAAGTATTTACAGTCACCTTAATTTCTTTTTTTAGTTTCTCAAGACAATACAAACAGATCTTAAAAGTTGCTTTAACTTTATTGCATTGTTACCATTTCATTTAAAGTTAGTGGCACCCTACATTTGATAAAGCTGTAAGCATACTTTTTATTTATCCATCTGGTTTCAAATGCTAGTTTCTTAAAAGGACCTAATCACCTTGTAAACACACTGACTTTCAAAGTGCAAGCTTTTTGAAGCCTGAAAAGAGCAATTTTCCCATTACTTGCGCTAGCATATCATTGTCAACAAGTTAATCTTACAGCATGTAATGCAAATTGCTTTCCTTTTGTCCTTCTGCTAGGAGGATCTAAAAACACTGTTTATATATGAATAAAGCTTATCAAAAGGCTTTTGCAGAGATCAAAGAGAAACTTTTAAAAATCATTGTTTTTCATTTATTTTTATTTTTAATACAATTACAATATTGTTCCAAGGTCACTTTAGTTTAATATTCAATAGCCTGTATGGCATTTAAATAGCAATACCTCAAAATCATTTCATGTCAAATGTATAGAGTGAATTCTACAACACACAAAATGCAGTTCGAACTTTTCTTGCTTGAGAGTGTTTTGGCAGCCTCAAAGAAGTTTTAAATCACATTTTTTTCATTTACCATTATCTGTTAAACTTGTTTCAGAAACCAAGTCTCCCCACCACCAAATGAAGCATTTAACTCAGTAGATAACCCTTTGAGGATCTGGATGCAGCACTTGCGGAGCTGTCTTTACCATGATCCTCAAAATAGTGCTGCTCTATTCTCCTGCAAAAGGCCACGAGGTTGCTGTAGTTTTTCACTTTTTCAGAGAGTTCATCGCTGGTCAGCTGAGTAGTAAGAATTGTGAACAGATGTCCAAATACCAAAGCATCTAACTCAGTTGGCCTATGAAAGAGACAGGGGAAAAAAAGGGCCTCTGGGAGTCAAAAAACACCAAAAACCTTATCAAGAAAATCATATTGTATTCTGACTTTTTTTCTTTTTAAAATATTAACTCATCAACAAATGCCAAGTATATTCACAAAGTAATCAAACAGGCCATTTTTAACCAAATAAAACTCAAAATTTAACAAAATGCATAAAACCTTAATATTTTATATATGCACTAACAAATTTTGGCCTGCACTTTCAATGTGCTGCTCAGTGCTCCCATTAACAGACTCATTTGTCCAGCACCAACTGTTCTTCACTTTTGAGGGAAGGAAGTCTATTTTCCCAGCCTCCTCTGCAGGTACTGTGCATAACAAAACCACCCCTTCGAACAGAATGGTTCTCTTCAGAAAACCACATCTCTCCTGGGCTTTTCAGCCACCAAAAATTCCTTGACTAGTGAGAAAAAGTAACTACGTGGTAGTAGCATTTTGGGCCATCTCTTTTCAGTTAAAGAGACTAAACAAATGGAAATAAACACTATAACTAAAGGCACCACAACCCAAAGGAGAACAGTGATTTCTTGAATAAGCCTGCAGTCATACTCATGCTATGTGTATAAGCCTTTCATAGCTTGACCTTAGTGAACTTTTTGCAGTGCTGGTCTGCATGCAAACAAAAAGAAAACAAAAAAAACCCCAAACAAAATATTTTCCTTAAGTATATTTAACAATGTAGAGCTTTTTCTTCACTAATATCCAAGAACTACATATTACATATCAACGAGCTAGAAGAATATTTTATTAGATTAATTATTGAGAAACTCTCCATTACTATTTACAGACAAAAAAAGATTTAAAAAATGTATTGACAATGTAGGTTGTGGAGTCCAGCTAACATCCCAAAACAATAGCACTTCTTTTATAAACAAAGAAACAAATAAATATCACCTTTGTAGCCTATAGAACTAGCCTGCTTGCTTGCATTATTATTATTAGAGATATTTTTCATATATATTTTGATATGATTGTGTGATGAAATAATAAAATTAGATATTTTATTCAGCTGTAATGCAAGGTACCTTCCAGGCCACATCCTGGATGACAGCTACTGTTAAGATATATATATATATTCAACCTTTGGCTTAGATAAATGTAGAATAGGATAAGACATATATGGTCATAACCTTTACCCTAGACATGTCACGTCAACCTTTGGCTTAGATAAGTATCAATGTAGGACAGGATAGGACATATATAGTCATAACCTTTACCCTAGATAAGTCAAGAGACATTAAAAGGGGAAGGGGCTGTCCCGGTTACCAAGAAACTTCACAAGAACACCACAGAACCCACAATAAGCTAGAAATAACAAAGGTGAGATAAAAGACCACCTGAAGAAGGATGTGGATACGTCAATAATACGTACGAACCTAGTAGCCAATAGACAACATGTACCCCAAAAGTTTGAAGGTGGAAAGGCCAAGTATGGGCCCGGATGAAGGACACATATTCTTGGGGGGTATAAGTAAGATCAAATCCAGCTCATCGGAGCAGTCGACTGTCAGCTATCCCTGCTTGAAGTTTATTTAGTGTTAAGATTCATTCTTTATTTTATATTCTTAAAGTTGTAATGTTAGTCTTAGCTTATAGCTCTTAGCTTTGAAGCAGCTCTTATTCCACTCAACTCCAACTTGAGAAATTAGACATCTCTTTCAACCAAGTCCAGGAAGGGTGTGAGTATACTAGTTTAAAGCATATCGTAAATATATCTATCAAATAAGTCTTTACCTTTAAGATTGTATTAATCTATTATCAATTTGATTATTCATTTTATTTTCTCTATAGTAATCATTTGTTTATTATTTTGTGTTGTTTTAATAAAATTTATAAAATTATACAAATCCTGGTTATCACTGGAATTCTTCCTGTGTTGTACCCGGTGTCCTTATAAAACTTACCTGAAGCCTGATTTAGGACACGAACCTCATGATCCTTTAATTAAAGAAATTGGCAAACCTATTACCCTATTCAATAAATTAATAACTATAAAATCAGGCTACACCTTCATAAAAGACAGTTCAGAATGTCTCAAAATGAATAGTTGCAATCCAATTTCAGCTTATTCTGTATTGCTATGTAATCCTACAGCACTCTGGCTCATCCATAGACATTGCCCAACTAACCTTAACTTTGCAAAACCTTTGGGGGCAAAGAGGCAAGAAACCAAGTATTACATCCTGCTAATTAAGGCATTTCTCCATCCCCACCTAGTGTACTAGGAAACAGAAACTGGGCTTTCTTCAGCCTGGTCCAAACCAACAAGTTGACAGCTGAAGTAAACTTAAGCTATGGGAAAAACCAAACATTCCAATACACAGTTATTCAGTTTCCCTGTCCCCTTCTTGCTTTCTGATTCTGTAGCAAGGCTGGACAAGACAATTGCTTCCTTTCCCCACCCTCAGAATCCCACTGACTCCTTTAGATATCCCTGCTTTAAGAAGTCTTTCATTAACACCTTCCCTGTTTGTT